>NC_083098.1:145800563-146465563 GCF_949774975.1 Lagenorhynchus albirostris
CCTGCAGGATTTGCTTCATTCCCAAGCCAAGGCCGCGCACAGGGGCCCGGGCAGGGGCCAGGCGTGGCCGGGAACAGGGCTCACCATCTCTGACCCATGCAGGCTCCTCTGTGGCAGCCTTTCCCCGGGAGCAGCTGTGGGCCGGTTAAGACCCTCCCAGAACCACCCTACGGTCCAAGGCCTTCAGGCCCTTCCCCATCCTCTGCATCCCCTTCGGAGGTGTCAGACCAGCATCACCATCTGCTGGCCCTCCCTGACCGCACCTGCCCTGCCCCTTTGTCTTTCACAAGCATCACCCAATACATCTCTGGTACTTCTAACTCCTTCCCAGAACACCCAAACCAACATAGTTTGATGAAGAAACACATGAATACCTGAAAGGGTCCTTGACCACTGCTGTCTGACTCAGAGAAAGGACTGCCTTGGCCTGTTTTTCTCCCATCTTCAGATTGCAAGGGGCACATTTTGGTAGAAGGACGATGAGGCTGGTGGTGAGTGAGGAAACACACAGGAGGCCCATTGACAGGCAGAGGAACTCAGGGTGTGAGGCTGCCTATCTCAGCCCTGAGAAAGCAGAGCCTGAGGCAAGTGTTACGTTGCTGCCTCTTCACATGAGAAGCACAAGGCGAGGACAGCGAGGGTCAGGGGACAGGAAGCAGACGAGCAAGGATGCTAGTGGCTGATGTGCCCGTGCTCTGGCCGCCACTTGACAATGAGCAGGAACAGGCAGGCAGGTGTGCTCGGTCAGCACGGGGTGGCGGTGAGGGGACATCTCAGGATGGGCTGCACAGAGGAGTCACGTACGGGATTGTCTATGGAGGGGAAGTTGCCCACCCTCCTCTGTCTCCCAACCATTCCCCACCAGGCCCCAACGCCTGCTCTCTCTGCTTGTAACCCCCGGCCACACAGGAAGCCAGCCCCTGGGGTCTGCAGTGGGGGGTTGCATCCACATGGATGGTGGGGGTCGCCTGGCACAGGCAGGGCGCCAGCCAAGAGAGAGAAGGAGGCTCTCGGGGGGCCGAGAAGGTGCACAGGACTGTGTCCCCTCGCGCTGCCCAAACCCTGCCTCAGGACACCCTGGGGGGAAGGGGGGGCTCAGCCACATTGGAGTCCAGCGTCCTCGGAAAGTGACATCATTTCTCTGATCTGCAAAGTGGGTGCGATAGAGCCCCCTCGTGGGGTACGTGAGTGTCCTCCTGGCTGCCGTACAAATTACCACAAATTGGGTGGCTTATAGCAACAAAAATTTATTTTCCCACATTTCTGGCCCCGAAAGTCCAAAATCAAGGCGTTGGCACTCCTTCCAGGAGCTGTAGGGGGGTCTCCCATCTCTCCCAGCTCCTGGGGGTCCGGGTGTTCCTGGGCTTGCGGTAGCTTCGTCCCAACCTCTGCACCAACACCACGTGGCCCCCTCCCCTGTGTCTTCTCCTCTGTGTGTCTCTTATAAGGACAATTGTTGTTGGATTTGGGGGGTACCAAGGGGATCCAGGACGATCTCATCTCTAGATCCTTAATGAATTGCATCTCAGCAAGGACGCTTTTCTCAAATAAGATGACGTTCCGAGGTTCCAGGGGTCAGGATGTGGCCCCCACTTTGGGGGTCCCCATTCAATCCACTGAAACAGGTGAGCGATCACGGACACGATAGACCTCAGACCCCAGAAGGAGAGCACATGGGTCCCACGGGGTGATAACTAGATCATGTCTCTAGATAAAAGCTCGGGAGCAGCGGAGGAAAGGGGGCTGGGACCCCTTCACTGGACAGTGCAGATCAGCAGGGATGGGGTGGCTGACCCTGGACACGGAGGGGAGCTGAGCCAGCAGGGACCTCCCCCTCCTTCCCACTCGCGCCAGCCTGGCCTGTGGTGGACAGACTCCCGGAGATGCTGCAGGAAGCATCGTCCTCCTGGCTCGGGGACCCCCGCACTCCTATCCCTCCCACGACCGAGGGGGCCTCGCTCTCCACACTGCGGGCTCATCATCTGTGAGATGGGGGGGGTCATCGTGGTCCCACCGATGCAGCTTTCCCGAGGAGCGAGTGAGCTAATATACATGGAAAGTTCTAGAGCAGCATCCCGCACATGGTGGGTCCCACGGGCCAGTCAGCAGGCGTCGTCACGAAGGGTTTGGAATCTTGCTTGGTACCCTGACATTGAGCGCGTCCCGTGTGGCCCCTGGGGGCCGAGTGGTGGCCTGCCAAAGCCCGCGGGAGACACAGACAGTGCAGGGCAGACCCGCAGCATGCTCCACAGCAAGGCTGCCGACGAGGATGCCTTCTCCCGGCGAGGCCGTAGGGGCCCAGCTGGCTCCCACGGAAGAGGCGAGGGGGCCCGTCGGGGGGGCCTGAAGGGGTTGGGCTGTGAGCCCCCCAGGACACCATGGGCCGACTGGGGCCAGGGGAGAGGTGAGCAGGAAGGTGACAAGGCAGCCGGAGTCCTGAGGGCTGCACCTCCCCTGACCCCCCGCCCAGGCCCTAGGGGAACCTGCGGGCACCCAGAGTGGCCCCTCACCCCAGCACCACCTTCTTCTTATGCACCACGGCTGCTGCCCTACAGGGCTGCCTGCGCGCAGAGGTTTGCTCTGTAAATAAGAGAATAAATCATGGTGATGTTGTTTTGCTTCCTCGGGGAAACAGGTCCCTGGGGGGCACCTCGCTCTCTTCGCCTGCTCTGCCGCCAGGCTGACGTCTCAAAACTCACCTGCAGGATCATCCTAATTGTCTTGGCCTAGATTGAAGACTTTCATACAAAACCATACCGTGGAAGCTTCCAGGGTTTCGGTCCCGGAGCCTCTGGACATCCTTCCCCCACATGATGAGTGAGGAAAAGGATGGGGCAGGTCATGGGGCCTCAGCGAAGCCTCCAGGGAATGTCTGGGAGGCAGGTGGCCACGTGGCTCTGAGGCTCCAGGCCATGCTCAGTGCTGGGGACAGAGAGGCAGGTCCTCAGCATGTCCCGGGGAGATGGTGCTAGGAGGCCGGAGCCCCGGGGACACATAGTTGACAACCCCAGGTAAGGGATGGGCGGAGGGGCCGCAAAAGAGACAGAAGAGGAGAAGGGGCAGGGACAGAAGACCCCACCTCAGGGGAGGAGGCCGCCCGTGCCCCTCAACCCCGGGACGAGCCCCGTTCAGAGGAGGGCAAGATGCCTCCAGGAGAAAGGCAAGAAGGGTGAGCTCGAGGTCGCCACGAATTCTGGGTGCCGTGTCCTAGTGCAGAGATAGGGGCGCCTATTCCCGGGGTGGAATTTGTCGCAGCCTCCCTCCCACTGACACCCTGGTCCCTGGACCACCTCAGCCCCATCCCAGGTGGGCGGGAGCCTTCATTCGCCCGGCGAGGAAGCGGAGGCCCCGGCAGGCAGGACCTGGAGAGCCTGGGTGCGCTGCGTCGGGAGACGGACGGACGTGAGGACGAGACCCAGTGACACCCTCCTCGGGATGGGGGGATGCGTCTCTGCTGCACACTCTCCCGTGCCCGGTGCCCACCGTCTTCCCCAGCCAGCCCTTCCCAAGGACCGCTCCAACGGTGACCCACTTTCTCCCCCAAACAGCCTGGAATCTGCCTCTAGGTATTTTCCGTCCCCTGGCCTGGACCTCTTCCGAACACCGGGTGGTTCAATTTAAGCTTCCTGCTGGGTCAGCAGATTTGCAAACCACAGGTTTCTTCAATTTCTTTGAAAATAAAAAGAAGAAAGAAAAGGAAAGAAAATCATTTTCCAAAGCCTTGTCTTTCTTCCCGATCAATCATGGCGCAGGGCCTGGCTACAGCCAGGGACAGCGGATCTTGTGACCCAGCCCCTGGATGGGGCTCAGCTATCCTGCGTGGGGAGCAGACCCCACCTGGGGTCATCTGCTGTTTCTCCACTAGGACCCAGCAGCGTCGCCAGAAGCAGCCCAGAGCGGGTGTGGCCAAGCTGGTGGACCAAGAAGTGAATCTCCACCCTCCCCCCACCCCTGACTCGGAGGGTCACCCTGGACAGCAGAGTACGTGCTCGAGGAGCTGTAAGGGACACCAATTCAAGGGGTGGAGTCAGGGGTCCAGAGACCTCTCCAAACTAGCTAAGCTCCCACCATCAAACCCCTTCCCTTTCACCGGAGTTCCAGAGCCCATCAGGAGACAAGGGTGCTGGACTGGCCGTCCTGACACAGTCTAACGGGGTCACCAGATCTGGACCAAAGCATCGCCCTTTTGTGCACCTGCCTTTTCCTCCTGGCCACGTGGCCCCGACCATTCCCTGGGCTCCTTCACCCGTCTGTGCCGGGGTGGAAGGTCGGACCTCGCGGGCCTTTGAGCAAAGAGAGGATGAGGGAAAAGTCCTTCTGAGTTCACAGGCAGGACCGTGAGGCTTCCCAGCCCAGCTCGGGGCACACGCTGCGCCCTGGGGGGTGGGCATTTTCTGAGGACCGGATGGGCGCCTCTGACAGCAGCTGGGGGTGATGTCGCTGATGGGGACCCAGACGCGGCCATTGGGTGGAGCGATGGGGGTCCCTGGGGACATGGCCAGGGTGGCTGGGAAGCAGCAGGGGAGGAGACCCTGCCTGGAGCCGGTGGGGGAGGAGAGGCTGCGGAATGGCGTCGAGAAAGAGCCCTCGGGAGCACAGGAAGTGGATGGGACAGCGGCCACCGGGGCACGGGGAGGAGGCTTGCTTATTCCTTTATTGAGGTCATCAGTCCAGTGGCATTTAGTCCATCTGCAAGGTAGTGCAGTCGCCACCTCTAGTTCCAGAACGTGCTCGTCACCCCAAAGCAGGTATGCCCACTCCTGCCCCTCCCCCTCCCCCCCCCCCCCGCCAGTCCACGCTCTGTCTGTTTGCCTGTCCTGGGCGCCGCACATAAACGGAATCGTACAGTGTGTGGCCTTTCGTGTCTGGCCTGTTTCACCGAGCGTCGTGTTTTTGAGGTTCCCCCACGTGGTGGCGTGTGTCAGTACACTGTTCCTCTTGATGGCTAAATCACACTCCATCGTACGGATGGACCACGCTTTGTTCCTCCATTCACCCCTGGACGCGTATGTGTGTTGTTTCACTTGTGGGCTGTCGTGAGTACTGTTACCGCAACACGGGGAACAACTACCTGCTTCAGTTCTGTTGAATTCGTTGGCTGGGGCGGCCTTAACAAAGACCACAGACCAGGTGGCTTGGTAGAATGTGCTTCTCTCCCAGTCCTGGAGGCTGGACATCCAAGTTCAAGGTGTGGGCAGGTTGGTTTCTCCTGAGGCCTCTCTCCTTGATGTATAGACGGCATCTTCTCCCTGTGTCCTCACATGACTTTCCCTCCATGCATGTCTGTGTCCTTATCTCCTTTTTATACCAGGACACCAGTCAGATTGGATCAGGGCCCACCCCAATGACCTCATTTTACCTTAAATACCTCTTTAAAGGCCCCCCTCTCCAAATGCAGTCACTTTCTGAGGTGCTGGGGGCTCGGTCTTCCACACATGAGCTTTGGGGGAGACCTGTCTTTAGTTCTTCTGCTCCCGGGAAAGTACAGGGCAAGGTCTGGTCTCTGGTCTGCCGGTCTCTGGTCGCAACATTTCCATCGGCCAATCAACGGGGAACCTGGTTTTGTGCTGCTGCTTAAAGACGGCTTCTTCCGTGTGCGTCGCCGATTCAGTGCATTGGCTCAGAGCAGCGCCGTGTCTCAGCATGAATGAAACTCACCTGCACACATGACTCCCTGCCCACACACCCCAGCCTCTCACGCTCAGAACACCGGGCATCACCCCATCACCAGGCCTGCGGGCCATTTTAAACAGAAGTCACCAACCAAACACAAAAAGGCAAAACCCAGGGCACTGACAGTGAAAAGGACGCTTGTTTCCAGCACCAGCTGACACGGAGGCAGGGGTGCCCTCGGTCCCCATCAGGCAGGGGTGTGCCCGCCGGGCCACGCTGCGCTGCCCGCCAGCGACCGCTGAAGAACCATGGGTATCGACTTGGGGGTTATAAACGCACTTTAGTGAGTAGGCGAATTCACTAATACGGAATCCAAGAACCACGAGGATGGCTGTGGTGAGCCTGAGTGGGGGGGATGCGTTCATACTCCCCCCGGCCTTCCCCATCCTGCTTCCTGACCCAGGGGGCTGCCCGCCTCGGGCCTCCGACTGGACATGGCCATTCTCACTGGCCTCCCCCGCTGCAGAGTTATGACAACCAAAAATGTCAGCAGATACAGCCCAACGTCCCCACGGGGAAGGGGAAGGGAAACCCACCCCAGCTGAAAACCCTGTTAAAACACTAAAAACTCTACTCCAAAGGCATGCGAGGAGGAACAGTGGCCCGGGTTGGGGGCCCCAACAGGCCACCGCAGAGCAGGGAAAGAGGTTTAAGCGCTCCGCCGGGGGCATCTCCTCTGGGAGCAGAAATAATGACCAATTAGTGAGCCAGCAGCCAATCTCACCACCTCCACTAATTCAGAGTCTAGGCAGGAAAACGGGAAAATAATTCATAGTTCCCCCAAAGCAGACTTCCTTATTGCAGAATTAAATAACACAGAGATGACTCCGCTGTAGACAAATTCTCTCTGGATGCACTGCCTGTTTCTGTCATCAGCACGGTCAGGAGGTGTTTCTGAGAGTTGAAATGCGGGGTCGTGCTGGGTTTTTAATTTGCCCCAAACGGCGATCCAGGATGACACCGTGCCACCACCCGCAGGAGGGCAGCGGGTGGAGAAGGGCGGTCGGCCTTGCGGTCCATGTCGGGCTGGTGAACCCTGCCTTGGGCCCTGACCAGCCAGGTCTTTCCAGCAAGTTCCTTCATTTCTCTGAGCGTCGGGCTGCTCGTCTGTAAAATGCAAATTCTGGTAAGTGGCTGTGGGAATTCAGTGACGTTTAGGTGCCCAGCCAAATGCTCTCGGTGGGTACTTGTGGATAATTTGGTGGGGCACAAGCACGGGGTCTAAGCCCCTTACATTTATTCACTGATGTGCTCCTTGCCATACCCACGAGTAGTCGTTACCATTCCCACTTTACAGAAGGGGAAACTGAGTCAGAGAGCGTAACTCACCTCCTGTCCAGCAGGCTCTTTGGACGTCAGTTGGAAACTGGGGTCTGGAGACATTCATAGAGCTGGGGGGCGGACCTGGATGGGCTTCCCGAGGGCGGGGATGGAAGAGGGTCCCAAGGCCTGGGGTGAAGACAGGAGGGAACGAGGGTCCCATGGGGTTGGGGTGGGGTGGGGTCCCAGGAGGAGCCGACCTCGGGCGGGCAGTCCCGGGAAGCCCAGAGACCCTCAAGAGCTTGTGCAAAGGATGTCCAACCGCCCCATTCGCCCGGGACTGGGGGGCTCCTGGGACACGGACTTTCTGGGCTAAAACAGGGACAGTCATAGGCAAACCAGCACAAGCGGTGCCCTGCAGTTGCCCACGAGCCCCGGAGGTGAGAGGGGGCTGGGAGGGCTGAAGCCGCCTGGCCCTCCACCCGAGGCTCTGACACCAGGCCTCCTCTGGGAAGCTGCCTGCTTGCCAAGGTTGATTTCCACCCACCGACGGGATAATTACAGGTAAGAGCGAAAAAACTGAAGTGAAAGAGCTGCAGATTTCCAACGCCAGCGACCCGTTAACTGCTCTGGCCGCTGGCTGCTTTCCTCCGCCTGGTCCCAAGGAGGCAGGAGATTCCAGAAGCTTCGATGGCTGAGGTACCCTCCGGGGTCCTGCCTGCTAGCCTAGGGCGCCTGGCCCGTCTCCCTGGGGGCTGGCATGGAGGCCTCCTCCCCGGGGTCTCAGCTGAGGTTACACTGACAGTGAGGAAGTGGCTGGCACCCTGAGAACTGGGCCGGTCCCTGACGTCCCCCGAGCCCCCAACCCCTCACGGCTGCAGAAACCCCCCATCCAGGCCAGCTGAACCCTCCCAGCCCGCCCCTCTCCTGACTGGTGGGGCCAGATGGGGCCTCTGGAGGCCTGTGGGTCCAAGTTCTGCCCAGAATGTTTCGGAAGGCGGCCGGCCACCGGCCACGGTGCTGCCCTCAGATGACCCGGACACAAGCCACAGGGGGCCTCGGGGGCGGGACAGCTTCCAGGACCAGCCCCTCCCTGCACAACCACCACCTCCCTCTCTCCATCCTGGTCCCCCACCCTTTTGTTTTTTCCCCTTTTTAACTGATGGACTTTATAGTTCAGAGGAGTTTTAGGTTTACAGAAAACCTGGGCAGAAAAAGGCCAGAGTTCCCATGTACCCCTCCCCCCAACTCCCCTGGCTGTCCCTGCCTCGCAGCGGTGCGGTGTGTTCGTGACCACTGACGAGCTGCCGTGGATACCTTGTCGTTAGCCACGGCCCGTGGCTTACAGCAGCTTCCCTCCCTGTGGTTCGAATTCTGTGGTTTTGACAAATGTCCTATTTTTTACCTTTACAGCTTCATACTGAATGGCTTCACCACCCTTAGCATCCTCTGCGCCCACCTCTGCAAAGGCATCCCTCCTCCCTCTTTGGGGGGCCCCTTGCTGCCAAGCACAGGCTGAGGGGGACCTTGCCCAGGACTCAGGCCTGGGGAGGGATGGATCAGAGGGGCAGGAACAGGGGGACACATTTTGTGAATGGGGAGACTGAGGTCCGGATTGGGGAAGCCTCTCAGTTAATCACACAGCCAGGGGGTGAGGTCTCCGCTCGCACAGACATCTCCTCCACCCCAAACACCAAGCACCCTGGGACTTTGTGCCGTAGGGACCCACCAACCCCTGGGAGGCCCCTGATTCATGACCTTGGGACACTCAGGCCGGCCTGTAGAGTCAGCTCTGGAACTAGACACCTCGCTGCCCTTTGGGAGCTGTGTGGCCTTGAGCAGGCTGCCTTCCCTCTCTGGGCCTGCTTCTTCATCTGTAAGTGGGCTTCCTGGCAGTGCTGGGGGTTCTCTAGTGGTGTTACTTGAAAGGAGGTAGAATTGCCTGATGCCATGTTACTTCCTCCCCCCGAGGGGGGCGGTGCCCACCTGGAACTTGGCAGGGAGAGGAGGAGCCGGCATCACCAAGGCTGCAAACCTCAGAGGTTTTCTGTTTCTATGGCAACCTGGAGCTGCACTCAGCACAGGTTTCGTGGAGGACTGTGGGACTCCGGGCAGTCCTGGGGCGAGGGCCGGACTGCAGGAGGGGAGAGGGCCGGGACCCAGGGCTGGCTGAGCCGTGATCCACCTGGGCCCCGGGTCTCTGAAGGACAGGGCCTGGGCCTGCTGCAGCTGGCTCTGTGTGGGGGCTGGGCCTCCCTTGCCATCTGAGGGAGGGGTCGGGGCTGGAGTCTGTGAGGCCGGAAGGGGGGACCCCCCGGCAAGGTCAGGGAGCCTTAGCTCACCCAGGCTCCCCTGCCTGCCTGGTCTGATTCCTGCCCCCGAGACTCCTGGGAGGTGAGCATTATCATGCCCCACCCCCATTTTTCAAGGAGGAATTGGGCTGGATGAGAAGCCAGGTGAGACCCAGCTGGGGGCGGGGAAGCCAGGACCCCTGCCCTGAGCGGCTGCCAGGACCAAAGACACCGCCCTGGAGAGAGTTGGCAGGGCTGCTGTCTCCCGAGCCCCCACTTCTCCCGCCCCCGGGGTCAGAGCCGCAGGCATGCAGGGCCAGGCAGATGGCCGGAGAATTCTGTGGATGCCTAGAAGCTGAACTCAAACCAGTGCAGGGAAGTGACAGAATCAGATTTTGCTCTGAGAAGTAGTGAGCTCCCCATCCACAGGGGCATGCAAGCAGAGGCCGACTGTGGGGAGGTTACCACAGCACACGGTGGTGGACTCAGTTGGGCCCCTTCAGGGGTTCATCTAGGGAGGAGCCCTGATGATACTTCTAGGGATGAACCCTTTGAAAGGGTTTTGCCGAAGGAGCCCCAGCCCCGGGTAAACAGGGGGCCACAGACAGGCTCCAAAATGCAGAGTCCCTGATGCCCGCAGCCCCTCCTGAGGAGAAGGGGGTCCGAGCCCCTGTCTGCATGCAAATGTCTCCCCTGACAGAATGCAAGCTGGGAAGACAGGGCTGGGGTCTTGCTCACTGCTGCCCCGTCATCATCTCCTCCCCGTCCTTCCCCTCACCACCATCATCACATCGTCACCACCATCCTCACCACCATCATCACGTCACCGTTACCTTCACCACCATCTTCATCACCCTCCCTATCACCATCATCACCATCTGCTTCACCACCATCGTCACCATCTGCTTCACCACCATCATCACCATCTGCATCACTGTCTTCATCAGGTTCTATCATCATTGCCATCTCCTTTTACTTCTTCCTTGCCTCCCCCCTTCATCATTGTTCCATCTACATCCTCTCCATCAGCATCATTTTGCCATGGTCTTTTCCACTGCCATCTTCATCTTTGTTGAGCCCTGATGGTTGGCCCTCCGTATCCACAGGTTCCACATCCGTGGATTCAACCAACCACAGATCAAAAATATTTTTTAAAAAATTCCAGAAAGTTCTAAAAAAGCAAACCTTGAATTTGCCAAGCACTGGCAACTATTTACAAAACATTTACATTGTATCGGGTATTGTAAGTAGTCTAGAGATGATTTAAAGTATATGGGAGGATGTGCTAGGTTACATGCAAATACCACGCCATTTTGCATAAGGGACCTAAGCATGCAGGGATTTGGGTATCGGCAGGGGTCCTGGAACCATCCCCTGTGGGGGAGGGGGAGAGCCGTATCTGCAGCAGGGCTGCAAGCACTTTCCAAACATGGCTCTTTCATCCTCACAACAGAGATGGGCATCTTCAGCCTCATTTCACAGAAGGGAAAACTGAGGTGCTGCGGGAGATTCAGGTTGCCCCCAGACATGCACTAGCTAGTAGCTATCGTCGCATCTGGGAGGGAGATACAGGCTGGCCGACTCCAGGCCTGTCCCAAACCACCGAACGCCCCTGCCAGGCCCTGGAAGGGAGCGCCTGCTGCATGCGGTGCGGGCTGCTATCCGAAGCCTCCTGTTGGGCCGCAGCTCCCTGGACTCAAGCCCAGTGCCACTTGGCTGTCCCCAGGCTTCTCCCCTTTCTCCCTCCGTGCCTGGAGCAGCCCCTCCCCCTGCCTCCCTGCAGGGGGAAAGAGCTCACCAGATTGTGTTTGCTGAGCTCCCAGCTCCTTGTTTGGCCTGAACCTCCCTCCTTGATTAAGGAGCCCTGGTGCCCGGGTCTACTCATCATCCTCCTGGCATGGTGACGGTCTTTGGATTGGTTTTTACCAAAATCATTTAGAATTTCAAACATCTAAAGAGGCCTCTGTTTCTCCAGCCTCTGAGGCAGTGGTTTGAATCCACTGTGACACGCTGAGATTTGCCACAGGGTTGGGTGTCATCACCCGGGGGCAGTGCAGCCCCCTGCCAGGACCGTGGGCCTCCCGGGGCAGGGGCTGCATCTAGTGTCTGGCAGGTACGCGCCCATGCAGTGGGAGGGACAGGGCTCCAGAAAGGCCTGTTTGTCAAAGACATATATGAACAGATGGGTGGAAGAGTGGCTTGATTTGTCCAAATAAAATTATTTTATGGTTATACAAATATTCTATGCTCAGGGTGGGAATTCTGGAAAATACAGAAAAATTAAAAGTTAAAAAGAACTCAGCAAGCCTCCGTGCTCCCCAGAGAAAACTGCCTTGAACATTTTGGAGTCATTTCTCCTGTACAGGCTTCTATTACATGTCTAGGTTTGTATATTATCCTTTGTGCTTAACGTTTTCTAGTTTATTAAATATTCATCGAAAGCATGATGTTTTTTTTTAAACAGCTTTACTGGAGTATAATTGCTTTACAATGGTGTGATAGTTTCTGCTGTATCACAAAGTGAATCAGCTATATGTAAACATATATCCCCATATGCCCTCCCTCTTGCATCTCCCTCCCACCCTCCCTATCCCACCCCTCTAGGTGGTCACAAAGCACCGAGCTGATCTCCCTGTGCTATGCGGCTGCTTCCCACTAGCTATCTGTTTTACGTTTTGTAGTGTATATATGTACGTGCCACTCTCTCACTTCGCCCCAGCTTACCCTTCCCCCTCCCATGTCCTCAAGTCCATTCTCTATGTCTGCATCTTTATTCCTGTCCTGCCCCTACGTTCATCAGAACCATTTGTTTTTTTTTTAGATTCCATATATATGTGTTAGCATACGGTATTTGTTTTTCTTTTTCTGACTTACTTCACTCTGTATGACAGACTCTAGGTCCATCCACCTCTCTACAAATAACTCAATTTCGTTCCTTTTTATGACTGAGTAATATTCCATGGTATCTATGTGCCACATCTTCTTTATCCATTCATCTGTCGATGGACACTTAGGTTGCTTCCATGTCCTGGCTCTTGTAAATAGTGCTGCAATGAACATCGTGGTACATGACTCTTTCTGAATTATGGTTTTCCCAGGGTATATGCCCAGTAGTGGGATTGCTAGGTCATATGGTAGTTCTATTTGTAGTTTTTTAAGGAACCTCCATACTGTTCTCCACAGTGGCTGTATCAATTCACATTCCCACCAACAGTGCGAGAGGGTTCCCTTTTCTCCACACCCTCTCCAGCATTTATTGTTTGTAGATTGTTTGATGATGGCCATTCTGGCTGGTGTGAGGTGATACCTCATTGTAGGTTTGATTTGCATTTCTCTAATGATTAGTGATGTTGAGCATCCTTTCATGTGCTTGTTGGCAGTCTGTATATCTTGAAAGCATGATTTTTTTTTTAAATCTTATTATGGAATTTTCCAAACATATACAAAAACAAAGCGACTTGTGTAATGAACCCCCAGGTAGCCACCCTCCGCTTCGACAATTATCAACTTTTTGCCAATATTATGTCATCTATTTCCACCTTTCTTATATTTTATTGTTATTTTTGGTGGAATACTGTTATGGGTTGTATTGTCCCCCCCCCAAAAAAAATACATCCGGGTCCTAACCCCTGGTCCCTGTGAATGTGACCTTATTTGGAAATAGGGTCATTGCAGATGTAATGAGTTCAGTTCAGATGAGGTCAGATTGGTATAGAGCGGACCCCCAGCCCACACGACTTGTTTCCTTATAAGAAGAGGCGATCAGGACAGACAGAGAGACAGAGACACGGGGAGGAGGCCACGTGAAGACGGAGGCAGAGCCTGGAGGGATGCAGCTGTAGGCCAAGGAGCACCGTGGACTGAGGGCCAGCGGCCACGAGAAGTTAGAAGAGGCAAGAAAAGACCCTACCCAGAGCCTCAGCGGGAACCCGGCCCTGCTGACACTTGGGTTTGGGACTTCTGGCCTCCAGAATGGTGAGAGAATCAACCTCTGCTGTTCTAGCTATCTATCCAGGTGATGGTACTTGGTTACGGGAGCCACAAGAAACTGATACAGACACTTTAAAGCAAACACCAATCATCAAAAAGCATGAGCCTGAATGACTGCATAGGGTTTGACCTGAGCCATGCTAGGAACGTAATAAAGAAGGTGGGAAGGATGCTGTAAACTGATGTACAAAATACTGGTTTAACCATGTATCGATTATGAATGTTTTCTTGACAGGCATAAAAAGAAGACAGAAAGGAAGTACATCAAAACAATTTTAAAATTATCGTTAATGGGGGATTCAGGTCTGTCGAGTGCTTCCTTCATGCCAGACACCACGTGAGATATTCTACCTCATTTACGGTGACCAACAGCACTTTGCGGTGGATATCATCCCAATTTAAAATAAAGGAGCTGAAGCTCAGATAGATTAAGGGCCTTGCACAAGGTCACCCTGCTGTAAGTGGCAAGTGAAGACCCAGACCATGCCAGACCCCGCAATTTCCACATCCCCACGGGAAACAGGGGGCTGACCCGTGTGTCTCTGTGGGTGGAGCTCAGAGCAGGGATACCAGCTCAGGTCCAGCCGGACCCGTGGTTCCTTGACCTCCTCTCCTCCTGATATGGCCATCCACCCCCCAGTGGATCCTCCATGGACGTACCCTGGACGTCGCATTATCATTAAATCCACGCCCTCCAGAGCCTCACATTCAAGCGTCGCCCTCACCATCCCTCACAGGCTCCTGTCTTTCCATCTCACACAGGCTGGTGACCCCATGACCACCCTGGGACCCACAATCCATCCCCATCACCCCTTCATGGGTCCTCACCCCCTTTATGCCCGCAATTCCCTCATTACTCAGCTAGTTTCCATGGTGCATCACTACAATCTCTCCTTTACAAGTGTGCACGTACACACAAACGTACACACACCTTCACCTCTCTTATCCCTCTCTGCTTTTACGATACTCGGTTGCCATAACCCCATCCCTGGTGAAATCTAGCTCTCCATCTAATCTGCACTTGCACCTGCTCAAGAAATAAAGAGACGATACAAATTACCAACATCGTGAATCAAAGAGGAGACTTACTACAGACCCTACAGACATTAAGAGCATAATAAGGGGACATTATGAACAACTTTATGCCAGTGAATTCAACAGCTTCAATGAAATGGACAAAACTTGAAAGACGCAGATTACCAAAACTAACCAAAGCGTGTTTACTGGAATTGAACAGTTGGTGGGTGGTGGCAGCCAGGTTTCTCTCTGTGCGGAAAGTTAGAGATAAGCAAGAGAAGGAGGCTAGAATGAGCCATGTGATAACGGATTAGAGTTAGAGAGTATGAATTCATATTCAGCTTAATATAGATACACATGGTTACATATAGACACCTTTATAGATATGTGCCTATGTATACATGGGTAACTATAAAACAGGTGTACCTCCTTGCTCTGTGACCTGAAGGGGCCTAGAGGCAATGATTCCCCAGGGTCAACAAGCACCTACCGCCCCATTCTTGGTTTCCAGTACCATCTCCATAAAAGGAACCAGGGCTCCTCAGAGAAATGGCTGGTTCTAGGACGGCTTCCGGATATTATAGTGCCAGAAAGTACGAACGTGCTCAGTAAAAGACTACAGACGAGCACACAATGAAGGCGTTATTTCAGAGGGACTCAGGAGCCAACTGAATGAGCTCCCAATGGCCAAATCTGGAAAAATTTGAGCAAAAACAAAGTGGTACTGGATTATAACCCAATATCCATGAATCCATGCTGATACGAATAACACTTCCCAACTTGCTTTATGATGCCCGGTACCAAAACCAGGCAGAGATATTACAAGACAAGAAAACTACTAGTATCCCTCATGAACATAGATACAAACATGTATAACAGAATATCAGTAAATGGAATGCAGGATAAATGGGGAAGCATATACGGTAAAACTTCACGACTAAGTGGATTTATTCAAGGATGTTAAGTTAGCCCAACATTTGAAACCCATTCAATGTAATGCACCACTTCAATGGACTAAAAACGAAAATTGATAAGATCCTTTCAATAGATCCAGAAAAGTAAGTGAATATACAAAGATTCAACCCCTATTCATCATAAACACTCTTACCAAACTAAGAGTAGATGGGAAATTTCCTCAACCTGACAAGAGGCACCTATGAAAAATATACAAATCATACCACACTTCATGGTGAAGGAATGTTATAATATTTTAAAAGAAGGTGGATTTGAGCAGGGATGGGCAAAATGGCCAATGGAAGGGGGTGGAGCCCCCATAAGCGATCCAGCCACATGTAGAAATGTCTGTGGCAGTGGTGGGTTGCCAGTCTGTGTGGGGAAGGTGGACCCCCTTCATAAATGGTGCTGAGAAAACGGCCATCTGTGTGGGATATAATGAATTGGTTTCCTTCTTCACAACAGACACCAAAAAACTCAAATCTAGGCAGTTTAAAGATTTCAATATGAAAGGCAAAACTTTAAACTTCACGAGACTAAATGAAAACCATTTTCATAACCTCAGAGTGGGTAGAGATTTCATATAAGCCACTAGCCACAGCAAAATGGTTCATCAATTTAGCTCCATTAGGTAATCAATTCTGTTTATTAAAATCCAGCATATATTCTCCGTGTATTAAAAAAAACCACATACTGAAATATTTACAAGTAAATGAAGAGGAATCGACATTCTGATGCAAAATGGATTCAAGTGACTACGGTGAAAACAAAACAAGACACCAGAAAAGAAAGTGACAAGAAAAGCCACTCGCTCACAGCAGTCCACAGGACTCAGTGCAGGATTCATAGCCAGAACATATAAAGAGCTCTCACAAACCAACAAGAAAATAACAGTGACAGGATGGAAAAGTGGATAAAGGCAGGAAGAGGGATTGCACAGAAGAGGAAATGTCTATCTATCCACCTTATCTATGTATCTATCCATCGAATCTATCTACTATCTTTCACAGCACTTTCCCACATAGTGTCCTTTTAGTTGCTGTATGTCTATATAGGAAATATTAACTGAAGCCCTAAAGGTACTTTCTTCTTGAAGCTATTTGAAACCACTGCTGGGAATAACCTTTGTGCCAAAAAAGAAAACTACAAAAATGCTTCACCAACATGCACAGAACTCGTAATTCCATTGATTTACTAAACATATGCCTTATACAACTCCAAATCTATTAACAATAAAGTACCTGATGGGTCCACAAAAAAAAATAAGAGGAAACACAAATGACAAATAAACGTTTACCTATTACGCGCACACCCCTTACACAAATTAGGAAATGCAAAATAGCACAGGGAAGTACCATCTCCACCCGAGACCTGCCAGGTAGCAGAAGAAGGTGAGACACGGGCAATTGGGAGGGCCGAGGCCTCAGACTCCACTGGAGGGAGTGTACACCACACATCACCAGCTCCCGGGGATGCCCGTTTGCACCCCATCGTCCGACACACCTTGAGCAGGTGTCTAATCTCCCCCAAAGCCTTGGCTTACCACCTACTTTGTGCTGATGCTTTCAACACAGCCTTTTACTTAATCATCCCAGAGTTTATAAACGGATCATCGTTTT
The DNA here is from genome assembly GCF_949774975.1 of Lagenorhynchus albirostris. Taxonomy (NCBI): domain Eukaryota; kingdom Metazoa; phylum Chordata; class Mammalia; order Artiodactyla; family Delphinidae; genus Lagenorhynchus; species Lagenorhynchus albirostris. The sequence goes on from NC_083098.1 coordinate 145,817,368, forward strand.
GGCGGCGAGGCCATGGAGAAGCAAAACGGTCTGCCCCAGCTCATCCAGAGAGAAAGGGAGCTTGTGACTGAGCAAACCCAGGCGGGGGCTCAGGAACGCCCCTGCCCATCAGCGGGGTAGATGCTGATGTGCGCTGGGCACCGGGGCCCTGGAGATGAAGGCAAACAGGTCACTCATACCAGAGGCGGTGTGCAAATACCCACGTCCCTCAGATACTCGCATTATTTTTCGAGTGGGTTGGAAACACCTGTTCCTTTATTATCTCGAGGAATAACCAACTTAACTGCAAGCCTTGACGCCAACCCTTGAAGGAAGCGCAGGGCCTCCGTCTGGCAACTCTTGGTTAATCCCCGTTGCCTATGGGAGCTCTGTCTCCACCCACAGTGAAGTCGGAAAAGCCCTTATAATTATTGAACGGTCGATGCAGAAGCGTGGACTCCTGCCATGGGCACTGGAGATCCGGAGGATAAAGAGACTCACCCAAGGCCCCTGGAGCCTGGCCACACGGGCCGGTGGCAGGTGGGCCTGGATCCCCTGGGCCGTGTGGTCCACCCCCACCCCAGCCGCCCACTGGGACAACACAGGCAGGCGGCGCTGGGGACCACCCTCTGCACCAGTCTCGTGTCTGACGTGGAGTGGTTCCATGCAAGGACCCCGACGTCAATCCCACACCACAACTGAGGGGCTGGGGACCTCGGCGGTCTCGCTCACTGTGCCTCAGGTTCCTCACCCGGGGACGCAAAGTTAATACAGCAAGTCTCCTACCTACGGACAAGTTCCGTCCCGAGAGCACATTCATAAGTTCAATTTGTTCGTTAAGTCCAACAAAGTTAGCCTAGGTACCCAACTAACACAATCAGCTAGATAGTATTGTACTGCAATAGGTTTAGAATACTTTTCACCAAATAATACATTAAAAACAAACACAAAAAATAAAGAAAACATTTTTAATCTTACAGTACAGCACCTTGAAAAGTACAGTAGTACAGGACAACAGCTGGCATCCAGGGGCTGGCATCGGGTGAACAGGCCAGGAGAGTTCCTGACTGGAGGAGGGAGAGGAGGTGGGAGACGGTAGAGCTGAAGGACTGTCAGCAACAGGAGATGGAGGGCGAGCTGCAGTTTCACTCACGCCTGACGCTGATGGAACGCACGTTCACATCTCTGAAAGTTCTCAACTTAAAGGTTCGTACGTAGGGGACTTACTGTACATGTAAAACCCTTAGGAAAGAGCCAGACGTGTAAGCCATGGGCTCGTGTCAGCCAGTGTGACTACTACGGCTTGAAATAGCTTCCACATGCAGGGAACCCGTGGCCTGGACCTCTCCCCACATCCCAACCCTGACGCCAGCTGTCCCCTGACATCAACGGACCTCCAGGTCTCGCCCACCGCCCCCGCCCAGACCTGCGCCCCCTACACCCATCTTAGCTTTTTCAGTCACTGGTGACCTCATCCTGCCCTGACTCAGACCAGAAACCTTGGCGCCTGCGTCAGCCGGGCTCCAAGGCTGTCGTGTCCCAAGCTGCCGGGATGCTTGCGGGGCTGACAAACCAGGAGCATCACAGCGGCTTAAAATAAGAGCTCAGCTCGCGTTCCCGTCTGTTTGTTGCATCACGAGAGAACCTGGGCCGACAGGCGTCCCCATGAGCTGGCTCGTGAAACTGCTGCTCAGAGGGACGTGGGTGTGTCCCTGGCCACAGATCCCACGACCTGGTCCAACCTCCACAGCGGGAAGTATGACCCGCCCTTAGGGAGGTACGTGTGTATCTGGGGCATCAGTTTCGTGGCCACAGTCATCTGGGACTCCCACCTCACACCCGCCTCTGCCACACGGTCAGCAAATCCTCTTGGCTCTGTTTCAAAGCACGTTTGGAATCCCATCCCCCCTCACCACCACCTGCTGTCCTGACCCTCGTCCCGGCGCAGGTACAGCCTCTCTGGCCAGCAGCCACGTGCTAGCCGGTCCCACTGCTTCCATTCTGCCCAAAGCCTGGTCCAGCTCAGCCGCCAGGGGGGTCCTTTAAAAGGCAGATCAGACCATGTCACCCCTTGCTTAAAATCCCCCAGATATTTGCATTCACGAGCAGTAAATGGTCCCCGCAGACACCTTCTGCACCTGTGGAGAAGCGCGTCACAGGTTTGGAAAGACGCCCACCCGCCAGGGCCACTGCTGGGAGCTGACCCGAAAGAGGTCCTTAAGGGTGCGGGAGAGGTGTAGCTGTAGGGATGGGCAGCGCGGCGTTGAAAGGTTAGTGACGATGGGGCCGGTGAAAAAATGACAGCAGGGCCTGCAATGGAACCCGCTGAAGCGGAAGATAATTGCCACCACGTTCCATCATCACACAGCGTGGCACAGAGGTAGAAAAAAGGGCAGAATGTTCTCCAGGACTTAGACACGCGTCTCCTTCTATGTGACCGTACGTAAGGCCCAGGAGGAAATGCAAGATGCTGAGAAGAGCGGATGCCGAGCGTCTGAAGGGTGGTGTCCGTGACGTTCCTCAGCCGGGAGCCCGGCAGGCAGCTCACATCCTTGGGAAGCTCTTCCGCAAGCTGTGGTTTTCCCACATCAGTGAAGAAGCTTCCCATCCGTCACCTGCCCCATGCCCCCTCCTGCAGGCAGCGGCCCCACCAGCACCTGCCTACACTTCCCTCTTGCTCCAGCCTTGGAGCAATGAGGGCCGGGCTGAGTCACACCCGCCGGGGGCGCAAGAGAGGGGACGGCAATTGTCTTGGGGGTCCTAGGGTCCCCTTGACTTACTGACACATCCTATGACTCCTTCCCCAGAAAGCACACAGCCCACAGACACCAGCATCCTCTGTGGTTCCAAGGGCCCAGGACCCTCCACCATGCAGGGACAGGCCCCTTGGGGTCCCTGGGCTCAGGGCCGAGACTTGCCATCCCCAGACCTGGGCAGAGTGATGCTTCCTGGGTGTATGTTGCAGACTGGGGTGCGGGGGCCCCCGCGCATTCTTCACGTCTCTGTCTACCCAGCCCAGCTGCCCTGCGCTCCAGGGCCAGGCAGGATCCCCGGGTAGGGAAGGATCTCCACTCTGACCCCCAATCCGAATCGCTGTGCCTTTGCCAGGAGCCCCGAAAACAGGCTGCCGGGCAGCTCCTGACCCATCTTCCCCGAGCAGGGCAGAGCCGTCATCCCTGCATCTGAATCCCCAGAGTCCACTTCCCCGAACCAGTCCTTCCTCCCACTCGGTTCCCACGTGACAGAAGACGGGGTAGGCTTCAGGGCATAATTCACCAACCCAGTCCCTGGTGAACCTGCTGCGGTCTCTCCAAAGAGAGAAGTACAGCCAGATTTCACACCACGTCTTGGAGGTTTGTCGAGTTTGGGGGTTTAAAATAACCTCTTCAAATTAATAATGTCACATGATTAACACGTGAAGTACACAGTCACATAGACAATCACATGAAATACTGCTGGAGAGCATCTTCCCCACAGCGTCAGTGTCCTTAGAAGCATGATTTTGAATTGCTCCATGGAATTCCAAGCTACGGATGGTGCTGAGTTTGTCTGAATTATTCCCCAGTGTTAGATGTGCAGGTTGTTTCTCATTCTTTTCCGCCAATGATAAAGCTCTGATGGTCACGTCTGTCGTATAGTTTTTATTAACCAGGACTCCAGGATTTCCGAATGTCGGCAACATTTTTCACAATATTCAATATTCCTTAAAATGATGCTTGTAATCTATGGTTACGTAGATTCCTACTCTGTGGGTGAACTTCCATGGGGCTGATACCCTGTTATGGGGCCATCTGTGAAGGGTGCATGGTCCTCAGCAGAAGGAAACAGCGGGAGAAGGACCCCCCCGCGGGGGGCTCTCATCCCAGCCCCTTCCACCTGAGAGCCCGCCGCCTGCATCCACTCCACTACCCGCTCCCTGACCCCAACCCCCAGGACAGCATTGGCCCCCACTCTTCCTGGGGGCTTTCCTGGGTTCAGACAGCTGGTCAGATGCATCCCAAGAGGTGACCCCAAGTCACCTGTGCTTCCTCCATCAGAGCACTGGGGACCAGGTGGAGGTGGTCACCCTGCCTCTCCTCCTCACAGCCCAAATGCGGCCAGCAACCCCGAAACCAAGGCTCCAGTGTTCCTGTGTCCTCTGGGCCCGTCTCCCCCCTGGGGAGGCCATGGGGGTGGTCCTCCATCCTCCAGGTGTGCGTGGGGGCCACGGGGCACGTGACAGAACCGTGGCGGCATGGGAAGTCAGCTACGCAGTCCCAGCTGCCCCCCAGTGGTGTAGACATCAGACCATTCCCATTATCCAGATCACACAGAACAGAAAAATCAATGAGCACTTGGGCCCAATGGCCACAGTCTTATCAATCCCATGACCAAGCAGAGAGAGCTAAGTTGGCCGCCGCCAAGCAGTGGGACCCCTCCCACACCTCAGCCTTAGCCCCTCATGTGGTTTTGTTTTTTGATTGCTATAAGGTGTGTGTTATTTGTTTTTGGTTTTGGTTTTCAGTTTGTGACTTCCATTTTTTTTATTGGAGTATAATTGCTTTGCAATGTTGTGTTAGTTTCTGCTATACCATGAAGTGAATCAGCTGTACGTATACATATATCCCCTCCCTCTCGGACCTCCCTCCCACCCCCATCCCACCCATCTAGATTGTCACAGAGCACCGAGCTGAGATTTATAGCATGTTCCCACTAGCTATCTATTTTACACACGGTAGTGCATATATGTCAATCCTAATCTCCCAGTTCGTCCCACCCTCCCCTTCCCCCCTCTGTCCACACGTCCGTTCTCTACGTCCGCGTCTCTATTCCTGCCCTGCAGACAGGTTCACCTGCGCCACTTTTCTAGATTCCACATATATGTGTTAATATACCATATTTGTTTTTCTGGCTTACCTCACTCTGTATGACAGACTCTTAGCTTAGTAATCACTATTTTAAAACCAGGACATTTTCCCAACCATCCAAGTTTCTGCCTTCTCTTGAAAAGTCTGGAGCTCGGCCTCACTGGGCCTGCAGTCCACCTGGTGGGGTTGGCTGGGAAACAGCACGGGAGCCAAGGGTGAGGGGGTGTGCGGGGGGCAGCGATGTGGGAGGCTGTGCCGGGGCCCAACGACCCGGGCCCCCCTCGCCACGGCCAGTCTGACCACAGCACTGCTGTCGGTCCTGTCTGCCAACAGCCTGTCAGAAGCCAACCCTGACCCTCAAACGCGGCAGCATCCCTGGGGTCCCATGGTGGTAGGGTGATTCCATGAGATCCTTCCAAAATGAGGGGTTGGGGAAAGATGATGATGAAGCCACACCTGTAACCCTGCACCAGTGGGTTCGAGGCCCCGTCCTCAGCCACCACCATCCTCGTGGGGACAGACAAGTACTCAGGATGGGGGTGGGCTCCCCAAACCCAATGCTTTTGCCAGTGCCGTTCTCCGTGGTCCTGGAGAAAGCCCTGTTGACTGCCACGGTTTCCCATTCGACCAGGGAACTCCATCTAATCTCTGAAAGAGATGCAGCTACGGGCTTATGTCCATGGATTTCACTGGTCCAGCACACACACCATCGCCTGGACACGGCTGGCCTGACAGAAGAGCAGAAAGGTAGACTCACTCCCGGAGCCCTTCGTACACGGCCCTGAGGATGCGGCCTGTGTTTTACACCAGTGGCCAACAGCTGGTGTCATTTCCTGCAATTCCTCACACGCAATTGGAAGCCAAGGTTTGCAGATGAGAGTGGCCCTGTCGCTGTTACTCTAGATAACCCACTTAAAGAGCGCTACTGCCTATCCCCAGGGCTTTGGGCTTGGTGGACCTGACAATTCCAACATCCTGGGGAAGGATGCTTCGTGCAGGGAGCACAGCATGGTTCCCTTAACCTGGAAGCTGACATCTCCCTCTGGCCTCTCCTGCTGTAACACGAGGCCAGCAGACAAAGAAAGCATTCCCCTATTGCCTGGGACCACGACCACGGTTATCAAGCAGATGCTGGCCAGGAGACCAAGGCAGCCAAGATCACTGTGGCTGGAACCCAGGGGATTCACTGGGGGCCCCTTAGGGCACCTCCACTCAGGAATAAAGGACAAAGGAAAACTCAGCACCCAGTGTAGACAGGTCCACGAAGGCCACGGAACAGAGGCAATGGAGCGTTGGTGACCCAACTGGGCCAGCTGTGGTGCTGGCGGAGGGTGAGGGGAACGTGGACAGGTGCGGAAGGACCTCAGAGCAGCTGACACAGGCTCCTGGCCAGCCTCGGAGGGGAGGGTTGGAGCAGCTACCGGTGCCCCATGTCAAGTGATCATTTCCCTCTTTCCCTACACGTGCAAGACGTCACTGTCATGGCCAATGCCATGATTTGGTTCCAGTAGGAATGTGACTGAGGTGACAACACTGCCAATAGGAATCCACGCTCCGCGGACGAGGGCTCCTTCCTCTGGACGAAGGGCAAGGATGGGCTTAGCGAGAACAGGGTGGGCTGTGCTAATGATTCTTTTCTGCCTTAATCTGATGTAAGAAATTCAACTTTACAGACTGTAAATGTCTTTTTAAAAAACTCTGCAAGAAGGAAAGGGTCGCCCAAGGATTGCTTCATAAGCCGGGACCGCAAGCAACTAGTGCCACACGTGGAAGAACTCACCTAACGTGACACCCATAAGCTCTTCTTGTGGTTAAAAATATTCAAATAATTTCACAAAAATCTAGCCAATCGAAAGAATGCTCAAAGAAAACTCTGGAATAGAAGTGGTGAGAGTTATATTTTTTTAAATAGAGAGACAATCAGAGCATTATAGTTACAGAACAAAATAATCTTGACCAAGTAAAAAAAATAATATGACTGACAAACATTAACGTATGGTGGGCGGGAAGATGAGCGCAAATATAAAAATGGGAATTTCCTCCTCTTTTATAAGAAGGAGGTGATCTGTACTGTCCGAAATTTAAATATATAGTTAAAATGAAATGGCTCCAACGTCTTTAAGTTTTTGCTGAACTGTTTTTTCCAAGTTTTTTCATTGTGCTCAAATACACACATAACCTAACACTTACCATCTTAACCATTTTAAACTGACAGTCAGCGGCATTAAGTGCATTCACAGTGTTGTACAGCCGTCACCACCGTCATCTCCAGAACTTCTCTTCTTGTAAAACTGAAACTCTATCCCCATGAAACACTAACTCCTCCCCCGCCCCCCACCCCCGGCCCCTGCTCCCGGCACCCGCCATTACGTCTCTGTGATTTTTACTACTAGAAATACCTCATATAAGTGGCATCACACAGTTCTGTCTTTTAGAGATTGACTTATTTCACTGAGAATAATGTCCTCGAGGTTCACCCATATTGTATCATGTGTTAGAATGTCCTTCCTCTTTAAGTCTGAATAATGTTCCCCTGTCTGTATAGATCACATCTTGGTTGTCCATTTCTTGGTCGATGGACTCAGATGGCTTCCACATTTTAGTTATTGTGAATAATGCTGTTATGCACACGAGTGCACAAATATCTCTTCGAGATTCTGCCTTTAATTCTTCCGAGTGTATACGCAGAAGTGAATTGCTAAGTCTTACGTTAATTCTGTTTTTAATTTTTTGAGGAACCTCCATGCTGTTTTCCACAGTGGCTGCACCATTTTACGTTCCCACCAACAGCGCCCAAGTGTTCCAATTTCTCCACATCCTTGCCTTTTCCCAGGAGCGATTTCCCGGGAGCAGAGCAGCTTAAAGAGATGGGGCGATGGCGGGCACCAAGCAGCAGGCAGGCTAGTGTTGGGGGAACTCAATACAGAGCCAGAAGCCGTGCTTCTCGTGAGAACAGAGAACCCAGTGGCCAGTTCTCAGAGGATGATGGAGTTTTCCAGAAGCGTGAAACACAGGAGTCCTCAGATTAAAAATAGAAGGCATACGGCGGGCCGAGCAGATAAAATCATGAGCAAGGACATCCTGAAATCCCCAAACAGAGACGCTGGTGAGGTCAAAACAAAGGCCGCCTTCCCATCGGAGGTCAGAAAACAAGAGAGAACGCGTCCCCGTGTGGAGGACAGATGACGCCAGCATCCTGCTCACGGAACTCTGAGGAGGTACCGTCAGAGCCACGAGCTACCCTGCCACCACTCATGCCCCCTTGTTGACATGCCACCAGCCTGGGGCGAGGAGACCCCGGCCCCAGAGGGAGGAGCAGCCCCCCACCTTCAGTCCCGCCGCCCCCTTCGGCACCTCAGCATCTCCCAGGATTTCTTCCGGGAGGCACAGGACATCATCGTCCCCCGTCTCAGAGAGGAGGGCTCAATAAACGACGCCCCAGGCCTGAGCAGCTCTCACAGCCCAGACGAGTGCTTCTGCCGCAGGACAGAAACGTGGTCCCCAAACCGCAAGCCAACTACACAGAAGTCTACTGAGCAAACAGCTCGGCCGGAACCACAGTCAGATCCTTAGTTATAAGGAAAAGAGCCAAGAATCACTTTAAGTTTCGTCAGGTCGGGGCTGAGTTGCTCTGATTCCGCGGCGGCCCGAGGGGAACCAGCTCCGCTCATACGTCACACATCTTCCCTGAATCGGATGGCTCGTGGCCACCTCCTGCTCTCTGGTTTCGATTAAAAGAGCCCTGGGCAGCCATTGCGACAGGGATGTATGTTTGTCTAAATTGTTTGGGGACAGGGGCGTGGGCTTGGGGCAGTGGGTGGTGACGTTTTCTGGGGCATCTCACTTCCAGGGGCTGTGGCTGCAGATACGAGTGGCCTCGAGGGGCTGCACGTGCCGCATAGACACACTTGGCCTTTGAGCCCCAGCCTGCCCAGGGAGACCAAGGCCCTCAGAGGGTCCGCTGGCTGGGCCTGGAGCAGACCCCACACCCTCCCCAGGGCGCAGGGGGCAGAGCTGGGGCCCAGGGAGAGCCCGGGGCTGAGTCTGGCCTCACCGGTCCAGTGAACCTGAAAGAACAGGTGCCCAAGAAATCCAGTGGGACGGTGTTGTTCTTGCTGTTTTTGTCTGGAATTCTAACACAGGACAGGACGACACAGAGATGCCATGGTGGGGCATGATCCCGAGACCCCTGGCTTTAGGCATCCCCCTGCCCACCCTCATCCATCCCAGACCTCGGGGGGCTCTTAGGGCCTGAACACAGGCCTGATGCTCCGCAGGTCCCTTATGGATGGGGGCACTGAGGCGTCAGAGCTCCCGCCCTCCTCAGGGCTCGGGGACCAGTGAGGGATCCACCCCGAGCCATGTGTCCTGCTCCTTTCTGCTCATCCCCCACTGCCTCCTGGGACCCCCAGACCTCCCCACACCCATAGCTGACCTCAGGCCTGGCTGGGAAAAGGGAACCGGGGAGCCCAGGAAGGATGTGTCTCAGGGACCCCACCCTGGGAAGGACTTCCAGGTCATCCAGGTCCCAGTGTCTGACCTCGGCCCCAGGTGACAGGCCGGACTCGGAGGACGTTCCGGTTTGCAGCCCAGAGGCCAGTGGGACAAGCTACAGGCTCAGGGACTGCATGGTCCATGGGGCCCTAGGGGTGAGAGGGAGAACTGTCATGGGAACCAGAGGAGGTGTCTAGTGGGATGGGGGCACAGAAGCATCCCTCCTCACCCCCTCACCTAATCAACTACACACCCCGCACCCCCTCACCCTGAACCTCTGCTTCCTGGGGAGCCCAGGCTTCTCTTCATGGGATGTGACTTGCCTTCTCAGTTAAACTGGGGACCCCAGGTCAGCTGGGGTATCCTCGGGGGTGAGGTGAGAATCAGATCAGGTGGGACACAGGGCCCCCGTTCCAGGCTGGTGTCGCTGGGAGAGGAACAGAGAGCCGCCGGCTTGCCTCACTCCCAGGTACCGACCTGACGCTGAGTCCACGTGGGCCCCGGTTCCAGGGCTGCGGAAGGTAGCAGCCCGCGCAGCACACACGCAGGACTGTCTGTCTCTTTCCTCCAGGCTGCTCGCCCTCCCACGTCGTGTCCTGGCCTCCTGCCCGGCTCCTCCTCCTCGCTCCGGCCCAGCCCGGCCAGGGCGTGTGGGTCCTTGCTCTCAAGACACTCAGGGCCGCTTGCTGCGCTGGAATGTTCCAGCAGGGCCTTGTGTGGGCGCCCATCCTAGGGTGGCCGGGCATCAGATCCACAGGACAATCTGTGGAGGAGCCAGGGCTGACCTCCCGGGCACCAGGCATCCCTCCCGCCCTCCTCATGGCCCGGGCTCTGTCCTGCCCGCCTGGCGCAGGGGGATTGCCCACCGGCCGTGTGATTAACCCGGAGACTCGAGACCCCAATGTCAGAGGATCCCAGGCCCTGGGCCACGTGCACTCGGAAGTCCTCCCAGGAGGCCTGGGGGCGCAACACGGCAAGTCAGGGCAGAGTCCGGACGGGACCCCTCCGAGCTTCCTCAGTGTCCCCTCCAGGGCCCCGTGGCCCTGCTGCCCAGTCCCTGGAGGTGGCCTCATCCTTCTTCTCAGCCCCGGCCCCGCTCCACTCGCCCCAGTTTCCTGCTGCCCTGGGCACATTCCACAAACTCCACAGCCTCAGTTTTCTCACCTGTAAAATGGGGATGACAAGGATCATGGGCACAGCCCAGGGCACACCTGACCCCCAAGAAGCGCTCAGTAAATATTAGCTTAAAATAGAGCCGGAAACGGTAAAAACAGAACCAGCACCCAGAGCAGGGTCTGCTCCTGGTGGGGGCGTTCGCTTGTCAGGTGGCTCCTGACGGAGCCCATCTCCATGGCAACGCTGAGGGGCGCCAGCTCCATAGAAGGAGCATCTAGTTAGGAGCATCTGCAGACCCCTCCCCCCCACTAATCCCATATCCCTCACCTCTGGAGCCCCCTCCTCTAGCAGGTTTCCTGCCCCTCCAGATTCCTGCACCCCAGGCCGCTGCCTGAACTCCTTCCTGTAAACGTGGACTGAGCACCTACTACGTGCAGACACGTGGTACCTTTTCTGACCTCGGCCCTGCAGCCCAGCTGCCATCGTTAACCCATTTTACAGTTGGGGAAATAGAGGTCCAGAGAGGTTAGGAGCAGCTCCAGAGAGGCGGAGCCCCGATTCCCGCCCAGGCCAGTCTGACGTCACAGCTCAGGCTCTGTGCAGGGCCCCAGACTGCCTTCCCAGGGAGGGGGACCCAGGTGAGCAGCTGCACCAGGAGCTCCAGGAGGGACCAGCCCCAGTGGAAAGCCTGGAGTCACTCACTAACACCAAAGGGTTGAGGGTTTGGTAGATGAGGAGAGCCGGCAAAGTACAAAAAAGTTGCTGAACAGATGTTGCGACGATTAGGAACATGCAAATGTAATCATGCTGCCGGAGTAGAATTCGCCAGGCCAGTTGTCGTGTCCCAGAGCTCAAAGCCCCAGAATCTGCGGGTCTGGAGGGGACTTGGAGGAACTCAGTCCTGCCCCATCTGATGTTTCATCCGGCAGGCGCCTCTTCAGATCCGCCCCCTGGCCTCTCCCGGCACCCTGGGGACTCAGGACATTTGCGGCAACTCCCCCGCCACCCCCCGCAGTGGAGTTGGGACTGTCCTGCAGAGGGGGGTGCTCAGAGCCAGTGGGTCCGCCTTCCTGGGTCAGCTCAATGGCTGTTGGAGATGGGGTCCCTGGAGCCCCTCTGCTTTTCTCTGAGGGTCAGGTATACCCACTGTAGCAAACAATTAACATCCTAACAGTAATAGCAGCTATGGATCCCGAGTGTTTCTCTACGTCTGCACTCGACACAGAGCATCATATCTGATCCTTAGAGTAACCTCATTCTTCCCATCTTACAGATTAGGAACACCGAGGCTCAGAGTGGTTAAGGAAATTGGACTTAGTCTCACAGCCGGATTCCAGCCCTGGCTAGCTGATGCCAGAGCTCACGACGTTTCTGGTCCTCTGGGTGCCCTCCCAGAAAACCATGCACACCCACGTGCACACACACAGACACAGACACACACTGCTCAACGGGCTGCTGGAGGCATCTATCTAGTCTGAACCCAGGGGACTGTGGATGGGCCCGAGCAGGCTCCCCGCTTCCCACAGGTAGACGTAATCCTGGATGGACCTGGGTCCCTGAATGGGATCTTAGCAACTTCTTTGTAGAAATTAATAAACTTTGTAAAATTAATGAATTTTAGAAATTCTAAAACTCATCCGGAAATGCAAGGGGCGCAGAATAGCCAAGACAACCTGGAGAAAGAAGAACGAAGTGGGAAGAGTAACTCCAAAGTGACGGTGCCCAGAGGACATTAGACCAGTGGGACAGATGCGAGTCCAGGATAAGCCTGTAATCTCTGGGTGGCTGCCTTCCCGCGAGGTTGCAAGACCGTCCAACGCGGAAAGAATCATCTCCTCCAGGAGTAGTGGGAACCAGCATGGGTGCGTTGGGGCTGATGAGAGGTCCGAGGCCCGCTCCACAGCTGCCCCCCAGGCCTCTGGGCTACAGGTCGGAAGGGGAAGCAGCCCGGCCCCCAGGAAGCCTCCGTCTAGAGCTGTAGGCAGAGCTGGGGCAGAAGAGGCCACCCAGGTTGGAGTGGGCGACAATGAAAGCGCGTCTAAGACAAGAGGAGGAGAGGGGTGGGGGAGCAAGGCTTCCATGCAGGGCGCTCAAGGACCAGTGGGCGCCCTCCAGGCTGGAGGGTCCCGGGGGGGCTCCAGGCCCCACGTAAAGGTGAAGCAGGGCCGCCAAGTGTGGCGGCCACAGGAATCTGGGGTCATGGGTGCTTCCAGGCTGGACGGGAAGCTGCTGGAGACGTGAGCTGGCCAGTCCCAGGTGCACTGGACACCTGCTAGGGAGCTGGACCTCTGCCAGGTCCTGGGGGGGGTTGGAGGGTCAGTGGGGATGGGGTCAGAGCTGCGTGTTTCAAAGGTGGCCTGGGTCACAGGGTGACACGGGAGAGTGACCCTGCTGGTGAGCTGGCAAGACTTCCTCACCCCACATCTTCCCTTTGCTGCTCCCGCCTCCAGAGAACACACCTGGGGGGCTCCAACCTCCCCCTACCTGGGCTCCACTGAGGGTCCCCTTCCTGGCAGACACGGAGGCTGCCCACAGGCAAAGCCCAACAGTGTCACTTACCAGATGAGTGACGGGCGAGCCCCGCACCCCTCTCTGCCTCAGCGTCCTCCCCTGTGGAGTGGGGTCACGGTAACCTCTGTCTTAACGCTGGTGCCTGGTAAATATTAAACACCCCATAAATGTCAGCAGTTTTCATTACGTAAAATCTGTGTGTTAATGAGACTCCTGTATAATTTGGAAGACTGTTTCCTGCCTCAGCTAAATTTTAATATTGAGTTAGAAAACCAGGCTTTTTATTTTATTGGGGAAGAGATTTAATTCTCAGTCTTTTGGAAATGCTCAAGAAAGCAGAGAATGTCTCTTTTCAAGAGAATATTGTGCCCTGAATCAAAACGGAGCCGCAAATTATCTTAATGGTTGTTATATAAAGCTCACGCTTAGTCATTTTCTCTTGCTTAAACTTGGTCTGAAATGGGGAATTTCTCTAGCTCACAGACGGGACTGAAGTGAGCTCGAATGCGTTTGCACGCCAAGAAAATCAATGGTAAGCGTCCGGTAGCTGGGAGCCCTAAAGCCCCCATCATTGCAGGGAAAATGTCAATCAAGGCGCCTGGGGCCCCATTCAAAGTTGTCCCCCCTCGACTTGATCGAGTTTGCGGGGGGTGACCATCCAAAGCGGGCAGGTGAGCCGCACCAAGGAGAGAAACACCCCCGGCCTAATTAACCAGGCACCATCCCCGAGGCCCCGAGCCCTGGCTGGGGAGGACCCTCTGGATCCGGAGCCCCCGCTAGCCCGGGCGTCTCCTCCACAGCCGGCAGCTTCGCTCCGAAGATGGAAAATTTCACAGTGGGCCCGGTTTCGCACGTTTTGCTTTTGAATTCAGGCCGCGGAGACGGACTTGCGGGCATGCGTGTTCTGCGTGTAATGCCCGCGGCGGTGGCGTGGCTTAACTGGGATTTGGGCCACGGAACGAACAGCCAGTTTGGTCCCCACAGCTGCAGCAGCTGCCGGAATTTGGACGGTAAAGCATGCCCCCTCCTCCCCCAGATGGATGGAGCGCAGACAGCAGCAGACAGTGGCCTCGCGGAGACCCTGGAGGTCAAGTGCACGCGTGCTTCTCTCAGCACCGGGTCTCCCAGCCGGGAAGGTGGCCTCTCTCTACCCCCGTCCGTTCGTCACACAGATGTCGATCAAATGCCCTCCGCGTGGAGAGTCTGAGGAGGTGGCGGGTGGTCAACAGCTCAGAGAGGTCAAGGCTCCGTCCCAGGCCCACCTCTTTCCGCTGAGCCCCTGAGGCTCCATCCCTGGTTGTGAGCTGCCCGTGGTGCCCGGCGCGGGGGGTGGAGCCGGGGACCTGTCTGAGCAGGAAACCACGCACAGTGGACAGGCACCCAGGAGGTGCTCAGCGGACACAGTCACTGTCGACACACGGCCTCCCAGGGCTCGTGGGCTGGCAGGGCGGACGGGCAGGGACAAGGACAGGGAGATGTCGGGGGACCGCGGTAGACTTAGTGCAAGGCCGGGTGAGGCCCCGACAGGGCACGGTCAGCGGCACGAGGTGGGGGTCAGGCCAAGGGGCAGCCTCCAAGGAGAGGGGTCCCTCCGTGAGCTCTGGAGGAGCGGAGCCTTCTTGTCAGGGGGGCAGTGGGGAGATGGGCATCCCAGGTTCGGGGCTCTGTCTGGGGCCTGCGGTAGAGGGCGTGCCAGGGACAGGACACGGGCTACCTTGCTGTCCGGCTGGGCCTCGGTGGGGGGGCCATGGGGAGCCCTGGAGGAGGTGCGAGCAGGGGTGTAACTGGTCAGAAGAGCGTCTGGGGAGACCTGCCCAGGTGTGTCTTCGGCTGCAGGGTTGGGGCAGTGCGGACCATCCCACCCAGAGTGACCGATGGAGTAGAGGGAAGGTCAAGTCTGAGTGAGGAAAACAAGCCTTAGTGGCTGTTAACACTCTTCTGAGGTTACCGGCGCCATCACTACTGTCATTATTATCAGACTGACGCATCCTAACAGGTGTGCTACAACTTCGTGCTTTTCAGTGTCCACACGGACTGTCTCTCTTGGTTCCGGGACACCTTCCACCCCTGCACGAGCTGGTCTCTTGTTTCAAGTTAAGCGTCTGTGGGAGTCGAGCCAGGATGAACCCTCGTTCGAGGGCCCAGGGATCCAGGGATCCCCTCACCCCTATGAGGGGTGAAACCAGGGGTCCAGGGATCCCCTGACCCATATGAGGGGTGAAACCGGAGCAGCATTTATTTACAGGGTTTCCACTTCAAAGGCCCAAGTGTGAGCTGCGGACTAGCGACCCCCTCCGCATCCTGGCTGCGACCCCGCCCCCCGGAAAGCCACGCACTCACGCCACGGACTCCTTCCCTGCTGCCTTGTTTTTAAACTTCGCGCCACACAGCAGTTTTCTCACTGCCAGCTTAGAACAGATTGGGTCGAATGGAAAGAAGTAAGGGGCTCTGAGCAAAGAGCCCGAGGGCCAGGGCCCGGCCAGCGCCCGCATGGTCCTTCCTCCCCAGAAGCGAGGCTCATCCCCTGCGCCCCACCTGGCGTCCCACTCTGGACACGGTCAGCTGCCCAAGTCCCCCGGCCGCACCCACGGCCAGGGCCCCCTCAGCGGCACCTGCCTCCCCACGCTGGCCTGTGCTGCTGAGTGAGGGGACAGCCCAGAGCCCAGGAGGACCTGCTGACCGGCCGGAACCCTGCGCTGACCGGCCAGCCGCCCCTTCCCACCATCGGGCGGTCACCCGCGGGTCCACCAGCGCGCCTCGCTTTTTCCTCCCATAAGCCGCGGTCACGCACATCTACCTGCAAGAGACTTTGGTCTCAAGGCCCTGTCTGCACCTCCCTGCAGGAGGCCTGGACAGAAGCGTCTCTCCGGGGAGCTCCGAGGCCTTCTGTTCGGGCCCTCATCTGCCCCGTACGCCCGGGAGCTTGGGGGCTTGTGTGGGATTCCCCTGCAGGGCGGAGACAACCCTGGGGCTCTTGAGTCAGACATGTTTTCGTTTATCCTACCGCAGACTCCTGCAAACGAGGACCAGGGGACAAATCCGGCCGATGCCCGAGTCTCTCAGTAAAGCCGCAAGGTTCCCGGCACCCGTCCAGCCCGCGGTGCCCTTCCCACAGGGCATAGATGAGAAAATCAAAGGGGCCAATGCCCTGCCTGTGCCGAAAGGTTTGCTGACCTCTGTCTGTACACCTGCACATCTCCGGCGTGACCCCCAGCCCAGCGTGTGCCCATCACCAGTACGGGCTGCGCATTCAGAGTTCTCCTGTGGTCCATGGATGGATGGACGATGGATGGACGAGGTAGGGGGAGGGGTAGATGGACGGACATGGGTGGGGGGATGAGTGAGCACACACCCGGACACCTGGTTGTCCTGAGACCTAAGATTGTCTCAACCCTATAACCTCCTCTGCTGTCCCAGCTCTGCCCCCATCAGCAATGCCATTGTCGTCAATCACAAATTTTCTTTTTTTTCCCCCAAATGTTCAGGAGTAACCCGTGCCCACTGGGGGTTTGCCAGACCGGTTTCATCCGCTCCAAAGCCAGTCTGCAGAAGGGGGCCTTGGAGGCTGTTTACCGTCTTCCATCTCCCCGGCAGATATGTCTGGCAGACAGCAGATTTTTGTCATTTTCCTTCACTTGGGCTTTGATTCCCGGGTAATAACTCATGCTTCCAGGAAAGCGAGACATCTAGATAATGATATTGAAATCAGATTTCAGGGTACTGGCCGTGCAGCGAGCCGCGAGGGCCCTGGCACGCCAACGAGGCACGTCTGCCTGCATCTCCAAGGGGCTCTCTGTCTGAGGAGGAACTGACTACCAGAAAGTGTCCTCCTGGGCACGACCTGGGGGTCCCCAGGGTCCCTCCCAATCTGCCTCCACCAGGGGGAAACCACAGTGGGCGTCTCCCCCTCCAGGACCTCGATCCCCCTGCCTTCACACACGCCCCATCTGGGATCTCTGATCATCCCCTCCAGACGGTCCAGGGCGTGACCCAGGAGGGGGGGACCTGCCCCTGCCCCGGGAGCTGCTGTCCACCGAGCAGCGTCGCCCAGAGAAAAGGGAGGTACCTGCTGGGGGTGGGAGTTAGGGTTAGGTGGCAGCCACCCCTTCCAGGATGCCCTGCACAGGGACACCCACGACAAGGACAGGACCCCTGCCCGCCCGCCTTCCACATCAGAGAAGCCCCGTGCCTTGGCCAATCTGTGAATGAGGAAGAAGCCATCTCATCGCACTGGGCCAGCGAAGAATGAAAATGAAGGGCTCTTGCCTGAAAATCACTAACAGTTCAAGGTGGGGAGAGCAGACCATCAAATCCATTCCGGGCCCTCCTGAGAGCAGGCACTCAGCGATGGACCCCCAGAGCGAGGATCTCCTGAGCTCAGAGCCCTGACCACAGCCCTCCTGGTGGGGCCTCATTGACTGCACAGATCACACCGCATAGAATTCATCAGAACCCCGTCACCTGCTTTCACCTCCTTGGCACCCCGACCCTGCACTCAGGGGTTAAGGGGTGTCACCTGGGGTCTCAGCTACAGGGTGCTCTAGCGCCTCCCAGTTCAGAGCCAGTCAGGGCCATCGTGCAGGTGGCCCATGTTGGGCGGTGGCAGAGACCCTCCACCACCACCCCAGCCCCTCCTGGTGGGCCGGCCTCGGCGGACCTGCTGGCAAAGCTTCCCATGTTCCCATGACCTGGGGTTGTCGATCTGACCCGAGCCACCTGCTGGGGGTGATGATGTCCCCGGTGAGGTGTGGACGCGCTTTGCCAGGACTTTCGTCCCTCGTGGTTCCCTGACGCCACCGTCCTCTTCCTGCTGGTCCGTCTACTTTTATCCTCTGCTCAGACCCGGATCTCCTCCGTGGATCTCAGTGCTCGTCTGCGGGCAGCATCCCTGCCTCCGTCTCCAGTGGAAGAAGAGGTGAGAATGACGTGGCTAAGGGGACCTTGGCGTGAGGACAGGTCCTCCCGCCGTCTGGTCCAGTACACCCTCGACCCCAGCCGTCTCGGCCTGTTTCGGGGGAAGGAGGGCGGCTGGCTGTTCCTGGTCGTGTTTACAAGAGGGTTGTTCATTTTATGGAATGTTTTCAAAGAGCCAGCTTGGGGTTCAATTATTACCTCCTCGTAGCTTTTCTTTTTGAACTTGTTTACTTCGGTTTTATCCAAATTGTTTCCCTCCTCTGCTAAGAGTGAGCGGAGTTGGGGTCTCACGGCTCCTGGTGGGGCTGGGGGTTTCCCCAGGGCCCCCCGCTGCTGGGCTCACCGGCAACGCAGCTGCTGTCCCCCGGGTCCCCCAATCCACTCCCTGCTTGGCTGACTTACTCTCAGATTTTAGACGCCTCCCCGCCCACCAATTATTAGACGCCTCCCCGCCCACCAATTATTAGACGCCTCCCCGCCCACTTCATCATTAGTTTAAAAATTAGGCATCTTTTTTCCATAACCACCT
Organism: Lagenorhynchus albirostris; assembly: GCF_949774975.1. Lineage (NCBI taxonomy): Eukaryota > Metazoa > Chordata > Mammalia > Artiodactyla > Delphinidae > Lagenorhynchus > Lagenorhynchus albirostris. The sequence continues at coordinate 145,835,758 of NC_083098.1, forward strand.
TTTCATTTTAATCCTGCTTTAGTCCATCAGTCACCATCACCTCAGTTGGGTTTAACCGGTTTTGCTACATTTTCACCCAACCTCCTCTTGTGTTCTTTAATTGGACCCAGTTTCCATCTATGGGAAGGCGGGTTAGGAAACACTTCCCGGTGTGACTCTGTTCACACACCTGAGCCAAAGTGTCCCCGTGGCCTTTGCAGCACCTGTCAAACCTGGCGACATGCGGAGGGGACAACCCTGCCCCGAGCACAAGCCCTTGTGGCAGCCCAGCTCCTTCCTGGGCTCCTGGGGCTACTCCTGGTCCTGATCAGTGGCGAGTCCTATGAGCTCTGGTCTCTCCCTCAGAGACCCCGTCCTGGGCTGGATCTAGCCCACAACCGCATCCCTCTGCCTTTATTCTCTGCAGCGTGTGCTCTGTTCTTTACCCAGGACGCACAGGGCTTCACCTGCAGTTATGTGTTCGGGGGTCCTCTGACCTCCAGTCATGAGCCACACGTGCACGCACACGCATGCACAAACCTCGCGCACATCTATAGAGGCTCATACACACGTGCACACACACGCATACGCAGGCACTGTAGCTTCGTCTCTCCTGCTGCCTCAGGAGGGGAGGCCTCAGCACAAAGACAACTAGAAAAGAGAGATTCATTCTCGGTGTTGAGCTCCAACAGCCCAAGTGTGGGCCCTGTAAGGCAACTAGAAGGCTACCCGAGGGTAGTTTTGTCTTGACGTGACTTTTACCCGTGGTCCCCGACTTCAGGGCCAGCGCTTCCCCGGGGGCACCTCCAAGGTATGCGAAAGGGAAGACGCGACACTGAGGCAGCACTGCAGTGACCGAGGCAGGTGAAACGTGCTTTCTTGTCGTCACCTCGACAAGGACCTGGGATTCTTCACTCTACTTGGGCTGGTACCAGAGCCCAGCCCATGGCCATCCCCCTGCATCTTCCATCAGCCCAGGGTGAGTGCGTGAGAGACGCCTCCGTCTCCAGAGAGCGCCCTGGAAATCAGAGACCACATCTCAGCGGATGGCGGCAAGTGTGCTCGACTGGGATTCTGACCCTGATGCGAGACCAAAGCTACAGAAACAAATCTACTTTCTCTTATATGCAACAGGCTTGAGGTCACCAGAGCAATTAAGTGCGACTTCTCAAAATGGACAAGAGTCGGGAGGGTTGGTCTGGGGACTGTGATACCCCAGGTGAAGCTGTGGGACAGTGGGGGCGCTAGAGTTCTCTGTAGTTCTGTGATTTGACTTTCCAGGCGCGATCGTCAGGAGCACCATCTGCAAACATAAGAAGGGTTTAATCTGTGGCCCGAGGACCTCCCTTCACCTGCCGGGGCTGCCCGCGGCCTCCTCGAAGCAGCACTCCTGGCATACTCTTCTCGGGCTTCCCGCTATGAATGACCACGGCCTAGGGCGCCTGCATGAGGACCAAGCCCCTGCGCCCGCAGCCTGAAGCGGAGCCACCCGAAAACTGCGAGGAGCCCCACTTCCCTCCCTATGCCTCAGAGGCTGCGTGATGGTCCTTACACAGCAGCAGCTGACTGATACACACACCCTCACGAGCCCCTCGTGTGCGATTTGGGACCGTCTCCAGCATCACTCTCATTCATCCAAGAAATCCTGGCGTTTTTTCACAATGTTTGCAAATTCCCTTTGGAGTCTCAGTTTGTACAGAATCTTCCCTTAGAGTAGGGTGTACAAAACCACAAGGACCCAGGCACTGCTCGTGAGGACAAGGCCAGTGGTAGGCGGGGAGGGGTGTCCTCTAAGTGGCCCGAGACCCAGTGAATATTTCCGTTGGATTATCTGCTCGGCTCTGATGAGCACCCAGAGGTGCCCTGCTTCTCCCACCCTCTGTCCAGTCCCATGGGGCGGTAAATTCTTAAAAGCTCCCGGCTGGGCCTCCGAGCACCTGGTTCACCCTCGCTCTGTGTGTGACCCCGAGACAGCCCCCCACCCTGGTTCTCACAGATCCTGTTTGTGCAAAGGGGCTATTGGGTTGTCCCGGGTGTTCAGGGCTGGCTTGGTCTTTGACGCCCTCTACTTTCTCCGACGTCAGCTGCATGGAGTTCTTCCTGCTTTCCCTTGGCCCTCAGGGATGGGACCCTGACCAGCCTCCAGCCTGCTGACCACCCCTGCTGCCCCCGGGAGGCCTGGGCTGGGAGAGCCCCCATGGTGGAGAGGTCACTGTGGGGGGCTGGGGGGGTGTTCTGTGGCTGCTTCTGACGTGTCCAGGAAAGTTCTTTCTCCCCATCTATTCCTTCTCCCCAAACCATTTCAAAACTCCCTGATTCTGTGATCCCACTTTTTGGCTCCAGGTCCCCCAGGATGTCCCAGCCACCACCACCACCACCACCACCTCCCTGCTGTCCCTGCCGGAAAAAGCTGGGGCACAGGTGGAGGCCAAATTCCCTACAGAAGCCCCAGCCTAGCACAGGGGCCGAAGGCTGAGGTCATCCTGGCTGGTCTCCTGCCTGAAGTGGGGCCTCCTAGGGGGACCCCCAGGCCTCCCTTGATCACAGTTTCCATGGGAACAGAGCAAAGGATGGTCCCCTTCCCCGCTGGCCCCAGTGTAGCCCTAACGACAGTCATTGCAGGGAATGACAGGTACCAGCACTGGAATGGAGAAAATGGGAGTGAAAATGGAGAGGAAGCAGCTCCTTTCACTCAACCAGAAAACAGGGCCATTTTGTCAGTGAGGTGGAGACAGCTTCCTGCTGGCCCAGGTCCTCTCTACCCGTGCGTGTCCTCCCAGGGCAGTGAGGCAGGACCCCTCATTCTCTCCCTCCCCCCTTCCCACCAGCATCCTTGGGCACCCTGCCCGTCTTCTCTGTCGACCACCAACTCCCAGACCTGTGCAGAGCCCTGGATACAGAGTCAGGTCCCGCACACTGTCCCCAGCCTCCAGGGACAGAGGCCACCCAGAGACAGATGACGGCACCCCAGCGATGCTGGGCCAGGAGCATGGGAGGAGCCCTGCCCAGCCAGGGAGACCAGGGCAGACTTCCTGGAAGAGGCGGCACCTGGGAGGTAACATGGCATGTGGGGAAAACTCCTCGCACTGAGGTGCCACCCTCCACGCTGTGGCCAAGGGCTCTCCAGCCACACAAAGTGGGCGGTACCATCGCCTGCCTAAGTACAGCCACATACCTAGGCCAGCACCCGCCTCTCCAGAACCCTTCACACGGGGATCCGCCTGCCAGCCAGCGCCTCGGCCACACGGTGTGCAGCACCTCGGGGTGCAGCCTGGCGGCCCCGCCCACCCGGGCAGGTGTCTCCACTCCCCTCTCCATTACCTGTGCAGTTCAGGACGGGGCTCTCTCCTGGGAGGATCCCAGCTCACCCCTCACCGCTCGCTGTGAGTTCTGAACAGTCAGCAGCCTGCTCTGTCCTGGGACGTGGGCCGGTGACAGCACCTCACGGAGCCTGAGAGGTCCTGTGGGCACATGGACAGTCGGGGGCTTCGTGGGCAATGACAAGAGCTCTAATACATACATGGGGCACGACGCAGAGACTGCGAGTCAGCACCCAGGACGCACACCCCAAAGACAGACACGCCACACACACGCGCCACACACACACACACACACACACACACACACGTCCATACAGAGCCACGCACACACACACACTCGCACTGCTCCTAATCTGAGACCCTCCGGGGGCACCAGCGGCTGCCCCTGCCCACAGTGAACCAGCCCAGGGCCAAGGGGTCTGGCAGGTGAGTCTGCATCTGGCTGGGGGAGCCTGGTGTGACCCCGCCCCCGGTCCGGCCAGCTCCCCGTCTGCTGGGGCATGAGGGAAGGGGACTCGCCAATGCGGTGGGCGGGCGCTGCAGCTCCAGGAGACAGAGGCGTTTCCACAGCAGGGGGTCCCCTCTGCCCCCATCCCTTCCTGAGATGCACCTTGAGTGCCTTTGGGTGATACGCCACAGGGGCCTGTGGTGGGCTACACAACACCCCAGAGACGTCACGTCCAGATCCCTGGAACCTGTCACCTCATGTGGCCGAGGGGACCTTACAGATGTGATGGAGTGAAGGGTCCCGAGATGGGAGGTCACCCTGGATTCGCCGGGGGCGGGGAGGGGGGGCCGTGATCACAGGGTCCTGGCAGAGGGAGATGGGAGGGCGGTAGGAGGGGAGAGTCAGAGAGCAGAGCAACGGGCCTGGAAGCGGGGGAAGGGGACTCCCCGGGGGCCTCCAGGAGGAACCAGCCCTGCCCGCACCCGGCCTCCGCCCGCGACACTGATTCTGGACTCCTGGTCCCAGACTGTAAGGGCGTAAATCTGAGCTGTTTCAAGCCACTGAGTTTGTGGTCACTTCTTTCAGCAGCAATTAGAAACTAGCAGACAGGGACTTCCCCAGTGGCACAGTGGTTAAGAATCCGCCTGCCAGTGCAGGGAACACGGGTTCGAGCCCTGGTCCGGGAAGATCCCACATGCCGCGGAGCAGCTAAGCCCGTGAGCCACAACTACTAGCCTGTGCTCTAGAGCCCGTGAACCACAACTTCCGAGCCTGTGAGCCGTAACTACTGAAGCCTGCGCGCCTAGAGCCCGTGCTCCACAACAAGAGAAGCCACCGCAGTGAGAAGCCCGCTCACCGCAGCAAAGAGTAGCCCCCGCTTGCAGCAACGAAGACCCAACGCAGCCAAATAAATACATAAATTTATTAAAAAAAAAAAAAGAAAAGAAACTAACAAAGGGAGTCCATGGAAGAGATAAAAGGGAGGGAGGGAGGCAGGAGCCTGAGGGGCAGGGCTGGCCAGTGCCCACGCGCCTCCCTTCCTTCCCCAGTCGACCCACGGGCACTTCCACGCTGCCCACTCAACAGGGGAAAGGTCCTCGGTGTTCCAAGGTGAGGGCAGCTTGCGTGGGAGGGGACTCGCTCCCCACTTTCCGGCCTCCGTGCCGGCCTTGGGTGCTGGAGGCTGGTGTGGTCCTCAGCAAGAGCATCTCCCCTCTGCCCAGCCAAGGCTCAGTCGGGGGTTTCGCTGGTGGTGGGCACAGGGGCTCGTGCCCACAAGCCCTGCTGGCTGCTACAGGCGGAGTCAGAGCTCTTTTACATGGTGGAGCCAGGGCCCACTGGCACCTCGTGTTCCCCTCTCTAAAATGGGGTCGTGGCCTCACGTCCTGGGAAGATTCCAGGGGCATTGGATTGCACGAGAAGACAGACACCGGCTCCTGAGAGGAACACGGCCCACAGGACCACAGGGACTGTGAACCTCATCCCCACAGGCAGACCACACTCAGCGCTCCCTCTGTGACTCCGTCCGTCCGTGCTGTGGGCCCTGCAGCATCCCCAGGTCCCCAGCCATCATCGGCCTGAGCAACAGGAGGGTCCTGGGCTGTTCCGCACTTTCCTCCCTCAGCTGCTCTGCCCATGACAGGCCTATGGTTCATCTGGGATGGACGTGGCTTACAGCCCAGAAGAGCAAACACCCCAACGCCGGGATATGCGAGCCTAAGAGAAATCAGAGTTGGAACGAGGGCAGAAAATGAAAGAAAAACATGCAGGAAAAGGGGACCATATATGGAGAGAATGCTACTTAACCATCGAGAAACTCCCAAAACCTGAAATGCCCACAGTGACAAGAACGTGCCTTCGTTACGAGGCGATGCTGGGCTCTGCAGCGTCAGCTGTGGCTACCGGGCTGAGCTGCAGGTAAGAAAGGTGGGATGTCCTCCCAGAGAAGTCCCTGCACGTGTGCAACTGTATGTGTGTGTACGGGTGTGCACGGTCGTGTGTGTACACATGCACACAGCTCAGTCTTGCAACATTTATGCGTGTGTAGGCACGCACGCACACACACACACAGAGGCGCACGCAAACACACAGACGTGCATGCACACACACAGACGCACACACACACACAGACGCGCACGCGCACACACACAGACGCACACGCGCACACACACAGACGCACACACACCACACACACAGACGCGCACGCACACACACACAGACGTGCACGCACACACAGACGCGCACGCACACACACACACAGATGCGCACACACACACACAGCAAGGCTGGACGCCCAGCCTGGCTCTGATTTCCTAGCAAATGAAGAAACAGATCGACTGGTCACCTGGCTGCAGGCCGGGGGTCCAGGCTGCAGAGGAGGGAACAGCTGAGGGGAAGGACGGGACTGAGGGGCAGAGGGCCAAGGGCTGGAGGAGAGGTGGGTACTGGGGGGGCTCACTGTCAGGGGCCGTGGACGGAGGGTGGGAGGAACGGGGGGTCCTGGGTCCCTCCCTGGGTCAGGGAGGCTGGGACAGGTGCAGGAATGGGTATAGGCCCTGGAGAGGCTGGCGTGGCTGACAGCAGGGCCCTGGGGGTCGAGGCAGGCACCCTGAACTTGAGGTGGGACTGAGCACACTGGAGGGTGGGACTGAGCACACTGGAGGGTGGGACTGAGCACACTGGAGGGTGGGCCAGGGCAGAGGGAGGGCGCGGCTGGGATGGGGTGAGGACCAGTGGAGATGGGGTCCCTGGGAGTGTGTGTGTGTGCGTGTGTGTTTGTGTGCGAGTGTGAGCGTGCGCGTGTGTGCATCTGTGCATATGCATGCATGCGCGCGTGCACGTGGGCGGTTCAATGGGCAAAGTGCCCCAGGGCCGCAGGGGTTATTATTTTCCATCTGCAGGGCTGGCAGCCTGGGGTGCAGGGCCTGACCCAGGCCTCTTCTGAGCCCAGGCAGCTCATCACCAGTTGGGAATTTGTGACGCACGGCCCCTCGTGCAGTGCCCATGTGTGCATACTTGGTGGTGAAACTGAATCAAGACTATGTTATTTTTAACAATTTTGGGAAAACACTTGGAGAAGCCCAAGGCGAGTCGCACGCCAGCGTCCAAGATCCCTGCTTGAGGGCAGTCCCCTCCCCCCTCGGGGCCTCAGCTCCTCAGCAACACAGAGGATGGTGCCTTTGACTCAAGGATTCGTGCCTGGTGTCTCCTTTGAGGAAGAAGAGTGAACTTACTAAAGTGTTCAGGGCTTCGTTTGTCACCAGCTTGGGTGTGTTGTGTTTTTTTTTTGTTTTTTTGTTTTTGTGTGTGTGTGTGTGTGTTGTGTTTTAAAGACCCCAGAGAAAGCGCGTCAATGGTGAAAGCACGGCGAGCGGAGGAAGGGGGGCCCGTGGCTCAGATCCCACCGCCTGGGTTGGAGCTGGCTCGCTGCCTCCTGGGGGTGTGCTGCTCCCCCAGGGCCTCACCTTGCTAATCTGTAAGATGGGGCAGCAGTGGTAACGTCCTCCTGGGCATGCGTACGGGTGCCGGACCCTCAGCTGTTCCCTGTGCACATGTGTACCCCTGCCCACACCCAGACATCCCGCCCCGCAGCAGGAGAGAGAAGGGGTCAGGCTTCTGACCGCCGCATCCTCTCCTCTTCAAGTGAGCTCAACTGAAGTGTTTCCGTGAACAACACAGCAGCCCAGGATATTCCAGACTGGCCACTCCATGGGCTGGGCCTTGGGTATGTGCAGCCCTTAGTGCCTTTGGCCTGTTTCTTCTTCCCTCTGGGCGATGGGAAGCAGGGGTGTAGACTGATGGCTCAGTGGGTTTGTATTTTTCCCAGTTTTTGCAGTGAAGGGAGAGGCCACAGGCCATTAGACAGGAAGATGTTGGCTGGCCCGCCTACCACGCTGAGGTTTGAACTCACGGCTCCAGGGGCCGACCAGGCTCAGGCCTGGGCCAGGAATTGGGGGCCAGTGACAGAAGGACAGACAGACGGGGCCCCTCCCTGCAGGGTCCCGCCAGGAGCGCTCAGCGGGGCGGCGGCATGGCCCCGAGCGCATTCCCTCCGGTGCCCGGTGAGAGACGGCACCAGGGGCACCAGGGGTCGAGCACGTGGAGAAGACTTGGGAAAAGCCTGTATGGACTGCCCTGACGGCCTCTCGGGGATCTCACCTCAGATGCTCATCCGCAAACCACAGGCAAAAAGCAGGGAAGAGACCATGTCCCTGGAGGAGTTTCTGAGACACAGGAAAGCATCAGGCACTGAGCTCTCCTTCATCGGGAGGAAACTGCAGATGACAGGGTCTCTTTTAAAGTAAGGTTTCTGGAGAGCAGAGGATGAGAGATGACAGGCAGCAGGAAGAGAGTGACGGGGAGGAGTGGGGAGAGGAAAGGAAAGAAAGCTAAAAGCGCTGGGGAGCTGAAGCCACACTGGGAGCTGCCAAACATGATGAGACAAGAAGGAAGTCACATCTGAGCCCTGGTGGCCGCGGAGGCTCACGGGAGGCCATGTGCACACAGGCGGCCCTGCGGCCACAGGAAAGCCGGCACCCGAGCCATCAGCGCTTCCAGGAAGGAACAGAAACGGAGGGCCAGAAACACTCCCAGACCTAATGAAAGAAAACTTCTCTGAATTGAGAGACTTGCAATTGCAGGACGCGCGAAAGTCTTCGGTCTTCAAATGGCAAACATGGCTCTTCCTGCGGGGTGGGATTTGGGTGCCGTTATTTCTTTATTGCAGTTTTTCTAATTGCTTGGGGTTTTAGAATGAATAAGTTCTGTTTTTATGAACTAAAAAGTAAAGAGACAGGGCCCGTGGGGGCCGCCCCTGGTTCAAGTGTTCCCGGTTCCATGGACTCAGGACCTGCCTCTCCCAGCCTGGTGACCCTGATGGTCATGCAGGAGGCGTCTCCCTGAACAGGCATCACTCCTGGTACGAGCCCTGACTCGTGGCCACTTGTTGAGCTCTGCACCACGGAGGTGACCAGAGGGGCCAATGTGACACGGGCCTCAGAGAGACTGGCCTCTCCCATGATTCTGGAGCAGGTCAATGTCACAGACGGCTAAGGTCACACTGCACCAAGCAGGTAGGGCCCTGAGAGGGTCCTGTAAGGACCTTGGAGGAGTCTGGACCCCCCACTGGTGCTGGCCCGAGGTGCTCACACGGTAACACTTAGGGACACTTCTGAGGAGCCCATATTTGCCCAAACACTCAGACCCAAAATTCATTTGTCAAAATCCTAATCCCCAGAGACGATAGTATGAGGAGGTGGGCCTTTGAAAAGTGCTTGGGTGGTGGGGCTGGAGCCCGCATGAATGGGGTTAGCACCTTATGAAAGCAGTTCGAGGGACTTCCCTGGCGGTCCAGTGGTTGGGACTTTACCTTCCAATGCAGGGGGTGCGGGTTCAATCCCTGGCCGGGGAGCTAAGATCCCACACACCTCACCACCCGAAGCATAAAACAGAAGCAAGGCTTCCCTGGTGGCGCGGTGGTTGAGAGTCCACCTGCCGATGCAGGGGACACGGGTTCGTGCCCCGGTCCGGGAAGATCCCACATGCCGCGGAGCGGCTGGGCCCGTGAGCCATGGCCGCTGAGCCTGCGTGCCACGACGGGAGAGGCCACAACAATGAGAGGCCCGCGTACCGAAAAAAAAAAAAACTGAAGCAATATTGTAACAAATTCAATAAAGACTTTAAAAATCGTCCACATTAAGAAAAAAAAAGAAATCTATCCTTAAAAAAATAAAAGAGGCTCCAGAGACCTCCCTGGCCCGTCTGTCCTGTGAGGACACAGTGAGAAGGCGCTGGCTAGGAAACCAGGAAGAGGGTCCTCACCAGGCGGCGAGGGCGCCCGTGCCTTGAGCTCAGACTTCCGGCCTCCAAACCATGCGCAGTAACTTTCCGTCGTTCATAAGCCACCGGTCGGTGGTATTTTGTCCCAGCGGCCCTGTTGCACTAAGACACCCCTCTCACTGTGACGCAGCTCTGCATGCACGTGTCCGGCCCGCCACCCGTGTTTGCAGCTACAATTTTATGCCTGTTCTCTGATGGGCTGTCCAAGGCTGCATTCACAGCACAAGGACAGAGTCACAGCAGAGACCAACCCGTCCACAAAGCCTACAATATTTATTATCTGGTCCGTTACAGAAGGTGTTTGCAGACCCCTGGGCTGGGGACATCCTCGTGCTTCCACACAGGTGACAGAGGCAGGCATTGCGAATGAGGGCCCACCAGCCACGCCTGCACCGCGGGTGTCTGGGACCCCCCCCCATTAGAGATGCTTCTCTGGGGTGAGCACAGCCCCGGCCTCCAGCTTCCCCCCACCCCGGGCTGGTGCGTGTAAGACCCCGGCCCCGTGCATATAGAGGGCGAGACACAACACGGGACCGGATTGGAAGGCCCAGTACCCAGCCCCGCCCACCACCGGGAGCGAGGGGCGGGAGATGGCAGGCCGGCTGTGCAGAGCTCAGCCTCCGTCCCTCCTTCAGGGGTTGGACAAGGCTCACAACCGCTGCCACTCCCCTCCACACAGACGTCTGAGGAGCCCGCGGCACACGTGACGATAGAAAGGACACGTTCGTTCCTTGGACGGCTGACCAGTGACGGGTTCAGCGGGGCACGTGACTTGGGTCACGTCTGTCTTTCGTCTGCTGTAACCACGCCGCCCCCGGCCCGGGATCTGTGCTCACTCGGAGCAAAGCCAGGGGGCTTTCGGGGCGACCGGGCCTTAGTGGAACTGGGCCCCGCTGGCCCCATGTCCTAACGCTGCCCCGCTCTCCTGCTGCAGACGCCATCCTCCCTGCCGTCCTCAAACACAGCACGCGGGCGCCCACGCACGGTCCTCCCACCTCCTTGAATCTCCTCAGTCATCGTTTCCTCAGGCGGCCCTCCTCGGCTGCCAGGTTTCAAATCTTAAACGCCCCTCAGGCTGTCACTATGGCTCTTGTCTGTTTTTATAACACCTACCGCCATCTAATGCAATAACGCCATCTTGTTTACTGCCCATCTTTTCCGCTGGGGCAGGGGCTTGGATCAAGTTTGCGTCCCACCATATCACCAGCTCCTAAAACTGTGCCTGGTGTGTAGTGGGTGCCCATAGGATGGTGATTGATGGACTAATTGACTGACTGATTGACGGAAGGAGACGCATCCCCTGGCCCCTCACTGTGTTGGTCCCAGTGCTGTCCTCTGCTCTGGCCCACCTTTCCTTTGGGGAACGCTGGGAGCCTGCTGCCTCCGTTAAGCTGGAACTCGGCTCCCAGGGCCTGCTCTCTACTGAGAAGAGAGAAGTGCGGGTTAAAGGGATGGATGGATGGGTGGATGTGGGGTGAGTAGATGGATGGACAGAGGTTGGATGGATGAGTGAATAAATGAGTGGATAGATGATGGATGGGGGCTGGCCGGATAATGGATAGATGGGTGGATGGTTGAATGGAGGTATAGATGGCTGATGGCTGGGGAAGGATAGAGAAAACAGGACTTGGGCTTGGGTGTGGCAAGAGAGGCTCCAGGGCACAGAACGCAAGGAGGCCCCACCCTGAGGACGATGCAGGTACAGGGGTGGCGCCTCTTTGCACCCTCGTCCAAGCGCAGCCCTGATAGAAAGGGAAACCTTTCCTGCAAAGAAAAGCCACCAGCCACAGATGCCTCCAGCTCCTGGGGCCGGGGTACACCCATGGGCGGGGGTCAGCGAGGTGAGCACGGGGCTCAGCGCAGAGCCGACCCCAGGACGTGCCCTGCAGAGGCTGGAGCGCCTGCTGCAAGTACACCTTTATTCACACGGGGCACGTCTCAAATCAAGCAACAAAAATAAGAAATACATCTGGGACGAGACAAACCGGCAGCAGAGGCCCGGGTTCCTCCAAACCTCCTCGGGGGCGGGTGTGAGTCACCCTGGGCTGTCTCAGAGTTTCAGAAGTGGCTTTCTCCTCCCTCAGCCAGGGACAGAAGGCCTGTGGCTGCCCCCAGGGAGTTGAGCCTTCCCACGGGCAGCTTCTCTTTGTCCCAGCCTGCACTTTCGCCAGGAGACCCCGGTGTCGGTTCAGGACTGCAGCCTTGAGTCCTGGGTCCAGCCGCCCACCAGAACAGTCACCCCTACAGGTGAAGAGGGGCCCTCGGCCAGCGAGGCAGCTGCTCCCATGTCTGAGGGATCTGCGGCCCCCCACCCCCGGGCCAATTCCATTCTATGTTCACGTAAGGGGCACTAGGGGCTGTGCCGAGACCGCCAGCACCTGTGAGCGATTGGACCCCACTTGGCCTGCCCCAGGGGGCCTGCCAGTGCCTCTCCCCATCCTGAGGAGGGGAGGACGGTGAGTGAAGGGCGGACTGGGCTCTGATTACCAATAGCCGGTCGAATCTCACTCAAAGGCAACATGTGCGTGGAGGCTTGTCAAAGAGCACAGGGGAGAGCACGTGCCAAGGTCCTGGGGCAGGGGCTTCATCAGCGCCAGCACAGGGGTCGGGGTGGGAAACGGGGTCAGAGGGGCCATGGGAGCTCTTGTGGGCCATGTAAGCACCATGGCTTTTCCTCTGAGAGACAGGAGGAGCCTTGGACGGTCCTGAGCAGAGGAGGGACAAAATCTGTTCATATTTGAAAGGACCCCTGAGACTACCGAGCCAAGAGTAGGTGGGGGGAGGGCAGCACAGGAAGAAGAGCCAGGCGGTCGTCAGATCAGAGCCCGCGGAGCCTGGGCCGGGGTCCTGGGGAGGTGGGCGGTGAGGTCCTTTCAGATTTGGGATCCGCTCGTAGAGACAGGGGTTTTGCTGGGGGGGGTGGGGGGAGGGGGAGAGAAAGGGGGATTGGAGGAGCCCCCACCCTGGGGTCTGCCCCCTAATGGGAAGCACACACTAGCGAAGAGGGAAGCGGGACCATTCCAGGACCGACTAAGCCCTGCAAATGCTGCAGAACAGGCTCATGAGGTGGCTGGGGTGGCCCCACGTGGAGCGACACAGGAGGGGCCCCGGAGGAGGACCACGTGAGCAGTGCCCAGGCGGTGGGGGGGGAGGGGAGGCCGCAAGAGGGCCTGCGGCTGAGTGGGTGGAGGCCAGCCGGGGACCAGAGGGCTAGAGAGGATTTCCTCAGGGGAGGTATGAACGTGACCTGGTTTACACCTTGGAAAGGTCGCTCTGTGGGGAAGAGGGCCGTGGGAGGGCCGTGCAAAGGGCCTGGGGCCACCAGGGGAGCCTGTCTAGGACTGTGGGAGGGTCCTGTTTGGGATGTGCAGGGGAATCAGAATGGACGCGACTCAGGGACAGACTAGGTGGAGGTAGGTGGGTGCAGAGAGGACAAGAAGGGCCCAGTGACTGCACGGCAGCCAGACCCCAGGGGGCCGAGGTCTTCAACTGAAAGGGACTCCCTGTGAGTCCACGGGGACAGCGGGGAGGTCAGGGTCGACGGGAGGATCCCTTGCCCTGGACCCCTCGCAGAGAAGGGCAGAGGGCACTGCTGGACGGCTCTGTCGGTCTCTACCCCTGGAGGGTCACATTGGACCTGAGGAAGTGGGGTGGGACCTGTTAGGGGGTGACTCAAGGGGTCCCTAGGGGAGGGCAGGGTGGGGCTGGCCTCACTCCCAGGGCTGGGTGCACAGACTCATTTCGTCCCCACAGATGACAAGACTGAGGTTGGACACAGTGAGGGACCCGCCGGCTTCAAGCAACACTCTTCTCAGGGGCCAGGGGTCCCCAGAGGAGGAGCAGGTCCTGGGGGACACCCGGGCTCCCCAGGCAGCAGCAAGGCCCCCTCACGACACCTGCAGCCACGTGGGAAGAGGCCCCCCTCCACTGGGAGCCACCAGCTCAGCCAGAGGGTCCTGTCGGGGGCCCGAGTTGTGCTTGTCCCTGGGCAGGAGCTTCGGGAGAACTGCCCAGAGCAGCAGCCGTGACACAGGGGTCAGACGCTCCAGAACCAAAGATGATGAGGACCCAGACCGTGGCCGCTTCTGCACAGGTGGGCAGCCTCCTCGGGACAGGCAGGTGGACGGGGGGGCTCCTCAGAACCTGCCGGAACCTGCCGGAACCTCTCGCCATTCCTCCTGGAGGCTGATCTGGCCCTGTCAGCACCTCCCAAGTACCTGGAATCGTCCTGGCCCACCTGCCGAGCAGCGTGGGCAGCAGAAAGAGCCGGGGCTTCCCTGGTGGCGCAGTGGTTGAGAGTCCACCTGCCGATGCAGGGGACGCGGGTTCGTGCCCCGGTCCGGGAAGATCCCACATGCCGCGGAGCGGCTGGGCCCGTGAGCCATGGCCGCTGAGCCTGCGCATCCGGAGCCTGTGCTCCGCAACGGGAGAGGCCACAACAGTGAGAGGCCCGCGTATCGCAAGAAAAAGAAGAAAGAGCCGGGTCTTTAGAGGGGCCAGAGGGACGGCCAAGGAGTCGACCGCATCACACGGGCCTGTTTCTCCCTCGGAAAATGGAAATAATAATCCCTGTTCCCACGTAGTGGGGAGGACCCGGGAGGACGCCGGTGGGAGCCCCAGGGGAAGCCACTCACATTTCTTTCCACCTCCTCCCTCACCCACCCTTCCTAAACCGAGGGGCCCGGGCTAGACCACCCGCCAGGGGCTCCTCCTGCGGGACCTTTCACTCTCCAAGCATACATCCCACTCATCCGACAAGTATTTATGAAGACCTCGGTTGCTGAAGACACCGCAGCCAGCAGGAGGCAAGCTCCCGGGTCTCGGGCAGCGGAGCGCAGCAGTAAACAAAGCAGCAGCTTGGCCCAAGGGGGGGGGGAGGGGAAGCATGTGCTGGGGGACGAGCAGTGGCGGGAGGGAGAGCGTGAACTGACGGGAGGCGGGCAGCTTAGCATCAAGCAAGGTGTCCCTGCAGAGGGACAGAAGGTTGCGTGAAATCGGGGAGGAACAGCAGGTGCAAAGGCCCGGAGGCAGGTGAGCTCGACAGTGAGCCCCTCCATGGAGTCACCGATGCTCCTTCCTCTGATGAAGGCCTAGGGCCGTGGCCGGAGCTGTAGGCTGAGACCTCAGGGTCACAGCACAGAGTCGGGGATTTGTCCCCTGTGGATGGCAGCAGGGGCCAGGACCTAAGGGTCACAGCACAGAGTCGGGGATTTGTCCCCTGTGGATGGCAGCAGGGGCCAGGCCACAGGAATGGTCCAGGTAGAAGGGAAGGTAGCTGGGACCAAGCTGATGGGTCAAGGCAGTGAGAAGCGGAGGCATCTGAAGGTGACGTCTACCCGCACACCGCTGACGGCCGGGTGTGGGGCTAGGGGGCGGGAGGGGTCACGGTGCATCTGGGCTGAGTCCCTGGGCGGGCAGAGTGCAGAGAGACCACTGCCCTCTGGCCATGAACTGGGCTACCTGTCAGATGCCCGGGGGAGAAACGAGGGGTCCCGAGGGGGTGGGGGTTTCTGCAGAGCTTGTCGCCAGCCAGCAGGAAACAGGAGGATCGGGCCCCAGGCCGGCAATCTGTAAATTGTTTCATGGGCCTGGGGAGCCCCCAGGGTGGGCGGGGGCAGGCAGGTGTCAGGGCTGGGGCCCAAGGTCTCTGCTCGGACAGGAGGTGGAAGAGAGCCCTGCTAGAGGTCACAGAGCCCCCTCCCAAGCCGCCTGCCTCTGCCCAGCTCAGCATCATTGCCAGGAGCCCCTGCCCCACCCCCAGGTGGTAGCCAGTGTCTGACGCCTCTCGCAGGCCATCGGACCCGTCAGTACACATGACACACCGGAGACGACAGTCTGGGGGCCAGGAATGAGCTTAGAAGTGTTTGGATTTTTTTTTTTCCCGCCACACTGCGAGGCTTGGGATATCTTAGTTCCCCAACCAGGGATCGAATCCGGACCACAGCAGTGAAAGCACCGAGTCCTAACCACTGGACGGACTGCCAGGGAAGTCCCCGGATTTTCCTGTTTGCTCCCTCTGAGCCACCAGATGGCTTCGTTGACTGGCGGTCACTTCTTCAGCTGCCCTAACTGGCCCGGCCCAGCAGCAGTCCTTGGCACAGTGGTGCTGATGACAAGTCCAGAGACAGGCCCTCTGGTCAAGCCTGGGGAGGAGGGGCCGCTGCCCGAGGTCACGGGGCCCCAAGCCCCGCCCTCTCTCTCAGCTCACTCTAATCTCCCTTGGCCTTTGTGGCGGGCGGCATCTCCTGGTATCTATAATGGATTTCCCACATCATTGGATGCCTTGCAAAACATAATATCACGCAGTCATTTTCCGAAAGAGGCTAAATTTTGCTGCTGGGGCAAATCCTTTCTTCTCCCGAGTAACCGTCAGGAAGGGGCTAATGCAGAAAGGCTGGGGGGCAGCCGGCTGCCCTCTGACTGGCCCACAGCAGCGTGGCCGGGAGCCCGGCTCCAGCCTGCCCAGGGATGGCAAATCACCACCTTCAGGACTGTTCTGGAACTACAGTGCCCATGAGGCTCCCTGCTGGGGGCAGCACACGGGGAGACCGCTTTGGAGACCTCCCCCCACCCCCACCCCCGGATGAAAGGAGTCTGGGACCCTGGTCTAGGGAGGCTTCCCAGGACCTCCCTGATGAGACCTGCGGGGACCATAACAGAGGACCGCACGCTGCAGGGCTTGAAACAACTGAAATGCATTCTCTCACAGCTCTGGAGGCCACCAGTCCAAAATCAGCCGGGCTGTGGTCCTGCCACGGGCTCCAGGGGAGGCTCCTTCCTGCCTCTTCCGGCTCCTGGGGGCTCCAGGCGTCCCTGAGCTCGGGGCCGCATCACCCCAATCCCTGCCTTTGTCATCACGGGGCCTCCTCCCCTGTGTCTGTGGCCTCTCCTCTCCCTTCTCTTATAAGGACAATTGTCATTGGATTTAAGGCCACCCCAGGAATCCAGGGTGATCTCCTCACATCAGGATCCTTAAATCTGCAAAGACTCTTTTTCCAAATAAGGTTCAGGGCTGGAATGTGGAGGCATTTTGCAGGAGACCACGATTCAACCCATGACACCACCCTCGCTGACCACCACCCGAAGGCAGGAACCACCTTGCAGCCAGGCTCCTCTTGAATGCTCCCAGCGATGGGGCTCTCACTATCTAACTTTCGAGGAACCATGCCCCCTCCCTCTCAGTCGCCCCCATGGGCCCTGGGCTCCCGGGCTCCACAGCACCTGGACAGTCCTCCCCCAGCTCTGGCCCGTCAGTCACCCCAGCATGCAGGCTCCCCTCAGGGCTCACCCCCCAGGTTCAGGGGCCCTGCTGACCCCTCACACTTCCGATGGAGTTGGGTGGTGATTCCCCACAGTCTGAGAATATTCTGAGCTCTTATGTTTTCTCTGCAGTGTGCACCAGCCCAGGTGGCCCCGCTGCGGGTTCTTTCCTGCCTGGAGGGGTCCCCGTGCTGGTGGGCTGCCATCAGGCATCATCTGGTGGCGGGGCCTTGCCGAGGGGAACTAAGAGCTGCTGAGGGTCGGCCCTGTGAGGGGCCTCCCACAGACATCTTTCTTAATCCTCACACACACCCACAAAATGATGATCATTGGGCCCATTTTACGGGTGAGGAAACTGAGGCTCGAAGCAGTGGTCACACAGCCCCACCTGGTGGGAACAGGAGTCAAATCCCAGCCTGCCTGCATCCTCTCCTCTGAGACCGGCTGGAGCAACAGAAACGATACAATTAACTCTCAGGGTAACATAGACTGGCTTCCCAGGGGCCAGAGTGCCGTCCCTTGGGGCCCCAGGCCCCGCCCAGGCACTCACAGGCCTCTGTTGTCCACTGGGATGGACTGTGGTGGGCAGCCTGGCCTCTGGATCCCAGTGGAGGATGCTGCCGCCAAAGCCCCCAGCCCTGGAGGGGCGGGGCAGGAAAAACACGGTGTTTCCTGGAATCAGGGTCCGCTCTCAGGCTGGGAGGGTCAGGGAGAGCCAGAGCTTCAGTCCCCGGAGGGATGGCCCCCCTGCCAGGCAGGAGGCTCCGCACCGACATCAGTAACGGAGGGCCATGGAGCTGGACACTGGCTTCTACTTTAGCACGCAGCAGCTAACAACAAAAAGGGACGATTACAAATAGTGGTGATTAATTCGCTAGTTTAAAGGCCACAGTCATGTGATCTTAGCTGACTGGTTAGAAAGAGCAAAGGTTCAGGCTTCCCTGGTGGCGCAGTGGTTGAGAGTCCTCCTGCCGATGCAGGGGACACGGGGTCGTGCCCCAGTCCGGGAAGATCCCACGTGCCGCGGAGCGGCTGGGCCCGTGAGCCATGGCCGCTGAGCCTGCGCGTCCGGAGCCTGTGCTCTGCAACGGGAGAGGCCACAACAGTGAGAGCCCCGCGTGCCGCAAAAAAAAAAAAAAAAAAAAGAGCAAAGGTTTGAGGGAATATGGCCTTTCCAGCTCATCCGGGAGGAGAAGGAAATGAAACAGATCCACTAAGTGCCGCGCGGGGCCAGCCTCACGTGACGGCCGCAGCGGCGGAGGAGCGGGGGAGCTGGACACAGGCCACAGGATTGCCCGGGTCACGTAGCCCAGAGTTCACGTTCTCTTTCAGACCTGGAAAGACAGACGGCAGGAAAACAATGCAAAACTCTGCTGTGTTAAATGCATGATGAAGCTGGTGGTGCTGAAGCTTCCAGAGAAGGCGCCAGGGCCCTGGGCAGCGACGTGAGGAGGCCACCAGCCCCCATGGCCACACTCGCATCTCAGGGTTCAGATGGTGGAGCAGACAGACCAGCGGGAGGGGCCGGGGTGGAGCAGACAGACCAGCGGGAGGGGCCGGGGCCAGGGCCCAGCGGCCAGCTCGGCCTTCAGCATTGGAGGTGGAAAGATGTCGTCTCCAGAGCTCTGAGGGATCGGAGACAGTGTGGAGATGCTGGTAGCGGAGATGCTCCTGGGAGCCCCGGGCTCTGTGTCCCCCACTCCACATGTGGGGTGGCCCTGCCTGGCTGGTGGCGACTGCACAGCTCTGTCCACGGGCCAGTCCGGAGGGTGGAGTTAAAGCCAAGAGGAAAACGGGCTCCGTCGTTCCCGCTCGGCCTTGAGCAGATCCACCGGGTGTCCAGTTTGGTCAACAGAGGTTCAACCGAGACGCCAGCCCCACGCCTCTGTGTCCCTGGTGAGGCACGAGCGTGTCGCCAGGTGCCTCAGGCTGACCACAGCCGGGCAGCCTCACTGGCCCAGGACACAGTGACTCGGGTCTCCAGTCTCCAGGTGTGTAAAGGATGGTTATGGGGCAGGAGGAACGGATGTCTCCTTGACCCTGGAGCCCGGCGCCAGGACCAGCTCAGTACAAATAAAGAGCAGCCTAGGGATCAGAGCTGCCCGGTAATGAGTGAGCTCCCCATCCCTGGAAGGGTCCAAGCAGAGGCTAAGTCTCAGAGGGGTTGTATGTACACATTCAAAGTGTGTTCATTATATGATTCAGTCTAAAAAAGAAAGGACGTTCTGACGCAGGCTACAACATGGCAGGACCTTCAAGACATGATGCTGAGTGAAATAAACCAGACACAAAAGGACACATCCTGTGTGATTCCGCTCACCTGAGGTCCCTATAGGGGTCAGGTTCATAGACACAAACCGTAGACGGTGGGCGCCAGGGGCTGGGGTGGGAAGGGGGGAGTCGGTGTTTCATGGGGACAGTTTCTGATTTCTAAGATGAAGAGTCATGGCTGGTGGTGACGGCTGCGCAACGATGTGAAAGCACTTACTACCGCTGAACGCACACTTAGACTATACACTTAAACTATACACCTACAATGGTTACAGTGGTATATTTTATGTTATGTGTTTTGACCACAATTCAAACTTTTTTTAAAACGTGTGTTCACGGTCACCCATGCTGCAGACTGACCACTGGTTGCCGGGGGTGCCGTGGTGATTGGGACAGGCGCTGCCCCTGCTCGGGGGACTTGTGGGTGGATGAAGGAAGCATGACAGGACAGAGGCAATCGGGGTGCAGAGGGGAGAGGGGGAGGGGAGGAGGGCAAGGGTGTGACGGAGTGTAGGGAAAACCCGGGAGCTGGGCGGGCTTCTGGGAAGAGCTGAGCTCCAGCCTGAGGCCTCAGGAAGGCGCTGGGCCGGGAAAACCACGTGCGGGGCAGAGCTCGGAGCAGAGCAGAGCCTGGCACACTAGGAGAGCCGAACCCACCGGATGGTGAGACTGGGTGGGCAGCGGGGAGGGGCCGCATCCCCTGGTGGCCAGGAACCAGGTGGGCTGTCGCCTCCAGGCAGGAAGAGGTGAGCGACCAGACCCCACCCCTAGTGCCAGGCCGGGCGCCCCAAGCACTGTCTGACTCAGGCTTCCTGCTCACCATAAAAATGTCCATGCAAAGGGTACCATCACCCCCATTTTGCAGATGAGAAAACTGAGGCTCAGTGGAGGCAAATTTCACCGTGACCGAGAGACTGCTTTGGGAGCAGTGAGAGGGACCGTTAACCCGCAAGAACCCGTCATCACAGGGACACGAGCAACGGCCCTAACACGGATGCGTGGGCTTATCTCACCGCGCAGATGCATCCAACGACTCCAACCCCGGGAACTTCCGAGCCCTCAGCCCAACAGCCACTCTGCACCCAGCACAATTTCAGACCCGACGTGGATGCAGAGAAAATGCGAGGCGTCACCTCTGTTCCACAAAGAAACACTCGCCTTTTAAGGAGGGGAGCAGAGCCCCCCACCTGGAAAAAATTAGAACAATCCTGGGGCTGCTGGTTCAAAATGGACCTGACCCAGCCTCCCCTGCTTAGGGCTCATGGAAGGACAAGCCCTCAGAACACTGAGAACCGGAGGCGGCCCCGCAGCCAGTGCTGAAGCCTCCGCCCTGCCCGGTGGACGTGGGGAAGATGTTTCATCTCTTCTCTGTTTTCCCAACATCAGAAGCCTGTTTCTCCCCTCCACGCATAGCGCTGCTTTCTCCTCCCGCTTATAAATCCTCAAAATCCGATGGAGCAGGCGGTGGGGACAGGTGGTGCCTGTGGGGAGGCAGGCGGGGGGAGCCCCGATGACCTGCGGCCACAGCAGCCATCCCATCCGTGTGCTCCGTCCATCCAGCCGGTGGGACCGGGCTCCCAGCAGAGCCGAACCAGAATGTTCCTCCAGGAGCTCGCAGCCGAGCCCGAGGAGGGGAGTAGACTGTCCTCCCCGGGCTTGGCCATCCAGACCCAGGGCCATCCGTTCACCTGGGTGTGGACAAACTGGCTGGGCGGCTTCTTTGTCACCCAAGGACCAAGAAGAAAAAAAGCATCAGCGCGGGGCCTCTGAAAAATGGCGCAGATCAAGTCGGACAGAACTTCCTCTTAGAGACTCGGCAGGGAGACTACGCCCCGAAAATGGCTTATCCTCGGAGCCAGGAGCGCATTTGGAAACCTTCAGAGGGGTGCGGGAAGACCAGGTGAAGACACCAACAAAGAGAGAGGGTGACATGAGGACGAAACGGGCTGTGGAAGCAGAAGGATGCAGAACTGACACAGGAGAAAAGGGATGGACGGGAGGGGAAGACGCGAGACCTTGACCGGTGGGGGGCGGGGCCGGGTGCTGAGATCCG
Source organism: Lagenorhynchus albirostris (assembly GCF_949774975.1). Lineage (NCBI taxonomy): Eukaryota > Metazoa > Chordata > Mammalia > Artiodactyla > Delphinidae > Lagenorhynchus > Lagenorhynchus albirostris. The sequence continues at coordinate 145,856,927 of NC_083098.1, forward strand.
GAAAAACGTGGGTGGGAGAACAAACAGTGACCCGCAGCCCACGCTCCGAAGCTCCGGCTGGTGGCGCACGCAGGCGTTGAGGACAAACAAACTAAACAAACCTCGTCCAAGGGAGCCCAGACCTGCACAGCTCCTGGCAAACTTTGGGAGCGACGACGATAAAGCAGCCCCCTGACCTGGAATCGCTGTGCTGTGCGAAGCAGGCAGAAAAACACATGCCATCGGGTGAGGGGGGGAAAGGGTCCAGGAACCCCATTCCCGGCCCGGTTGCCTTCCTGCTGCTGAAGGTCAGAGGCTTCTCGGATTAATGGCAAGCACGTTCTGTTTTTCTCGTCAACGGCCTTCTGGAAAGACTCATTTGAAGATGAGCCCCAACCCACTGAGGGGTGATTCAAAGCTAAGAATTCAATCCTCGAGACCCCAGGCTGGGGGTCCAGGGAGGCACGTGGTTGGTGAAGACGGTGCTGCCACGCCGTCCACTTCCCTGCCCGCCTCTGGGCACATCTACCAAAGGTGCTTCTGACCAACTGCTGAAACCACATGAAACGGTCCTCTTTTAGGTCAAAATTCCATATGGGTCACCCTGACCCTTGACCTTGCACTTCAGAGAGACTCTCCTTCCATGTCTGATGATGCCTTATTTCCGTACCTGGTGCCACTGCTCCAGGAGCGATGACTGAATGGAATATTTTGTTCATCCTCTTTTAAAAAGAAGTTACACTGAGTCACATAATGGCCATTTTTATTGCTGCGGTACTTGAGTTACGACTTCCTGCACGGTTATGTTCTAACATATTTAATGACACAAGTCACAGGGCTGTTTTTGCATCCAAAGGACAATAATTCTCCCAGGGACAGATCATACCTGCACTCACCATTTATCAGACTTCCTCACGGCATCTCACTGTCTTCTCAATTATGCCCTAAAATCACCACATGCAGAGTGTTCTCAGTGATATATCACTGGACATAGGATAACGTTAAAAGAATAAAAGCCTATACAAATACATAGCACCAAAAGCAAAAATAAACAAGTGGGACAACATCAAACTAAAAACCTTCTGCACAGCAAAAAACCGTCAACAAAGTAAAAAGGCAACCTACCAACTGGGAGAAATATTCGCAAAGCATATATCTGATAAAGGGCTAATATTCGAAATACATAAAGAACTCATTACAATCAATAGCAAGAAGGAACAATCCAATTAAAAAATGGGCAGAGGAACTGAATAGACATTTTCCCAGAGAAGGTGCACAGATGGCCAACAGGTACATGAAAATGCTCAACGTCACTAATTATTAGAGAAATGCAAATCAAAACCACAGTGAATTGGGACTTCCCTGGTGGCGCAGTGGCTGAGAATCCGCCTGCCAATGCAGGGGACACGGGTTCGAGCCCTGGTCCGGGAAGATCCCACATGCCGCGGAGCAACTAATCCCATGTGCCACAACTACTGAGCCTGCGCTCTAGAGCCCATGAGCCACAACTACTGAGCCCATGTGCCACAACTACTGAGCCTGCGCTCTAGAGCCCGCAAGCCACAACTACTGAAGCCCGCATGCCTAGAGCCCGTGCTCCGCAGCAAGAGAAGCCACTGCAATGAGAAGCCTGCGCACCGCAAGGACGAGTAGCCCCCACTCGCCGTAACTGGAGGAAGCCCGCGCACAGCAACAAAGACCCAACACAGCCAAAAATAAATAAATAAATTTATATATGAAAAAAACACCCGCAGTGAGCTACCATCTCACACCTGTCAGAATAGCTACTATCAAAAGACAAGAAACAGCAAGTGTTGGTGAGGTTGTGGAGAGAAGGGAACCCTCGTGCACTGTTGGTGGGAATGTAAATTGGTTCATCCTCTGTGGAAAACAGTGTGGAGTTTCCTCAAAAAATTAAGAATAGAACTACCGTATGATCCAGCGATTCCACTTCTGGGTATTTATTCTAAGAAAATGGAACCACTAACTCGAAAAGATACATGCACCTCTGTGTTCATTGCAGCGTTATTTACAATAGCCAAGGTATAGAATAGACCTGAGAGCCCACTGACGGATGAATGCATAAAGAAGATGTGGTGTGTATATACACAATGGAATATTACTCAGCCATAAAAAAGAATGAAATCTTGCCACTTGTGACGACATGGATGGACTTCGAGGGTATTACACCAAGTGAAGTAAGTCAGTAAGGACAAATACCATATGATCTCACTTATATGTGGAACCTAAAAAAAACAGAAACAAAAAGCCAAGCTCATAGATCCAGAGAACTGATTGGTGGTTGCTAGAGCAGAGGGGAGGAGGGAAGAAATGAGGGAAGGGGGTCAAGATGTGAAAGAAAAATTCCAGTTTAATTTTTAAAGAAATAGTAAAAGGCTATAGTAAACTATACCACAAAATCCATAGTGGTTATTCCTACGTGAAGAAATTCTACAATGTTTCACCTTTCTTTCTTTCTTCCTCCCTCCCTCCCTCCCTTCCTTCCCTCTTTCTTTCCCTCTCTCTTTCATTCTCTCTTTCTTTCTTATAATTTTCTGTACATCCCAAATTTTCAAGAGTACGTATATATTTTACAGTGGAAGTGTACGTCTCTCATGTGAATTCAGAGGTGTGCATAGACCGTGGAGTAGACAGCGGGGTGCCCCCAGTCCCCTTAGCTGCTGCACCACTGCCTCTCCTGGGGGTGTCGGCTGATATCTCACAGCCGCTCCATCCCCCAAACCTTGCCGTCCCACACGAGGGGGACTGCTGCACCAGGAGGCCGTCCTCCTGGCCACGAGCAGGCCTTGGCCGTGACTGGGCCCACACCCAGCTCCCCGAGGGACGGGGCTACAGCGGCCCGGCCGGGACCCCTTTCTAGCTCATCTGCTCCCCCTGCCCCATCCTGCTCTCCTTCCCCTTGCCCTGAGATGCCCCCCGATAGATCACACCACACGAGGATGGCCACAGCCACGGGTGGCCGCGAGAATCAGGAAATAAAGAGGCCAGTGTCCAGCGCACGGTGGCGGGCGGCGCTCACCCAAGTGCCTTGGGCGTCCTGAGGCTCCAGGACAGCCCGGATCACGGCGGAGCGCCGGCCTCAGTGTGGGACGTGTTCCACGAAGGCCACCGCACGTGCGGTGGCCAAGGCCTCTGCACCCCAAGCCCTGCTGGCCCGGGGCCAAGAGTGATGACCCCTCCGCGGAGGCTCGGCTCCCCAGCCCCAGCTCCTGTGCGACCAGGGGGACAGTCGTTCCTCACAGGCTCGACCCAGGCCCAAGGGAGAGCACGGGGTGGGGGGCGCAGGCCGCTGCCCCCAGCTGTGCCCAGGACCATCTGCTGTGTCGTCCGCTGTGACAACCGAGGCCCAGGGACCCTCCCGGAGAGTAAGCGGCTGTCCTGGGTGTGTCAAAGCCACTTTCTGGAAAGCCCCCTCCCCGTGTTAATAGGGGGGAATCAGGCCATGATGTGGGTTCGTCAGGATTAGGTCTCTTCAGGGAAACAGAGAAGCCCCTATGGGCAGGGCAGGGGTCCGTGGATGGGCCCGACCCCACGCACACAGCCCGGGGGACCGGCGAGGGGGGCCGCGTGGGTGGCGTGATGCCTAGGCTACCCACGTGCAGTCTGTACAGTGCCTGGAATTAGCCTGGAGTTTTACAAACATTTTAAGCCCATCATCTTCAACGACTGTAAAATTCATAAAAGAGCTGAAAGTTCTAGTAAAACGAAAGGGCATGGTTTTTAAAATAGAAACTGGTGAGATAAATGACAAATGTTGTGTGTTTGTTGGGGTGAATCATTTGGCGGCAGCAGTGATTCCCAGGATGGGTGAGTCAGGCCTCGTGGGAGGGGTTGCTGTCCTCAGGAGGCTGAGGGACCCCCCAGGACGGGCGTCTGTGTGCCTGAGGCCTGTGCCGGCTCCCAACCCAAAATCGGGAGGAAGCTGGGGTTTCGCCGGAGCTCAAAGGCCAGGCAGGGCCACGGTGCTGCCAGGAATCTTCTTGGGCTCCCCGGGCCCCCGGCCGACCAGATTCACAGCCTGGACGTGAGACCTCATCCAAGCTCCCGTGCACACCTCATTCACGCGTTCATTCATTCACCCTCTGCGCCAGGCACCGTTCTGGGCTCTGGGACCCCACGGGGAGCGACATCCTCGGGGAACGTGGGACCCAACTAACCTCCTGGTCGGTGAAGGTGCCTCAGAAGCATCTGGATGCTTCCAGGGCTTCAGGAAAACCTGCTCTCCAGACCTCGAGACTTAGCCTCAGAGGGAGGCGTCCCCCAGCACCACCAAGGGAAAGGTCTGCCCTGGGGGAGCTCTGAGCCCCCTCCCCTATCCCTCAGGGAAGCTCCCAGCATCCCCTGCTCCCCAGCTTGGGTTGGGACCCTCCTGAGGATGAGAGAGGATGACAGGAACAGACTCAGGAGGAACAGTCCCAAGTGGCACAGACGAGGCATCTGGCCAATCCCGCAGGACACAGGTGACCCACCAGCTCTACCCAGGCCCCAGCACCATGGCCTCCACACACTGCCAGACAGAACCCAGGTGCCGCCTGGCCGTCCCTGGATGAACATCCTGGGGCTGCTGTAACCAAGTCCCACAAACTGGGGACCTAACGCAAGGGAAATTTGTTCTCTCACAGCTCCGGAGGCTGGAAGTCCAAAGTCAAGGAGCTGGCAGGGCCGGGCTCCCCCTGGAGTCTCCCGGGAAGGGTCCTTCCCTCCTCCCCCAGCTCACGCGGCTCCTGGGCTCCCCAACCTCTTCCTCTGTCTCCACAAGGCCCCCTCCCCTGGGTCTCTGCACCTCCTTTTCTATCTTTTTTTTTTTTTTTTAATTTATTTCTGGCTGCGTTGGGTCTTCGTTTCTGTGCGAGGGCTTTCTCTAGTTGCAGAGACCGGGGGCCACTCTTCATCGTGGTGCGCGGGCCTCTCGCTGTTGCGGCCTCTCTTGTTGTGGAGCACAGGCTCAGCAGTTGTGGCTCATGGGCTTCGTTGCTCCGCGGCATGTGGGATCTTCCCAGACCAGGGCTCGAACCCGTGTCCCCTGCATTGGCAGGCGGATTCTTAACCACTGTGCCACCAGGGAAGCCCTCCTTTTCTATCATATAAGGACCCCTGTCATTGGACATAGGGCCCATCCAGGGTGATCTCATCTCAAGACCCTTAACTTAATCACATCTGCAAAACCCCTTTTTTCAGATAAGGTCACGTTCACAGGCTCTGAGGTGTGGCCGCGAATGTATCTTTTGGGAGTCCCCATTCAACTGTGACCTTGCCAGCCCCTAGGCCTTCTCCCCTGATTTCAGACTTAGCTGGATCCCACAAAGCCAGTTCTTTGGGGAAAAAAAAATCTCTTTATATACATATTAATATATATTAATCTCTTTCTATACATGTGTACACACACACACATACACATGGTTCTTTTCACTGGAGAACCCTGACAGGTATAATACATAGAAAATAAGCAAGTAAAAGATGGGTAATTAACTCCAAGAAAAAGAAAACTTAGGGCAGAATGGAACTAAGCACAGCACAGCAGTGACAACTAACACCGATGGGTCTCCCGGTGCCAGGGGATTCTAAGCACTTTACGTGTACAACACATTCCTCACGATAACCCTGCATGGTAAGCACAGCCGTCACTCACACACTCTCCAGATGGGGAAACAGAGGCACAGAGAGGCTTAGGAACTTGCCCCCGGCCACACAGCCGCCAGTGGCAGAGGCAGGGTTCCAACCCAGACAGGCTGGCCTCAGGGCCCGATCCTGACCGCAGTCCGGACATGGGACCCCAACTTGTGACACGACAGCTTAAAAGCACGAGGAGGAGAAGTACGTCTGGGACAGCTGCAGCCTCAACCATCGCAGCAGGTGTCAAGGGTAATGAACCCCAGAGCCCAGAAGACTAGAGAACGAGCACATTGTGTCGTGATCGCGTGAACACTCAAAGAAGCGCATGCAGATGCGCGGAAGTGGTCGTTCTGGGGATGCGTGTGACCCAGGTGGGTGGGAGGGGGTCGGCCTTTCAGGGTTTTTTACCTTTTTGACTACGTGCAGGTTTTTCTGTAACAAAAGCAGAATCATTTGGAACGGGGTCCCTGCCTGTCACCAGCCCCCGGGAGGCATGGGACCTCCCAGGGCAGGTGCTGCGGGGTAGGGGAGGCCGTGACCACTGGGCTGTGACCCCTGGGGCGCGTGGCCAGCCCCCGCGTCCCTGGAGAAGCCACTCTCGGGAAGAGCAGGTAAGTCACGGTCCCCAGGGCTGTCTCGAGCCGCCCGCCGTCCCCTCCTGTCTGCGCTCTCCCGGCTCTTGTCATTTTTCTTCCTTCACGCGGTGTTGCCATCGCCGGCGGCACGGGAGTCACCCTGGCAGCTTCAAAACCTGCCCCACGGCCACACGATTTGGCCTCCGCTTCCGTCTCTGCCTCCTGCGCCTTCTCCCCGCGTCCTCTCCCTGGATCGGGGTGTGCCAGGTGGCCCCTCACCCCCAGCCCTCTGCCCCCAAATCTCAGCCTCCCTGAACCACCCCCAGACCCATGCCGCCCTGGACCCCCGGCCCAGCCAGCCTCCCGCGCCCGAAACTCTGAGCCACGTCTTGTGGGCCTGGTCCCTTCTGCCCAGGCGATCCGTCACAGCCCAGGTGTCCTCCTAGATCAGCTCTCCCACTTTTTCCCTACCCTTGCCTGGGCACTGCAATGTGGGAACGGCTCTGAGCTTCCCCCCGCCCCACCTGTCCCCCCGCCCTGCACCCCCCGGCCCTCTCCTGGGGCTTTGTCGTCACCCACACCACATACCTGCTCTAGAACCTCCCTGGGCTCCCCACGACCTGCCACCCCCTCTTCAAGGCCCCCAGAATGAAGCCCCATTTGCCACCGAAGCCTTCACCCCTTGCACCAGGCGGGCTGTGTACTCACGGCACCCCGAAAGCATCCCTAGTTTTCCTACCTCTGACCTGTCCACTCGCCCCCCGCCGACTCCCGTGTGCTGTCAATCTTAGACCAACGCCATCCCTCCCGCCAGCTTCGCTGGGAACCCCACATCTCCTCAGCTCACCCCACAGCCTTCCCTGTCAGGAAGCAGTACTGTCACAGCTTCACAGGTCTGGGCGGGACCCACGCCCCCCTGCCCTCTGCCTGTGTGCCAACGACAAAGTCACCGCACTACCTGAAACTCAGTGTCCTTGTCTTTAAAATCAGGAAAGTAATTCACAGCACCACGGGGGGCTGTGAAAAGCCAGTGAAATAACATGTACACCACACTTGCGGGGGCCGAGATTGGGCAGAGCTAATGAAATGACGTTTCCCCGACCTGACAGCTTGGCACTAAGCGCGGACGTCCCAGCCAGGTGCAAACACTTGGGGGTGGAGAGGATCCACCCTTAGGTCTCAGCACCGCCTGACACCCAGAAACACAGGAAACCTGGTAAGCGAACAGCGGCAAGGGCTCCCTCCTGTTCAATTTTCTAGAAGAGAATACGCACACCGGTTTCATTTCTTCCTTCGGGGTTTGGTAGAATCCACCAGTGGAGGCCTCTGGGCCTGGAGTTTGCTTTACGGAAAGGTTTTAACCACGAATTCAATCTCTTCAATGCGGGTGCAGCTACTCAGAAGCTGTTTCTTCTGGGCTGAGCTTTGAGAGTTTGTGTCTTTCAAGGAACTTGTCCATTTCATCCAAGTCCTCCATTTACTGGCCTGAAGTTCTTGTTAATAGTCCCTTGATAATAGTCCTTGTTAAATATCGTAGAATCTGTGCTGAAACCACCTCTCTCCATCCCGATGTTGGTAATACGCATCTTCTTTCTTTTTTTTCCTGATCACTCTGGTTATCAATTGTATCGGTCTTCCAAAGAAGCATCTTTTGGTTTCATTCGTCTTCTCTATTTTTTTTCTGTTTTCTATTCCACTGATTTCTGCTCTCATCTTTATGTTTTCCTCTCTTCTGATTATACTGGATTCAGTTTTCTCTTCTTCCTGTTTCTTAAGGTGGGAGCTGAGTTCATCAATTTCAGACCTGTTGTCTTTTCTAATACAAGCATTCCCTCAAAATACTGCTTCGGTTGCATCCCATAATCTCTGATAGGTCATCCTGTTCAAAATATGTTCTACTTTTCCTTCCAATTTCTTCTTTGACTCAAGAGTTATGTGGAAGTGCGCTGGTTGGTCTCCAAATATTTGGGGTTTTGTAGATAGCATTCTGCTGCCGCTATTGATTTTTTCTTCCATCTTTATTTTTTTAACATCTTTATTGGAGTATAATTGCTTTACAATGTTGTGTTAGTTTCTGCTATATAACAAAGTGAATCAACTATACATATATATATCCCCATATCCCCTCCCTCTTGCGTCTCCCTCCCACCCTCCCTATCCCGCCCCTCTAGGTGGTCACAAAGCACCAAGCTGATCTCCCTGTGCTCTGCGGCTGCTTCCCACTAGCTATCTGTTTTACGTTTGGTAGTGTATATATGTCCATGCCACTCTCTCGCTTTGTCCCAGCTTACCCTTCCCCATCCTCATATCCTCAAGTCCATTCTCTACGTCTGTGTCTTTACTCCTGTCCTGCCCCTAGGTTCTTCAGAACGTTTTTTGTTTTTTCTTTTTTTAGATTCCATACATATGTGTTAGCATACGGTATTTGTTTTTCTCTTTCTGACTTATTTCACTCTGTATGACAGACTCTAGGTCCATCCACCTCACTACAAATAACTTAATTTCGCTTCTTTTTATGGCTGAGTAATATTCCATTGTCTATATGTGCCACACCTTCTTTATCCATTCATCTGTCGATGGACACTTAGGTTGCTTCCCCCATTGTGGCCAGAGAACATACTTTAGATCACTGGAATCCTTTCAGTCTATTGAGACTTGTCGTAGGACTCAGATTTGGTCTGTCTTGGTGAATGTCTTCTGTGAAGGTTTCCACTGCTGTTGGGAAGAGTGTCTACAAATGTCAGTTAGGTCAGTTGGTTGATTGAGTTGCGTAAGGCTCTGGCTTGATGACTTTCTGTCTCCTTTTATCGGTTTTTGAGAGACAAGCTTTATCTCCACTTATAATTGTGAACTTATCTATTTCATCTTGTAGCATTTTCAGTTTTTCCTTCACATATGTTGAAGTTGTGTTATAAGGTGCATAAACTTTCTGGATTGTAATACCCTCTTGATGAATTGATTGACTCCCATATCCACATGAAATAACCCTCCTTAACCCTCTAATACTGTCTGCTCTGGAATCCACTTTGTCTGACTTAATATACCCACTCCAGCTTTCTTTGGATGAATGTTTGCATGTATATTTTCTCTGTTCTTCTATTTTTATCCTATTTGTGTCCATGTATTTAAACTTCCTTGTATCACCTCATACCGGTCAGAATGGCTATTATCAAAAAGTCTACAAATAATAAATGCTAGAGAGGGTGTGGAGAAAAAGGGAACCCTCCTACACTATTGGTGGAAATGTAAGTTGGTGCAGTCACTGTGGAAAACAGTATGGAGGTTCCTTAAAAAACTAAAAATAGAGCTACCATATGATCCAGCAATCCCACTCCTGGGCATATATCTAGAAAAGAAGAGAGCTCCGATTTGAAAAGATACATGCACCCTAATGTTCACAGCAGCACTATTGACAATAGCCCAGACATGGAAGCAACCTAAATGCCCATCAACAGACAATTGGTTTAAGAAGATGTGAGATTATATATATACATATATGTATATATATAATGGAATATTACTCAGCCATAAAAAAGAATGAAATATTGCCATTTGCAGCAACATGGATGGACCTAGACATTATAATACTAAGTGAAGTAAGTAAGACAAAGACAAATATTATATGATATCACTTATATGTGGAGTCTAAAAAATAATACAAATGAATCTATATACAAAACAGAAAAAGACTCACAGACATAGAACACAAACCAAAGGGGGAATGGGGGAGGGATGAATTGGGAGTATGGGATTAACAGATACATATACTATATATAAAATTGATAAACTGCAAGGACCTACTGTATAACACAGGAGAATATATACAGTATCTTGCAATAACCTATAATGGAAAATAATCTAATATATATATATATATATGAATAACTTTGCTGTATACCTGAAACTAACATAACATTGTAAATCAACTATACTTCAATTAGAAAAGTAAAATTTAATTTAATTTAATTTAAAAATAAATAATAAAATAAAGTTCCTTATAAGCAGCATATTATTGGGTCTTATTTTTTTCTTTATCCAACTGACCACCTCTGCCTTTATATTTGAGTGTTTAGAACACTTACAGTTACTGTAATTTTTTTTTTTTTTTTTGCGGTACGCGGGACTCTCACCGTTGTGGCCTCTCCCGTTGTGGAGCACAGGCTCCAGATGCGCAGGCTCAGCAGCCATGGCTCACGGGCCCAGCCCCTCCGCGGCATGTGGGATCCTCCCGGACCGGGGCACGAACCCGTGTCCCCTGCATCGGCAGGTGGACTCTCAACCACTGCGCCACCAGGGAAGCCCCAGTTACTGTAATTTTTAATGATTGAATTTAAATCTACTATCTTGCTATTTCTTTTCCCATTTTTTCTTTGTTCCTTTCCCTCTGCTTCTGCCTTCTTGTGGATTAACTGAGAATTTGTTATGTTTCCATCTTATCTCCTTTGTTGGCTGAAGAACGGTAACTTCCTGGGTTAGTGTCTGGGGATTCTCTCCACCTGGGCTCCCCTCCTGTTTCCTGGTGGTCGTGCTCCTTAGCTGAATGCTACCTGATGTCCTAAACCCCACTGTTTCATATATTTTGTCTGGGTTTTTTTTGCTTTTCATTGTTTCCCACGGCACCATTTTGGATAGAAGTCGAAATCCCTATTAATCCCTTTTTTTTGTATTTTTTTAATTGAAGTATAGTTGATTTACAATGTTGTGTTAATTTCTGCTGTACAGCAAAGTGACTCAGTTATATATATATACACATTCTTTTTCATATTCTTTTCCATTATGGTTTATCACAGGATATTGAATATAGATCCCTGTGCTATACAGTAGGTCCTGGGTGTTTGCCCATTCTATATATAATAGTTTGCACTTGCTAATCCCAAATTCCCACTCCATCCCTCCCCCAACGCCCACCCCCCCCCTTGGCAAGCACAAGTCTGTTCTCTATGTCTGTGAGTCTCTTTCTGTTTTGTAGCTAAGTTCAGTTGTGTCGTAGTTTAGATTCCACATATAAGCAATATCATATGGTATTTGTCTTTTTCTTTCTGACTTACTTCACTTAGTATGATAATCTCTAGTTGCATCATCATGAGAGAGTTGCATCTCTCTCTCTCTCTCCCTATTAATCCCTTTTTGTCGCAGTCACCTCTCTTGCTTACACCCAAAGACTCCTAAGCGGATGCCTCATCCCGCGCCCGGCCAGCCCCGCTCTCTGTTTAGTCTCCGTTTAGGCATCAGCCCCTCCCAGGGCCCTCCCTGCCCCTGTGTCTGTCTCAGGTGACCGTTTTTGTGCCCCCCAGCCCGTCCCCTTGCTCCACCCCAGCCCTCTTCCCACTGCCACCATCGTCTGTCCCCCACCAGACCGTGGGCTCCTTGAGAGCGGGATGGTCCCCATCGCCTGGCACAGTGCCTGACACACCGTGAGCCCTCTGGAGATAAGGGGCTTTGTCTTACTGGCCAATGGATCTCACCTCTGCCATCCAGAAGATTCCAGGCCCTACCTGCCTGGGGAAGAACAAAGCACGTCAGGAAAGGCTTGTGTTGTAGTTGAACCCTGACTGGCCAAGTTACCAGCTCCAGGGCAAAAGCACGTGCTGGGTGGTATCCAGTGTGGAGCTGTGCCGGTTCCAAGCCTGACCCGAGGCCTCGGGCCAGCTCCTCCCCTCTCTCGGCTCTTCTTCCCTCTGGGGCTGCAGCAGTGCCCGCCCCGCTGGGTCCTTCCGCAGACCCCATGAGTTGGGCCCGGAAAGGGTCAAACTCCGGGCTGCTCACGGGTCCAAACTGTCACGGTTACTCCGTACATCACCGAGCTCCTTGGACAAGCATCGCAGAGTGTCTGCTCGGCACACCAGGAACTGAAACACACGGGAATCTAACCAAACGACCACCCAGAGGATTGGAGTGAGGAGTGCTGGGCGGGGGCCGGGCGGGGGCCGGGCGGGGGGCTGGGCGGGGGCTGGGCGGGGGCGGCGGACAGCGGCACAGCCTGGTGACGGGCCCAGAGCGCGGGGAGGGGTGCACAGGCATGATTTTAAACATGGTGCTGGGAGGCTGCCCTGAGAAGGGAACCTGAGCTCAGACTGGAAGGAAAGGCCCCCACCCTGCCCAGCTGCGTGTGAGAGCAGCAGCCCTGCTGCCGTGGGAAGGGGGTGGCAGGACCACCACCCCGTCACAGGAACCCATCCCGTGGCTGCGATGCCAGGACAGAGGTGTCCACCACCAGGTCCTCCCGGGCCTCACTGTCAGATGGGCCGCACCGTCAGATGGGCTGTTTCCACTGCCCTCCACTCCCCCATCCCTGCCTCAGTCCGTGCTGTCTTGGCCTCTGTCTCGGTTATGATTTTAGGACTCTGGGCCTCGAGTTTGTTTCGTTTTTGCCCGGGGTAACCACGTCTGTTCAAATTGATGGAGGGACATTTGCAGAGCAGAGTTTTATGGCTTGTTCTTTGAAATGATCACTCTATTTAAAGTAAAATGTGCGGTCAGATATTCAGGCGCGAGGAAGTAGAGCGCCCGCACTTTTCCAAGCACAGTTTGCCTCTGCCCCCCAGGCCTTTGTTCACGCCGCCCCCTCCCCGACCCGGCTACCGCCCACCCCAACCTGGGCCCCCTACCCACCTGGCCCCTCCCCCACCTGGATCCCCCAAGGCTCCTGGACAACCCCAGCCTGGATAACTCATGCTCACCTTTAAGCGGCCTCCTTGCAGTGCAGCCTGAGAAGGCCCTGGGAAGTCTTCAGGAAGAACTTAGGGGTTGGCGCCCAGGATCCTGGGACCCTGAGATCCCAGGAGCTGGGAGGAGGCAAGTTCACCCTCAGTGGAGTCGTGCATTCAGCTCCACTGAGCGCCTACTGTACGCTGGCTCAGAGGGGCGGGAACCAGACAGAGCGGTCCTGAGGGGTTTCTAGTCCTGTGTGTGTGTCGGGCGGTGTGTCCTAGTGCAGTTGTGGGGAGGGAGCCTAGTCCTCCTCCCCTTTCCCTCCCCTCCCCCTCCCCCTCCTTTCCCTCCCCTCCCCCTTTCCCTCCCTTCCCCTCCCCCTTCCCCTCCCCTCCCCCTCTCCTCCCCGCCCCCTCTCCTCCCCTCCCCCTCTCCTCCCCGCCCCCTCTCCTCCCCTCCCCCTCTCCTCCCCCCTCCTCCCCTCCCCCCTTTCCCTCCCTCCCCTCCCTTCCTCTCCCCTCCCCTCCCCTCCCCCTCCCTCCTCTCCCCCTCCCCCTCCCCCTCCCACTCCCCCCTTCCAGTGGAAAGTTCCAATGACATGAGTATGACTTTTCAGAAGGAGTGGTCTCCCTGGGAATGTCCTCCTGAGAAGAGGAGGGAGCAGGAGGCGAGGGTGGAGAGGGAGCTGAGCGTCTGGAAGCAAGAGAGCTTCTCTCCAAGAGGAAACGTCTCCAAGCCACTCAGAGCCGTCTAAGGACCGAATCATCAGACAGTGTTTTCTCTGGGCGTCTGTAGGCTGGCCTGGAAGGCGGGCACGGGGGGCCTGGCGACGCCGCCCTCGCAACAGCAGTGAACTTGGCGTTCAGGGCGCAGGAGGACGCCCGGGCTCAGGAGCTCAGCCGTGGGAGGCTGGTTCTGACCCAGGGAGGCCACCTCACTGTGCGGGCCTCAGCCCCCCACCTGCCAACGCCACCATCACAGGCTCGTGTGAAAATTGAGCAATTCTTCATCTTGCCAGGCTCTGCCCTGGATAAACGATGACCTTCACCAGCACAGCTCAAAGTCAGGCCTTGAACCAGGCTCCAGGACTGACGTCTCCCCCTTGGTCGGTGCCCCCTACGGTGGACCCACCTCCCCACGAGGTCACCCCCAGACCATCCCAGGAGCCCCACGCAGACCCCAGCTGCGTCGCCACTTCCCCTGCTGTGTGCAGCTCCCTCGACAGGCAGCCTCTGTGGTCAGAGCAGGGGGTCAGCGTATGGCTGAGGACCCAGGCCCCGCTCCTCGGGGCTCATCTGGGGCCCCCAGGCTCCCCCCGTTGTCAGGCAGCCTCTGTGTTCTGGGGCAGAGTCGAGGCCCTCCTAGGGGGCCCGGGTGTGTCCAGCAGGGGAGAGGGGTGCTTTCCTGAGCATGCTGGAGGGTGGGGGATGGGGGGTGCACACTGATAGGCAAAGCCAAGAGGGGCAGCTCAGCCCACCTCCCAGCTCACGGTGGTCCCAGGCCTGTAGCCCCAAGCCAGCAGGAGAGCAACGGGGTTGAGTCCAGTCCATCGGGGGTCAAGGCCAGCAGCCGGCCCCTGCCTCCCTCTCTGTCTGCCTGAAGGGTTCTGCGTCCTCTCCGACATGGTGAGTCTCTCCTGGTCCACCAAGGTCCAGCCCAGGCTCCCGAGCTGGCAGGTCTGGGGTCTATGGGGGCATGTCCATCCTTTCCATGCCTAAGAAGGCCACCCCTGACGCCAGCCAGGACCAACCCAGGGCAGCACAGGGCCCACTCCGCCCTCAGCATGCCCCGGGTGGGCCTGGGAGAGACTGTCAACAGCACCCCTGTCCCCACGGTTCCCCTCCCAGGCGACCCCTAAGGGCACAGCAGAGGGACGGGGGAAGGGACCCAGCCACCTCCCTGCAGGGCCTGTACCTCTTCTCAAACTCAGGGCTTGTCTCGCCCAGCCTCTCTGCCCCCACCAGGCATGTCTCTCAGGACTAAAATAAACTCAGTACCCTGGGGTTACATAACCCTGCCCACAGACACTTTCCCTCCTGGGCCCGGGAGGGCAGTGGGAGGCCTCCGGGAGGGAGCAGGCTGTCCCCTGCCACCAGCCACCCAGGCCCTGGGAGACCCTGGGATTCATCCAAGGCCAAACTTTGAGGCCAGCCCTGTGCATCCCCACCCAGCAGGGAAAAACCAACTCCACAGGGCCAGCGACTTCCACGCTGGACTTCCCAGAGCAGAAGGCTGGGACCTGGGCTTTAGTCCTGCCAACTGCCCGCGTGGCCCTGGGGACCACACAGCCTCTCTAGGCCTTGGGCACTGGCCACCTCTGTCCCGCCCAGCTCGGGGTTTGTGAACCGTAAAGCCCTCGTGTGAAAAGCACAGTTGGTGCGAAAGTCCTGCCAAGGACCCACTGGCTCAGCCAACCTGACAGAAAAGCTGCAGCCTTGAGGCCTGCCTCCCAGACCAGTGGGAAAGGGCCTGACATCTTCTGGTCAGTTGTAACTAACAGAGGCCTACTCAAACCAGCTCAAGCAAAACTAAATTTAAAATAAAAACATAAAATGTGCAATAACTTTTAATTATTTATTCATTTTTTAATTTAAAATTTTAATTAATTTCCTGACTCTTGTAACTGAGGAATTGTGCACCTTCAGGCACGGCTGGATCCAGGGGCTCAGTGGCATCACCTCTTGCCGTCTCTCACTGCTTCCTTCTGCATCAGACTCATCCTCAGACAACTTCTCCCCAAGTGGTGGCCAGATGGCCCCAGAAGCAAAGCAAGACCAGCAGTGGCAGCCAAAGTCCCACTCTCGACACTGATTGGTCCAGTTTCGGTCCATCACCAGGGCTAGAGGGACATAGGGCCCTTCCTATTGACCATTCCTTGATCCTATGTCCCTGCTGGAGTAGAGAGGGGTGTTGCAACAACCCAGGCCACAGGGACTGAGAGTCGAGGGAATGGCTGAGCTGAGGGATGAAGAAAGGGAAGGCTTTTTCAGGCCGAGGGGCAGCATGTGCAAAGGTCCGGAGGCCCAAGGTGCTGGGGTCGGCACACAGCATCAAGGCACAGCACTCCCTGCCTGGAGGAGCCAAGTGGCCTGGAGGAGACGGTAGGAGGTGAGGGATGTGTTACGCTGTTATCTGCAAGTAAGCTGAGCAGTTCGGCCATCGCCTGCTGGCAGTCGGGACGCTGAAGAGTTGATGTGGGCCCGGTGAGTGTCCAGTGGTGGCTGGAGGACACTGGTGAACCAGGACTGCCCGCAAATGGGTGGTTCCAGGTTCCAGAGTCAGGGGCCGGATACTGCCCTGGCTGTGCCAGGACCCACAGTGAGACCTCGACCCAGCACCCTCCTTCTGGCAACTTCAGTGTCCCCATCTGTAAAACCAGGATGTCTGTCCAAGGGGCCGGCCAGGTCGCCAGACATTCTGGGGTTTATAAGGTGAGGGCCGCCCTCTGGACAGCCTGAAAGGAAACGGTCCTGAGCCCCTGGGGCCCCGACATCTTCCCTGCTGGATGCTGGAGCTGCTCCTGCAGAAGGAGCCATGATACCCCCTCCTGCCGCCCGCGTGTTGCTGCCCGGTGGAAGGCGGGGTGGGATGGCCAACGTCGCTGTGGCAGGGGCAGGGGAGGAGGGGCACCGAGGCAGCCACATCCCTGGAGACGTGGCAGGGGAGCCACAGAACCTTCTACCAGGGCCCATCGGGATCCAATCACTTAAAGCTTACATTAGTCTAGGGGGAATTCTAGGTCCCAGTAAGGCCATGCTAAAATCGCTCCCGGGACTTCCCTGTGGTCCAGTGGTAAAGAATCCGCCTTACAATGCAGGGGATGCAGGTTCAACCCCTGGTCGGGGAACTAAGACCCCACATGCCGTGGGGCAACTAAGCCCACGTGCCCCAGCTACTGAGGTCGCGTGCCTCAACTACAGAGCCCACGCGCTCTGGAACCTGCGTGCACGCGCCGCAACAAAAAATCCCGCGTGCCGCAACGAAAGATCCCGTGCGCCGCAATGAAAGATCCCGTGCGCCGCAACGAAAGATCCCGTGCGCCGCAACGAAAGATCCCGCGCGCCGCAACGAAAGGTCCTGCGCGCCGCAACCAAGACCCAATGCAGCCAAACATGAATTAAATAAATAGTTTATTAATAAATCTTTCAAAAATAAAAAATAAAGTAAAATCGCTCCTCTTTTTGCAGCCGGACTCTCCTGGCAGCAGAGGGTTTGGGCTCCCTGACTTCTAAGCAGGAACCAGCAGCAGGAGACACAGGCTTTCTCTGCCTGGTCAGCATCTCCTGCCAGATCCCTCGAGCAGCCCCACCCTCTGGTCTGGGACAGCTGCCCTCACGCCCTGCTTCCCATGAAATTCCTAGAGCAGGAGCTCTGACCAACCCCATGGCCAAGGTTCTGGCTCAAGGAGACCCAGGAAGGGTCTGCGTTGACCTAGGGCCCCGAAGAACAGACGTTCAGATCCTCAAGTCTGTGGAGATCAAGAGAGCCTCACCTGTCGGGGTGTCAGGAAGGAGACTGGGGGCAAAACGCCCCTGCCCTGCAGAACCGAGTCCTGCGAGCCCTGGGGTACAAGGTGGGTGGCAGGGTAGGCTGGTGTGGACCCGCCCCATGGCCAGGCCAGCCAGCCTCCATGCGCACACTCATCGGGCCATCAACCCATCCCACCCCTAACATCACCAACCCAGCTCCCCAACCACCCGTCCGCATACCCAGCTAAAACCCAGCTCCCACCATTCCGCCTTGACAAGCCCAACCTAACACACTCCTTCCACCCACCACTCATTCAGGGCATCCTTTTATCCCACCATCCACCCACCATCCACCTACCTGCACACCCATCCATCCACCCACACGTCCAGCCGGGCGCTGACCTGCCCCCATCCATGTGCCATTCATCTACCCAACATACACCTAGCAGCGGATTATCTAGTCACTCGCCCATAGCCATCCAACTGGCAATGAATACATCCACCCAATCATCCCTCTGACCATCAACACTTCATTGATCCACCCGTCCGCCCAACCAGGAATCCATCCCCCACGCCCTCGTCCTAGCCACCCATACAACCACCTGTTCAATAATCCAATCATTTATCAATGAATCCACCTCCCACCTAGCAGTCCAGTCACTACTCCATCCTCCCATCTACATATCCCTAATCAATCAACACCCAGTCATTTAACTAACCCACCACCCATCCATCCATCAGCCTACCATCCATCCACCTGCTGCCATCCATCTATCCACTCATTCCTCTTGCCTCTAACCCCCCTGGGCAATTATGCACAACGACCTGCTCATCCACCTACCTGCCTATTCATCCATTATCCACCCTATCTCTCCTAGCCATTCATTCATCCTCCAAACTCCCCTTCCATCCATCCATCCACACATCCACCCACTGATCCATGCATCCATTCATTCATCCAACAAACACTCATCTGTTAAATGTTTATCAAGCACCCACCAACATCAGGCATTGTTCTAGGGGGTAGACATACCACAGGGAACAAATTAGGCATAGTCCTTGCCTACGTGGACCACACATTCTCGTGGGGTGAGACAGACAACAGAGCAACGAAGAGACATGATATATCACATTATGATCAGAGCTAAAATGAGTAAAGGTCCTGGAGCGTGACGGGGGTCCGTCTCAGGTGAGGTGGTGGGAAGGCGTATGGGGAGTGACACATGGGGAGACGTGGAGTTTGGGAGGGAGACGTGACTCCTAGGCGAGCGTTCCAGGCAGAAGGGACAGCAAGTGCAGAAGTCCTGGGGCTGGAGCGTGCCCGGATGTTCGAGGACACAGAAGGCTCCCTCGGCCTTTCTCACAGCGAGACGTGAAGCCACTGAAGGCTTCAGGCATCAAGGGACCTACCTGATCCTTCCAAGCTCTGCCATTGACGTCGCAGGACTGCGGCCGGGTGACATCCAGGGACTCTGAATTACAAAGAACACACGCACCCGACACTGTGAGGATGGCCTCGGCTGCCCCCCTCGTCCACACGCAGAGCTGGGAGCTGCCCCTGCAGACCTCACTGCTCGGGGAAGAGCGGTGACAGCCAAGCTTCTGCCACATCCACATCGCCCCGCCACCGCAAAACCTCACGACGGGGGCAGCCAAGGCATCCTACCCAAACTGTAAAGGAGAGAGAGAGGGGCCTCCTTTGCCCCGAAGGTGAGGATCACACGTGGCCATCTCTCAGAGAGAGAAGAGACAGCACAGAGAGTGACAAGAAGGACAGAGGGCAGCCTGATGCCACGTGAGCAGCGGCCGTGTGAGCCGACCACGCGTGCCCAGGAGCCTTCCTCGTGCCCCGCTCCCCCCACCCCTAGACGCTGGGTCCAATCCCCAGTGCTGGCAGCCCGCGGGAGTGCTGAGGACATCAGAGGCAGAGGCAGGCTGGGACTCTACTTGGAACCCCCGGGGGCCGCCAGGCAGACAGCCATGCCCAGGACATCTCCCTGGAGGAATCACCCCTTGAACCTGGCTCCCGTTCCTGGTTTCCAAAGAAATCTGAGCCCCAGAAAGGCTTCTAGAAGCCTCAGGGTGACAGTCTCCTAGCCGGTTCCACACTGAAAGTTTGTCCAGTTTTGTTCTGTCCATCCCTTGGACCATCCTGGGAGGGTTGGACCGGGACACGTGTCCCAAAGGAGAAATCAGCCGGTCCCAGGCAACAGCCTGCACTATGCATGTGGCAGACACAGTCATCTGCTCTGCCATTCCAAGCAGGGTGTTCAGCCCACCCCTCACTGGGACAGAAGAGGAAACGAGAGCCCCCTGCGTAGGGAGCTCTCATCCTCGAGGGAGGGTGAGTGATGGTCAAAATGAATATCAACACTGAGCCTGTAACAAATACCGACAGCAACAGCGTGGGAAGCCAAACTCAGGATCAAGGGCTTAGAGGAAAATCCTTTTTCTCAAATAGGTTTGCTCCATGAAACAGTCAAAAGGATTTTTAAAGATTCACTGTGTTGTCAATAAGCTACAAGGGATGCAGCCTCTATAAATCAAAATCAGGCTCACGTCTCAATAGCTGAAACATGGACGCAGCCCAGGTGTCCATCGACAGGTGGATGGAGAAGCAAAATGTGGTCCATCCACACAGTGGAATGTGATTCAGCCTTAAAAGGAAGGGAATTCTGATACAGGCTACAACGTGGACGAACCTCGAGGATATCATGCCCGGTGACGTAAGCCCGTCACATAAGGTCAAATACTGTGTGCCTCCACTTATATGAGGTCCCTCGAGGAGTCAAATCCATGGAGACAGAAAGCAGATGGTGGGTGCAAGGGGCTGGGGGGAGGGGAGGATGGGGAGAGAGTTTGAATGGGGACAGTTTCAACGTTACAAACGAAAAGGATTCTGGAGACGGATGGTGGTGACGGTTGCACATTATGGCTGTATTTAATATCACTGAACTGTACACTTAACATGGTTAAGATGGCAACTTTTATGTTATATGATTTTACCACAATAAAAAAAAAATCGGGGGAGAAAAGCTTAGAGAGACTAGGGCGCTATGATCCACATTAGGAAGATTCTAGAAGACAGTGTCTGCTGAGTGCCCACCACACTCAGGGGTTCAGTCCTTCCCATCTGAGTGCCCCACATGCCGGGCGCTCCAGTGAAGTACAGGTGCATCAAGACAGGCGCCTGGCCCAGCCCTGGCTAGCAGCAGCCTCACCTGTGGACCCCAGGGGTCTGCGAGGAGGGTAGCATTATCTGTGCACACTCCCAGGAGCACCCAGCTGGCGAGTGGACAGTTATCCCCAGTTCAAGGAGATCAAGGCTCACCTGAAGTCAGTCTCCCAAGGTCACAGGTTCAGAGAAGCAGAGATCTGAAGCCAGACCACCTAGCTCGAGTCTGCTGTGTCACTACTAAACTGTAAATTAATCACTAACCTCTGCACTGTGTGCGAGGCACCATACCTATGTTATCTTATCTACTCTCAGGAGACTGCCAGACAGGAATTCTTTTCTCTGTGTTGACGAGGGTGAAAAGGAGACTGACGGGCTGAATCACACAGCTGCGGCAGGACTGGGTTCTGGAAGAACGGGTCAAGCCTCTGAAACTGAAAACAAGAGGAAAGTTTATGCCAGACAACTTAACGCATCCGGGAGAACAGAGCCAGCAGAACACGCTTTAAAACAATCGTGAGTAATGAAGACAGGTGGCATCGGTATAAGGACAGACAAACTGACAGATGGGACATGAGAGAGTCCAGAAACCAACACACCTCTGTGTAGCCGCCTGACTTATAACAAAGGCAACAGTGCAGTGCAGTGGGGGGACAGGTGGAGGGGATCATCCCTCAATAAATAGCGCCAGGGCTTCCCTGGTGGCGCAGTGGTTGAGAGTCCGCCTGCCGATGCAGGGGACACGGGTTCGTGCCCTGGTCCGGGAAGATCCCACATGCCGCGGAGCGGCTAGGCCCATGAGCCATGGCCGCTGAGCCTGCGCATCCGGAGCCTGTGCTCCACAACGGGAGAGGTTGCAACAGTGAGAGGCCCGCGTACCGCAAAAAATAAATAAATAAATAGCGCTGAGTCGATTGGAAATGGAAAACAAAAGATCTTGACCCCTACCTCACACCATACAGAAAAATAAATCCCAGGTGGGCTGAGACCTACAAGCAAAACGTGAAACAATAAAGCTTCTGGAGGAAAACATAAGTAAACACCTTCCTGACCTCAGCCTTAACGAAGATTTCTTAAACAAACACAAAAAACACCACAAAATATTTGATAAGTTAGACTACATTGAAAAAAACTTCTTGTCATCAAAAGACACCATTAGGAGTACTGCAATTCAATACATTATCTGAAAAAGGACTCGCAACAAAAACAGATAAAGAGCTCACATAAATCAATAAGGAGAGGTTGACAACACCACAGAAGAGTGGGCAGAAAACATGAAGCACACTTCACAAAAGAGGAAATTCAAATGGGTGATAAACATATAAAAAGGGGTTCAGTATCATTGATCATCAACCATAATGGGACACACTTCCAGCCCACCAGCAAAACTAAAACGAAAGGACAGAGAATAGCAAGTGTGGGCAAGGCTGCGGGCCAGGTGGGGTGTGGTCACCTTGGAAACACGTCTGTGCCCACCCCACCATCCCACGGTTCCACCCAGGACACACAGGGGAAACGCACCCATGAGTTCCCCATCGACTCGTGCTGGAACATTCACAGCAGCAGCTATGATGATAGTCCCAGGCTGGAAGCTTCCCTGATCCCCACAGTGGACACACCGGCCCTTGTGAGGACGAGGACCCACGGCACCACCTGGACTCCCGGGGATGGGGGAAGCGGGCCTGTGTTCCACCGAGGGCAGAAAACCCAGCCCCGCCACCTGGGGACTGGAAGAGTGTGCTGGGCGCCGGGGACCCTCTTTCTTCTGAGCTGGGCACTGCACTAGCTACAGAGTGTGTCCAGCTCATTAAAAACCCGCTTACTATGTGAAATTTACAGAAGTGTGTGTATTAGTGTCCTGGAGCTGCCATAACAAAGCACCACAGGCTGACGGTCCTAAACAACAGAAACTGCCTCAGCTCTGGAGGCCGGAAGTCTGAGATCAAGGTGTCGGCAGGGCTGGTTCCTCCTGAGGCCTCTCTCCCAGCTTCTGGTGGTTGCCAGCATCTTCCGTGTCCCCCGACTTGTAGAAGCGTCTCTCTCATCCCTGTCTCCATCTTCATGTGGCCTTCTCCCCGTGTGTGTCTGTGTCCAAATGTCCCCTTTTTACAAGGACACTAGTCAGATTGGGTAAGAGCCCACCCTAATGACCTCATCTTAACTAATGACATCTGTATCGACACTATTTCCAAATAAGTCCACATTCTGGGGTCCTTGGGGGTTAATACTTCAACATATAAATTTTGGAGGAACACAGTTCAATCCGCAGCATGTGTGCATGTCTATAAAGTACATTATGCTACAACAAAAGGGTTTCGGTATTTTTTTTGAGTTAAAAATAAAAGTAGCTGAGGTGTATTAAACATATGCTGAGCTGGGCGCTACTCCATGCATATTCCAGGCATTACCTCACCCTCACGACAATTGCTCCAGATCCTTGGGAAAGAGGTCTAGATTTGGGGTGCAGTGGAGAGAAAAGGAGGGGACCTATCTGAGGCAGGTGGTCCTCCCATGCTGGGCATCCACCCTCCAGAGGACGTACCAGGCTCCTGTGTTGTGTCCCTGCCAGGCTGCATCTCGGGGCGGGACCCTCACAGGTTGGGCTCAGGTGCCCGTGGCCTGCTCCTCTCTGATGCCCCCCAGGGGGCATCTTTACAGCAGCTCCCAAAATCCACTGAGGAAAGAGGGAGAGTCATGGTCCCAGCTGCTTCGTCTTTAGACGGATGTGACGCTGAGCTGGACCAGGATGCAATCAGGCCAAGAGGCTGGGAGTTGCTCACCCGAGTCGGACGCTATTGTGCTATCCTTGTCATCACACGTTCGGGGCTCACACTTGCTTTTATTTCATCATAGCTCAGGGCAACCTAACCCCAAACAGGATTCCAAATAATCTCTTCTCTAGACCTGAAGAAACGCGACACAATGGCCGGAGTAAGATCTTCAGGGCAAGAAGAAATGGCTGGCTTGATGGCAGACTTGAAACTGGAGAAGAACAAAACAGTGGCACAAAGGAAGAGCTTGAGACAAATTTTTCAATGCAAGTGAAAAGAAAAAAACACAAAAGCGAGAAGCTAGGGAGAATGGTGGTCTCGCATAGCCTGACCCCAAATACTAGGAGACCCAGAAGGAGGCAGGGAAGGAAGGGGCAGAAGCATCCAGAAACTGAGATTTCAGGGGGAAAGTAAAAAGGCGGAGAGAGCAGTACCAAGGGATGTTGTGGGGAAATGATCCATTTTCAGGAAAATCAAGGCACCTGAAAAGCTCCCAAGAGGAAAAGCCAACAGATGATCTCGAAAGTCGCTACAAGCAAGGTGTGCTCGTGTTTCCCACCAAAATGAAGGACGCCAGAGGACCACAGGATAACCAACATCGGCATGTGTGTGTAGGAAGCATCAGGACCTGAGATGGTCTGGCCCTTTGGCGAAAGCCCCAGAAAGATGGCCCCCAAACGTGATTCGTCAAAGACCTACGCGATCCATTTTAAATAAAACGACAAGGGGGTGTCATGCTAGAAAACATGTGTCTGAGATTTGAGAGTCAAATAAAAACAAGAGAATAAAAGCACTAACCACTGTGGAAGGTTGCTGCTGACACGAATTTAAAATAAAGTTATAACAATGCCAACTAAACAGAATGCATTTAAAACCTCAGGGCGATTTAAATGTTACAGCAGGAAGAGTGAGGTTTCCAGGCTCTGAGGACTTAGATGCCCTGAGAGAAGGGGTGAAAAGGAAGATGAAAGCCTTCCTCTGTCTCCCGTAAAAGCGAGTCAGAAGTTACTGTTCAGATTTTGATTATTAGAGAAACACAAATTTAGGACTCTTAGTTTAAAAAGGAAAGTTAAGTGGTAGAATCAAAAACACCATGTCTGCCTTCTAAACCATTACAGAAGATTAAAAAAGGAGAAAAGATGTGAACAAAAAAAGACCAAATAGAAACCATAACCTGTAAGGGAAAAGAATCTGAAAAAGAATGTATGTGTGCAACTGAATCACTGCGCGGTACGCTTGAAACTAACACGACACTATAAATCAACTATACCTCAATTTTTTTAAAAAAGAAGGAGAAAGAAAGAAAAAAAACCCAGCAAGGAAAGAGTGAAGAAGGAAAGGACAAAAACTGCATCAAAACTCATTCCAGGGCTTCCCTGGTGGCGCAGTGGTTGAGAGTCCGCCTGCCGATGTAGGGGACACGGGTCCGTGCCCCGGTCCGGGAAGATCCCACATGCCGTGGAGCGGCTGGGCCCGTGAGCCATGGCCGCTGAGCCTGCACGTCCGGAGCCTGTGCTCCGCAACGGGAGAGGCCACAGCGGTGAGAGGCCCACGTACTGCAAAAAAAAAAAAAAACACTCATTCCAAACCTATCAGGATTTCTGATTGTTTTTTTAAAAGCACTCCAACGTCTTACTACTTACGAGAGACATCATAAAACAAAATAACACAGGAGAGTATGAAATGAAAAGATGATGAAGGGCACAGATGGAAGTGAAAATACAGAAAGCGGCAGCAGGAGCTTTAATATTGAAACATTGAATTTACAGCAAAAAAATACTCAATGTGAACATTAGGGGTCATATTATGTTGTTCCAATATGTGAATAAAGATGGAGAATAATAAGAAACATTTGAGAGCTGAACAAGGCAACAAGAAAACACCAAAAAAAAAAGAAAGAAAGAAAATTATTATCAATACGGGGAGACAGGACTAGGTCTGCTTTACGGGCCAAAATAAACAAGCCTGGCAGGGCGGAGACAGAGCAAGCAGATGGGTGAGGCAGGTGCCCTGCAGCGGACGCCTCAGGCGCTGTGGGATGTGCACACGTATTCCCTTAGACACAACATAATTTCAATCAATATGTAAAATGCAAAGTTTATACAGTTCTTGTTTCCTTACCATAGTGTGATGAAGATACAAATAATAAAAGTTTAAGTAAAAAAGTCAACCACGGGCTTTCCTGGTGGCGCAGTGGTTGAGAGTCCACCTGCCGATGCAGGGGACATGGGTTCGTGCCCCGGTCCGGGAAGATCCCACATGCCGCGGAGCAGCTGGGCGCGTGAGCCGTGGCCGCTGAGCCTGTGCGTCCGGAGCCTGTGCTCCGCAACGGGAGAGGCCACAGCAGTGAGAGGCCCGCATACCGCAAAAAAAAAAAAAAAAATCAACCCCTTAGAAATGGAAAAGTTTTGGAGCAAGAAGGATATAAAATAATGTATTGTTTGTCATAAAATAAATATAAGGATACTCAGGACCCACATATGCGAGATGGAGCCAGAGCTGTCATCAAGCGTGACTCCGTAGCTGCGACAACGAACGCAAGTTTTTAAAGTACGAGTAAAGACATATGCTTGGTGTTCAGCTTGGGAGTTTGAAAAATACTCCTGGTTTGAAAGGATGTTTGGCCGCAGCCCTGGACAGACACCTCAACCCCCCGCTAGAGAGATGGCCGTCCACAGACAAAGGCGCCCTCACAACTCTGCCAGCTCCTACAGGTGGACGAGTGACCCACAGTGAGGAAACCGGGCTGAGACACATCACTGGACACCCCCTCACATGCGCCTGCCCCCATGACAGGGGACCCTGTGCCTGGACTCCGGGCCAGACCCCAGCATCCCTCTGCCGTGCCACACCGTCTTTTGGGGTGACAGTCACACGACCCCTTCCAGGCCACTTCATCCCATCACCATCTTTTACTGTGGCCTGAGAACCTTGTACCCAGCTGTGATAGGCTGAATCGTGTCCCCCCAAATCCATATGTTGATGCCCTAACCACCCCACCCCCGGGCCTCGGAATGTGACTATACTCGGGAGAGGGCTTTTAAAGAGGTAAAGTAAAACGAGGTCATTAGGGTGGGGTCCTAACCCAATAGGATTAGTGTCCTTATGAGAAGATTAGGACAGAGACATGCACAGACAGACACAGGGAGACAACAGCCGTCTACAAGCCAAGGAGAGAGGCCCCAGACGAAACCAACCTGTCCACACCTCGATCTCAGATTCCCAGCCTCCAAGACGGTGAGAAGATAAATTTCTGCTGCAGAAATGTATCTTCTCCCAGTCTGCAATACTTTGTTACACAGCCTGAGCTGACTGGTACAACAGCCAAGAAAGCAACAGCAGACATCCCCAGAGACAAAGGACAACCTCCCATGTACCCATCTTGAAAACTTTGTTTGAAGATGAACCCAGCCAATTAAGACACGGATGGAAATGATGTTCAAAACATCAGGAGGAAGACGGTGGAATGATAAGAAGAAACAGTGGGGCCAGCCTGGAGCCAACAGCACTGTGACTGTGATAGATGAAAAGACAGACACGGCAGAAATACTTCTTGAAAGGGATATGACATGAGCTAACATCGAGAACACAAATCAAGTAATCAAATACTACACAGCGTACAGACGGCTAAGAGGCTCTGGCCTCCTCCTTCACCAGGAACCCTGGGGTCCTTGCCATTAGCAGATCCCTCCGTGAGACCCAGACGGTCCACTGGGAAAGCCCTCAGGTGTGCAGGAGGATGCGGGGGTCATCCTGAGGGTGAACCTGACCCAGGCGAGCTCCGGGTGTGCAGGACAACCCCAGCATCACCCGGAGGTAGGACCTGACCCAGGCGAGCTCTGCCTGCTCCGGCCTCAGCAGTCCATCTGGACTTTGCCGCCCTTGGGCCTGCTCTCCGGGGGGGCTGACTGCCCTCAAACGGAGCACCTTGGCACCTCTCCACTTGCAGCCCAACTACAGAAAATCTAAGGGAAAACTGCTCGGAATGAAGACTGAAAAAGACACTGGGATGCGTGGCAGAGGCTCTGACGAAGCAAAAATGAGAAGCCAGGAGATTACTTGACCGTTTTCCAGCCCCGCGGCTCCACCGTGTAAGCAGGTCCCCGCCTTTCAGCCTCACTCTCTTCCCCAGCACGTCGCAGCTCACCCAGCCCTTGGGGACCTGTTTATAAGTGCCTCCCCGTCTCCTCCCCAGCAGGAGGCCAGGCACAAGAGAGAGAAAGCAAGGAGCACTTTGCTCATCACGTGTCACCAGACACTCGTGCGGGTCCTTAGGCCTCATCACCGAGCCAGACAGACCATGAACACCTGCCTTCAAATACTCAGTATGTGTGGGGAGATAGAAAATGATACACATGGTATCACTAAATACATCGTATTGTTAGCAGGCCACGAGCACCATGGCAAACCCGGCGTGAATGCCAGGCCCGAGGGCAGCGCTCGAGCTGAGTCTCGAAGCCTGAGCAGAAAGGCCAGGGACGGCTGACAGCAATCGTGCCTGGGAGTGGCATCCAAGGCAGAAAAAAGAGCTAGTGCAGGTCATCCGCGGCGGGCAGATATCGACTCTGTCAGCGTAGCCATGATCCCCAATTTCTCCACCCACCCCCACAGGCCCTCCAGGACTTGCCGGCCGTCTCCTCGATGGGTGGCGGACAGGGTGCTAGGCTGACCGCATCAGGGGCCGCAGTTCCCCACCCTCCCTGCGTCCACCCTGCACCCTGCCTGCGACCGGCAGGCCTCCCACTGAAGCGGGGGGAGCCTAACCCCTACCGCAGCCCACTCCCTCCTGCCTTGGCTCTCCAGCAGCTTTGCTGGGATGTACCAGGTGTGGTTTTCTTTTCTGTTTGTCATCACTGCGCTTCTTGAATCTGCAGGTTCATGTATTTCATTAGTTTGAAAACACTGGCAGCCAATATCTCTATAAATACGGCTTCTGCTGCATTCTCTCTCCCCGTCTGCTGGGGGCCAGTCCCACACACACCGGCCCACTCACCTCCCTGCCCTTTCATCCTTTGCGTTCTGTGTGCTTGGAGTCCCGGCTGCCCCAGTGGTCACTCAGCGCCTTCTAACAAGTGGTGCTTTGTTTTGCTGCGGTCTTCATCTGGCTTTTCTCGTTCTCAGCAGGAGGCAGAGATCCAAGCACATTTTTAATCAAGGCCCCGAACATGGCCCAGCCAGAAACAAAGCAAACTGCAAAGCAGCAGGGACGGTGAACCCAGCAACACGGTCCACGATCGCCGAGTCCCCACGGGCGCCTGGACCCACGCTGGCCAGCACTTCCTTCTCACCTGGACGCTCAGTCCAGAGCCCACTCTTCCCTCTGAGCAGACAGCTTCCAGGATAGGAACAACAGGACCGACTGGTGGGCTGTCAGGAGACGGGCGACGTGCGGGGCCTTGGGGTGAACGGGGCCAGGGAGCGGAGGGGGTGAAGGGAAGGGAGGAGAGTGTCCACCTTGCCGAGACCTGGCAACAAGACGGGGGGGCGGGGGGCAGACACAGGCAAACCCTCAAAACTCAGGGAAAAAACCCCTGCTTCCTCCCATCTTTCACCCGTATCAGTCCAACCAGCGACCGTGCATTTAGTCTTGTTTAAAGTGAGAACCGCACGTCAGTACCTTCAGACGCTTTTCCTCCAATGTTCCAATTTTCTCATCCCCTTGCTTACGTCGCTGAAAGGAAGCGCATCTCATTTCAGTCCAGCGCAGGCCGAGCACCTGGCTGTGCCCTCCCTCCCCCTCCCCCAAGCTGGGGTTGGAGACACAGAGATGGGTCAGACCCACCCCAAGCCGAGGGAGGGAGACCACGGACACGGGACAACCCAGAGTGCCGCATCAGAGGGGAGTGTTAGGGCTGCAGGGGAGCAAGGGGCTTCCACGGGGGTTTCCTGGAGGAGGCGGCATTTGAGCTGAGTCTGAAGGCTGAGCAAGGAGAGGTGTGCTGGATGAGAAGGGAGAAAAGGGAGTTTCAGTGGAAAGATGAGCATGGACAAAGGCCCCGGGGCAGGAGCACAGAGGCCACGTTCAGGTCTGCCGTGGAGACACAGGCACGGGCAGACAGGTCAGCTCACTGAAGGCCTGCAAAGTGGACTTGACTTCAGGCTGCGGCCAGTGGGAGCCTTTGAAGGATGTTTGGCGGTGACGGGGCATGAGCAGATCTGAAGGTGTTTGAACTGGGCCGGCCTGGAGGCAGGAAGGCCAGGGGAAGGTGGGCGCAAGGACAGGGGTGGCGGCCGTCTTGGGCCCGGGCCAAGGAGAGCAGGGGGCAACCTTGGGTTCAGTCTGAGAGCGAGGTGTGGACGAGGAGGGGGGAGGAGGGAGCAGAGTGGAGCTCCTTCCCTGGGGGCCGACAGGCCAGCCTCTCTGTTCCACCGTGTGACCTCCAGGACCCACGTGGTGAGACCTCCCCAGGACTGGTGACAAGCACCTCCGGGCTGCCTAAGGTCCCCTGGACTCCTGGCACCAGGAAGGCTCGCAAGGACCATGCTGAGCTGTGACAAACGGGAGCCGCCTTGGACACCTGGTCCCTCGGGCGCCGGGGTCAGGCTCTGGACGCTCTCGGGAAACGGGGTCGGCAGATGCGATGCACTGTCCGGGGCTACGGTCTCCCAGCCAGCTGGCCAGTCCCAGGAATCCACAGGAAACTTTGCCCGCTCACCTGCACGGGGCTTTCAAAAAGCTGAACGAGGCTGAGTGGGCACCTGTAAGTGTCTGCAAAGCCCCAGCAGTTATGGAGACCACGCCTGCCGCCTGAGGCCCGAGGACGCATCAGCCCCTCCAGCCCGGACAGGCCACGGGAAGCTGAGAGGCCACCCAGGCGACCATCAGGTTCCACGGCACCTTCCTGGGGCTGCCTCACCTGTTTATTCTCTCCTGGAGGGAGGGTGGTGCGAGGGAAGGGGCAGGGGGCGCTCCCACGTAGGGGGCAGCGGGTTCCCAGGGAAGGGGCAGAGGGTCTTCTCAGGAGGGGCTGCTTTTCGGAGCTGAGCCTCTAGAGAGATGCAGGCCTTAATTCCAGAGAGAAGCATCCAGTCTGAAAACTTCTGTCCATCCCAGGTGGGCTGGGCAGAAAGCCTGTGTGTTGGTGCTCCTCAGGCATAAGGTCGGCCCTGCAGCACCTGCGGCCCTCCACGTGCCCCCCACACCTAGAGCCTCGGCCGTGTGGAGAGAAGGATGTCTCGGTGAGACCAGCTGGGTCCTGCTCTAGCTCTGCCCCTTCCAGCCCCACCAGTCACGTGATGTCCCTGAGCCTCAGTTTGCCCATCTGTGCAGTGGGCAGGATCCGCCCAGCCTAGGGATGCTGAGAGGACCGCAGGGGGTGAGGAGCTCACGTGGGGCAGTACGTGGTCCGAGTCCTAGGTGACCTCACGGGCGTCCACTCAGGGGTGAGCCCCGGGGAGGGGGAGAGGCACACCCCGACCTGACGCCAACCCGAGGGTGAGGTTCAGACTCAACCTGGATCATGTACGACTGCCAGCCCCGTGGGCACTGGAGCCCACAGCTGTTTCTTGGGGTGTAGCTGAGACCGAGCCCCTCCCCTCTCCCCAAAGGACCAAAAAGGACCCATACGAAGTGTAATCTGTCTGTGTTGTTGCAGTTGAGGGGATGTCTGTGCCCAATGACAACAGACACTGGGGTCCTCTCCATCGGACAGAACCACAGCACAGGGCTTGAGACCAGAGGGGAGGCCACAGGCTGGGGTGGCCCGGGCGGAGGTACAGCTGGACCTCGGCCAGCCCGGCCCCCTGCCAGGGGCCCTTCAGACCCTGCAAACCGCGTTCTCTGAGCGTTTGCCAAGCCATCGGCCAAAGAAAACAGAGAGAACCTCTGCCTGGTCTGTGCCTCGGGACCACCAAGGACATGGATGGAATACGCACACGTAACCTGTAAAGTGCAGTGCACCCTGTAACATGAAACATCTATGAATGAAAAGGCTGGAAGTGATGCGGTCCAGGCAGCCTTTGGGGGGAAGAACGTTCCAAGCAGAAGAGAAGCAGTGAGGAGGGAAGGACTGCAGAGCAGAGAGTGACAGGGAAAAGGTGGGTGGGCAGGGGGGCCACCAGGGCCCTGCATGTGCTGCCAGGATCGGCTGGGGGACAGGCGGGCGGGCGGACCACGAGAGGAGCAGACACTGACCAAGACGGACCCAGACAAATAAGGGCGAGTCCCTGCCCAGCAAGGATGGGCACAAGTGCCAGGAAGAGGGTGGTCTGGAGACGTCCCAGCCCTGTGTCTCCATCCAGCTGTCCGATGCGAGCCCCAGCCCTCTGTGCACGGCCCTCAGGTCCTCATCTGGGAACCCGGAGGTCAGAGTGCCTCTCGTCCAAGTTCCCTCCGGCACAGATGTTCAGCCCGGCAGCCACCAGCCTGGGGACACTCCAGCCTGCAGCAAGGAGCCGGGAAGGGCGTGCGTGCCTAGGCTGCAGCCTCCCCGCGTGTGCCCCCTGCATGAGCCCTTGCTTACCACCTGAGGTCAGGCGGGGTCAAGTGGAGAAAACCCTGAACACAGCCCCTGCCTTCATGCCAGGACCACGGCCCCCAGATGCCAGAGAGATGGACCGTGCTTGCCCTCATCCATTCACGGTGACCGAGGTTTGAGCTCACAGTGTCTCCATGACGGCTGCACGTCGGGTCAGGCTGGCCACAGTTGCTGCCCTTGGCAATGATTCCAAAACAGCTGGTTGTTTGCAGTTCAGCACAAAAACCCTATTTCAAAGGAAGCTATCATGAGAAGTGTGACCCCAAGAGGGAAGAGCTAGCATTTATTTACAGCCATCTGTGTGCAGGGACCACAGGAACATTGCTTCCTCTTTTTTCTAATTTGTAGCAGTGTCCGTTTCCATGAGAAAGTCGGGACCTTGTGTGATGCCAGCGCACTCTGCCCTGGGAGCTCTGCTAAGACCCAGCCGTCCCCTTGAGGACCGTTCCCGACTGAAGAAGCAGACAGCGACAGGGACCACTAGGCCCAGACCCAGTGGGAAGGTCCAGGAATTCACAGCCCCGAAGCAGCTTCAGGGCCCTGGGGCACTTTCCCTTCTCTGGAGGAATTACTCAGTTTTCCTCCTGGCTCCTGGCAATAAGTCCCTGATTTTTCTGCTGCCAACGCAAGGGACACGGGTTCGAGCCCTGGTCCGGGACGATCCCACCTGCTGCGGAGCAACTAAGCCTGTGCGCCACAACTACTGAGCCTGCACTCTAGAGCCCGTGAGCCACAACTACTGAGCCCGTGTGCCACAACTACTGAAGCCCGTGCGCCTAGAGCCCGTGCTCCACAAGAGAAGCCACCACAATGAGAAGCCCGCACACCGCAACAAAGAGTAGCCCCCACTCACCGGGACTAGAGAAAGCCTGCACGCAGCAACAAAGACCCAGCACAGCCAAACATAAATAAATTAATTAAAAAATAAAAATAGGACTTCCCTGGTGGTGCAGTGGTTAAGAATCCACCTGCCAATGCAGAGGACAGGGGTTCAAGCCCTGGTCTGGGAAGATCCCACACACCGCGGAGTAACTAAGCCCATGCACCACAACTACTGAGCCCGCATGCCACAAGTACTGAAGCCTGCGTGTCTAGAGCCCGTGCTCCGCAACAAGAGAAGCCGCCGCAATGAAAAGCCCGCTCACCACAGCAAAGAGTAGCCCCCGCTCGCCACAGCCAGAGAAAAGCCCACACGCAGCAACGAAGACCCAACCCAGCTATAAATAAATAAATATATATATATAATTTTTAAAAATAAAATCAAATTAAAATTTAAAAAAAATTTTTAGATAAAAATAATAAAATAACTTTAAAAAAAATCCCTGATTCTTCAAAGAACACAGAGCACCCCTCCCCCTTCCCCTCCCCCACTGAAAAACTGGAGCAAAAGGAGGTTTGTTTCAAATATTCCAGACGACTGGAACTCTGACGGTATTGTGGGGGCAGGGTCCCCACCCTGGACATCCGGAAGGGGCAGGGACGTACGGAGGGCGGACGTGCACATTGAACATTTCTGGATAATGGTGGTGCCCGAAATGCAGGCTGCCTGGGGAAGAGGAAGTTTGGGTGGCGCCTTGTAGCAGTCAGCTGGTGCTGCATAATGACTATTTCCCTGATGTACAAACTCAGCCTTTCTGTTGTCTGGTCAAGGCTGGGCTCAGCTGGGAGGCCAGCTCTGAGCGGCCACTTGGGTCTGGGTCTGCTCCACGTGCTTCTCATCCCCCGTGGTCCAGCAGCCTGACTGGGACCGTCTCCTAGGCTGAAGGCAGAGGCACAGGGCGGAGAGCAGGAAACCCTCTTAAAGCCCAGGCCCAAAACCCGCATGCTCTCTCTTCTGTCCAAGGTTGATGCTGATCACATGGTCCAGCCCCATCCAGGGTCCCAGACGCGCATTCCTCTTTCAGTCGGAGAAACAGCCTGGTGGCAAAGGGCTTGGATGCAGGACAGAGTGAAGAATGGTGGCCAAGGATGCCACCTGCCACCCAAGCCTAAGAAACTTCGACTTGGTCCCAGGGCGATAAGAGGCCGTCAGCAAGTGACACATATCAAGGGCTGCGGGGGTGGGAGGGTGAGGTAGGGCTGCTACAGTTCATCACCCAGGGGACGGAGGGAGGAAGTGCGCTGCCTGCCAGTGGCCTAGAGAGATGGCACACAGCCGGAATGCCCGGCTGGTCCAGTGGCTGCGTGGGCCTGGGGGACGTCTGGACCACTGTGCCGCTTTCTCCCTGAGCCCAACCACAAAGGTTCCACTGCCCCTCTCTCCAGAGCCCGGGGGGTCCCTCCCCCAAGCCCCTCTTGTCCTCCCCAGATCACGCAGGCCCTGGGCTCCAGAGGGTCCTTCCTCAGCAGGACGTCTCCCCGCCTTTGAGGGGAGGGTGCGCACGGGGACCCCTCTACCCAGCCTCAGTCTCCCCATACCCACTTTTCCAGCCCCTCCCGGGGAGCATCCCCCCACAGAAGGGAAGACTCTCCCGCTCCTGTCTTGTCTCCACGGCCCGAGTGCTTCAGGGTTTGGCTGTGCTGGAGGCCAGCGTGCGCCTTCTCTGCCCAGGGCGCCCCGGTACAGTAGCAGGGGTCCTCACGGCAGCTAGAAGGGGGGCCACAGGACAAGGCCCTGCACCTGTGCAGGCAGTGGGGCAGCAGGAAGCCAAGCGGAGGTGGCAGGGACTTTCCAGACATCAGAAGCCCCCAGAACTACCCCCATCTCCCTTGAGAAGTAAGGAGCAAGGGAGGAGTGAGGTGGAGGCAGGAGGGGCGCTTACATGCCTCCCTGGGCAGTGAGCTCACTCCTTGCCTGGTCTAGGGGGCAGAGCCGACATGGGCGACACCCTTCTTCCTGCTCCTTCCCCCTGCCCCCCAGCCTCCTGTCTCCCACACGCACACACACACACACACACACACACGCACACACACACGCGCCGGGCAGCACAGGGGAGCAGCACACGGAGCTCTCAGCCCCCTCTGCCCAGGACCGCCCCGCAGGGATGGGGACACAGGGCCCGCGGCCCCTGGCAGGCAGGGAGGGCAGCGGGCCGTTGGCAGACGATGGCCTGGGCGGGGGCCGCCCTGGTGTCTGCACAGATGGAGGCTCCCCTGTGTCCAGTGCGGTCACGTGGCCTCTGCCACGGCCTCCCCACCCGCTGAGCATCTTGCCATCTGTGCACACACTTAGCTCCAGCTCCACCACCCTGGCTATGCTGGGCCTGCCCCGTCCCTGCGCCTTTGGCCTGCCTGCCCCCAGCAGCCACCTTCTGCGGTGAGGGCTCGACCCCATCACGGCGCTGTCTACAGCCCTCCATGGCTCCCACCGCCCTTGGGACCGAGCCTGGGCCTGACGCTGCCGGCCTGGAAAGTCTCTTCTGCTGCGCCTGGTTCTGCCCTCCCTGCCCCAGACCCTCATCCCCTCGTGGCCCAGCTCTGGAGAACCCCACAGTTGCCCCCTTTCCTCTGGACGTGCCACCTGCTGTCTGGGACCTTCCCCCAAGGCCTTGGAGACGAAAGACTCTGTCTGTGACTCAGCTCAGCTCCCCTACCCCCTCACCAGTCCCGCCACCTCAGTTCACTCTGGATAACGCATTTTACAGAAGAAGGTGGCCTGTGGGCAGAGACCGCAGGGGTGAGGGAGTGAGCCATGTGGACGCAGGGAGCCGTGTCCCGGGCAGCACATGCAAAGGCCCTGAGGCAGAGCATCCTGGGGAGGCGGAAGAATGAGAAGAGAGGTCATGAGGCTGGGTGGGCTGAGAGTGGTGGGGACGATGGGCTGTCGAGAGCGTTCAGTGCAGGAAGCGCAAGAAGCAGCCCACAGGTGCCCGGCCCAGAACAGTAATTACTATCCCGTGTGGACCTCCCTCCTGACAGCCACTGTCCTGTGCACACATGCGTGCCAACACAGTGTTTAACCCTCACAGCAATCCCCTCATTATGCCATCTTGCAGATCAATAAGTAGACAGAGAGGGGAAGTGACCTACCCAGGGCCACAGAGCAGATAAAGAGCCCCAGGCTGGGCCACACGTGTGCCCCCCGCCCCCCCCAAGGCAAGGCCCCATCTGGCCTGGGTCATGGGGTGACAGCACAGGACTCAGCATCAGCAGCCCTCCCAGGAGCCAGCTAAGTGGAGGAGATGCGTGCTCCCAAGTCCCTCGGTTGCCTGAACTGAAACATTAACCCATTCATTCATTCACTCACTCATTCATACATTCACTCACTCGCTCATTTATTCAACCAATCCCACTAAGCCCCACCCAGTCCTTAAGCCTGAGCTGAGGACACTGCAAAGCACAGCCCCATCCGCAGCTGGAGGGGTCCTTGGACAAGGACAAGAGCCACGGTGAGGAATGCACAGGGATGGCTGGGTGTGCGAGCTCTCTCCTGGCCACCAGCCGAAAGACACTCCATCTCGCGGGCACGGCCACGCTCTCCCAGCTTTTAGGGCCACTCTGTCCGTTCCTGTTAGGATTCTCAGGGACCCAAGAGACCCTGAGGTCTCCTGCCAGGCCTGCCACCCCACCCGCCCTGTGTCCCGGGCTGGGAAGGGAAGACGTCACCTGCCAGTGGCCTAGAGAGATGGCACACAGCCAGCCTGCCTGCCCAGACTGGTCCAGATGCTCTGCGGACCACTGAGCTTCGAGACGCCGGCAGATGGGCACGGGGAGAGGACCGCCTGAGCCTGCCAGGCCCTCTGGCAGATGGAGGTCAGCAGGGCTGCTCAGGCCAGACCTCAGGCAGGGGACTTGGGGTCTGGGGTCCCAAGAATCAAGGCAGATTGGGCGTGGGGCGTGGAGAGACATGTCCTGGCCTCGGCCCAACCGCGCGGAGAAGCGCAGTCGAGAGGGGCTGGAGGCGTGAGACCAGACACCAGACACAGCAGACGCTTAAGTGAGAAGGAGTTCCCTCCCCTGCAGAGGGGCTGCTCCAGGCTGAATTGTGTCCCCAAAATTCACACGCTGAAGCATTAACCTTCAGTTCTTCAGCATGCGTCCGTGTTTGGAGATACGGTCTGTAAGGAGGTGATCGGAGTGGCCCTAATCCAATATGACCAATGTCCTTATAAGAAGAGCAGATTAGGACATAGACACACGTAGAAGGAAAACGACAGGAGAAGACGGCCGTCTACGCGCCAAGGAGAGAGGCTTCAGGAGGAGCCATCACTGCCCACACCCTGACCTTGGACATCCAGCCTCCAGGACCTTGAGGAATAAATGTCTGTTTTTTAAGCCACTCCGTCTGCGGTACTTGGTCATGGCAGCCAGAGCAGACTAACAGGGCCGCCCAGAGAGGGCAGCACATGTTAGAGTTTGGTCCTGCCTGGCCCCATCGCCTCCCAGCTGCATGGGCCCAGGCGGAACTGGGAGTGGTTGCCATAGTTACCGAGCGCCAGGCGAAGGCCAGCACTTCGTCACGTGGCTCCGGAGCCTCGTACCGATGGGTGAAGTCTCTGCGGTTCCCGCACAGTGACTGAGGCTCAGGGTGGCCTGCAGTGAGGGGCGGGGAAGCCAAGAGCCCCTGAACTCCTGCACGCCACCAAGCCCTCCTGGGGGGACAGGTAAGCACTCAGCGAGGACGACGGAGAGCAGGAGGTCCAGGACCTACGACTTCACCCTGGGGAGCCTGGACCCTGGCCTCCGGCTGGCCCAGGGAGCCCTCCACCCAGAGCTCAATACGCCCAGGAAGCCAGCCCTGCGGTGCCCTCCCAGCCCCCAGCCTCACAGAAGGATAGGGTACCCGGAGAGCCCTGCTAGGGATGGTGACCCATGACCCATGAAGCTCAGGGGCTCCCCGCAGAGCTCGGGGAGCTCTGAACCCTGAATTCGCCAGTTGATCTTCCTCCTGGGAGTGATGAGTGGGGTGTCTGGGTCGGAGCCTGGGCTACCCCCACAGATGTGACTTAGGGACCCAACGTGCCGCTGGTCTCGGGGCCGGGCTGGAGCCTCCCCCGTGCTACGGCTCGGCCTCCAGTTTGTTTCACTGCTCTTGCTTTGTAAGTGAGAAGGCTGGGCCCAGAACGATTGCAGCTTGCCTGGGGACACACCTCCTAAGGGACTGAGCAGAATTTGAACCCAGGGGTCCTGGGCTTGTGAACCCCCCTCAGGTGGGTCCCACACACACACCCCACTGGCTCCTTCTCCAAGGTGTTCCCTCTACTTGGAATGCCCTTCAAAGTTCGGTGCAGACAGGTCACCTCCTCCAGGAAGACTTCCCTGACTCCCCCACCCCACCCAGCCAGCTAGTGTAGGTGCCCCTTCTCCGATGTAGACAAGCTGTCGTTAGCTCATTCGACACATTCTGGGCAGAAGCCTGTCCCTATCCGCATCTTCTCTCCAACCCCTGGTGCACAGCGAGGAGCCAGCCCTGCTAGACTCACCCCCGTCTGAGCAATTGCCGTCCTCTGGGCAGCTGTGAGTAAACCTTCGGTGCCTTCAGCTAAGCTCTTCTCACTAGCTCTGCGTTTGTTTTGGCTGTTTTTGCCCTTTTAAAGTAGAAATAGTTTATTTTTAGCATATACATGCTGTTGCTTTCTTTTAAAGAAGGTGCAAAAAAATGCTGTTTCTTTGCTCGGCCCAGCATGTCTGTGAGCAGCCTTTCTCCTCAGACACCCCTGAGACTCTGTCTGGGCCCCGGCACCCATGGCTCCCCCGGATTCTCAGAGGGGAGGCGCTCTGGGTTGAGAGGGAAGGGAACGTGGTGATTCACCTCTGGGGGACAAACCAAAGACGCAGAGGAAGGCCCCCTCCCCACTGGGAACAAGGCATCCTTGGGCTTCAGGAAGGCAGGGCTAGAACGCGGGCATCAGTGCTTCCTGCCACTGCCGGGAGCCCACTGGCCATCCCTCCTGGCTGGGCGCTGGAGCCTGGGGATGCAGCCCGTCCCTGCCCTCGAGAAGCTCAAAGAGCAGAGACGGAGACAGAATAAGAGGCGTGAGGGCTGCGGCCGAGTAAGGGGAAGGGGTGGGGCCGCAAAGAGGGTTCCAGAAGGCCTCCTGGAGGAGGTGGCTCCTGAGCTGAGCCCTGAAGGACGGGCAGAGGTTCAGCAGTTGAACAGGCGCAGAAGGGATGCGGCAGGAGCCCCTGGCGGCACAGGGGACGGTCCTGGTCAATAACGCCCACCGGGCAGGGCTGTGGTAAGGGCTCTCCAGGCTCGTCCACCCACTTATTCACTTCTCCCTTCTTCTGCCAGCGGTGTCCCCCCTCCGGGAAGGTCCCATCCTCTGGCCAGGCCTCCCCCTTCAGTTTTTACTCACCTTCCTGCTTCCCCACGTTCCAGCCAAGGAGAAAGAAGAAATCAGGCCAGGCAGCCCCAGCCTGCCAAGAGGGAATGAGCCACGTGGGCATCTGCCTGGGCCCCCCATTTACACACGGGGCTGGGAGAGCTGTGCCCACACACCCCCACGCACGCATGGCGCGCACAGGGCACTCACATGCAGGCGCACACACGCCAAGGCCCCCTGATGCCCACATCACAGGCTGGTGGAAGGTGGCAGGAGTCACCATCACCGGTTGCATCTCCGCGGTTTCCATGGCAACTTCCCTCGCAGACACCCTGTGTCTGGTCCAGCTCGGCGAGAAGCACGGCTCTTCCCGCCTTCTGCAGCCTTTCAGAGCAGACCTCTCTGGTGCTGGACGGCTCAGCACTCGGTCATTGGCCTCTGTCCTCGTGGCAGGAGGTGGCAGCAAACTGCCAGGAGCGCACCTGCCCTGCCCTTAAGATGCTGCTTGACCTCCTGGAAGCTGCGACCTCGCTGAGCCTCAGCTTCTCTGGGCCCGTGGAGCAGAAGCCACCGTCTGAGGGCTGGGCGTGCGGACTGGCCCGGCACACGTAGCTGTCTCCTAGCGGCTGTCCCTTGACTCGCTCTGGGGGTCTGGGGTGGGGGCCCCAGAAGGGGGGCTGCTCTGTATGTCGACCTGGCCGGGGTGCCAGGGCAGAGCTGGCAGAGGGCCTGGCTCTGTCTTGCAGTCCCCTCAGGAAGGGCACAGATGTGGCCCTTCCGGTCACGAGGCAGAAAGCCACCTGGGCAGCGCCGGCCACCTAGGGTCCCTGGGGCCAAGAGCTCTGTGAACGGCAGTCATTTTCTCAGCCAAGGGTGGGCTGGGACCATCCTGGGTCCCCCTCCAGCTGGATCCACGGGCCCCTCTCCACTCAGCAGCAGGTGACCTTTCAGGGCCCCTGCCTCTCTCCCTAATTCTCTGCCCCAGCGACACACGCTCCCTCGGGGCCTCTGCACCGGCCTCCTGCCCGCTCTGCCTTCTCACACCAGCACACGTGGGGCTCGATCCCGGCATTTCCGCTCACAGACTGCCAGGGGCAACCAGCGTGACCCCAAACCCCCAGCACGCTGCGTCCCGAGCCAAGGCCCAGGCCTGTCCCTCCATCGAATGACAGACCCAGAACCATGGGATGGGGTCACGGCCTCTGTCCCTGGGTGGGGACCGGCACGGCCTGCCTGCCCCCCAGCCTCCCTCACTCTCTGAGAGAGGCCACGCAGCATCTTACCGGCCTTGTCTTCTGTCTTGATAGGAACAGACCGCGTTCCCCCTGCTGCGGGTCACACAGGCTGACGGCGGCTGCCATTCCTACTGTCCCAGAGCTGCGTGCACGGACTCCCGGCTACCCCTCACTGCCCACCCCCTGAGCCCACTGCGTCCCTCCTCCACGGTCCTGTCACAGGTCCACCTGTGCCATGCACCCCTGGGCATTCTCCAGACACAGCAGTGGTCACCAGGCACAGTGTCCCCACATGGTCCACGTCCCATATGCCCATATAGGCCTGTCCAGGGGCCACGTGGCCTTCCCCTTCCCTGTAGGCACAGGTACAATCTGTAGGGGGCACGGGTTTGATCCTCGGTCAGGGAACTAAGATCCTTCAGGCCACACAGTGCAGCAAATAAAAGAAATTGAAATGTGACCGAGGAAACTCTACAATTGCCCCAGAATTTGTGAGTGGATTCCTTTAAAATCTAAGAGCAGGAAAAGCCTTTCTAATCATAACTCAAAGCCAGAAGCAATGAAGGGAGATACTGGTGATCCCGAGATACAGACTGTATGTGTGCATGTGAAACACTGAGCCCATCAACGAGGTCAAACACATGAGGTCAAAACGTGGAAGAAATACGACAATTCATGTCAGGGTCCAAGGGCTCATCCCCCTACTGTATAAAGAGATTTCGATATGACAGGGAAGGGGAGGACCAAATCTGATGAAAAAAAGAGGGGAGGACAGAAGACGTGAGCAGACAGGTCACAGAAGGAGAAACGCAGAAATGCAGAGGCCCCTCAATCACAGGAAAGTGGGCTGAACCTCACTTATCGTGAGAGAAATGCAAATAAGCCACCAGAGATCCCCTCCCCCTTCCCCAGCAGAGCTCCAGGGAGCTCTGGACAGGTGGGCGCAGAGTCAAGCCCCCTCATCCGCCGCTGGAGGGGGAGCAACGCAGTGCATCGCTGGAGGGAAATTCAGCAAAAAACAGCAATTTCCCTTTAGACCCAGGAATCTCCAATCCATCCGGAAGACACGCCTCCTAGAATGTGGAATAGTGCCTACAGAGGGTGCTCGTCAGGGCGGGGTCAACGTTGCCACACCACGGGGCACCCGCCAGCGCCCTGGCTTCAGTCAGAAGGGCCAGGCGCTAAGAGCAGGCTTCCTGGCCCCAGAGCAAGGGCTACACGGGATCCATTCCCACAAAGCTTGAAAACCAGCTTCAGCTCACCCTTCCCCCACCCCATATCCTCAAGTCCATGCTCTAGTAGGTCTGTGACAAAGTGAGAGAGTGGCATGGACA
This sequence comes from Lagenorhynchus albirostris, assembly GCF_949774975.1. Taxonomy (NCBI): domain Eukaryota; kingdom Metazoa; phylum Chordata; class Mammalia; order Artiodactyla; family Delphinidae; genus Lagenorhynchus; species Lagenorhynchus albirostris. The sequence continues at coordinate 145,898,432 of NC_083098.1, forward strand.
TATATACAATACCACACATAAAACAGATAGCTAGTGGGAAGCAGCCGCATAGCACAGGGAGATCAGCTTGATGCTTTGTGACCACCCAGAGGGGTGGGATAGGGAGGGTGGGAGGGAGGGAGACGCGAGAGGACATATGTATATGTATAACTGATTCACTTTGTTATAAAGCAGAAACTAACACACCATTGTAAAGCACTTGTACTCCAATAAAGATGTTAAAAACAACAACAACAAAAAAAAAACAGCTTCATAAGGACCACGCCGACCTACCAGCAAAATAATTGCTGGCCGGGGCAAAATTCATGTTGATCATTTAAAAACGTATATTGTAAACCTTGGGGAAACCTCTAAAAAGGTTTTTAAAGAGGTGTAAATAAGTCAATAGAAGAGATTAATTGAATCATTTTTAAATGATCTATCGAAAACAGAGATGGCAGGAAAAGAAGGGGAAAGATACAAAAAGCAAACGTAGTAAACGTTCTCACGTATGTGGTTCTGAAGAATAACGGTAGAAGAACACAGCTCACTCATGGAAAATAAAAGAAAACCTTCACTTATGAAGGACTCATACCTAACTTCCCATTTACAGAAAAGACCAGCACACAGGACACCTTGCACAGTACTGGAGGAACAGACGAAGGCAGGACCTCGGGGCCATCCACACCTGGCCCAGCCCTTCAGGATGAAAGTCATGAAAAATCTGTCGAGGAATTACAGTTCTAACCCAAAACTTTAAATCTAGAAAGAACTCATCTGGATTAAAAGATACCAAAGAGGCAAACAAGTGATGCAGTGCATAAAACTTGGCTGGGTCTCGGTTCAAACTCACAGCTACAGAACAAGTTTAAGGGACATTCTGGCCACTTTCAGTCTGGACAGGATATTAGCTGGTATTTGAGAACTAATTTCTAATTTTCTTAGGTATGACAGTGGCATTATGGTTCTGTATTTAGGGTTAAGTGTCACTGTGTCTGCAACCTATATTGAAATGTTCAGATAAAAAAGAGGGAAGGAGAGAAAGAACACACATGGCAAGGTGTTGATAACAGGGCTTTCCTGGTGGCGCAGTGGTTGAGAGTCCGCCTGCCGATGCAGGGGACACGGGTTCGTGCCCCGGTCCGGGAAGATCCCACATGCCGCGGAACGGCTGGGCCCGTGAGCCATGGCCGCTGAGCTTGCGCGTCCGGAGCCTGTGCTCCGCAACGGGAGAGGCCACAGCAGTGAGAGGCCCACGTACCGCAAAAAAAAAAAAAAAAGATGTTGATAACAGCTGAACCTGAGTGGGAGAGATACACGTGCTGATCTTCCATATTATTCTTCCATTATGAAAGCATTCGTAAGTAAGAAAAACTAAAAATCCCGCAGTTACGCGCAGATCAGATTTCCAGGAGGTGCGACCCTCTGGCGCACAGGCACGTGCCCAGAAGTGAGCGAGAAGGGCTGCTCAGCGGCCACCATGGCCAGCGCCAGCCACACCAGGCCGCGTCTGCCGTGTGCACGTTGACTGGTCCAGCCCCGGCATCCAACCCACCCTCACCCCCCCACCTCTGCCCATCTGCTCTGATTCCCATCTGGGGATCCACGGGGTTTTCAGGAAGCTGACTCCACCCTAATCTGAGTGTTCTATCCTCCAACCTCAGAGCTTGGTTCAAGGATGCTCAGGTGACCTAAGTCAGTCCAGTCAGCTCAGAGTGGGTGTGGATAAAGAGCCGTAGCCTCAGGACCTGCTGGCAAACAACTTGAGAACAGATGGGAGGGAGCCCTGGGACGAACCAACCCTGCAGGAGCAGCATGCAGAGGCTAAGGACTGGGTCCTTGGTGACACCCTGGAGCTGCTGGAGCACACCTCACCTGAAGCTGCCACTACCGCTGGGTTGGTCTGTTGTAGAAGCTGATAGATTCACTTAGGCTGCATTTCTGTTGCTCACAGCCTAGAGCATCCTTTAATGCTATACAGTTCTATAGGGGAGTCCCTCAGGCCCTCAATTACAGCCTTAAATCAGTAAACAATCCTGTACCTTGTTTCCCAGAACTCAGGAGTGTAGAGCCTAAAATTTAGGAGAGGGAAGGGCAGCTGCAGGCAGGCATGTCAAAAACATGGAACAGTGAGAGCTGACAGCACACAAGCAGATGGGCTCAGCACAAAAGAGGAAGCCCAGATGCTCACCCTCGTGCATAAGCAGGGAAATGCGTATTGAAGCCACAGTGAGATAGAGCTTCACACCCACCAGGCTGGCAAAAGTTCAAAACCAGGGTAAAATCAAGGGCTGTCAGGGATGTGAACGCCTAGAATGTTCGCACACTACCGGTAAGAGTGTCAATTCAAGGAGCTTCACTTTAGAAAGCAATTTAGCACGCCTGAAACTAACACAACATTGTAAACCAACGATACTCCAATAGAAAATAAAAAAAATTTTAATTAAAAATTTATTTAAATTTTTAAAATTGTTTAAAGGAAACCAATTTAGCACATACATACACATGCATATACATATATACGTGTGTCTGCATATTGTATCATATGTATGCATATATGTGTAGGGGTGTGTGTATATAAATGTATACATTTATATGGCAAAATGGTAATAACTGGTGAATCTAATTGGAAGGCAGGCAAGTGGTCATTGCCTTATTCTTTCAACTTTTCTGTTTGCTTGAAAGTTCTCTAAAATAAGCTCAGGGAAGTTGGGAGATTGGGATTGACATGTATACACTAATATGTACAAAATGGATAACTAATAAGAACCTGCCGTATAAAAAAATAAATAAAATTCAGGAAAAAAAGCTCAGGGAAAATAAACTCAAAGAAGGCAAGAAAGGGAAGAAAATATACACAGAACCAGTGGGCAAACAGAAAGCACGAGACAGAAGAGAAGCTTTGAGCTTCAGTGTATCAGAAACGCATTAAGTATAAACGGAGTAAGAACTCTAAAATCCAGCATTGTAGACCGAATACATTGCCTGCAGGGGTCAGGAAGAGGTGAGCCAACACCCAGAAAGCTCTACGTCTGCTGTATCTTGGGAGGGTTTTCTCCAAAATGACTAAAACAACAAAGCCAGAGCCTTCCCACACGGGACAGAGCGGCCCAGGCCTGGCCAGACGGCGCCGCTGGGTGCCACTGCATGGCATTCCCACCACCGGGTCCCATCAGCCTGCCTGCCACACCCAGAAACTCCACCGCGGGGTGGGGGGGTCCTGGGTCTGCTTCCAGGAGAGGGGGCCACTGAGTCGCACTGACAACTCCGAGAGGTGTAGTGCCAGGCCGGACGCCCTGTATTAACTGAGTGATGGGCTGTCCGGCAGGCCAGACGCTCCCCGCCAGGCTGAGCCAGGGCTCCCCCCGCTGTGGACAAGCCATGTGGGAGGGTTAGGGTCAGAAGGTAGCCAGGGACCGGAGTCAGGCTGGAAGCTGACACACGGGGAAGGGCAGGCCACGGCAGCCAGGGGCCCACCTCCAAACTCAGGGAGGGCAACTGGGATGCCAGGGTGGAAACCCCTCCCCGGCACCGCCAGGAGCAGCCATCAGCCCTCCCTTGTCCTGGCTCCCGGCCGTCCTCAGCCTGGGAAGGCCCCCCGGAAGGAGACGCTGCTACTCTTCATGGTCAACGTCACGCGGGCCCCTCCTCCACTTCTCACCTAGGGAACATCACCGCTGCGCCTAGTCTACCCTACACGTGCTCAGGACATCACCTGAGCCTACGGTTGGGCACATCACCTCTCACAAAGCCTACTTCACAATAAAGTGTTGACCATCTCGTGGACTTTACTGAATACTGGACGGAAAGTGAAAAACAGACCTGTTGTCTGAGTCCAGGAGGGCTGTGAGTGTATCGGTTGTCAACCCTGTGATCTCAGGCTGACCGGGCGCTACAGCCACTGCCCAGTGTCACGAGAGGGGATGGGACCAAATACAGAAACGCCATAAGTCACACCATCATCAGTCAGGCACCCCCTGTGTACAGAGGGAAAGATTTATTTCAAGGATTGGCTCATGCAATGGCGGAGGTTTGTGGGTCCAGTATCGCAGGGTGGGAAGGAAGCTGGAAACCGAGGGAAGAGTTGCGTTCAGGTCCACAGGCGGGTCAGGAGCCCTCTTCCTGGGGGAGGGCAGTGTTTGTTCTATTAAGGCCTAACGGACTGGATGAGGCTCCCCCCCATCACGGAGGGTAACCTGCTTTACCCCAAATCCACCAATGTATTCAATAGCTGTTAACCTCATCCCAAAATGCACCATCACAGAAACATCCTGACCAGGTATCTGGGCACGTGGCCCAGCCAAGCTGACACACGAAACTACCCGTCACAGATACCATTTCTGATAATACTGATGACATGAAATCCCTGGGAATAAACCTAACGAAATACGTGTAAGACAGACAGGAAAAACAAAATCAAACTTTTTTTGCATGTCGTTAAAGAAACATTAATGGAGAGAGAAAACAGGGACGTTTAAAAATCAAACATGTACGTGAATTAAAGGTCCCCAAAATGTTGTGAAGATATCAGTTTCCCCCAGAACGACTTGTAGAGTCAGCACAATGCCAGTCACAATCTCGTGTGTGTGTGTGTGTGTGTGTGTGTGTGTGTGTGTGCATACGTGTGTGTATAGAACTTGACAATCTGATTCTAAAATTTCCATGGAATTACAAATCACCAAGATTAGCCAAGATACTCTTGAAGAATAACAAGGTAGGGGGGCCTGCCTGCTCTACCAGACCCCAAGATTTCCTTTAAAGCTACCGTAAAGCCACCGGTGAGGAACCGGTGGGCACCACGTACGCTAGGGAAGCATGACCTCCCCTGTTAGCTGGAGAAGCCTGGAGATCAGTGGACAAAGGGCAGACCTTTCCTTACTACCAGTTTGGAGACCTGATTATCTAGAGAGAAAAAAATATTAACGAGACTCCTGTTTCACACTGTCCACAAAAATCAATGCCGGGAGAAAAATAAGTGATAAATTAAAAGCAATACAGGTGGATTAAAGACCAAAATACAAACGATAAAGCCACAGATCTTTTGGAAAGGCGTAAAGGAGAAAATCTGATGATTTCAGGTTAGGGAGAAATTTCTTAAGCAGGACACAAAGAGCACAAATTATAAAGAGAAGGACGAATTAAATGGGCGACGTTAAAATTTAGACCTCCGTTCTGTTCACCAGTCACCACACAGAAAATGAAAAAATAAGCCACACTGGGAGAAGATGTTTGCAGCACAGATGACCAGCAAAGACCCATTAGGAAATATAGAGAGAACTCTTAACTATTCTCTAAGGAAAAGACCAAAAAAAAATTTTTTTTTTGCGGTACACGGGCCTCTCACTGCTGTGGCCTCTCCCGCTGCGGAGCACAGGCTCCGGATGCGCAGGCTCAGCGGCCATGGCTCATGGGCCCAGCCGCTCCGCGGCACGTGGGATCTTCCCAGACCGGGGCACGAACCCGTGTCCCCTGCATCGGCAGGCGGACTCTCAACCACTGCGCCACCAGGGAAGCCCAAAAAGACTTGAATGGGTGCTTCAGAAAAAAAGAAATTCAAATGGCAAAGGAACACAAGCAAAGATGCAGCCCTGGTGAATACTTAAGAAAATGCAAATTAAACCACAGGGACTCCTCTTTGACATTCACTCCGTTGTCAAACATGTTGAAATCCTACTGAACCAAGGGTTGGTGGGATGCAGAGTGAGGGTCCGGCTCACAGGACACTGCTGGTCCTGGCCACGGCTGCAGCCCCTTGGCCACCAGCCAGCGGCTCCAAGGAAGGGGTGAAAACCGTGGACAAAGCAGGTCCCTTCTGGGTGTTTCAGTAAATGAGTAATACGAAGCAGCAACGTGTTAAGTGTGGCACAGGCGTCCACAGGACACACACAGCAGTGAGAGTGAACAAAAGCCCGGCACCAGCCTGATTGAAGCGAGTCACTAAAGGATTCCTATCACGTGGCCCCATTTATAACAGATTCAAACACAGGAACAACCAAACGGTATGGGTCTGGGGATGCACACATGGTGGAGCCAAAACAAGCTGTCACAGAAGTAGGGTTTGGGGCTCCGAAGCGGAAGGGGGCTCCAAGGGGGCGGGCATCACTGTTCTTGTGTGTCCGTGATGCACTTAATGGTAATAAAGCAAAATCAATGTGCACAGCGACTCTCCTCTCTGCCAGTGGACTGGGGAGGGACTGGACGGCCTCCGACCTGACCGTCCAGGTGCACAGGGGCAGTGGATCAGCAGGGCAACCCGGTGCCCAGAAGCACAGGCGCCAAGAGGCACCTCAGCGGCACCTCAGCCAACCTGGAGTCACGCCTGCAGGGCAGCGCCCAGTCAGCCAGAGAGGCCCTGGCCAGACTCCTGTCCGGACAGGAAAGGACCCCGCTGGTCTCTGGTCAGGCCCCTCTCTGACACCTTGTCTTAAGGGGAACGAGGGAGAAGGACCCAGGCAGGACATCCTTCCTCCTCCAAGGTGTGGCCATAGCTCTGGTCCCAGGCGGGCGTGGGAGAGACCCCGCTTTGATGGACCTTTTGTCCTAGAGTTCCCTTCCCAGCCACAGGCACCCGGGAGAGGGAGGGGACACCACCGTCTGCTGGAGGCCTCCCCTGGCAGGCTTGACCCCATGAAACATGTGGCAGCTCCATCATCGCTTGGGGAGCAGCAGGGAGGCTCCTCCAAGGTCACGCCGAGGTCCCCTCTCCAAGGTCACGCCGAGGTCACCTCGGGAAGGTGTGAGCCGGAACTGAAACCCAGAAGTGACAGCCTCCAAGTGCTGTGGGCACCCCCCGCCCAGCGCCGCAGGTGCACATACACACTCACACACCCATTCACACTCACATTCACACACCCCGACCCACTGACTCACAGAGGACTCACTCCTGGGCACAGCCAGTTGTGTCAGAACACAAGGTCAGCAGGACACCGTCCTTGGTCAGGCGGGTTAGACCGCAACCTGAGAACGGGGGCCCGGGCTCTGTCAGCGCCCGGACGGCCCAGGGACTTTGGGGACACAGAGACTCGGATAGGAGGAAGAAAGAGAACTGGAGAATGAAGCCACTGTTTGCCCCCCTCCCCGCTTCCCCTCCTCTCCCCGCCGCCTCGCCCCTCCCCACCCTACTGACCTCCCAGTCTCCACACCCTGACCCCGAGCTCCAGCCTCAGCCCCGTCGTCATACCAGTGACGACCTGTCCTCCCCGGAGCACAGGCAGACATCCCATGTGCGTCAGAGCACGTGGACGCCTCACCCAACACCCTGTAACGCAGGTGTGTGGGAACCCCATCACCATCACCCACCTAAATAAGATGGTGGGAAGAGAAGAGGACAGACGGGGGATACATGTGAACCGTAGCTGAGCCTGGTCCTTGACCAGTATACACACGAATATGCACGTAAGTTCCCCACCTGAGGAACTGCAGCCAGAGAGATGGTCCCGGCACCAGCCCACCTCCATGGAGGGCGTGGGGGCTGCAGTGGCTGCAGTGAGCCCCCCTTCTCCTTTCCCGTGTCCCCCCAGTTAACCTCCAGGTCTCCTGGAGAAGCGGCCTCCTTCAGCGTCCTGGCTGGACCCCAGGGGTCTGTAGGGTCAGAGCGCCCGGGATCGAGCCGCCTGTGCCACAGGGGGAGTGGGTCCTGAGTCCCGCACTGGCTCTGCGCCCTTTGGTCCTGCGGCCCAGAGCAGCTCCTCACAGCCTCAGTGTCCCCAGGAGGTGGCAGAGAGAGCCTAGAAAATCTGCTGGATGAATGAGTGAGTGACTAACCCCCCCGCCCCCTCCCCGCCCCTTTGTCCTGTCGTCTCTGGCTCCTGCCCGACGGCACTTACGTGGGCTCCCCTGGTCCTTCTTAAACAGGAAAAAGGACCACTGAACCCTCAACGTCTCACCTCCCCTTTGCAGCCAGAGTCCAGGAATCCTTGCTGCTCCGGGCTCGTGCTGCCCCTCCCTCCCTGGAAACCCTTCTCCCTGTCACCTACCCAGTGACACTGCCCTTCTCACGCCCCCAGGGACCTCGGGCTGCAGGACTTTTTGTCCTTCCATCACTTCTTAGCCTTGCTTCACTCAACAGGGGATCTCTCCCTCCCTCTCCCCGCCACCCCCTTTCTCTCTCTCTCCCTCTCTCTCTCTCTCCTGAAAACCCACCTCCCATGGACCCTACCCACACACAGGCTGGAGCCTGGCATACAGTAGGAGCTCAAGCAGTGCACTTGCTCTGCACACACCCACAAAGCACCCACCAAGTGCAGGCTCTAAGGACCCAGGGGCCACCCCGGGACCGTGGTCCTAAGCAGGAGGGTGGGCAGCAGGGCCAGGCGTTGCCATGCACGGTACCGTCTGTGGGCCCCGAGGACGGTGGTGGACCAGGACAGCTGGAGCTCCTGAGGCTGCAGTGCCTGGTGGGATCTGGTAGGGGCGGGCTGGACAGAGGATTTCAGGCAAACATGGCGCAGACAGCATTTAAGGAGATGCCAGGGGTCACAGGGCCCTCGGAACCCACGCAGCCAGGCCAGACATGCTGGGGAAGATGCTCATGTCCTGGGACTGGGCACAGCCATCACTGTGTCACCAGTCAGAGCAAACGGACCCACGTCCCAGACGCGAGGGCCGGGCTGCTTCTGCTCTGTGTGCGGTGCTCCAGGGGAGGGCTGTGCTGGCTGGCATGGGTTCCCAGGCCAGCTCGCTACCCCTGGGCGGCCCCTGCAGTCCAGGCCTGGCCGTGGCGTGTCAGGCAGGGTGTCGCCCTGGAGGGTGCTGCCCTGGAGGGGGCTGTGAGGAAGCTCGGCAGGCTTCCCTTTGATGTCACAGGGACTGTCCCCCACGGAGAGCTGTCTCCTGTTCTTCCTTTCACAGTCCCCAAGTTCACGTCCTCAGCTCTAACGACGGTGGCAATTGTCCATTTGTCTGCGTCTATCCCCCCCACAGGCCACCCAGCCCGTAAGCACGCGCACACACATAGGGCAGGCGGTATCCAGGAGGGCGCCTGGCAACCGTCCCAACAGGGGCAACTGGGACCGAGGGCTGGCCGGGAGCCCCGAGCACGTGGACCCCAGAAGCCCTCATTGTGTGCTCGCAATGTGTGCTCCTTTCATAAACTCCTTTGACAACATCCCACAGAAGGAGGAGCCGGGGTTTGAATCGGGAACACTGGCGCCAGGACCCACACACCTACCTCTGCACCCATGATCCCAGACATTGCAGGACAAGTGAAGCAAAAAGGGCAGAGGGAGAGCAGGGCCAGGGCCTCCCAATGCTGAGACGCCACTCACGTTCTGCGGGTCCAGAAGCAGCCTCTCTCTAGCTGCAGGTATTTATCTAGGGTCTGCCACCTCCTAGGTGCTTTAGTAAATACTGGGTGAATGGATGGACGACTGGGTAGATGAGTGAATGGGTGGATGGATGGACAGAAGGGTGGGTGGATGGACAGATGGACAGATGGATGGATGAGTAGTTGAATAAGTGAATGAGCAGGTGGGAGGATTGCAGGATAGCTGGACGGGATGAAGGGTGAGCAAGTAGATGGCTGGATGGGAGGATGAGTGGGTGTGTGGTGTTAATGTCCTCAAGCTGGCTTTCTATACTTAGGAAAGATTATTCAGAAATCTGTTTTTTTTGTCATTAAGTTTTCATTTATTAATGTTACAGAAACCTAGATTTTTTCCCCCTTAAACGATTAATTTGATCTACAAATCTTATCATACTTTTAAGTCTAACAAATTTCAAAATTCTTTTTAAAGGTTCTTTGATTAACATGAGGTCCCACTTTCAAACTTACTTAACAAAAAAAACACCTTCAGAAATTCAATTACATTCGCAAACTTGATGTACTGTATTTTATCTGATAAACCTTCCCACTATGTTAAGGAATTCTTGTAAACCTAAAAAGATAACTTCCTAATACGATTGTTTTGTTTTTTGGGTTTTTTTGGCCGCACCGTGCAGCATGCGGGATCTTAGTTTCCCAACTAGGGATCAAACCCGCGCCCCCTGCAGTGGAAGCTCAGACTCTTGACCCCTGAACGGCCGGGGCAGTCCCCCTAATATGAAGAATCTTGGATTCTGTGAGACGTTCCAACACTGTGTAGTAGACATTTCATGGGATCTCAACGTAAAACCCTCAGTCTAAATCGAGTAATTAAGTGTATATTTTAAATTTGAATTGAAAGGTCGACTTATTCTTCTGATGGCCCAAATCCTCTTAAACAAATGCTTACAATATCAAAGACACTCAGATTCCTTCACGTAAAAATATCAATGCTGTGGACCTGATGCCGTTAAATATTCCTGTACTTAATCCTAAACATGCTTTGGGGTTTTCAAATGTGCTTTTTCACTGAGCAAACAACCAAGAGATTGGGGGCCATTACCTTGCTCATCGGAGGTTGCAAACTACTAGGCCCTCACAATGCAGTTGTTTCACTGCATTGATGGTATTTCCACCAACACAGACGGGGCTCCCAGAGACCTGTTTGTGTTTTATTATGAGAACTTCAGAACTTAGAGTTTGGTCTTCAACACTTGACCCCATACAGACCCACCCCAGTCCTCTCATACACATCTGCAAACCTCACCCCGGAGGCTCTATTGGATTTTGCATTTATCAAACCCTCCATGATGGGCACAGTCTTCCCGGTAAGACCACACATTCCAGGTGCTAAGATGATGCCAACCGGATGCTGCAAATCTCAGAGCACTTGAGCTGGAGTCTGTGGACAAGCCTTCTAAGATCCCACCACCACTGTGTGGGGTTCGGATGAATGCGTGGATGAAGGGTGAACCGTGATCTGGTGAATAGACAGGTTGGTGAGTGGATGTAAGAGCAGCTGTATAAGTGGGTGGATAGAAGTTTTATGCGTGTGTGGGTGAGTGGGCAGTAGGGCGGGTGGGTGTGTAGGAGGATGATGCATGGGTGAGTGGATGGGTGATGGGGAGGGGGGCTATGGATGGAGGAGAGGCAGCTAGGTGTGTGGACTGATAGGGAGTTCGTTGCACAGGTGGGTAGACTGAGGAATGCGTGGGTGAATGAGGCAGTGGGTAGGTGGATGGACGGGTGGGTCGATGAATATGGGGAAATATGGGAGGAAACTTTCAGTGGGTTTGTGAGTGAACAGCTGAGTGAATAGGAGGATGAGTGGGTGATGGACAGGTGAGTGGGTGAACAGACAGAAGAAGATGGATGGGTGGGTGGGTGGTGAATGGCGAAGGAGGAAACGCAGAAGTCTCTAGTTTAGAAGACGAGTCGGGAATTCCGCGGCAGTCCAGCGCTCAGGACCCGGTGCTTTCGCTGCCGGTTCTCCTCCCATCTGCTCCGTGAGCGTCTTGGAGCAGACGGACATAATGAGTTGTGCCCGTTCGGTCCTCCAGCCCAGGCCCGGGTGCCTGGGAGTCACAGCCCAGGACACGGCCCTTGCCACTGGGGCCAGGGTCAGCAGCCCGTCCTCCTGGGACCAGCCCCAACCGGAAGAGGACTCCGCCCACTGGTGGTTGCTATGGGAAACCCCTGGCTGCATGCTTTTCTCCTCGACTGATCAAGGAAAGAGACTCAGAGTGACAGGGCGTCACCGGGCCTCGCCTCTGGCCAGCTGTGACTTGCCCCCTGACATTTCCCGAGAGCCGGCTAACCTTTTCTGCCGCAAATAGACTGATGGGGCTCCCTCGAGGCGGTCTGGCCTGCACAGGGTCCGGCCTTAGGAGAGTTGGGGACCCAGGGGACATTAAAGGGAGCCAGATAACGATAATAACCAGGCAAGAGGGCAGACATTTCTGTGGGACCAGAGAGCGCGGGGGGCTGGAGGGGGCATGCCAGCGGGGGGTAAAGCTGCAGGAAAACAGACACCCAGCGGAGTGGGTGGCCACTGGGACCCCCTGCCCCATGAGGTGGTGAGCACCCCGTCCCTGGAAGGGTGCAAGTTGAGGTCACTGGACCACCTGGCAGGAAGGTTGGAGAGCCCAGGGAATAGCGAGGTCTATAAATTCTCACCCAGGTCTGAGTTGCTGTGAGTCTGATGCTCTCACAGGATTCTGGATCTTTCTGATGGGGAATCAGAGAGTTAGGCAGCCACTGTCTTGTCAAGGGGTAAGGCCTCTTCCACTGCAGTAGTCAGGGAGGGCAACCTGGAGGAGATGCCCGTCAAGCAAAGATCTGGGGGAAAAGCATCGCAGTCAGAGGCAACAGCATTTGCAAAGGCCTTGGGGCTACAGGGTTGGTACGTTCGAGGAAGGGCCACTGGGGCACAGAGAGCACGAGGGGCCCAAGAGAGACTGGCAGTGCCCTGAGCTCTGAGCACGGGGTTGGGGGGTCCTGGGCAGGCCCCAGGGGAATGACAGCTCCTTCTCACTGCCTGGTCTCGCTGCTGCCTTCCCTGAGCCCCAGGTGAGATGGGGGCCCCTCCCCAAGGCCTCTGTCCCTTGATCTCTGACCATGAGTTTGGGTAGGGGGCAGCTGAGCAGCTGGTGGCCCCAGAGGTGGGCTCGGGCCGCCCCACTCCGCATGCACGGCTGAGCAGGGCTCTGCCAGTGGCTGGTGCGTGAGCAGAGCTCCGGTGATGTGGGAGGGGCTTCTCATCAAAGCCAAATCACCAACCCAGATTTCTCAGCCACCCTCCCCCTCTGCCCGTCCCCGTGACTATACCTCAATGAGGGGAAGGCTGAGTGTGCATCTTAGGGGCCCCCAAGACCCCAAAATGTAGTGTGTGCAGCCCGAAGCAGAGAGTCCCAGAGGCACAGAACCCCCCGCCCAGCGTCTGGGGTGCAGCCCTCATGGCCGAGTCCCCCTGGCTCCCAGTGGCCGGGCGCCCACATTGTAGGAGATACAAGGCCTCCGGCGGCACAGCCCGAAGGGGCCACAGGGCTCGGCCTGCCCAAGGTACCAGTCAGAGAACAGACAGCTTGGGGCAACCCTGGTGGGGGTGCTCCACGGTGACCTCGGGGCCTCAGGACCAGGGCCAGGGCGGTCACTGGACGCCGGGCCCACGAGTCAGCCCCTCAGCACACAGAGGAGGGCAGACGGGCCAGCATCCCCCCCGTCAGCCCCTGCGGGGAGTGGCTCCACCCTGGGACAGACGCTCGCTGACCCTGCAGCCCGAGCAGGGAGCCGTCGGCGGGCGCCTGCCCCGGCCTTGCTGGGGGGACCTGCAGACCCGGGAGGTGGCCCGAGGCGGCTGTTTACGGGCGTCTGTGCCCCGTCTGCCCCTTCGGCTGTAAATCAAGAATTAGTCACAGGAGCTGCTGCTGAGATGGAGGAGTTTGTCCACAGGACTGGAGCCCGGTCTGGGCCCCAGGACAGCAGGCCTCTTATCCTGGCAGGCCAGGTGGGAGGTCAGGCAAGAGTGGGAGTCAGCATCGTGCCTCCTGGGCGGCCAGAGGCTCGGTTACAGACCAGGAGACCGAGTGTGAGGCGCGCCCAGGTGCCACAGCCAGGACGGGGCAGGGCTGACACCAGAAGTCGGGCCCACCCGAGGCCTCGCACGCAGCCTCCGTCCCGCGGCGCCCACCTGCGTCCTGTCCACGCCGTCCGTCACGCGGCGCCCACCTGCGTCCTGTCCACGCCGTCCGTCACGCGGCGCCCACCTGCGTCCTGTCCACGCCGTCCCCCAGCGGATGCGGGCGAAGCTCACTCTCCTGCCGTGGTGAGGGGCTAGGGAGGGGCTGGGAAGGGCTTCCTGGGTGAACGAGTGAGTGGGAGTGTGAACAGAGGGAGCGAAGGGGAGCGAGGCCACGGCCAACCCCGCCTTGGGGGGCCCAGCCCAGCGACGCCCTGTCTGCGTCTGCTTCCCCCAGACACAGCGCAGCTGAACACACAGCGCAGCTGAACACACAGCCTTGACCTGGAAGCGTGCCTGGGCCACCTGCCCCAGTCCCCTGGTTTGACTGATGGGGAAACTGAGTCCCAGAACCACACACTCCCTCTTGGTGTTTCCAGCGACCCTGGCTCCCTCCAGGGTCCCTCCCTCCAGAGCCCCTCCCCCATCTGGGGTCCTAGCACCCCACCCAAGTAGTCAATCTGATCAACGCCCCCAATACTGGCCACCGTGCTCACATGGGGCCACTGGTCTTCTGGAGCAGACGGCATTGAACCGGGGATGTGTCTGGTGGTGACAGGACAGTGCTTTGGAGCAGGTGTGTCCACCCCCCAGACCAGGCTGACCCCCCCAGGGTAGAGAAGTCCTGGATGGCCCCTCCCAACCCCCCATGTCTGCACATCTTAACGCCCTCCTCCCCTGCTGGGCGGGACCGGGGGCTGGGACCGTGCGTCGTCAGGGTCCATCAAAGCCCCTCAAGACAAGGGGTCCCCCGGGCCCGGAGATCTCGGGCACACACTGCTCTGTCCTTCCTGGTGGCCATCCTCACCAGGCAGCACCTGTGTCACTCCTGCCACCGTGTTGAGACACCTCCCAGACCACTCTCTCCACGGGGACAAACTACCCCTGCCCCACCCTTGCCAAATCCCCCCACTTGCCCCTCTGCTTTGGAAAGAACAGCCCCTGCCCCGGGGCCCGGTTAGCATGGAAGGAGTGACTCTGTCCCCAAAGAGGCGGCTTCCCAAGGCCAGGTGCTCCCGTGCCCTGGGCGTTCGGAAGTCCAGCACAGCCACACACGGCCCATCCCTGCGCCGGCCAGCTGACTGTCAACCAGACTGTGACGAGAGGTCCCTGGGGACATCTCAGGCGGCAATGCCCATCCTCACCTCCTGCCGTGGCACGAACGGCCCCTTCCCTCCCACGGCATGCTCCGACACGGACCAGCTGGGCACCAGGACGGCCAGGGCAGGGTGTGAGCGGGAAGGCCAATGCCGTCCTCAGAGGACAACCACGGACACGCGAGGCTTCAGGTGAAGGGGCAGTGGGCAGCAGAGGGGGACAGTGCTACACGTGGGCTCAGGAATGCAGGCCAGGCCCAGCCCGGCCACCCTGGGGAAGCCGCCACGCCTCTCTGAGCCCAGCTCTCCCCTGAGATCGACCCCCGTGTCTCTTCTTCCAGGGAGCCTTGGGCTGTCAGCCAGGCCGTGCACGTGGAAGAGCTTTGTGGGTTGTAATGCGCCACCCCTGCGAGGCAGGGCCCCTCATCAAGGAGTCAGACTCCTGGTGATGGAGGACGCCCGCCATTCAAACAGGCAGACATGTGGATCCCCGTCCAGTGAGCCCTGCGTTCCCGTGATTTTCGTGATAAAATCAGAGACGCAGTTTCACAGAAGCATAGAGGAGACCCAAGTGGCCGGTGCTGGCGACGCTTGGCGGGGAGGGCCCCGGGCCGGCGGCTGTGGTGGACCCGCGGGCAGTGCCACCAGGAGCGGACAGAGCAGGGGCTGGGGACCGGCTTCCAGCCCTGGATCCCCACTTGCCATCCTTCCTTCCAGAACGTTCGTCAGCATCTTGTTCCCTGCACTGGATCCGTCTCTGCTGGAGATTCCTAGAGCTGTTCCCACGTCCTGCTCTGAGCCCAGACCAACACCACAGCTGCCCGGAGCCCGGAGGCTTCCGTACCGTCCCCGCCACCTGCCCAGCTCCCGCGGGCCGGGAGGAGATTCTCCACGAGGCTGGCATTTCTGCACGGCCTCCAGCACAGGCCACCTCGAGGATATTTGCCCGAGAGACAGACTTGCAAGCTAGAGAGCGTGGGCCTAGAGACCCCAGGAGCTCTTCCATGAAAGCGAAATCTCCCCCTCCCCCGGGAGGAGACCTGCTAACCCTCCAGGGTGAAGAGATAACATCCCCCTTGCCGGCCACGCTGAGCAGAATTGCCAGCAGCTCCTTCACAGCATCAAGGGTTTGCTAACTCGGGACTCCCAGGCCGACACAGTCCTGCCCGCTTTTGCTCCCATGGGACGTGAGGGCAGGAGGACTGACTTGGGCCTTCTGTGCCTTGTCCCCTAACTGGTCCAATTGAGGGCAGTGTGGCAGGCAGATGTGACCACTGCCTGGCCACTTGACCCCCAGCCTCTCTCGGGCACCTACAACCACCAAGGGCCCCCCCCCCACCTCCAGCCAGGGCCTCACAGGTCCTGCCTCCTGGGCCTTCTCCCATATCACACCCACACTTGGCCTTAACAGCCTAGCCCTCTGTCCCTGCCTCAGGGCCTTTGCATGTGCTTATCCCTCTGCCTTCCCCAGGTCATCACGTGACTAGCTCATTCTCATCATTCAGGGAGTCTCAGCCTTAATCTGCCCCCCACTCTGCCCTGGCCCCACCCGCTGCCTCACAGAGGCCTGTACTGGCCACTTTCCAAAACTGGTCGTTCTCTCCCCCTGCCCCAGTCACCGCGGCACTTTTGCTCTCGGCTACATTCACTCACTCACCAGATTGAGCCCTACTGCACGCAGGCACTGGCTGGGCTCAGGACGCAGCTGAGAGCAGACACAGGAAGCCCCTGCAGTCATGGAGCTGACGTTCTCACAGGGAGACAGAAAAGGAAATTGAACACACAAATGTAGGCTCAGTGCTGTGTGCTAAGTGGCAGGAAGGAAGGGGCAGCAGGGGATTTGAGCGGGGGATGCGCTGCCCTGTTCCGTTATCCCATGGCCTTTCTCCTTTCCATGTCACGTTAGTCCTGGGGTTAAACGTGCAGGGACTTTATTGAGGGAAACGCCCAGGAGAGGTGATGGGGAGGTTGGGCGGGCGGGGGGGGGGGCATCAGCGGCAACACTGTGACCTCACTCCAGAGGGTAGGAAGAGTGGCTGCATCCCAGGAAGGTTCCGAAGGCTGATGGGGAGTCCTCGAGTCGAGCTTGCCGTCAGAAGGGTCTGGGCGCCCCAGGGATGGGCCTGCCTCAGTGTCCCTGCTGCACTGGGAGCTGCGGTGGGAAGCATGACCTCGGCACGCATATCAGCCGGACCCTGGGCCAGTTACGCTGCCTGTAGTTGGAGCCCACGAGGTGTGTCTGTGACCTGCCTGTGTTTGCACGTAGATTGTCTCCACACCAAAATAAACCCTTCTGAGAACGGGCGCCCTCCCCGTGCCTGGCGCCCAGCGCTGAGCCGGCACGCAGATACTGAAGCGATGAGAGAACGGGGTTAGTAAGTAGCAAACATGACCCCCGCGCTTCACCCTGTGCGCACCCCCCGCAGCTCAGCTCTGCTCCCCCGTCAGGAAACAGAGCCGCGTTCTCTGCCCCATAGAAGTGAGGCCACGTGGCCCTTTTAATCAAAGGGCATCGGCAAATGTGATGCCAGCAGAGGCTTGAGAAGCACTAGTGCCTGGGGGTCGTGCTCTCGCACCTCCGCGTGCCGGCTGACCCGCAGCCTGGCACCAGGCGCGGAGGGAGGTCACGTACCTGACGCAGCTCCAGCCGCGCCACCAACGGACCGCAGAGCCCAGCCAAGCCAGCGGGGACCAAAGAAGCTGCCCACCCGGTCAGGGACTCTTGAGCTGGGTGAGGTCATGGGTGTTTTAAGCCACTAAGTTTTGAGGGGGTTTACGCAGCCAAAGCTCCTCGGCACAGCCCCTTCTTCCTCAGGGTCTCTATTTCCCTGGAGGGTGAGCTTACACGCGAGACCCTGGTCCATCAGGAGAGGTGGACACTACACCCCTCCCCACCTTCCGGGCAGAGCGCTGGGCTCCAAGCTCCTTCATCCAGTGCCTGAGTTCAGTGGGTCGATTTTTGCTCGGGATAAGGAATTCCACATTGTAACAATAAATACTCTGCCATTTGTCACCTAGATTTCTGAACTGGAAAACAGAGGGTGCAGTAATTCTCACTGCCCCACTTCTCAGTGAAGGTGCTGAGGAGAAATCACTCCGACCGTGGGAACAGCAGGTCGAGAGAGTTCTCTGCGGCTCAGCTATGCTGGCAGTGTGGTTCCCGAGGACTCGGGCCGGGGGTGACGGACGTGGATGTCCCCGCGCGCCCAGCGCTAACTGCATCCGCGGTCCTGGCGGGGAGGCATGGCTCCCCCATCCCCACCCCGTCACACAGGACCCACCTCTGACCCCTTCCTGCCTCGACCCGGACCCTCTGTCCTGTGCATGTCCTGGCCCCTCAGGGAACACGTACACAGTCACTATCCCTCCCAGGTCACACTGTAAACTGGAATCGAAAGGCCCCTGGCAGGAGAGGACTGGAGGGAGAAACAGCTGGGTTCAATGCGCTGAATTGGCCTGAGAATCAAGGAGATTTCCTAGAGGAGAAGCTGGTCCAAAGGGGCCAGCAGCCCTGGAACAGCATCCCCTCCCCCAGGTCAGCACCAGATCCTGGGCCTCGAGCTGGGGGAGGGGGTTCCCAGCACCTTCATTTTTGAACATTTAAACAATTACAACCTAGAAAAAAGTTACAAATCTCACTACTGGGCATATACCCAGAGAAAACCATAATTCAAAAAGACACATGCAGGGCTTCCCTGGTGGCGCAGTGGTTGGGAGTCCGCCTGCTGATGCAGGGGACACAGGTTCGTGCCCCGGTCTGGGAGGATCCCACATGCCGTGGGGAGGCTGGGCCCGTGAGCCATGGCCGCTGAGCCTGCGCGTCCGGAGCCTGTGCTCCACAACGGGAGAGGGCACAGCAGTGAGAGGCCCGCATACCTCAAAAAAAAAAAAAAGACACACGCACCCCAATGTTCATTGCAGCACCATTTATAATAGCCAGGTCAGGGAAGCAACCTAAATGCCCACCAACAGACAAATGGATAAAGAAGATGTGGCACATATACACAACGGAATATTATTCAGCCATAAAAAGGAACGATATTGGGTGATTTATAGAGACGTGGATGGACCTAGAGAGTGAAGTAAGTCAGAAAGAGAAAAACGAATATCGTATATTAACACATATATGTGGACTCTAGAAAAATGGTACAGATGAACTGGTTTGCAAGGCAGAAATAGAGACGCAGATGTAGAGAACAAACGTATGGACACCAAGGGGGGGAAAGCGGAGGGGGGAGGGGGGGATGAATTGGGAGATTGGGATTGACATATATACACTAATTTGTATAAAATAGATAACTAATAAGAACCTGCTGTATAAAAAAAAATAAGATAAAATTTAAAAAAAAAGAAAAGAAAACTTACAGCAGAGATTGAAACTCAGTAAGCAACTAGACGTGTCTTGTTATTATAAACTTGGGTAATTAAATTTTAATACTTCTCCCCCCCCAAAAAAAGAAAAAAAGTTGCAAGAATAGTACAGTGAATACCCGTATACTCATTTAATTCCTTCCCCAGTAATGTTGTCTAATACATAATCAACACTCAAGATTACCCCAATGTCTTTTCTAGCCATATATTTTGATCTGGGATCCAACAACGAACACCCGTGGTGTTTGGGTGCCGGGGCTCGTGTGTCTGATTTTTCCTTTAGTGACCCTGACAGCCTTGAAGGGGTCAGGCTGGTTTCTGTAGAATGTGGCACCATCCGGACCGGCCACGGTCAGATTCAGCTGGGGCACCAACACCCTAAGGGATGCTGCGTCCTCCTCGGCACAGCATGTGGGGACACATGACATCGTCTGTCCCTTTTCAGGCGATGCTAAGTTGGACCACTTGGGTAAGGGGCGTCCCCTGACACCTCCACCCTGAAGTTCCCATTTTCCTTTGTAATTAGTGAGTCAACCATCAGGTGTTTCTTTGAGTGTGAATTTCCTGTTCCCCAACAGCCTTTAACTCAATGGTCTTAGCACCCGAATTAGTTTCCTCCTGCTGCTGAAACAAATTACCACAAGCTCAGTGGCCCTGAACGACAAGAAATGATTCTCTTACAGTCCGTAGATCAGGAGCCTGAAGGAGCCTCACTAGGCTACAGTGAAGGCGTTTCCTTTTTTTTTTTTTTGCCTCCCTTCACAGCTTGCAGGATCTTAGTTCCCCAACCAGGGATTGAACCCAGGCCCTGACAGTGAAAGCCCGAGTCCTAACCACTGTCCTTCCCTTTCTAAGCTTCTAGAGGTGCCTGGCTCACGCATGGCCCTCACTCCACCTTCAGCCTCTGTCTCCATCACCGCGTCACCTGTTCCTCTGACTGATCTCCTGCTCCCTCTTCTAAGGACACTTGTGATTGCGTTTTGATAACCCAGAATAATTCCACATGTTAAAATCCTTCATTAAACCCCCTCTGCAAAGTTCCTTTTACCATAAAAGACAACATCCACAGGTTCTGGGGATGTGGGCAGCTTTGGGGATTTAGGGACATATTTGGGGCCATTTTTTAACTGACCAGAGCATCCCTTGACTACCCTCACCTAAAAGAATAGATATTGCCTGGGGGTTGCAAAAATGGGGATTTTTCTTAACCTATAGTCTCTCCAGCATTGATTAGCTGGCATTGCTCTGTATAGAAATCCTTCCTTCTTTTTAGTATCTATGTGAACTCATGGGTGCCTTGATGTTTGATGGTCATCATAATATTGCCCAACTTTGACCACTGGGAGCCCCTGCAGCCTGGCCCTCATGTCCTCTGACCTTTGACCTGCCCCCATTGGTCTTTGAGGGCTTCTGAATTTTCTGACTGACGTGATGCTCAACGCTCGCCTTGGCCCACATCTGGCGTTAGTCTCTTGCGAGACCCTCAGCCCCATTAGTAGGATGGCTTCAGAAACCATTGGCGCATTGCCTGCTATTGGGGTATCATTGCTTTTAGCTCCTTTCTGTGCTCAGAGCTAGGAAATGGATTTTTTAAAATTTTTGATCATGAATTATTCTGCGACTTTCAGTTCAAGCACAAGCCCCAGGGTTCTTCATCACCTTCCCCCACTCTCTTTTCTTCTTTATTTTTAAAAATAAATTTATTTATTTTATTTATTTATTGTTTCTGGCTGCGTTTGGGTCTTCATTGTTACGCACGGGCTTTTCTCTGGTTGCGGCGAGTCAGGGCCACTCCTCGCTGCGGTGTGTGGGCCTCTCACCTCGGTGGCCTCTCCCGCTGCGGAGCACGGGCTCCAGGCGCATGGGCCCCAGCAGCCGTGGCACGTGGGCTCAGCAGTTGTGGCTCGCGGGCTCCAGAGCGCAGGCTCAGCAGCTGTGGCGCACGGGCTCTAGGTGCACAGGCTTCAGTAGTTGTGGCACGCGGGCTCAGTACTTGTGGCGCACGGGCTTAATTTCTCTGCGGCATGTGGGATCTTCCCAGATCAGGGATCAAACCCGTGTCCCCTGCACTGGCAGGTGGGCTCTCAACCACTGCACCACCAGGGAAGCCCTTCTCTTTTCTTCTTCCCTTACCTCTCACTGCCCACAGAGAGGACCCTGGTTCCGAGGAATATCTCTCTTATGTGACCAACCTTCAATACATACACAATATTTTCAAAATTATTACACAAGTACTGCTACTCCCTGAAACAACAAACCTATAAAGGAAAGCTCAAGGTTTCATCACAATTAGAAAACCACGTGCACCACATCTGGGTTTTCCTTCCTTTCTTCATGCAAAATCAAACTCTTTCTCTCTCTCCTTCTCTTTTCCAGTAGATTGATAGAGAGATGACAGATAGATACTTAGGCTGTTTCCAGTACTTCGCTGTGATGCCTAAGGCTACGATGCATCACCATACATGTACATTGTCTCCTATTTGCAGACAAGTAACCACCACGGAGAAATTCCCAGAAATGGAGAGGCTGGGCCAAAGGGTAAACATCTATGGAATTTTCTTAAGCGTCCATGTTCTGCTCCGCTCCTGGGGGTGTACAGTTTCCCTCCCCCAACCTCGTGTGACAGCGCCTGGTTCCCAGGCTCCTCAACAGAGCATTGGGCCAGTTTTGAATCACTGCCTAGCTGATATGAGAGACATCGTATCTGAGTGCAACTTTTATATGCTTTTTTTTTCTTTTAATTTATGTCTGCGTTGGGTCTTCATTGTTGCATGCAGTCTTTCTCTAGTTGCGGTGAGCGGAGGTTACTCTTCGTTGCAGCGTGCGGGCTTCTCATGGCGGTGGCTTCTCTTGTTGCGGAGCGCGGGCCCTAGGCACACGGGCTTCAGTAGTTGCAGCGCACAGGCTCAGTAGTTGTGGCTCGTGGGCTCTAGAGCACAGGCTCAGTAGCTGTGGCGCACGGACTTAGTTGCTCCACGGCATGTGGGATCTTCCCGGACCAGGGCTCGAACCCGTGTCCCCTGCATCGGCAGGCGGATTCTCAACCCCTGCACCACCAGGGAAGTCCCTATATATGCATTTAGTATAAACATCTTTTCATGTGTTTGAGAGCCACTGATTTCTCTTTTTCTTTGAACTGATTGTCCATGTCTTTTACCCACTTTTCCATGGAATCCTTGGTTTTGTATTCAGTTGGTTTTAATGGGTCACAGAAGAGCAACAGGAGGCAAAGGCGCATGGGGATCAGAAATGCTCACCGAGGAGGGTGACACCTCCACAGAAGGACTAGGGGAGACCCTCCCCAGAGAGCGAGGTGGTGGCGCATGTCCCCTCAGCTAAGGAGGAGCAGGGTGAGGACTCCAGCCTCAAGCCCAGCTCAGGCCAGAGCTCACACTTGCTGGGTGAACAGAAGGACCCCAAGCCAGACACTCAGTTTGAAACAGTTTTGGCCACACAAGCTCTGGCAGAAGCAAAGGCAAGTCCTCTCCAGAGAAAAGCGTTTTAAACTCAGACCTCAAAGAACTCCCACAAACAGAGGCCCAGGGTTCAGGGCTTGCCACAAAAAGCTACCCAACACACAAGCAAACAGCTACCCTGAGTGTGTCAGCCAAAACAACAGACTGCAGAATCAGACCCACAGAGACAGGAGATTCGGAATTATCAGGTAGGAATATGCAGAGTTTTTTCCATGTCTGTTCAATGTGCTTAAAAGAATAAAGCATATTAAAAGGATGATGAAAAAGAGAGGCTGGGACTTCCCTGGTGGTCTGGTGGTTAAGAATCCAAGCGTCCACTGCAGGGGGTGTGGGTTCGATCCCTGGTTAGGGAACTAGATTCTGCATGCTGTTCAGCGTGGCCAAAAAATTAAAAAAAAGAAGAAGAAAAAGAAAGAGAGGTTATCAAAATTGCCAAGGCAGATTTTAAAAGAGAGTAGATGTTAAAATGAGATCCAAATTAGAAACCCAGGTGGGTTAAATAGAAGATGAAACCCAGCTGAAGAGAGAATTCAAGAACCGGAAGATGGATCTGAAGACATCACCCAGAACGCAGCACAGAGAGGCAAAGATGGGGAAACAGGAGAAGCTAAGAGACACAGAAGGGACATATGCAACATGATCTAATTAAAGTTTGGACAGAGCTGGTCTTCAGCCAGGGCCCCAGCAGCACAACCGTGCTGAGCAGGGGTCAGGCAGGCACCTGCTCCCAGGAGACCCTGGTCAGGGCATGGGGAGACAGGACAGCAAAGCTACACAGCGGTGGGATTCTGGGCAGTGCCGGCCTCATTCGGATCCCACGGGGGGCTCTGGGGCATGAAATCCACCTCTGAGTTTGTCCTGCCTCAAGACAAGGGGGCCAGCTCTCACACCCGCCACCCTCGCCCCTGGGAACTTGGACTCCACGGGAGCCCCAGGTGCCCCTGCAGCTGGTGGAGGAGCTCACAGGAGATGGGAGGGGGGCTCAGGGGACCCAAGAAGAGGGCCTACAGTGCGGGGTAGACGATAATCAGTGATTATTAAGCTGAGATTTCCCCAGAATGTTTTAAAGACATGGCTTCTGAAGAAGGAAGATCAGTGAGGGTAAGTAAAGATAAACCCTCATCTAGAAACATCACGGTGGGACTGCAGGCTCTCAAAGGCAAAGGGAAGATTTTTTTAATAAACAGCCGGAAAACAGGTCAGACTGTCCACCTGGACCGACAGACTCTCCATCGACTTCTCATCCGCCAGCGGAAGCCAGAGACGCTGGAATCACAGCTTCAGGGTGTCTGGGATCCAAGACCCAGGGAAGCAAGCTTTCCTTCTAAACCCCAGGACCGAGAGAGTTAAAGGTCAGCAGACCCGCAAGAAAGGAGCGTGAACTTCCAGCAGCAGGAGACCTTCCCCCGGCCGGCAGCAGCCCCGTGCAGGAGGCAGCACTGCGTGTCCAGCCAGAGGCCCTGGCCTCGCCCCACCGGCCCGACTCCCTCCGAGGCCTCAGCGAGCCCAGGTCAGAGCCAGGCGGCCAGGGGCCTGTGGGCTGGTGGTCACTGCGTCCCTGCCCAGAGGTCAGGGGGGAGTGGAGGGGGAGGTAGGCCCGCCCGGCCCCTGCCTCGAGGCTCTCTCAGTCCTGGGGAGGGGACAGGGCGGTGGCACAGGCCGAGGGAGCAGAAAAGGGGCCGCGCGGGGAGTGACAGGTCCCCATTTCATGTCTGCCCCGCCCCCAGGCCCCTCTCCCCACCATCAGGGAAACAAACTGGGAGCTGCAAAACCACGTGCGAAAGAGGGGAACGGCTGGGGTCCTCAGGCACCGCCAGCCTCGAGCAGCGCTGGGTGCCACGGACACGAGGCCCCAGGGCCACCAATGCATCTGCACCCGCGGCCCCACCCTCTTAGTAAAAGGAAGAGTCCAACAGGCGCGGTCGGGGGCAGCTTGAAGACAAGCAACTACATGTGTGTGTCCCGGGCACGATCCTGGGCAGGGAAAGGACGTTAGGGGAAAACAAAGGAAACCTGAATAAAATGTGGACTTCTGTTCGTAATCCCGCATCCCTATTGGTCCATGATGTGACAAATGTACGGTCTTCACGTAAGATACCGATAATAGGGGAAACTGGGTGCAGAGGCTGTGGGAACTCGGCACCGTCTTCCCAATTTTTATGTTAATCTGAAGCTCTTCTAAAAAACAAAGTTTCTTTTTCTTGAGTGTAAATTAAAATAATTATTGTCAAAAGTAGACGACTCTGCAAACCGTCTCTTTCTGGATTACCCGGAATAAATCTACACCCTGACCGGCCTCAGCTGGCCTCTGCCGCCACGGATCCCCGCTCTGCGGCGACCCTGCTCCTGCAAAGGTGGACTCACCGCCCACTGCGGACACCCGTGGGTCCAACCTCTGCACCACGCGTCTGCTGGCGGCTGGACGCGGCAGGGAGAGGGCCCCCGCCTCCTGCCCACTGCAAAACCTCAGCTGCAAGGGCATCTGGGAGATGCCGGGAAGGCCACTGGTAGGAGGAAGGGGGGTGGCCTGGGTGCAGAGTGGCCGAGCCCTCGCCCAGCTACCTGGGACCCCAGGCACCGCCCCAAGAGAGAAGCCGCTCGCTTCCCTAAGACACCTGCCGCAGCGGCCAGAGCAGCCCAGCTCTCCCAGCCACTGAGGACCTCTTGGCTGTGACAAAGGTCGGGGTGGGGGAGAATAAAAGAAGTTGGAGAAGATAATCCGGGGACTTAAAGCTTTTGGAGTTTGGCTCGTGGAGCTGCCGCAGACCCCTCCCAGCTCAGCTGACAGCAGGGTGGATGCAGGGGGGTCGGCCAGTAGAGGGTGAACTGTCAGCTCTGGTACAAAGGGGCCTTGGGGTCAGCTTCCTCAGCCCTGGGGTGAACCCAACACTGGGAGTGGCCTCATGAAGGGGAGACAGGGCTGTCCCACCCCTCAGGGGCAGCTCCCCCTCCCAGCAGACCACAGGCATGGCGGCAAAGCCCTCGGCCAGGGGACAAAGTGTGGGAAGGTGAGCACGCTTTTCCCCAACCCCTGAGGCTCTTTCCCCAGGGAGAAAGCCAATGGTTCCACCTCCTGCCTCTCTCTCAGCTTTCTTCACCGACCCCCATGCAGGGAGGAGGTTGGCAAACGGTGGGGGTGGGGGGTCCGCTGGGCATGCTCAGCCCACTGCCCCCCACCCCTGCCCCCA
This sequence comes from Lagenorhynchus albirostris, assembly GCF_949774975.1. Classification (NCBI taxonomy): domain Eukaryota; kingdom Metazoa; phylum Chordata; class Mammalia; order Artiodactyla; family Delphinidae; genus Lagenorhynchus; species Lagenorhynchus albirostris. Next base: position 145,924,081 of record NC_083098.1, read on the forward strand.
TGCCTGCAGGGGCTGTGCTGTGCAGGCTGGGGGCTCCCCCTGGGGTCTCTGGGCCCGGCGGTCGGTCTCACGCTGGGGGTCGGGTGGGAGGCCCAGCTGGCCTTCACACTGAGGTGTGTCCTCGGACCAGCCCATCAGGAGGAAAGGGCAGACCCACACGGTGGCCTCGTGGGGTCCCGGCTCTGCACACAAATATTGGAAATGATAGTTTACAACTGTGTTGGTATGAAGACGATCCAAGTTGGGTTATGCTTTCTTCCGGTTTTAAAAGAAGTTCAGGGACTTCCCTGGTGGTCCAGTGGTTAAGACTTCCCCTTCCAATGCAGGGGGGTGTGGGTTCAATTCCTGGTCTGGGAGCTAAGATCCCCACAGGTCTCGGGGCCAAAGTCTCGGGGCCAAGAAACTGAAACATAAAGCAAAAGCAATATTGTAACAAGTTCAATAAAGACTTTGTTTTTAATTCTTTAAAAAATAAAAAAAAAGAAAGGAGTTCAAACATTTTTCATGACCCCTAAAAGTCTCAAGGGCCCTGGCACTGAGCCCGTTGTGCCCGTTGGAGAAGACGGCCCTGGTGAAGAAGGTTTGGGGGCCCGGCTACCGCCTTCGTGCCTCATTTCTCCACGGGTTCAGGACTCAGAATGGAAGAGTCGGCTATTTCTTGGTCCCCTTGGAGACCCTGGCAGCTCTCTACCCCATCTCTGTGTTTTCTTTCTTTCACAGCACTTATCACCATCTGAAACCAGCCCGTTAAGTGTCTGCCCCATCAGGAAGCCCAGTCCAGAGCAGGGCGGTGGCTGACCCCCAGCACCTCTGTTCTGTAAACAGCTGTTGGGTGGATAGATGATGGATGGGTAGCTAGGTGGATGGATGGGTAGGACAGGAGGGAGTGGAAGGAAGGAAGATGGCTAGATGGGAGGGTGGGTACATGGATGGGAGATGGATAGATGGGCAGATGGATGAATGATAAATGGGTGGGATGGGGGATGGGGGGATGGATGGGAAAATGGATGTGGGATGGAGGTGGATAAAAGAAAAGAAGGAAGGAAGGAAGGAAGGGAGATGTCTAGATGGTAGATGGATAGATGGGTGGACGAACGGGAGGAGGCATGTACGGATTTTTGATTTGATAAGTAGGTGGATGGTGAATGGATGGGCAGATGGATGGATAGATGGATGGATGTTTGAGTGGATGGGTGAGTGGATGGTGGGTGAGTGGATGGGTGGGTCACAGAGCAGCCTCGGCGCCATGCTTTGCAGGAAGCTCTGTCAGTCCCTGCATCACCAGCACTGGACCGAGCACAGAGGGAGGGGCTGGGTAGTACTGGGGACCCAGCCAAAGCATCATCAGAGGGACTGAGATGACCCCCAGGCCTACCCCCCAGGCCAGGCCCCTCCTCAGGCCCACTGTCTCCACCTCCAGCCACTCTGATGGCTACGACCCCAGCCCGGGCCTTGGGGCTGCTTCCAGGTTCCCCCTGCGCAGCCTTCACAGGTTCTCTCTCCTGCCGGCTTTCATCCGCGACCGTGAGGACCAAAGCACAGTCCACGGTGATCCTGAACAGACTCTCCCTTCTGTGCAGCCGTTAAAGAGCTGCCTGTTCCCCTGGGAAGCTGGAGGGGGCCTGGTGCCGCTGCCAGCCCGCCCCCCGGAGGAGGGTTCTCCTCCGTTGCCCTCAGCCCCTCACGCGTGTCGCTCGCCAAACTGTCCGACTGTGCAGGAGCCCAGCCGCCGCCCGGCTCCTCCTGGAGCCCAGCTCGGGGTCTGGTACAAGGTGAGCGTTCAGCACTCGTGAGTGAGTGAATTATCTAGGGAACTCGGGACTTCGCACAGTGACAAGTTCCTGGTGCAGGACCGCAGTCCAGGAGGATCTGGGAAGAAGCAGGCTCCCCAGGGCAGGACCGGTCCACACACACCCACACCCGCCCTGGTGTGTTCAGGACGCACAGGCAGGGCGAGTCTCCTTCCCTTCAGAGTGACGATGCAGATAGAGTGACAGTGGCGACAGAGCAGGTGCCCCTAAACGCGCTCTCCCGCTCCCAGTTGAGGCCACGAAGTGACACTACCGTTATCTCACCTCCAGTAACCCTCCCTCCCTGCAACGTTCCAGAAGTAGCAAGAGCCCGCGGAGCTACAGGAACCCGCACGGCTCTGCTCCCTCACGTTGCCCCATATAAAGCACCGCAGGCTGCCGGCGTCAGGGTCATGAGTCACGAGTCCCTTTGATGCAGGGGAACGCAGACGCTGCTGGCAAGGAGGAGGGGCACGTCTGGAATCTGCACCCACCTGTCTTCTGTGAAGTTGTCCTCGGGTGAGTGCCCTCTCTGCATTCAGGGCTTACCTGCTACTTCCAGCTGTGTGACCCTGAGCAAGTGCCTTGACCTCTCTGGGCCTCCATTTGTCCCTCTGTAGGAGAGCGGTTAAGGTTACGCTGAATATCAGCAATAATACATCCATTATGGGGCTTCCCTGGTGGCGCAGTGGTTGCGAGTCCGCCTGCCGATGCAGGGGACACGGGTTCGTGCCCCGGTCCGGGAGGATCCCACATGCCGCAGAGCGGCTGGGCCCGTGAGCCATGGCCGCTGAGCCTGCGCGTCCAGAGCCTGTGCTCCGCAATGGGAGAGGCCACAGCAGTGAGAGGCCCGTGTACCGCAAAAAAAAAAAACCTATCAAAAATGGGAATGAGACTAGCCTAAGAAGCTGAACGCAGACGTGGCATGGTCCAACCATGCAGCGAGAATAAACCAACACACTGTGGGGAGGTGAGGGGAAAACACAGCAGGCTCCGGGGCTCTGCCTTGTCAGCGCTGGAAGGCACAGGACAGCGAAGCTGACCGTTAGCCGCATTCAGCAGCACAGAGGTAAACACACACACAGAGAGAGTTCCTGACCAGGTGGGGAGTGAAGGAGGATGAAGGGGGATTTGGGAGACACAAGCTGGACCTCTTCTGCTCCCCATGCCCCCAGCACAGACAGACAGCAGCCCCAAGCACGGCTCACGGACAGACTCGCCCAAGAGTTTCCCATGAGGTGCCGTGACCACGCAGAGACCCAGCAGGACAAGCCCAGCTGTGGACATCAGTCCTGAAGCTGCAAGTTCAGATGCCGTGTGAACCCTTCTTTTCGGGCCCGAGACGTCCCCCCATTTTAATCCTGGGCTCTGCCCCATTCTGTCTCCTGTATAACATCCCAGACACATGGCCTTGGGGAACCCATGGGAACCAAAGGGACTGGAGCCTTACCCCTACAGAACCCCAGACCCTCCCGCACCCCCAGGACCCCCAGCATGGAAGGACCCCACGGAGCTCAGGACCCTCTGCCCCAAACGGGTCAGGGCCAAGGGTCATCATGCCCGGAGTCTGGCTTTCACGGGCGAGGGGATGCTAAGCCCCTCGAGCTCTCCTTCCTCCCCTGGGTCTGGCCGCGAGCAGGACGGAGCAGGACCCTGGGGGCTCAGGTAGCAATGGGGGGTTTCAGACTCTGAGACCGCAGTGGGGCTCCTGGCGTGGGTGACCAGCTGGGCCCACCTCCCTCCCGGGGCAGAGGGGGACATGCACTTACCAGGCTGCTGAGGAGGAGATGCTGGGCCAGGGAAGGGGCGGGGCCCAGCCTGGAGGCTCCTCCAGGCGCCGTGGTGGTTCCCAGGCCTGTTGCCAGAGCTGCCGCTTGGAAACCCCTGGCAACGGGGCTCTGGCGTCCTCCAAGACACCAGGAGAGGGGGTGTGAGCAGAGGCTGCGGAGGGGAGATCCTGGATGGGGGCTTCCGTTCCCGCCTCGTGGTTTGAGACCCACCCAGACGCCTTTGCTGAGCTTCCCTGTCAGGGAGGCTGCGGGCGGGGTGCAGGGGTCCCCAGGTCTCAGGGTGTGTGCTGCACACCCAACTCTGGGGAAAGGCTGGGGCGCAGTGTTTGCACAGATGCCCACCATGGCCGACCTCAAGGTACAAGGCAACACCACACCTCATCGGCTCTCGCTGCAGAATCAGCCTTGAATTTCAGTCTGAGACTTCCACGGAAAAAGTTGGAAGGAAAGAATCCCCACTACACTGTGTGTCCCTGTTTCATGTACCCACACGTGCCAACCTTGTCCGGCCCCTGACACCACATTTCAGATGCGGCCGCCCGGCCCCTCCACTCAGAAGCATCCTCCGCAGGGAGAGAGCGCGGCCAGTGAGCACAGGACACCGCGGTCCCCACCCCCAACCTGCCCAAACCACTCCCTCGGCCCTGGACCCTGCCCTCCCTCCCCGGCCAGTTCTGACTCACAGGTCACTGGAAGGGCACAGCCTGGGGGAGGCTGGGTCCCCACCCACCCCTAGGGGCCCCTGCCCCACCTGGGAGCTGCGCATTCCTGTCTCCAGGCCCTCCCTGCCCTGGAGGGACCCTGGCTGGGCCCACAGGCTGGCCCAGACACACACCCACCCCCCTCTCCCTCAGGACCCCATGCACCATTCTCACTGGAACACTCTCCACTGTGGGGAGGACAGGAATAGAGCCCAGCCCCCTTCACAGATGAGCAAACTGAGGTTCAGAGAGGTTAGGTCAGGACCCAGGCTGCACAGCCAGCTTGCAGGGCAGCCGCCCTTCCCCCTTCCCACAAACACCCAGCCCTTCGCCCAAGGAGTGCCCAGGCCAGCCAAGCCCAGGGGGCCGCCAGGCCTGGGGGCAGCCAGGCTCATATCTCAGCCCTGCCTCTGGCTGACTGGCCGTGGGGGGCGGCCAGGGGGCCGGGGGCGCCTTTCTAAGCTGCAGCTCCTTTATCCACGCAAGGCGTATCCACACTCGAGTGTGCTGAGCCCAGGAGATGCGGGGGGCGCTGGGCGAGCCCGGCTGCACCCCGAATCGTACTCCCCGCCCACACACACAGCGGCAGCGCAGTTATACCACCCCTCGAAGATGCAAAGAAGCCCGCGAGACCTCGATAAGGTAATTTTCTTCCCAAATAGTCTCAGAGATCCCACTGTTGGAATCTCACCAGACAAGCTTAGAAGGCCTCCAGGATCCGGAATTACAGCCTCCAGGTAAGTTCAGGTGGGCCCTGGGTCTGGAGGTACAGGTCCTGTGGTAGGAGGTGGCAGGAGGTCGGGGGCTCTCGAGTGCCAAGCCGTGGGCGGGGGGCGGTGGTTCTGGGCTTTGTTCCTGTCCCGGCCTCATTGTCTTTATCTGCAAAATGGGGAGAAAGGACCTTTCCCTCTTAATTCTTGGAAACACTGGGAGGACAGAGTAAGAACATGATTTGGGAAGGTCGAATTTCTCTGCACACAGAAAGTATTCTTTGGCGGGAACGTCCCTGGTGGTCCAGTGGTTTAGACTCTGCGCTCCCAGTGCAGGGGTCCGGGGTTCGATCCCTGGTCAGGGAACTAGATCCCACATGCCGCAACTAAGAGTTCGCATGCCACAACTAAGGAGCCGGCGAGCCACAACTGAGACCCGGTACAACCGAATAAATAAATACTTTTAAAAAAGAAAAGCATTCTTTGGCAAAGTAACTGGGATTCAAATCCAGAGCTGTGGCTTTGGCCTGGCTGCCAGGGGACACACAACCCTCCAGGACTCTGTCCTCATATGAAATGGGAACGAGAATCCTTGCTCTGCCGTGGCACTGCCGCCCGCCCCACCAGCCGCCACCACCTCCTGACTGCTCCTCTGACGGCCGGACTGCACCGAGCCCTGGCCAGCGTCTCTGCTCGGTACCAGGGCCCCCCTCCCCCCACCCCGCACTGGGTCTGTGAGGCGGGGCTGCCCTCAACAGCATCCCTGGCCCCTATTCCCTAGAGGTTGGTAGCCATGCCTCCACCCAGTTGTGACAATCAGCTTCCACCCAGGCCTTGCCAACTGTCCCCGGGGGCAAACTGCCCCCAGCTGAGAACCAGCGATCCGGAGCCCAGACTGTCCTTTTTCCCCTCTCTGACTCCTTCCCCAGACTGGGACGGCTCCGGCCCAGCCCTCGCCCTGCTCAGGTCTTTATAAAGCAAGCCCACGTCATGGGGCGCCACATTTGGGAGGGAAGGAAGCAGGGGAGGAAGGAAGGAAGGCGGGGAGGGCGGGGGAGGGGAGAGGGATGGAGGGAGAGATGCGAGCATGAGTGACCCGGGGCCCTCTGAGAGCCGGTGCTGCGCCCCATCACCCCCTCCACCTCTTCCGAGTCCTCCCTCCACCCCCGCTGAGCGGACAGGAGATCGGGAGCAAGTTGGATCCAGGTTTTTTTTTTTTTTTTTTTTTTTTTTTTGCGGTACGCGGGACTCTCACTATTGTGGCCCCTCCCGTTGCAGAGCACAGGCTCCAGACGTGCAGGCTCAGTGGCCATGGCTCACGGGCCCAGCCGCTCCGCGGCATGCGGGATCCTCCCGGACCGGGGCACGAACCCGCGTCCCCTGCATCGGCAGGCGGACTCTCAACCACTGCGCCCCCAGGGAAGCCCGTGGATCCAGGTTTTGTGGGCCCTGAAGCTCATACAGTTTGGGGCTCTCTTTACAGAAAAGAATACAAACGTACAGACACAAAATTAGGTATGAAAGGGAACATTTATTTAGAGTGAGAACAAAACGAAGACAAATTTAAATTCGGACAAAACGTACAAAATCTGGAAAAACAACAACATATGTTTATTCATTAGCTGCCTGCCCCAGCTCCATGGTACCTTTCCTGACACATTTTGGCCGCATCCTTTTCAGTCATCTCAGCGTACGACAATGCGACGTCACGTTTGAAAGAAGGAATATATGTATAGTTGTCTTTCTTCCAGCAGGGCTGATTGAAATTCATTCTGTCTTATTCAGAGTTAGGACACGTAGAATGTGGCCCTCGCCCACACATGCACTGTTTGCAGGACAGCCTAGTTTCTTGTGCCCTAAACAACAATCTGGTCAATTCCATTTCCTAAGATTCCCGTTTCTAAAAAGGAAACAATGCATGGCGCACGTTTATCGTTGCAGACAACGGACGATAGACCACATTTCCGTTCTGACGAGGCGTTGATGAGCATTGCATCATCTGCACAGTGGTGTGCGTCTGGACGACTAGCAGGGCCCACAGCTGGCTCCGGTCTGTACCCCTCGTGTCGTGTCCCCTCCGCCACCCGCGTGCTTGCAGCGCTGGACGCTCAGGACGCGTTCACATCCCATATAGCCCTTGCCCTGCACCTTCCCGTCACCCTGCCAAAGGGATGTTTTGTGTCCGGGTTTTAAGTTATACAAGAGGCTGAGTGATGACATACAGAGGTAAGGACGCTGAAACAAAAATTTGATGTTACTCATAGATGCCTAGAAATGAGAGGGCCAGCACACCTGGCAGGGACCCAGGAGGAGCAGGGGGAAGGCCTGGACCACAGCCCTAACTGGGATTCTCGTAGGAAAAGCAAGGCAGCACAGGGGAACCGCTTGGGACTGGTTAGTTTAAGTAATTCCAGCAGGCTCTGGGGCACAGGGGCTGTTCCTAGTCATCTGGTACCTGGCCCTGGGGACCTGGCTGATCAGGGCAGGGGAACACTTGCTTGGTGAGTGAGAGATAAGGAAACAGGTGGTGCTGAGAATGGGCTCCAGGTCACAGGAGAGATGCAGACAACTTTATCTGTTAGTCTGTCCTTATGGCTAATGGATGCCAAGCAGATAAACGCAGATGCTAGGAAAACACCAATCAGGGGAGGAGCTGGGATTTCCCTGGTGGCACGGTGGTTAAGAATCCACCTGCCAGTGCAGAGGACACGGTTCAAGCCCTGGTCCAGGAAGATCCCATGTGCCACGGAGCAACTAAGCCCGTGCGCCACAACTACTGAGAACGTGAGCCACAACTACTGAGCCTGCGCTCTAGAGCCCGCGAGCCACAACTACTGAGCCCGTGCGCCACAACTACTGAGCCTGTGCTCTAGAGCCTGCGTGCTGCAACTACTGAGGTTGCGTGCCACAACTACTGAAGCCCACACACCCAGAGCCTGTGCTCTGCAACAAAAGAAGCCACCGCAATGAGAAGCCCGTGCACCGCAACGAAGAGTAAACCCCGCTCGCCGCAACCAGAGAAATCCTGCGCACAGCAACAAAGACCCAACGCAGCCAAAAATAAATAAATAAATAAATAATTTTTTAAGAAAGGGAGGAGCTGGCAGGGGGACCGACAGTGGGAGGAGGGTGAGCTGGGGGTGCTTATTCCTCTGGCTCCCCCACTTCCTCTGAATAAACTGTGCTCCGCTTCCCAAAACCACACGTACACTCAGGCCCCCAAAGACAGTTCACACATTAACACGCTAAAGACACAATGCAGGTGAGCATCTCAACAGATGCAGAAGAATTCAATAAAATTCCATTTCTGTCCTTAAGAAAGCATGTTAGCTGCTTCAGAGAAGGGAACCCTGTTAATCTGATAAAGGCTGTCTACCTAAAACCTCGAGTTAATGGGGAAATGTGGAAAGCTGTCCCTTTGAGATCAGCAAGGAAACAAAGGTTCCCATTGGTACCGCCGTTCAATGTCAGCCTGGACGTGGCAGGCAGCACGGCGAGTCGGGTCAGGTTTGTAAAGAAAGAAACAAAGCTGTCTTTATTCACAGGTGACACGGTCGCACGTGCGAGAGAATCTGAAAAATCTTCAGAGGAATTAGGATAATGAATAGAGAGTTCAGCAAAGTTGTTGGACCCCAAATCTATGTACCATATGCAACTTTACTTCTCTATACTAGCAGCAATGTTGGAAAAATAAAATTTCATAATTAGACATTATTTATAACAGCATCAAAAATATCTAAAGTCTAGGAATAAGGTAGCGGGTCACTATAAAGGAGATTCTAAGACACTGTCAGACACATTAAAAAAAAAGGTCTAGGGCTTCCCTGGTGGCGCAGTGGTTGAGAGTCCGCCTGCCATTGCAGGGGACGCGGGTTCGTGCCCCGGTCTGGGAGGATCCCACATGCCGCGGAGCGGCTGGGCCCGTGAGCCATGGCCGCTGAGCCTGCGCGTCCGGATCCTGTGCTCCGCAACGGGAGAGGCCACAACAGTGAGAGGCCCGCGGACCGCAAAAAAAAAAAAAAAGGTCTAAATAAATGGAGATGAGCGTGTTCATGGATTGGACGGCTCAATATAGTTCCTCCCGAAATTCATTCATTCTTACCATATTGATTTATAGAATCAAAGAAATTTATATCCAAATCCCAACCAAGTTTTGCGGAACTTAAAATACTGATTCCAAGATTAACATGGAAACACAGATTCAATTCAACAAGTACTTACTGCTCCTGCCACTTGGGACACAACAGAATCAAATCAACAAAGATCTTGCCTCATGCAGCTTGCGTTCCAACGGAACTGTCATTCAACACAGCACATCAGCGAATTTCCCGGTGTGACCAGATAGTAGATGTTTGCTTTGGGGACACGAAGAGCAGAGCAGGTTAGGATGCTGTGGGCGGGCGGGAGGCAGGGAGGGCAGCCAGCAGATGGTGGCCGAAGGTGATGTTTGCAAGACACAAGCATGGCTGAAACACCAAGTGATAAGAGGTGGGGTCTTGCTGTACCAGACGTCAGGGCACACGATGGACCTTCATCATCAAGATGGTGTGGGGTTGGCACAGGGAAGACTCAGAAACAAGTGGGACAGAATAAAGACCCCCAAAACAGACCCTTGTCTATGCGGACATTTGATTTAAGACAAAGCCGGTGGGGGTTGGGGAGCGGTGTTCTCCTACCTAAAGCCACCCTCAGAAATCAATCCCAGGTGGCGTAAAGACTCCAAGGTGAAAGGCGAAGCTACAAAGCCTTTGGAAGATAATACGGAATGTATTCATGACCTTGAAGTTGGAAGAGCTCCCTTAAGCAAGACACAAAAAGCAGTCACAATCAAAGGAAGATGTTGATAATTTCAGGTATATTAAACTGTCTGTACATCAAAAGATGCTTGTAAAAGAATGAAACCGAGCCGCAGGATGGGAGAAGGCATTTGCAACACACAAAGTGACGAAGCGCGAGTGTCTAGGTTATATAAAGAGCTTCGGGGACTTCACAAAGGAGGAACTCGGAATGGCTGATACAGACGGAGAAGTGCCTTAACAGTCAGGAAAATGCTGTTAGAGAACCCAGGCAGGGGGCCTGCCACAGCTACGCACCGCCTGTGGGCACACAGGTGCCTGTGGCCACGGAGGGAACAGGGTGGGCTTGGCTGTTCAAGCTGTGGACATGCAAGCCAGGGGACCCAGCAATTCCACTCCTGGGCAAATACTCCACGAAATGCAAGCTTGCGCACCTGCTCTTAGCCTTGTTGACAGTCGCCAGACACCAGGAACCAGCCGGGTGGCCGTCATCACTAGACTGGATGAAGGAGGTGAGGCGCACTCCTGAGACGTCTGCCGTGCAGTCCTGAGCATGCAGGAACCAGAGCTCCTCGGGGCAGGGACGCGTCTCGCCAACGCGATACATCGTGACATCAGTGGAGGGGAAAAGGTGCGAGGGATACACGCAGTGTGAGTCCACGTGTACAAAGTGCAAACCAAACCCTATTGTTTAGGGATGCAATCAATGTTGTAAAGAAATGCAAGGGACTGATGACAGTAAACATAGGAGAGCAATTACCTTACCGCGGAGGAGGAGGAGGAGGTCTGGGGAGGGAGGGGTCCCTGGGCTCACTTCTGCTGGGTGGCTTAACCTGGCAGGAGCCAGCATCGCACCTGCCTGGGCAGGAAGGGCTCCAGGGCACGTCACCATGGCGGTTTCGTGGGACTTCCCTGGCGCTTCCGCGCTTCCCCTGCCTGGGGCATGGGTTCCATCCCTGGTGGGGAGCTAAGGTCCCACATGCCACGCAGTGCCTCCTGGGAGGCAGGAAGCAAGTCGTGAGTGGAAAACGCACTCTCCTAACGCCTGGTCTAGGATGCATGCTTAGGGAGGCCAGGTCACTCAGCGATGGGACAGCTCATTGTCAGCTCCGCCTGGTGACCCCCCAGCAGAGTACTGCCTTAGAAGGGGCACGCACTCACACCTCCCAAAGGCAGAGATTCTAGTTGTTTGTTTACCACTGTGTCCCTGGCCCCCAAAACAGCCCCTGACCCACGGTGAGGGCTCGGCAGTATTTGCTTAGTGGACGAATGAACCTCTGGCTTTGTGACAAATACCACAGCAATTGACCTTAGGGGTCAGAGGGCAGGATGAGAGGAAGGGGGATCATCGTGTCCTGGGCTAGATCAGCTGCCATGAGTTCGAATCCTGGCTCTGCCACTTTCTAGCTGTCTGACCTGGGACAAGTGATCTCACCACTCCAAACCGTAATTTTCTCCTCTGTAAATGGCGGTGTTTACGGGACACTTCCTAGCAGAAAGCCAGGCACCCACACAACACTCATTAGGCACAGAGGTCCTCACTCCATCTCTGGAGAGCAGGAAGCCCAGCTGTGCTGTCCCCATCAGATGGCTGCTGCGGTCCCAGATGCGTGTGACCTTCTCGAGTCACGCACCTGTCACTCTTGTCATCAGAAAAGGTGTCCTTTCCCCCCCCAAGTGCAACCACCCATTGAGATGAGACCCTGGGAACTGGGCCACTTAGGGAAGCGCTCAGGTGGCCGGGGGGAGGTGGGGGGTGGGCAGTGCCAGGGCCACTAAGCAGGAGTCTCGAGGCAGAGTCCTGGCCACGGCGAGGGGCTGGGCCCAGAGCCAATTTAACTGCACCTCAGCGGGTGCTGCAAAGTTGGATTCACACAAAAAGTACCTGAGTGCACATCTCTTTGGGGGAGGCTGGAGCGCGGAGGAGGATGAACTCTTACAAAAACGTCAACTTTTTAAAATGCTTTTCTTTGCCAAGTTTCAGCCTGGTGGGAGTTTCATGTCGGAACCACTAAGTAGGAGTTGATAACGGACAGGTTAATCATTCTCATGCAGGGGTGCAGTGCTGAGCGATGATCCAGGCACCCAGGTGAGGTGCTTCCAGGGGCTGCCAGCGTGGGAGACCCCAGGGAGAGCAAAGGGTACGGGAGCAGGGGGTGGGAGAAAGCAGGGGAGGGGTCCCCATGTCCCCACCACAGTACACACCTGGGTGGGAGAGGCTTCAGGCCAGCCCCCATGCCCTTGGGACCAGGATGCCAGAGTCTACAGAAACACTGGAGGTGGGGGGGCTTCCCTGGTGGCGCAGTGGTTAAGAATCCGCCTGCCAATGCAGGGGACACGGGTTCGAGCCCTGGTCCGGGAAGATCCTACATGCCGCGGAGCAACTAAGCCCACGAGCCACAACTACTGAAGCCCGCGTGCCCTAGAGCCGGGGGGCCGCAACTACTGAGCCCATGCACTGCAAGTACTGAAGCCCACGTGCTAGAGCCCGTGCTCTGCAACAAGCGAAGCCACCACGATGAGAAGCCCATGCACCCCAAGGAAGAGTAGCCCCTCCTCTCGTCGCAACTAGAGAAAGCCCGCACACAGCAACAAAGACCCAACACAGCCCCAAAATAAAAATAAATAAAAAATTAAGAAATTTAAAAAAAGAAACACTGGGGAGCAGAGGGGAGTGGGGAGCTGTCTGGAGCCTGGAAAGAACTTTGAGCTGCCTTCTCTCCCCCAACCCCCAGCCCCAGCCCCCTTCACCAGCCCGCAGATCCTGATGGCTGAGGTCTCCCCCAGAAATGTTCTGGATCTGAAGTGGGTACGAGATCTTCACCATCTATTCCTTTGCCCATCATCACCAAGGGCTTTGTGACACCTTGTTTTGAAGAAAAGGCAGCATATTCTAGGACCAGTCTGGGAACAAGGGAAGAATTCATCATGCCTCCCTACATCCTTCCATCCTTCCATCCTTCCATCCATCCACCTATCCCTCCACCCATCCATCCACCCGTTCATCCATCCATCCATCCACCCATCCCTCCCTCCATCCATCCATCCATCCATCCACCCACCCATCCCTCCATCTATCTATCCATGCATCCATTCATCATCCGTCCTTCCATCCCTCCATCCACTTACACATCTACCCATCTATCCATCCATCCACCCATCCACCCATCCCTCCATCCATCCATGCATCCATCCACCCATCCCTCCATCCACCCATCCATCCATCCATCCATCCACCCATCCATCCATCCATCCATCCGCCCATCCATCCATCCATCCATCCACCCATCCCTCCACCCATCCCTCCACCCATCCCTCCATCCATCCATCCATCCACCCATCCCTCCATCCATCCATCCATCCACCCATCCCTCCATCCATCTATCCATGCATCCATTCATCATCCGTCCTTCCATCCCTCCATCCACTTACACATCTACCCATCCATCTATTCATACATCCATCATCTATCCATCTACCCATCCATTCCACACACCTTCATTGAGCACCAACTCTGAGCCCAGCCCTGTGCTGGAGACAAGGATGCAGGAAATAGTCACTGCTCTCAGAGGACATATGGTCCAGGAGGGAAGAAGACATGGACAGAAGCACAAGAAAAAGACACAGAAGCAAGGCTGTGGCTCGTGCTCCACGTCCCATGGGGACAACTGAAGTTACTGGCATTATGAAGAGAAGATGTGAGGGAATTGGCAACCTGTTGGGTACCCACCACAACAGCTGGCAGAGGAGAAGGAGAACAAGAGACGGTGATGAGCAGTGAAAATGTTACCAGGTCAGCAGAGTATAAATCCCAGCGGCTGAAGGATGCTTGGGGCTGGGCCCTGGAGGGTCTACTGGAAAGACAGGTGGTGTGATTACTGCATGGGTGCTTGGAACTGTGTTCAGGAGGCAGGTAGAGTTCACGTAATGGGTCACAAAGTGGTCTGGCCATAGGAGTAGGTGGCTGGGGTAGGTTGGAGGTCAAGTTCATCAGAGGAGAGCAGGTGGATGGATCACCCACCTGGAAGTTGAAATCCCTGAGGATGATAAGGGGAGAGGGTTAAAGAGGGATGCTGTCTTTGAAGGACAGAGGAGCCCCATTTTTGGTTAGAGCGAGGTCAAGGTTCAGACAAAAGGTGTAGGATGTGGCAGTGTCGTGGCTCAGAAGGGCACAGCTGGAGCGTTTGGGGGGTCAGGGGGCCATGGGGGAAGGGTCAGAGAAGGGATGTACAGAGCCGCACAGGCAAGTATGGCCTGGGAGACTTGAACATGACATACAGAGGGAGAACGAGGCACGTCTCCAACAGCTAAGTCAGCCGGCCCTTAAACACACTTGCTCCTGGAAGCAGAGCCAGCCTGGACGCCACGGCCCCCAGGGTGAGCACTTTGCTTTGCTCAGGGAGGCGTCCCCCAAGCACAGCCTCCCTTTGCCTCAGCAGGCCAACTCCTGCGACACAGGTCGAGGGCTCCCCCAGCACTGTGTCTGTCTGCGGATGGACACACTTCCGCCCTCACAGCGGGCAGGGAGGGGAGTCCTCAGCACCCAACCCCGGGCCGGGCAGGGTGGGTGCCCTGAACCGAGGCGGAAGAAGTCGAGCCGGCAGCTGCTGAAAACCGACGTCCACCCTTGGGGGATAAGCCGAGGGGCAGAGACGGGCCTCACCCGGAGCGCCTGCTCCGTGCCCGGCCTGCTCTGAGCGCAATTCACTCACTGAAAGGAAGACTTCCTATTCTGACACGTAGAATGCACACCGAGGAGTGCTTAAAACGTGGGCACCCGACTGGAACAACGGAGACAAGACACACCCCTGTGCTCTGCCCGCTTCTGCAGAGGGAAGCCATCTTGGAAGCCCTGCACCGCAGATGGGGCAGGCTGGGTCCCTGCATCACCACCTGGACCACTGCCTGCTGACCAGGAGCATCTGCCTTTCAGATCTGAACAGGAGGAGGAAGAAACATCTCTCCTCTGGGGGCCTTTATGCACTTTGCTATACGTATTTTGTTATAGGAGTTAGCCTAATGTAACTAATGAACAGGATAAGTGCATTAACTGTTAGTAGCCAAGCAGCTGGGAACTGGTGCTTCTGACTAAGAGGGAGGAACAGGCACTGAATTTGCCCTTTTGCCTGAAACAACTAAACAACTGGATAAAATATAGAAAACAATGGTTCTCGAGATACTGGACATGAGGCAGGAAGGACAGCAGATCACCTTAATTCCAGGCACCTTAAACCCTTTTCTGGAATAACACAGGCTACGATTTAAAACTAACTAAATATCATACTCAGCTGAGAAAAAGACTGAACTAATGCCATTTGCAGCAACATGGGTGGGCCTAGAGATTATCAAACTAAATGAAATAAGACAGAGAAAGATAACTATCATATGATATTACTTATATGTGGAATCTAAAAAAAAATGATACAGGGACTTCCCTGGTGGCACCGTGGTTAAGACTCCAAGCTCCCAATGCACGGGGCCCGGGTTCAATCCCTGGTCAGGGAACTAGATCCCACATGCCACAGAGCAACTAAGAGTTTGCATGCCACAACTAAGGAGACCGCCTGCCGCAACTAAGACCCAGCGCAACCAAATAAATAATTTTTTTTAAATAATAAAAATTAAAAAAAATTTAAATGATACAAATGAACTTATTTACAAAACAGAAATAGACTCACAGACATGGAAAATGAACTTATGGTTACCGAAGGGGAAAGAGGGGGGAGCGATAAATTGGGAGTTTGGGATTAACAGTTATACACTACTATATATAACATACACAAACAACAAAGACCTACTGTATAGCACAGGGAACTATAATCAATATCTTGTAATAACCTATCATGGAAAAGAATCTGAAAAATAATATATATATATATGTATATAAAACTAAAACACTTTGCTGTACACCTGAAACTAACACAACGTTATAAAGCAACTATACTTCAATTAAAAAAAAGTAACTAAATATCAATTCCTGGGACTTCCCTGGCTGTCCAACGGTTAAGACTCCACACTTCCACCGTAGCGGGTACAGGTTCAACCCTGGGTCAGGAAACTAAGATCTAAGATCCCGCAAGCCGGCGTCCTCATCGACCCTCCACTTGGAATGCTCTCCTGTTACCTGAAAACTGGGTTTGCCTCTTAGTGGGTGCCAAGCCAAAACACACAATCAAGTCAAGTAGTGGGAGAAGGATTTATTACTTGCAGTAAGTAAGGAGAACATCGAGGCTACTTCCCAAAGCAGTGTCGCCCTGAACAGCAAAACTGGGGAAGCTTTAAACTAAGGGAACATGCATATTCATGAGGGGGCTTGTGCAGGAGGAATTTAGCATAGAACTGGGGCAAGAGTCATCCCGGGTTGACAGTCCAGGTCTTAGTTGATTGAAGCCAGCAAAGATCAGTATCGTCCATTCTCTGGCTCCAGTTAGTCTGGTGGCCAATTGTCCGAGGAGGTTCGAACCCTGTAAGAACAGCTCGAGGATATGTATCAGAATAATCTTTACCTTTGACACAGAACTGGGAGTCTTTATGACTGATTTAGTATCTCCGATACGGTTAAATGATTTTCCTGGCCTGGAAATAGCTGTTTGCTCTTACATTCTTTTGTTTCCTTAAAATCATTAACTCCTGAGACGCGTTCTTCCGCAAAGGCGAGCATTGTGGCCAGGCTGAGATTACAACATGGCCTACACCTAAAGTGGCTTCTCTTATGTCAAGAAGCCATGCCTGGTTCTCTTTCTTTGGGGTCTCCCTTGTCCCCCATCTGCCTGCACTCCCTCCCAGGCACAGTGCAGCGTCCTTACCAGATGGATTCACCCTGTCCCTTCTCAAACCATCCAAGCACCTAGGGGTGCCTCTACCCGACCCTATAAGCTACTTGGGGGCCGCAATCTGCTTCTCACTCTTTCCCCGTTTCCTGCTCTTCCCCCGGGGAACTGACCGGCTCACTGGCCCCATCAAATTGGCCGCGTTCAGTTTTGCTCCATTTACGAAACAGCAGGTGGGAAGAAAGGAAACAGGTACACAAGTATCTCTAATACAGAACAAGTGCATGGAAGATAAGCGGGATGCAGTTCAAAGACAAGTGTTGGGGTGCCAGCGCTCCCTGGGTCACGGGGAAAGCTTCGGGGGGACGGGAGCGAGAAGGCTGTTTTCCTCTGACAAGTGAAGGAGTGGGCTGGGTGGGTCTAGGGTTCCCAACAGAGACACTGACGCTGGAGTGCCGAGCAGAGGCCACCTTCCAGAGACCATAATGACAAGGAAGGCTCAAGACCAAGGCAGATGACACAGAAACAATCTAAGGTGCGGCAGACACGCTCCCGATTTCTGAACTGTTTACTCTTTCTACGGAGTCGAAGGGAAAGGGCGCTCCGGTCAATCCGGGCTGCGCGGTCGGGGCTCTTTTCTCCACCAAGTCTCTAGCAACCCCGCAATCCCAGCTAGGGCAGCCCTAGCCGCAGTTAGGGGTTCCCGTCGTCATGAGGCCGCGGCGTGGTTGCCTAGGAAACGCCCGCGTGCCTCCGCAGGGCTCCCCGGGCCTTGTAGTCCGCCGGCCGCCTCTCTTGGACCGGCCACACGGGGAGAGACTACAACTCCCAGGAGGCAGCGCGGCGGGTCCTGGGGGCGGGGCGGGTCCTGGTGGGCGGGTCCGGCCTAGGGCCTTTTCCCTCCCGCAGCTCCTAGGGTCTCCGCGGCTGGAGGAGGAAGATGGCGTCTGGGAGGGCTCGAACCTGGCTGCGGGAGCTCCGGACGCCGCCGCCGCTGCTACTGTTGCTGCTGCTCCTTGGGCCGTGGCCGGCGGCGGGCCACGGCGGCAAGTACTCGCGGGAGAAGAATGAGCCCGAGCCTTCTTCGAAGCGCGAGCCCGGGGGGGAGTTCCGCATGGAGAAGCTGAACCAGCTGTGGGAGAAGGCCCAGCGGGTGAGCGGCGGCCGGGCCCCTCTACCTCGGGGGTCCGCGGGGCCGGGGCTTCCTCTACCTCGGGGGTCCGCGGGGCCGGGGCTTCCTCTAGTTTCGGGGGTCCGTGGGGCAGGGGCTTCCTTTAATCCTGGGATCGGCGGAGCCCGGGCCGGGGTCTCTTCTAATCCTGGGGTCCCCGGGGCCCGGGTCTCCTCTAACTTTGGGAGTCTACGGGGCCGGGGCCTTGAGCCTTTGACAGCCTAACACCGGCCCGCAGAGGTAGGTGTGGGTACCCCTTGCCTTGCGCCTCCGGGAAGAGGGACCCTGGCCTGGTGATGACAGGCGAAGACTTGGAGGCCTTGGTGCCTGGGCAGAAGGGCCGCCCCGCCAGTTTGAACTGGCAGCTTTGCAGCTGAGGCCGAGATCCCTCCCTGCAGGCAGACCCAGGTCTCCTGCCTTGCAGGTTTTTGCCTTTTCTCCTACGTTGTATTTCTCTGTATGGAGAAACAAGAAAAACAGGTGACGCTGAGCACGGAGACAAGCCCAAGGACAGCGGAAATCCTAGAAGCAAAAGCCAGTTCTTGTTAAATCGGGTGAGGGGATGTGGTGAGGTGAGAGGAGAACACCCGAAACTTAAGACGCTAGTGAACTAAATCTAAATCCAACTGTGCTCATTTTAGAGAAGAAAGCAAGAAAGCCCAGAGGGCAAAGGACGCCTCCAAGGTCACTCCGCCTGGGGGTAGAATTGGGACTACAGCTTGCTGCTTGGGGTGTGACCTGGACCCCGCCGCCTCCTCGTTAACATAGAGGCCCCTCCTTTGTTGGGTGGGGTTTGTTTTTAGTGAAATGGGTATTTACAAACTTCCCCCAACCCTCTGGGCCGCAGCGTCTTCGTGAGATCCAGGCTTCCACTTTTAAGCATTCCTGAGTCCTTGAGAAGGAGAGTAAAACAAAGTAAGGACTGAGTTTTGGAAGAGAGGGGAAAACGGCGGGAAGGAAAGGCGGAGGGAGGGATAAGGGCTGGGGAAGGGATGTGGCAGGGGGACTGCAGGGCAGGCAGGGGTGGGTGGATGCCCCCAGGCCCAGCACTGTTCCCAGACCAGTGGTCCTGAGGATCCTGCTGGGGGCCCAGCTGTCAGGGCCCACTGTGTGTGTGCAGCCTTCCCGGGTAAGAGAGAGCACTCTGGGCTGGAGAAGCAGGGGGGGGCTTCCTGGAGGAAGGGGACCTTGTGTTCAGGAACCTGCTCTGAGCCCTTCTGCTTGCAGGGCTGTCCTGGTCAGCCCCGCCTTGTACGTCCAGATGCTGCTTTGCACCTGCCCAGCCTGGGCAGCCTCTTCACACCTCCTGGCTGTCACCTGCCCTCGAGCTGCACCCGCCTGAACCGCCCCCCCCCCGCCCCCATGCTCAGTTCACTGCTGACCTGGGCAGCCTCAGGTCACATCTGTCCGAGAGAGTCTGAATCGGTTCTGCAGGAACCCCAACCCTGCCCCAGCCTTGGACGGACGGGCCTTGGACTGGATGACCTTTCCGGGCCCCTTGGCCCTGAATTCTACAATTGCACGTACAAGTCTCTTCTGCTGAACGAAATGTGCAGACCTTCCAGGGTGGGGTCCATGCCTGTTGGCATTTTCCGGGTCCCTCCTCACATCCGGACGCCTCGCGTGGGTAGGCAGACCCACAGAATACAAGCTGGCCTGTCCCGGGCTCTCTACGCTGAGAAGCTTCAAGGGCGGCGGCGGAGCTGGTCCCGGGTGGCGAGCTGTGCAGTCCTCCCGGTGCCGGGCTGGGGTGGGCACTGCCGCTGCTCAGAGCCGGTGCCCAGGGCGGTGTGGGGCACCCGGCATACCTGTGCCAGGGTTCTCAGCCTTGGATAATTTGCTCTCTGGAGACATCAAGTGTTGCTTTGTTTTCTAAACAAACGATCTCATAGCATGTCACGCCTAGCGTGTACCCAGGGTGAGGGAGAGGGGTCTGATGAAGGCGCCCGCCTCGCCCTCTCTTTCCAGCCCACCTTCTACGGGGGTGGGGGCCAGTCCCGCCTTGGTCCACAGATGCCTCCCCACCGTGAGAGCAGACCAGGGAGCTGCTGGTGTTGCGTCATCGCAGCCCAGCACCTCCAGTCTTGACTTGCTGTGGAACTGCAGTGCCTTTTGATGCAGGTGCTTCAGGAGAGCTGTGGGCCAGGCGGCACAGGGTTACTTCCAGAGCCTCGCGAGTCTTGTGACCTCTCCGGGGTGTTGCAAGGCTCCTGAGCAGGGAGGGGCCGGAGCCGCCCTTGGAGCTTTGGGGGTGGGTGAAGCCGTGGGCAGTCGTCCCGAGGGGTGCCCCTGTGGAGACGTCTGCTTGGCGTGTCCCTCCCGGGGTTGCCGCGCGTGCGTGTGTGTGTGTGTGTGTGTGTGTGTGTGTGTGTGTGTGTGTGTGTGAGAGATAAGAACTTAAGGTAGATCTACCCTCTTAGCGCATTTTTAAATAATAAGCATGCAGTGTAAATAGTGGAGGGTGTTGCGCTGTGCAGTGAGCCTCGGGACTTGCATAACTGCCTTTGTGCCCTTTGACCCGCACCTTGCGTCCCCTCTTGGCTGTTGTGAATAGTGCTGCGGTGAGCATGGGACCCCAGATCTTTCTTCAACGTCCTGATTTCAGTTCCTTCAGATAAATACCCAGAAGTGGGCTTTGCTGGATCACAGTGTATTGATGGTTCTCGTCTTCATTTTTGAGGAACCTCTGCACTGTTCTCCACAGTGGCCGCGCCAATTTTGCAGTCCCAGCAGCAGTGCACGAGGGTTCCCTTTTCTCATCCTCACCAACAGTTGTTGTTTTCTGTTTGTTTCCCATAGTAACCGTCCTAATGGGTGTGAGGCGGTACCTCACTGGGGTTGGATTTGCGTTTCCCCGATGAGTCGGGATGTGGAGCATCCTTCCAAGTGCCTGTCAGCCATTTGTATGTTGTGTTTGGAGCAATATTTATTCAAGGTCTTCACCTATGTTTTAAAAAATCAGGTCATTACTTCTGTTCAACGTAGTTGTGGAAGTTCTAGTCAGAACAGCTAGGGAAGAAAAAAGAAATAAAAGTCATCCAAAAAAAGTCATCCAAATCAGAAGGGAGGAGGTAAAGGTGTGTGTCTGCAGGTGATGTGATCTTATGCGGAAAACCCTAAAGACTGCAGGAGAGAACTCAGATCTAGTTATCAGTCACCGCGGCTGCAGGATGCGGAAGCAACATACAAGCCTCGGCTGCATTTCTGTACGCCAGCGTCAAACGCTCTGAAAAGGAAATTAACGAAACAGTCCCATTCACGGTAGCAGCAGAAGGGATAAAGTACCCAGTGACATTTCGCCATGTGTCCTGGGCCAGTTCTTAACCTCCCTGGGCCTCAGTTTACCCGAGCAGCCTGCAGGGTGATGGTGAAAGTTGCAGAGGCAGAGGAGAAGGTGCCGGGCTCGTGAGGCCCCTGGCTGAGAGCAGCTCCGTGGAGGGCGCCGTGCGCACCCTGAGCCTTGGGCCGAGGGTGTCCGGGATGCGGGCCCAGCGGCAACGGCCGCTGACGAGCGGCTTCCTCCTGCCCAGCTGCTTGTCTCGTGGTTGTAGGTGATTTACTCCGCTTTAATATTTGCCAGAGGCTGCTCTGCATTTGGAGTCTATTAACCAGTTCTTTTCACGTGAGCCATTAACAGTTAACTTCAAGTTAAGGAGGTTAGAAGGGTCCGGAGAGTGGCCTTTTTGCCTGGGCTCCGTGCTTGCTGTTGGGGGCAGCACTGTCACCCGGGGCATCTCCAGCCCTGAGCCCGCGGGCCTCCACGCTTCAGAGGTAGGCTGGCACCAGATCACCACTCACCCTTGTGAGACGCAGAGCCTCGGACGCTGCTGGGCACCAGTCTGCAGCTCGGGGCTCCGGCCCGGACGTTGGCGCCCGGGGAGGTGGACAGCCAGGGAGGTGTGCAGGGGTCAGGTCCCAGCGGCCTCGCCCACTGTCCTGTCATCTGTGGGGAGCGCCTGCCTGGGGTGGCACAACCATCCGGGGAGCCGATGCGCCCAAGGGCTACCTGGGGGGAGCCCCGCACTCGCAGCCTCCCCAGGGCCCCGGCTGGGAACGTGAGGCGTCCTGCGACAGGAGCCCCTGGGCCACCAGCACCTGCACACTCAGGCCGCTAGTGGCGGGCGGCTCCCCGGGGACCTGGGATCTGACGAGGCTGGAGAGTGGCCTCGGGGTGTAAGGGCCAGTGGTTTTCAGGCTGCGGGCAGAGGTCCCTTTGAGGCTTTCGTGCGGGGGCACATGCGGGACTTCGGCCGCCTGGGACCCCGGCACGGTCTCCCCGTCGCTGGCGTCTGCTCTCCGAGGTCAGCGTCTCCCGGGCTGTCGCTGGTCCTCGTGCAGCTGGGGGTCACATGTCCTCTCTTCTCCCCCCGTAGCTTGATCTGCCTCCTCTGAAGTTGTCCGAGCTCCATGCTGATCTGAAGATACAAGAACGGGACGAGTTCAAGTGGAAGAAATTGAAGGCTGAAGGCCTGGATGAAGACGGAGAGAAGGAGGCGAAGCTCGCCCGCGGGCTCAGCGGTACGTCTCTTCTCAGGCCAGGGGCGGCGGTCGCCCAGGCTCGGGCCCCAGCTTCTTACTCTGACTTGGTTTGAGTAAGAGTCGGGGCTGTCCTCGTGAGCCTGGCCCTGGCAAGGTGACCCTCAGCCGTGGGCAGGCACAGCTGCTGGGCTGTCCTGTGCGGGCTCTTGGCACGTGGGAGGGAGGGCCAGGGCGAGGATGTCTGGCCGCGTTAGCGCACAAGCAACCAGGGCTGCTTGGTCCAGGGAGGCGGCTGGGATGGCCAGATGCCCACGGTCACCTGCACGAGGAAGCAGGGATGTTCCCAGGGTCTGGCCGTGTGAAGAGCACTGCCCCCGCCAGGCCGAGCCTTGTGGCCCCTGTGGCCCACCCTGCATCTAGGGCTCCCAGTGCGTCCAGGTGGCCCGGGGCTGGGAGATGGAGGAGGGTGGGGGCAGGGAGAGCCCCCTGCCCGTGATGCCCGCACCGCAGGCTGGACACCAGGGACACACGCTCTTCACAGCTTACTCTCAAGGCTTCCAGTGGGCTGAACTGCTGGGCAGGGCGAGTTCTGAGGCACAGGCCGTGTAGACAGGGAAGTGAAGCCCCAGGAGGTGAGGTCAGGCTGAGCGGGGTGCTCCCTGGGCTGGCTCAGCTGAGGGTGGGCCCCCGTGGGGACCACTTGTGTCCAGCGCTTGTCAGAGGAGGTGCTGGGGGTCAGGGGTCAGGTGGGACACTGCTCGGATGAGGACCTCAGGGATGGAGCACAGGGGAAAGGGAAGCCCGGATCCAGAGAGGCCCGGGTGAGGCCTGGAGGGGACAGTGGGGACTGTCTGCAGATGGGAGGAAGGACGCCCGGTCTTTCAGAGCAGGGAGGGTGGGGCAGGCCCACTCCCAACTCAGGAGGTAGGTGTGGGGCGCGAGGAGATGCTGGGAGGGGCGTCCTCCAGGGCAGACCCAGCAGCCCGGCCCCGCTGAGGAGCGCTCCTTCCGGGTCCACTAGGCATCCGCCGCATCATGTTGGTGACGATGGTGCTGAGACGCAGGTCCCCGTCTGGCGCAGAGGCTATGGGCGGCACTGTGTCCTGGGCGCTACTGACAGACGACACCTGGTCGCTGTCCCACGGTGACCAGCCAGCAGCAGGCTGGAGCCAGTGTCCCCTCCCGGCTACCGCTGTTAACTTTTCACCGGAAGCTGCCGACGCTGAGGTTTCTCCTTGTAGAAAATCTTTTCTGCAAATAAAAATATGACTTAGGCCGTGGCAGAGCTTCCCCTGGCCACCGCCCCGTCCATTCTGTGGACCGTCGTCCTCTCCCGCCCTCGCTGGAGTTCGCCCCACAACACAAACGGGCTGCAGGTTTTGGTTTTGCAAACCTGTGAAGCTGGTCCTAAAGGCAGTCCCGGGATGCTGAGCCCGTCCTGCCGCACCGCGCTCTCCCCGCGGGTCGGGACAGAGGGATCGGCCGGAAGCGCGCGGCCCCGAGGCCGCCAGTGTGCACGGGGGCGTTGCTGGAGGAGGATCCCCGGGTTTGTTTGCGCTCCTTCCGCTGGGTCCCGAGTGGGCAGGAGAGCTGGGCGGGCGGCAGAGGGGCGGCCCCCAGACCACGGCCTCGAGCCCCTCCTATGCCCTCCTAGTCATCCTGGCCAAGTACGGTCTGGACGGGAGGAAGGACGCCCGGGCCGTGAGCAGCAACTCCATCAGCCACGGCCCCGCCGACCACAGCCTGGAGGACCCCCGGCTGGAGAAGCTGTGGCACAAGGTACCCTCGCGCTGCCGTCCGCCCTGGAGGCGTCAGGCCTTGGCTTTTGGTTTTCTGCCCCTGCGTCCCCTAGCGAAGGGGGGTGAAGGCCGAGAGCTGGGCCTGAGTACTCCACCCAGGAACAAGGGTCCTGCCTGGCCTACGGGAGTGATCCACAGGGGCACCCGTGTAACTAACCCCAGGTGGGCAAGGTGCACCCCGAGGCGTGGACGGGTGGGCTCGGCCTATGGGGGGACCCCGAGGCATGGACAGGTGAGCACAGCCCAACGGGGGTGTTCACTGGGGTGGCTTTCCTTCCAGGCGAAGACCTCTGGGAAGTTCTCCAGTGAAGAACTGGACAAGCTGTGGCGGGAGCTCCAGCATCACAAAGAGAAGGTCCACGAGTACAACGTCCTGCTGGAGACCCTGAGCAGGACCGAAGGTGCCCCCGCAGGCGGCCCTGGCTCCAGAGCGTTCCAGAACAGAGCTGCTGGGGGGTTGGGGGCAGTGCCGCGCTGTCAGGCCTCCCTGCTTTCCGAGCAGGAATCTCGGCGTTTAGGAGCCCGTCGGGGTGCCCATGCACGTCTGTGAGCGTGGGTTCAGATGAACCCATTCTGCAGTGACACGGGCCACCTCTCCTGTCACCGCCGGCCTGACTTCAGGGGGACTTGTGGGGGGCTCGGGACCCGCCCTGAGAGAGCAGTGGGGGTGGGGCTGCGGTGGCTCCACGACATCTAGACGAGCTTAGACGGAGCTCCGCGGGCGGCTCAGGCCCGGGCCTTCACGGCCTCCTGCCTCTGGCTCCCGCAGAAATCCACGAAAACGTCATCAGCCCCGTTGACGTGAGCCGCGTCAAGGAGGACGCGCTGCAGGTGGGCCACGCCGAGCTGAAGGACAAGCTGCGGGACATCAGCCAGGGCTTCGACCGCCTGCGGAGAGTCAGCCACCAGGGCTACGGCGACCAGGCCGGTGAGCCCCGCCCTGCGCCCCGCTGCCCGGCGCCCGGGAGACGGCAGCAGAGCCCCTCCAGCCCCTCCGCTCCCAGGGCCACGCCTGGGCTGCTTTCTCCCTCCTGGAAGGTGCACGCACCTTTATTTCTAGCCTCACGGCGTCCTTTAACCCTCACGGTGGCCCCCCGCCCCGCGCATTGGGATGGCTGCTCTGCTCCTGTGCAGACAGCTCGCTGCTCGGGCCGAGGCCGGAGCTCCTCGCTGGGTGCCGCCCCCTGGAGGATGGCCTGGGCCTCTGCGCGCGTCTCCCGCGGGAGCCCGCGGCTCGTGCCTGGTGCGGGCTTGCCGGAAGTCGGCCAGGTGCTCTTTTGTACCGTCTTCTGTCACCCGTCCGTTCCTTCTCCGGCCTGTTCCCTGAGCACTGGCCACATGGCGGGTGCTGCTGTCGACGCAGGGTGCGTGCAGTGGGGACGTGAGGTGGGCTCCCTGCTCCTCCGCATGGCCCGGGTGCCCCAGGGCACGACTCTGCCCTGCTGGGCTCGCCCATCTGCCATGGAGAGGGGACCAGACCACCGGGTGGACCCGCTGTGCTGATCTGCTCAACTGCCATGGAGCAGGGACCCCAAGGGCCTGGCCGTGCAGAGGAGCGGGGCAGCTGAGGCTGTGCCTCGGCCCCTCCGCTCCCGGGGCTGCATCCAGCCGGACCCTGCTGCTAGCCTGCCGAGTCCTGCCAGCAGCGCCCCAGGGCCCCAGGCAGCAGGGAGGGTCCGCCGGTGGGAGGCTGGTGAGATGACCGCTGGGCGGGCCGCCGTGGCCACTTGCTCCCAGCCGCCTCCAGCCGTGGGAGGGAGGTGGGTGACGAGCCTGCACCGTCGCCACATGCTCTCGGGAGTGGTGGCTGAAGTCACAGGGTCCCTTCCCTTGGGTTTACTTCGCTTCAGAGCTACAGGGACAGGCAGCGCCTGAGCCTCAGCGCGGAACTGTGGGCAGGGGGACCCGCAGTCTGAGCCTCACCCCCCACCCCCGAGCACTCCCGCTTGCTGGGCAGGGGGACCCACAGTCTGAGCCTCACCCCCCACCCCCGAGCACTCCCGCTTGCTCGCGCAAGGGCTCCTGCGCCCGGGCAGCAGCGGCTCGACCCGGGGCTGGTGAGGGCATCGCCAAGGCCCCACCCCGCGGGTCCCGGGAACCGCAGACTGAGCGTGTGTGGAAGGTGTGCTCGGTCGGCTTCCAGAGGACGCTTGCACTGTGCACGAGCACCGTGCACTGTGCAGGTGGCCTGCGTGGCCCTGTGCGACCCGGGCTGCCGCCGTGCGGGTCACCGAGCCTGCCTTTGCTCCTTCACAGGGTTCGAGGAGCCTCGGGTGCTGGACCTGTGGGACATGGCGCAGTCAGCCAACTTCACCGAGAAGGAGCTGGAGGCCTTCCGGGTAGGGGCGGCGTCTCTCCCAGCGGACTCTCTGAGGACGTGGGCAAGGTCCTCTTCTTTAGTCCTAGCCGATCAGCGTTTTCACGGGAACGTTCTCTCCTTGCCGTCTGTGTCCCTCCGCTGCCCCGGGTGGCAGCCCGTGTGGGACGAAGCTGGCCTCCAGTGAACACAGTGTGGCTTCAGGGCATCTGCTTAGCTCTGGGTGCACTGGGCACGAGCTGGGACTTGTGGGATGAGCGGATTGACAGCGATTTGGAGGGGGAGCCAGCAGGACCCTGCAGGGCCGCAGTGCTCGGCCCGGAGGGAGGAAGGGTCTTTGGGTCACCTGGGCCTCCAGGTGGGTTCTGCTGTGGCAAAGCTGCCATGGGGCAGGGGGTCAGGGATCGAGGAAGGGCGCAGGCCCGTGGGCGTGAAGCTTCCGTCTCCTTGGACAGGAGTGCAGGGGGAGGGGAGCCTGCCCGGGGCCTGGGGAGTTATTGGACAGGAGCGCAGGGGGAGGGGAGCCTGCCCGGGGCCTGGGGAGTTAGGATCGCCGACACATTCCGCAGGCATCTTGGCGTGGGCCTGGGGGCGCTGGGGGAGTGTAGGGGTCGGGCCTGGAGGCCCACCTGCGCTGGGGTGGGGGGAGCCTGGAGGCCTGGGGGTGGAGAGGACGGGGGGCAGTGCAGGGCTCAGCTCAGGCTGGATGTGGGGGCAGGGCCGGAGGGGACCAGGTGCTTGGCAGGCGCCATTTACCTAGAGGGTGAGGGGTCACTGGGAGTGGGGAGGGAGCGCATAGGGTGCGACCCTTGGGCCCTGAAGGCCATCAGGTCCTGCTGGGGCCCTTTAGAGAGAAGGGCTGCTCACCTGACTTCCATGTGTGCTGCTTCGTGATGGCATGGCAGCCAGGACACCCTCCACCTGAGCCTGCCGTCCCGCTCGGCCCCCAGAGCTGCCCTGGGCGGGCTGCACGGGGAATGGGCGCAGGGTTGCAGCCTTCAGAGCGGGGGAGCCCCGGCCCTGGCCTGCCTCCTTTGTGCCTTTTGCACAGGGATGTGTTATCTATTCAAAAATAAACGAAACTTAAGCATGCAGCCACCTGCCCTGGGTGGTCTCCTGAAGCAGCCGTGAAATTCCATCAGGGACCCTAGGGTGGTAGTAAGAGCGTGTTGGGGTAATTCAGTTGTTTCAACATTATTCTAGGAAGAGCTTAAGCACTTTGAAGCCAAAATTGAAAAGCATAACCACTACCAGAAGCAGCTGGAAATTTCTCATCAAAAACTGAAACACGTGGAGAGCTTAGGAGACCAGGAGCACGTCAGCCGGAACAGGGAACGGTACGCCGTGTTGGAGGAGAAGACCAAGGAGCTGGGCTACAAGGTGGGTGTGCGGCCGCCGGCCAGGCCTCCGCGGGAGCGGGCACGTGACAGTTCCGTCAGCGCCTGCGCGCCGGCCCCCTGGCCCCCTGGCCGCCCCTCCCTGGGCCTCGGCCCCCCTCTGCAGAGGGGACGGGATTGTCTCGCCCTCGCAGAGCTTGGTGGGAGCAACCACGCAGCTGCTCCTGCTGGGGGACTGCGCAGCCCTGAAGGGGGTCAGCTGCAGGGGGTGGGGGGACAGGGACTGCCCAGGCCTCCCCACCCCCACCTGCCTCTGGGTCTGTTTAGGGCCGGGCTCTGAACCAGGTGAGCAGGGAAGAGGCGCACACGCGCGAGGCGGGCAGGCGGGTGGGCAGGCAGCCAGGGCTGGAGCCGGGCCCTTCCAGCCCCCAAACATGTGGCCTGGCACTGGCTCTGCAGGTCCTGCGCTCCTGCGAGCTGCCCACGTGGCTTTGGAGGCTCCTGAGTGGACGCAGGAGGCAGCGGTTTGCCAAGCGTTCGGCCTGGGGCGCAAGGAGGCCATACTTGGCTCCAGAGTAGCGGCGGGTCCCATGCAGGGCGCTCCTCGCGTGCGGCTCAGGGGGGCTTGCAGATACCCTAAATGGGGGCGCTGGCTCCGTTATGGGGTGACGCGTGAACGCCAGACCGTGCTCAGGTGTGCAGGACATTGTGAAGCACCAGCAGGGCCGCTGCCCGCCCTCCCCTGGTCATTAACCTGAACCCACAAATCCAGGCACTTGCCAGCCACTAAGACGTGAGGGCCCGTCTGCAGCAGAGCCTCTGGTTCAGGTTAAGAGAAAAGGAGGGGCGGGTGGTGTGGACCCTCTGCAGAGCCAGCAGCACGAGAATGGTACGTCGCCACAGACGCCCAGGAAATTCAAAACAGAGGAGCTGGGCCCTGGAGGGAGCCTCCTTTGTGCCTTTTGTGCAGGGAAGTGTTACCTATTCAAAAATAAGTGAAACTGGGCTTCCCTGGTGGCACAGTGGTTGAGAGTCCGCCTGCCAATGCAGGGGACACGGGTTAGTGCCCCAGTCCGGGAAGATCCCACATGCCGTGGAGCAGCTGAGCCTGCGCGTCCAGAGCCTGTGCTCTGCAACGGGAGAGGCCACAACACTGAGAGGCCCGCGTACCACAAAAAATAAATAAATAAACGAAACTTAAAAAGTGAAAGAAGACCAAAGTACCGAGAAGGAAGGGAGCGTGTGGATTCTTTCCTGTGTTTGGCAGAGCCGAGCAGGGCGCAGCCAGGCACCCCTCGTGGGCGTCCACCTGCAGGTCACACCGTGGCGGACTGCACAGCGGGGATGAAGAGGGAACTGGGGCTCCTGGCTCCCCCGACCGTGGAGAAGGGGCTCTGACGCGCTGTGAGCACCGGGGCTGCTGGAGGAGACCTCCCCAGGTCCCCGCCCAGCCCAGGCTCCTGCGCGGGAGGCCGGCAGCACCAGCCCGCGGGGCTCTGTGAACTAGGAACAGAAAGAGCAGAGCCCAGGCCCTCGGGCTGCCGCGGCGGCACCCGCCATCACGTGACGAGGACAAGCTGGCAGGAGCCGCGGACGAGTCGGGGTCTTCATTTGCTGCTTTTGAAATGACGTACCGTAGGCAGCCCGCCACGACAGGCCCCTCAGCCCACGGGGTCACCCCCAGAGCATGAAGCTCTGGTGACCAGAGGGGACCGTGGTGCTGGGCCCTGTAGGACGTCTCCTATGGGAGCCCCGTACATGTGCTGCCGGCAGGAGCCTCGCCTCAGACCTAGAGGTGTGCAGACTGAAAGTGAGCGGGTGGAAAAAGGTATTCCACACAGTGGAAATCAAAGCCAGGACAGCAGTACTCACGCCAGACAAAATAGACTTGAAAACAAAGACTGTAACAGGAGACAAAGGTAGACATTACATAATGGGATAAATCCAAGAAGACGACGAAACAATTGTTTAAATATAAATGCACCCAACATAGGAGCAACTATGACCAGGCATAAAGGGAGACACTGACAGTAACACTAATAGTGGGGGACTTTGCCACCCCCTTACCTCAGTGGACAGATGATCCAGACAGAAGGTCAGTAAGGAAACACAGGCCTTAAGCGACGCATCAGACCAGATGAACGCTGTAGGCACCTATAGAGCATTCCAGCGAAAAGCAGAATACACGTCCTTCTCGAGTGCACACAGGACATTCTCCAGGACAGATCACGTGCTGGGCCACAGAACAAGCCTCAGTAAATATAAGAAAATCATATCAAGCATTTTTTCCAACACACGAGATTGAGACTAGAAATAAACTACAAGAAAAAAAAACCTCCAAAAAACACAAGCACATAGAGGCTAAACAGTATGCTACTCAACAATCAGTGGGTCTCTGAAGAAATGAAAGAAATTTAAAAATACCTGAAGACAAGCAAAAAGACAACTTTCCCGAACCTAGAGGACACAGCAAAAAGGGAAGTGTATTGCAATGCAGATCTACCTCAGGAAGTAAGAGTCTCGAATAAACAACCTAACCTTACAGTTGAATTAGAAAAAGAACAGACAAAACCCAAAGTTAGTAGAAGGAAAGGAATCAGGAGGATCAGAACAGAAATAAAGACAAAAAAAAAATAGAAAAGATCAATGAAATTAGGAGCTGGTTCTTTGGAAAGATAAGCAAAGCTGATAAACCTTTATCCGGACTCATCAAGAAGCAAACGAGAATGGGCCCAAATCAACGAAAGCGGAAACGCGGACGCGGGGGTGGAGAGCGGGAGCAGCGCTGTTCCTCGCTCCGCTGTTCCTGACGTGCCTTGGGGGCTGTTTGTGGCCAGCGAGCTGCCTTTATGATTTATTTACGATCGGCTCTGGATGGGAGGGTACTGGACAGCAGGATCACCCAGCTGAGAGTTTTCGGCGACGGGCTGCGTGTCTCGGGTCAGGAGCAGATCTGCTAACTGGTTCACCTGTGCTGTCCCCGCAGGTAAAGAAGCATTTGCAGGACCTGTCCAGCCGCATCTCCAGGGCTCGCCACAACGAGCTCTGAGGCCCCGGAGCCTGGCCGGCGGCACAGAGGAGGCGCCAGCTGCCTGGGGCTCCTGAAGACGGGCCGGGTGCTCGGGGTGGCGTGTCACCAGCAGAACCTCAGGGCGGGCGCGAGGGGGACGGGCCACGAGGGGCCTGAGCAGGAGGGATAACGCCGCCGGCCGGGAAGAGGAACCCCGTGATCCCGCCCCGCCCACCCCTGGCTGGTGGCCCTCTGCCCTCAGCACAGCCAGCCGTCACCTCTGTTGAGAATGCAGTTCCCAGCTGCCTGTGGAGTGCTGGTCCCCTATGCTACAGGTCACAGTTTGCGTCAAAATCTTAAAAATCTGCCACTGGAAATACTATGTACAGAAGTCCTTACAAATACATTGCAGTATTGAATTAAACCTTGAGGTCACTGAGGCGTCACCTCCCACCTCGCTGTGTCTGCTGGGCCGGGGGACTTCCGCTTCAGGTGAGCTGAGCGGCTCCAGGCCACCATGCCAGCTCCAAGGCCCTTCTCCCACCCCCTCCCCCCCACCTCTGTGGCATGAGATGGAGGAGGGGCTGGCGGGCTGGCTGGGCTCTCCCTGGTCTGGCGCTGAGTTATGGGGTAGAGACGGCAGGGCAGAGGGGATGGTGCCCTGGCCTCTGACCTGAGCTCCTGGCCCTGCAGGTCAGGGTTGGCAAGAGCCCGACGGCCCACAGGGCTCCACGTGCGGCGAGAGGGACCAGCTCAGGGTCAGGTCCACAGCACGCATGGTTCCAAGAGGGTCCCCCGGGTGCTGGGTTCCCATCTTGGCCACGTCTGATCTCGGCTTCAGCACTGGGACGTGCCACGTGCAGATACCCGTTAGCTGTGCTTACCAGAAAAGCCCAGGGTAGCCCGCCAGGCCTGTCAGGGCACCATGAACACGAGTGGGGAGGTGGCCCTGTGACAGGCAGCTCGGGTGCAGCCTCGTTCCTCCATGGGTCGCTTGGCCCAGCGCCAGGCCTGTCCAGCACAGGAGGTAACCCTAACCTGGGCCTTCATGTCATGTCTGCCACCGGCCCAACCGGCTGTTGTGTCCCTCAGCCCTGGCCAGGCTTCGGGCAGGGCTGGGGCAAATGCACTGAGACACCTGTCGGGCCCAAGGGAGGACTCGGTGCCGGGCTTCCAGGCTGCTCCTGGGAGCTCAGAGCTCACAGTCACGCGCTCGGGCACTGGGTCCCCCATGTGCACGCATGGCCCAGCCAGGCTCACGCTGGGGGGCAGTGCAAAGTTGGCCCAGGACATGGAGTCGAATGGGGTGGAGCTGACAGCCTAGAGGCAACTCCTGGCTTCAGACGTGTGCAGGGGAAACGGAGGGGCCTTCACTGTGGTTTGTCCTCGCTCTGGCCCTGGAGGAGACGGGTGAGGCGGAAGCCCCCCGATTCAGGGGCAGTGGCTGCACTGTTCAGTCGTAGTTTCTAGACGATCACTTTGAAGTAAAGGGTGTTTGTGTGAGGGCACAGACATATGCCTGTGGCTCAGTGAGCTCTCCCACGAGTGCTGGGGCCCCACCCCTGCTCAAGACGTGCAGGGCCCCGGGCTCCCCAGGACCCCCTCCCCCAGCACCCCTCTTTCCTAGAGCTAACCACTTGCGCATGTTCCCAAATCTGTATATTGGAACCTAATCCCCGAGGTGATGGTACCAGGAGGTGGGACCTTTGGGAGGTGATTAGGTCATGAGATTGGGGTCCTCGTGAACAGGATCAGTGCCCTTATGAGAGAGACCCCAGAGCTCCCTCGCCCCCTTCCACTGTGAGGACACAGAGAACCAAGAAGCTGGCCCTACCACACACCAAGCCTCCACGGCATGACCCTGGGCTTCTGAACTCCAGAACTGAAAGTAACCGGACGCTGTTTACGCCCAGGCTATGGTTTTCTGTTACAGTGGTCCAGTGGACTAAGAAACCACTCTTAGTAAGGTTGGATTTCCCTGTTCAAGCTTCATAAACATGCAGTTATAGTGGGGGGATGTGTCTGTGTCGGTGTGTGTGTGTGTGTGTGTGTGTGTGTGTGTGTGTGTGTGTGTGTGTGTGTATGTTGTCTGGCTTTCAGTAGATGTGCTGGTGAGATTCAACAATGTCTAGCAGGAATTTGTTCCTTTTCGTTGCTACGTAGTATTCCGTTATGGGGGCGTATCACACTTTGATTTTACTCCGTTCTCCTGCTGAACACTTGAGTTGTTTTCAGTTTTGTACGTAACATCAGTTAGAAATGACTGTGGTGAACATTCGTGGGGGGGTGGAGCTGCTGCCTCCCAAGCACCTCGCTTTCCTCCCCTGGGTTTCCCTCAGGTGCTTCAAGGAGGTCCCTGTTGATGGGCAGTTATTTCTAATGCGTTTTTTCAAGATAAGGTGTCCTCAACATAATAAAGCCCACAGCTAACATCAAAAGCTGAAAGCTTTTGCTCTAAAATCAGGAACAAGACAAGGATACCCGCTCTCACCACTTCTATTCAACATAGTATTGGCAGTCCTAGCCACAGCAATTCGGCAACAAAAAGAAAGAAAAGGCATCCAAATTGGAAAGGAAGAAGTAAAACTCACTTCTTGCAGATGACATGAAATTATACATAGAAAAAACTAAAGACTACATCCAAAAACTGTTAGAACTGATAAACAAATTCAGTAAAGCTGCAGGGTACAACATTAATATACAGAAATCTGTTGTGTTTCTATATACAGTGAAAGTAAACTACCAGAAAGAGAAATGAAGAAAACGGTCCCATTTATAATTGGAATAATTCAAAGAGAATAATTGAAAGAGAATAAAATACCTAGGAATAAGTTAAACCAAGGAGGTGAAAGTCCTGTACACTGAAAACTGTAAGACATTGATGAAAGAAACTGAGGAAGACACAAATAAATGGAAAGATATTCCATGCTCATGGATTGGAAGAATTAATATTGTTTAAATGCCCATACTACCCAAAGCAATCTATAGATTCAGTGCAGTCCTCTGAAAATTCCAATGACATTTTTCACAGAAACAGAACAAACAATCCTAAACTCTTTATGGAACCACAAAAGACCCCAAATTGCCAAGTCAATCTTGAGAAAGACACAGCTGAAAGCTTCATGCTCTGTGATTTCAAACTATATTACAAGCCTATAGTAATCAAAACAATATGGTATTGGCATAAAACAGACACACAGATCAATGGA
The DNA here is from genome assembly GCF_949774975.1 of Lagenorhynchus albirostris. NCBI lineage: Eukaryota > Metazoa > Chordata > Mammalia > Artiodactyla > Delphinidae > Lagenorhynchus > Lagenorhynchus albirostris. Next base: position 145,957,960 of record NC_083098.1, read on the forward strand.
ACAGAATAGACCGGAAATAAATCCACACTTATGTGGTCAGTTAATTTACAACAGAGGAGCCAAGAATATACAATGGGGAAAGGACAGTCTCTTCAATAAATGGTGTTGGGAAAACTGGACCACTCACTATCTTACACCATGTACAAAATTTAACTCAAAATGGATTAAAAAACGTTAAGACTTGAAACCATAAAACTCCTAAAAGAAAACAGTAAGCTCCCTGGCATTGGTCTCGGCGATGATTTTTTGGATCTGACACCAAAAGCAAAGGCAACCAAAGCAAAAATAAATAAGTGGGACTACATCAAACTAAAAAGCTTTTGCACAGCAAAGGAGACCATCAACAAAATGAAAAGGGAACCTACGGAATGGGAGAAAATATCTGTGAACCACATATCCGATAAGGAGTTAATATCTAAAATATATAGAGAACGCATATAACTCAGTAGCAAAAAAGCAAACAATCCAGTTACAAGTGGGCAGAAGACCTGAATAGACATTTTCCCAAAAAAGACACACAAATGGCCCACAGATACATGAAAAGGTGCCCAACATCACTAATCATTAAGTTTTGTTTTTTGTTGGTTTTCCTATTTTTGGTCACGCCTTGAGGCACGCGGGATCTTAGTTCCCTGACCAGGGATTGAACCCGTGCCCCCTGCAGTGGAAGCGCAGAGTCCTAACCACTGGACCACCAGGGAATTCCATCGTCACTAATCATTAGGGAAATGCAAATCAAGATCACAGAGAGACATCACCTCACACATATTAGAATGACTATTATCCAAAAGACAACAGATAACGAATGTTGACTAGGATGTGGAGAAAGGGAACCCTTGTGCACTGTTGGTGGGAATGTAAATGGGTGCAGCCTCTGTGGAAAACTGTGGAGATTCCTCAAAAAATTAAAAATAGAACTACCATATGATCCAGCAGTTCCACTTCTGGGTATTTATCTGAAGGAAATGAAAACACTAACTCAAAAAGGTATCTGCACCCCTGTGTTTATCCCAGCATTATCTACAACTGCCAAGATATAGAAGCAACTGAAGCGCCCATCCATGGATGAATGGATAGAAGGTGTGGTACAAACATACAGTGGAATGTTACTCAGCCATTAAAAAAACGGAACCCTGCCATTTGTGACAACATGGATGCCCCTAGAGGGCATTGTGCTAAGTGAAGGAAGACAGACAGAAAGATGAATATACGATCTCACATGTATGTGGAATCTTAAAAAAAAAAAAAAAACAACTGAACTGATACAGAGAACAGATGTGTGGTTGCCAGAGGCGGAAGGTAGGGAGTGGATGACGCGCCGAAGGGGGTCAAAAGGCACGAACTTCCGATTATAAACTAAGTCACAGGATGTAATGTACGACACGGCAACTCTAGTTAACAATACTGTAGTGTGTATTGACAGCTGATGGAAAGTCGGTCTTCAGAGTTCTCATCACATTCCGTAACTCTGCGAGGTGCTGGATGTTAAGTAGACTTACTGTGGCGATCGTTTCACAATATATACAAATATAGAATCGTTACGCTGTCCACCTAAAACTAATAAAATTTGTCAATTAAACCTCAACAAAACAATAATAAGGTGTTGTGTCTGACACTGATATTCCAGGATTAAGACGCTAAACCCAGCACAGCACTGGAGGCCCCCCAGCCTCCAGGGCACCTCTCTGCCGGATCTGTGTCCAGCGCCCTGCACAGTCTCCCTTAGGCCAGCTCAGGCCTGAGGAGGGTCCAGCCTGGGGACCTGAGGGCACAGGGCATGACAGGACATGAGGGGAGTGGGAAGGGCAGCGATGGGGGTGTCACTGCAGGGGTGCTGGGCCAGGGATGCCCCTTCCCTCTCAGCAAAGGTGGGGAGCCCTTCCCAGACTTGAGTTGGGGTCCAGGGTCCCTGAGACCTCCTCCCACCACCACACAGTGGCCCGTGGGCCTCACCCCTGGTGGCTGTGACAGCTTTGCCGAGGTGACCCTGCTGGACTTGGCCACCAAGTGCTGGCTAGCCGCCCCTCGCAGCTCTGGAGGAAGGGCAGGCAGTTGTCTGGTCCCCACTTGGCCCCGTGTGGCCGCCCTAGCTGGCTTAGCCCTAGCGCCCCTGAGCCTCGCTGGCCGGAGGGCAGCCATCGTACGTCAGGACAAACCCCTGCCCTTGGCATTCGTGCCCCGTGGCCCCTCCACAGACTCCTGGCTCCCCGACCGCCCCTCTCGTGGCGCCCTTGGCCAGGCCTGGCTGACCCCGCAGGGAACTGCTCTGCTTCCCGTGACCGTGTTGCTGCAGGTGCATGCTGCCCAGCAGACCCCTCGGCCACCCACAGCGCCAGAGGGGGGCGCGGAGACCCTTCCTCGATGCCCCACACATCCATGGCCCTGTGTTAGCCTCACAGAAGCTCATCTTACTTGGAAAACGGGAGACCCCAGACACCAGCCACTCAAGGTCACTGGTAAGGCCCGGGACCCCCAGTTGCCTGTCCCCGAGCAGGCGCGTGCAGCCTGCCCAGGGCATGGAGGTCGGCCCCCCTCCCACCCGAGGGAACCCTGACACAGCTGAAGCCCCGGACTGGGGCGCACTGGCCACGCTTTGCCCCCACTTGTGCCTTAAAAGTGAAGCCTGCTACCCTGGAGTCCCATCCAGGGCGTGTGAAAACCGGACCTGTTTGTTGGGCAGCCCCGGGGCCTTCGCATCCCACGAGGCACTTTGCCGCCACAGGCTCGGCAGGGGAGGGGGACTGAAGTGCTAGCCCCACTGGCCTGAGGGACCCGCCGCCAGGAGGAGGAGGTGTGGGGTGCAGCCGCTTGGGCTCCCCACGGGCAGGCTAACCACGGCTCGCTGGGTCCGGGCTGGGATCGCGGCAGGAGGCAGGGAGGGATGGGTCTGCGTGGGCCCTGGTCAGGATCCCCACCAGGCGGAGCAGGGCCCCGTCTCATCTCTGAGGCCGGGGTGGGACAGCCCGGCTTGGCGAGGAGGACAGGAAGCGCACCGCCAACTCCAGGAACTTCCCACCATCCGGACTCCCATTGGCCAGTGGAGGGGGAACCAGCCCACCGGCCCGCTGAGCCCTGGACCCACCAAGGCCACAGGGAGAGCCCCACCCAGCCACCAGGAGTCCCTGCGTGTGTCCAGAGGCACGTGGCACGAGCCCTCACCCTCAGGAAATAACTGGCCGGTCGACAGTGGAACACGAGTGATTTTAAACCATTTACAGAACTAACTAAATGGGTCCCGAGAAGCGGGCAGTCAGCTGAGCGCGCGAGGGCCATGCCATCCAGGCGCAGGGCAGCAGTGACCCAGAGGGGACAGCGGGGGCCCTGCAGAGGGCGCCACGTGGTGGGGCCTGGCCGGATCCCCCGTGGTTGGGGACATGCGTTTGGCTGGGACACATCGTCGTCACCGGGCCGCCGCCTCCAGGGAAGGCGCGGGCAGGTCGCATCCCAGAACCGGAGACTGCTCGCCAGACGCCCCCTCAGGTCCACCTGGAGCCGCCCGACACCTGTCCAGGCGGCACCTCCCGCCGGCCTGGGGACCAGAGCAGGCGTCAGAGGAGCGCCCCGGAGCCGTCCACCCGCCCCCACCCCCGCCCCCGGCCCGGGCAGCGCGCCCACCCTCGGCTCGGAGCCTGAGCGCCGGGACGCAGCAGAGGTGCCGCGGGGCCGCTCCCTCGAGCCGACGGGTCGCGTCGCAGTCCGGCCGCCTCACCGCGGGGTCCCCTTCCGCCTCTGCTCCAGCGCCGGCAGCCGCTCCTCCCGGGCCTGCGCGTGCCGGGCCCCCGCCCTGTGCGCCGCCTCTGTGGCCAAGATGTCGATCTGCGCGTAGCGGGAAGCACCGGCCCCTGCGAGCAGCCCCAGGTGAGCCGGCGGGGGCGCACCCACCCCGCGCTCCGGCCAGGGCCTGAGCGCCGGCTTCGGGGCTGTGAGGGGGTGCCCGCGAGCCCCTGGCCCAGGGCCGATGCGCCCGGGGCTCAAGGCCCCTGCGGACCCACCTCGGATGCCCGCGCCGCCCTCCTGGAGCTGCAGGCCCAAGTAGTGCAGCTGCCTTGGGGGCGAAGGGCTGGCGGGGACGTTCACATATGTGGGCGCCTCACTGCACGGCCTCTCGGGTCCTGCGGGGAGAGGGGCTGTGAGTCCCCAGGCGGTGGCCGAGGCTGAGCTGACCCCCTAGACTGTTCGGGAAAGAGCTCCCCACTGCCCACCCCTCAAGTGTCCCGCTCTCCTCCTCTCCAGGGCCTGGGGAGCCTCCCCGACTCCCCCGTTTTCCTGGCCATCTTTTCCCACCCCACCCACGTCCCTCCCTGACCGCGGTGCCCCTGCCCCCCACAACGGGCTGACCAGGGATGCCCCCTATGGCCCGCTGGACACGCGTCCATCTTCAGCCCCTGGCCGCCCACCCTCAAACATCCCTCCCGGCCACTTCCTCCTTGGCTTCCAGGTGCCCTGCCCCTCCCAGGCAGGATGCCCCCCCCCTCGGCTGTCCTCCCGGCTCACCCCATCTGCTTCAGGGACCCTCTTTGGACCGGTGAGTCCCCACAGAGCATCGTTCCCTGAGCGCAGGCCCACACTTCCATCCACTGTGACACCTCCTCCAGGGTGGCCCCAGGCACTTCAAGTCCCCTCCCCCATCCAAGAAACTGCCCCCTGCCTCCCCCATTTCCTAGAAGTCGATGGTTTCACTCAGCAAACGCCAACGGGGCTCCGGGCAGGTGCGACAGGAGCGCGGGGGGGGGGGACCCAGAGTGCCTGGCTGCACCCCCGATCCACCTTTCCCCCACCTGCCCAAGAGCTCTGCCTGTTGGGCCCCGGGTGGCTGCAGGAGACCAGGCTCACGACCCTGCCTGGCCACTCACCGGCAGCCGAACCACGGGGGGGGGGGGGGGGGTGAGCCAGAGCCATCCCAGAGGGCAGGAGCGCAGGTCCTCCCTCCTCCCTGAGGGCCCCGTCTCGCGACACAGCCAGGCCTAGGGACTCGCACAAATCCACCTGGCCAGCTCCCGGCCCCAAGGGATTCAGGGGCTGGGATTCTGGTGGGGGTGGGATCTGGGGGGAGTGGGATTCCGGGAGGGAGGAGTCAGGAGGGGGGTGGGATCAGGTGGGGGGTTGAAGCTCCCACAGGACAGCCTGTCTCTGGCCACCTGCCCACAGGTCCGGGGAGCTGAGCCCGGGAGGGTCCTGGCTCTGCCGGCACCGGGCACTGGAGCGCCAACCAGCCCAAGGGGCTTCAGTGGGCAGACGCCACCCCACTCGCTGCCACGTACTGGTACAGGGCACCACTGCGGGCACCACCTTCTGGAGGCCCGCACCCGCACAGAAGCCTGCACCTCATCCCTCCACCGCCCCAGCAAGGCCAGAGGGTGTCCTCCTTGCTCAGCAGGGAGACCGAGGCCAGAGAGACCCCGTGTTCCCAAGTCAGCCAGCCTGGTGGGAACGGCCAAAGCTGGGGGTGGGGATGGCAGCCAGAGCGGGCTGTACCCGGGGCTGACCTGCGGCGACAGGGAGGGAAGGAGGAAGGCTTCTGTTGGACACAGACCCTCTCCCGTGTAACCCGAGATGACAGGCAGAGGCGCCCAGGGAGGCACCTAGACCGGGGGTCCAGGGGAAATCTGGGCAGGCTGCCTGGAGAAGGGGGCACACGCTGAGGGGTGAAGCTGGGGAGCGGGGAGCGGGAAGGCCTGATTGAAGCTGGGAGAGCCCATCAGGGGCTGAGACGGGGTCCGAGGGGAGGCTAGGAAGGAGGCCCAGCCTCCTGAAAGCTGAAAGGAGGGCTGTGGCTTGACCTGAGGTCACGTGGACAAGCTCCCCGTGGCTCAGCAGCTAGCTTCAGGGCTGGATCCGCATTTTCCACAGTGGAAGCAGGAGAGTGGGTGGAGGGTTTGGGGCAGCCCAGCATCTCCAGGGTCACACCAGGCAGCACAGGAAGGCTGCCATCCCGCCTTGGTCTCTAGCAGCGTCTGCGGGGGCAGGGGCGCCCCTCTGGTGGCTGCTCCCCAGCCCTGGCTCCCCCAGGCTCCCCTTTACCTCCCATCTCCCTCCCTGATCCTTCAGACTGAGCCTCCTGCCAGCATCTCGGGAGCTGTCTCGAACACTCTCCGGGCCAAGCAGAGATCGGGTGGGTCTGTCCTGACCTCTCCCTGGCCACACAGCAGACCCGGCCTGACCACACTGGGTGTCTCACCCATCACCGCTCTCTGGCCACGCTATCTTGGGTCTGATTCATCTCTGCTTCCACCAGACCCAGGGCCCCCTCCTCCCCCAGGCCCCCCACCCCAGAGGAAAGGTTCCTTGTCCTCCAGTAGATCCTGACGCCTGTCCCCTGCCTGTTCCCTGGAACACACACTCTGTCTGGGTAAAAGGGGGAGTGGGGGGGTGGACAGCAGGCAGGAGGCATCCAGGACCATCTGGGAAGGCTGCCCACTGCCCAGCGTCATCAGGGAGTGTCCTCAGGGTCCCATCCTGACCCAGGGAACCCTAGGCTGGCCGACGTGGGGCTTTCCTGTGGCCACTGTCTGACCCTGCATGCCCATGGCCTTGCCCTTCCCCTCCTGCGCCCTCCACTCTGGACGGGCCTGGGCCTTGCTTGGCCCACACGGTCTAGCCCCAAACAGGCACCATGCTCCTCTGAAGAGGAAATAGAAAGATCCCGCCCCAGGCTGGAGGTGGCCTCTACTCCACTGAGAAAATGAGGCACAGAGCACACCCCCGACCTCTAGCCACGCCACCCGAGGCCAACCTCCCCCGACTTGCAGCCTCTCCCAGATTCCCAGGCCTTCCCCTGGGTCAGAGCCAGCATCTGCCCAGCGGTCACCTCTTAACGGGGCTTCTCCGAGGGGACCCCACGTCTCCCCCTGGCTCCCTGCCTGGGTTTCCTCCCACCAAGGTCACCAACGCCCCTGCCCACTCCTGGGTCCCCAGAGCATCGTCACCTCTGTTCTCTGTCACCTGGAGGACAAGCCTCCCTCTTAAAGGCTGCAGCTCCAGGCCAGAGCTGACCCTGCCCGCTCTGACCACGCACCGTCCCGGGCAGGCTGGCCACGCCCGGCCACCTTGTCCTCAACTCGCTGCCTGGCACCATCGCACCCCAGCCGGGGCTCACCCCGGCTGCACACTGCCGCCCTGCCGTCCACTGTCACCCCCTCCCCGCTGCACCCTCCTCCCGCTGACCCCCCGCTGTCTTGTCTGGCAAAGACTTTCTGGCTGGGCTGTGACTGCGGCCACTGTGACCCCACGTCCCTCGTCCCGAGGCGTGCCAAAGCCAAGGCCTACCTGAGTGCATCCCCGGGAGCCCAGCGGGTGAGGCGGCAGCTCCCTAGACCAAGGAGAACACATGTCAGTCTGTCCATCCGGCTCCCGCTCACCCGGCACCCAGCCCAAGAGCCAGGATGCTACCCAGGAGTCCCAAAGGGCCACCGCCAGGGAGACCAGCCGGGGGCCCGACTCCTCTCCAGGGGTCCCTGCCCACCCTGACACCCACAAACCCATCTGGGGTGAGGCGTCGGCAGCTCGGGCCTCCAGAACACATGTGGCCTGGCTGCTCTCGTCAGTGTTGGTGGCCGTGTCACGCTGCCAGCTGTGTGGCAGGGTTTGTAGCCGTGAGATGCACGAGGGCTGTCACGTCACCCCTGGCCCCGGGCACTGCCGGCCTGCTCTGAGCAGGGCACCCCGGCTGAGCCACTCCTGGGGGCCCCGTGAGATGGGTCAAGGCCCCTAGACCGCAGGGTGGCCACTTGGAGGTGCCTGACTGGAGGCGCAGAAAGACTCCGAGAAGGAAAGGGGTTCGGGGGCTTCAGAGCTGGGGGCAGTGTCTGCCGGCAGATTGGGAGGGAGGGACGGTGCCCACTGCCGGCACGGTCACTGCTGCCTAAGTCTCCATGCCCCAAACCAGTAGGAGCCGGGCCAGCCAGGGCCAGGGGCACCTGACGGGAAAGGGCCCGGCATCCCCGGCGCTTCTGAGGACAGCCCGGCAGTGGGGTCTCATGGGGGGCTGCGGGCTGGCATGGGGGTGCAGAAGCCTGACCCGCTCTCTGGGAGGTCAAAGGGGCTGCCCAAACTCAGGACACAGCACCTCGACCCTGGTCCCGGCCAGGCTGCTGGGCACCTGGGCTGGCCTAACCCATCACCTTGTGTAAAGGCGCCCGGCAGGCTTGGGGACTTGGGGAGGGTGTGTCTGACCTCCAACACCTGGGACAAGAGCCGACCGCCCTCAGGAGCCCCATCACTAGCTGCTCAGAGCCCCACCCACAGACGGCACCTGCTGTGCTGGCGGCGAGTCCGGCGGGCACAGCGTCAGACCCAAAGGACGAAACCACGTGCCGCGGGAGATGAGCAAATGCGGCGCCTCCTGTCCCCTCCCCCTGGGCGCCAGGGCCAGGTGGGGGCAGGTGGGTGCACGGGGCCTGGGGAGGCGAGGACGACTCTCTGGTTGCCCCCAGCCCTGCCATTTCTGGCACCTGAGAAGCCCACCCCACCCCAGGGAGGGTGAGTGAAGCTGGTGGCCCCAGGAGTGCAGAAGCAGGTGTTCCCAGCCAGGGGCGCGAGGCCCACCCCGTGAGCTCCGGAAAGATAGGGGACGAGGCCAAAAGCTTCCCGCGGGGCTACCCTGGCGGCGCACCTGGCCGCACCCGATGAGAGGCTCCGTGCCTCTGGGCTGCCCTGGGCTGCAGGGGAAACTGAGGCACACCCTCCTGGGGGCTAGGCCCTCCTCCTGAGCCGCCCCATCGCCTCCCCAAAGGGCTGTGGTGGTCAGTGGCCACTCCCATGGAGGGCCCCTCCCTCCTCTGGGCCCAGGTCCTGGCCACGCCCCTCCAGCCCAGAGCCCGTCCCCTCCGGAAACTTGCTCCGACCGCGCCCGAGCCCTCACCTGGCGGCCCTCGGTCCACCCCTCCCGCCGCGCCCCTCAGATGGCTCTTCCCTGAAGTCCCGGCCATCGACCTCGGTCCAGGAGACCAGAGGTCACAGCCAGGGTGCCCGCACGGGCCAGGGGAAGGCCGAAAACCCAGCTCCAGCCCTCCCTGGCTTCACGTGGAGGGCAAGTCCCTCGGCCGCCGGGGCCACCACCTGCTCTGGTGGAGGGAGGGCCGTCTGCAGGGCACGTGGGAGCGCCGCGGGGCTGGGCCTGGAAGATGAGGGCTCTGGCGGGAGCGGGCTGCCCAGGCCTCCAGGGCCGCTCCCCACAGCCCGCAGCACCAGCACCTCCCAGCCTCTTTCTTTGGCAACAAGGCTGGTGGGTCCCTCTGGGGAGGCGACAGTAGCAGTGAGTCGAGCCCCTTTGGCAGGCAGCCACCGAGCACTTCCATACAACGTCTCAGCAGGCCCCTCGGGGCCCAGGCAGGCAGGACTGCTGTCCTCTCTACGGAGGAGGCCCAGACAGGGGCAATGAGTTGCTGGGGGCCGCCCAGCCGGCGGGCAGGGCCCCAGCTTGCCCTTCCCTGCACTGCAGTGTCGCAGGAACCGGGCCAGAACCCCGGCCCTCAGCGTCCACAGGGACGTGGGCCCCCCAGCTCTCTAACAGGGCGGTGAACAGGGTGAAGTGGGTGTGATGGTGGGATGTGGCTTCCCGGGATGTGCAGGGGGACCCTGATGGGGTCCCTGGAGCTCTGCTGCCCACGTAGGGGAGACTAGGGGTGGGGAGGGTGCTCCAGGCTCAGAGCCAGGACCCTCACTGGCCCAGGAGGTAGGGTGTCCACCCTCACTGGACACCGGGAGCCACCTGCCTGAGCCTAAGGGACCACTGAGGACCACATTGTGCTCTCCAGTGAACGTGTGCACACACACCACACAGGCCACACACGTGCGTGGGCACACGCATACACCTGGCACCCAAGCACAGATCACACCACACATGTAACACGTGCACACAGGATGTGCACACGCCACACACAAGTGCATGCAAGTGCACACACGCACGTGCACGCCACGACACACATGCACGTTGCATGTCACACATGTGTGCACGTCTCACGCACTGTACACATGCATGCAAATGAAAGCACTCACATGCACACATCGCACGCTGGCGCACACACCACACACGCACGCACACGTGCACGAGGCCTGTGTGCCGTCTGAGGCTGCTCTCCTCGTTCACGCCTCCGGCGTGTTCAGGCTTAAGGCTGAACAGACAGGCGAGGCCTCTCCCTGCTCTGTGACCCACGGGCCAGGGGAGGCCGAGCCCCTGGATTTCAGAGACAGTTAAAGGCCCCACTGGGAGGGCCGGGGTGGGAGGTGGACACAGCTGGCCACATGGAAAGGAACAAGACGATAAGAAAAAACAATTTTATTTCCAGTCTGAGAATGTATTACAAACAGTGTCAGGTGTGAAGAGCAACAGACGGCTTCAGCCAGCAGTGAAGGTACAAAGCGAAACGGTTACAGCTGAGCTGTGAGCGGGACGCAGCCGGCCGGAGCCCAGATCGGACGGACTCGGGCCTCGCCTTCCACGCGGGCGTCTGGAATCGTAGCGCGAACGGACAAACCAGGCCACGCAGCCAAAATCCATGCAGGAGAGCAGGCCAAGCCGACCGCGGAGGGCGTGGAGGAAGCGCGACGCCCGCAGGTGGCCCACCGGCAGTGCCTGGGGCCCCTGAATGCGAACGCCAGCCCGAGCCCTGCGTCCTCTGGTCCTGACCACCAGCCCCTGGCGCAGCCAGCAGGGCGGAGGGGGGCGCCCGGCAAGTGACCCCGACCCTGCCCTTCCCCGCCCGCCCCTCTCCCTGGAGCGCGCAGGTTCAGAAAATGGCGGCTGTGAGTGAGCCGTCGGGGTCCCGGGGTCCCGAGAGCCAGACCCCCAGCAGTCCCCGGGGCCTCCTGGGCCTCAGCAAACCCCCCAAAGGACAGACCACCTGTGCGCGCAAGCAGGTGAAGCCCCTCGGACACAGCGCAACGCGCAGGGAGGTTGGTCTCAGGCTCCTGTTTGATTTGGGCACCTGGTCCTTGGGCTCTGCCCCGGCCCCGGCCCCCCACCTTCCAGAACGCACTTCCAGCTGCGGCCCTCCCTGCAGGCTGGACCCCCAGGCCGCCCCACGGCACGAGGGCAGCCCCACGAGGGCACCGCCCACCCCGCAGCCGCCGCCCTCAGGGAGGCGCATTTACCTTCAGTCCTCCGCAGACGGGACACGCGGAAAAGAGAGCCGGAGGGGGCCCCGCGTGGGGGGCGCCCGCTTCCCAGGGCTCGCCCGGCCCCGACGGGGCCTCTGTCTCCTGTCCCCGCCGTCGCTCGCCCAGCCAGCCGGAGGGACACCCCGCCGCCAGCCGGCCGCCCGAGTCCCCGGCGGCTCCGTCGCTGGCGCTGCCCTGTGTGGCGGGGGGCTGGTCCCGGGCCGCCTGGCGCAGGCTGCGGGGCGTGTCGTAGTGGGGCCGCGGCGCGGAGGGCACCTGGTACTCGGCCGCCCCGGGGGCGCAGGCGCACAGGCCGGGCTCGGGCACCACGCCTCCCGGCAGGCTGAGCAGAGAGCCTAGCTCCTCGGCCCCGCGCCACACGTCCAGGCTGCTGCCTGCGAAGGACGAGAAGCTGCCCGAGTAGGAGGAGTGGCTGCCCGTGGCGATGCCGCTGTCCGAGGAGCTCTGGCGGCCGACCTCCTGCAGCTGCCGGGGCCGCAGCGGCCTGGGGGGTGGCCTTGAGGCACCTGCTGCGGCTTCCCCGGGGGCCTGGGCAGCCGCCAGCCCGAGACCCTCCGGCGACGCGCACGCCGAGGACGGGGACGGCTCTGGCCACGGCACGAGCCGGCTGCTGGCGCTGACGTCTGAGTGGCTGGCCTCTGACGACGAGCTGGACAGGCTGCGGTCGTCCCCTGAACGGAGAGTCGGGGGCTGAGACTCCTGTGGGGCTTGGGCTGCCCGGGGTGGGCTGGGGAGCCTCGGTGGGAGCTGACGTCTAGCCCCCCCACGCCCCCGCCCTGCTGAGGGCCTGCACTCTCCGGTCTCCAGTCGCCACCCTGGGACGGCTGACCCACACCCTGCCTGGACCTCCACGCCCAGCGTCACCCAGGACGGCCCCTTCTCCCACACCAGTCCCCTCCCTGCCGTCCCCCTGGGAACCAGACGTGAGCCCTTCCTCCGGGAAGGCGGCGGCCCTTGCGCACCTGAGCCCCCGGCTCTAGGGGCCTGGACGGAGAGGCCACCGTCCCCACTCTGCACCCGTGGGACTGGCGACAATCACACAGGACAAAGGGCCCGCAGAGCTCCCCCGCCTCTGGCCCAGGAGACCCCGGTGCAGCCCCCCACCCACCACCCCCGGGAGCTGCAGCGTCCCCTCGACGCGCGTCCGTCTCCCCGCGGAGCACAGCAGCTGAGGGGCCTCGCTCCCGGCAGCCAGCACCCCTGAGCCTTCTGTGTGGGCGCAGACGGTGAAGCCACAGCCTCACCAGGCCACACCCCGGTGGCTGGGAAGGAATTCGAACCCAACCCCCCAGCCGGTACCCACGGGGCACCGTGCTTACGGTCAGCATCCAGGCCGGAGCTTAGTGAGTGTGGCATCACGAGTGAGAGAACGAATGGACCAACAGAGGGAGGGGCATGAATGAACGAACAGGAGCTGGGAGGTTGCCTTAAAGGGACAGCTGCGGCCCCAGGGCCACTGGCCCCCCCTCACGGCCCAGGCCATGGCCCTACCTGCGCTGCCCGGCCAGCCGGAGTGGGAGAGAAGGCTGAGCCGCTTCTCCAGCCGCAGGGCTTCCAGGGCCTCCTGGGCCACGCGCTCCTCCACGGCAGGGCCCCCGGCGCTCAGGTCTGCAGCAGAGGGGACGGTCAGCGAGGAGGCGTCCCCAGCCCTGTCCCCGCGGCCCACCCACTGCTCAGGACGTCACAGTTACCCCAGCACTGACAGGGCTGTGTGGACCTCGGTCCAGTCGCAGCACCACGACAGAGCCCCTGGGAGCCCCAGCTCCTCCCCACGCCAGCACCCCAGCTGCCAGACACCAAGCTCAGGGTACCCAAACCACCCCCGTCCAGGTCCCCGGCCATCATCCTGTGTCCTGGGCCCAAGGGCAGCCCCCCTGACCACCAGCAGATGTCCCGTGCCCCGAAGTGGACGGTCCCTGCAGCGGACCGGGGCACTGGTACACCCTCCTGCTGCTGGTGAGGCAGCAGGACGCTGGCGCTGGACGGACTCGCAGCCCCACCACTTGCCCTCCCCGAACCTCGCAGCCACGACTGCAAAACGTGGGAGCAGAGACAGTGCACGCCACGCGCAATGGGACCAAGGTGGGAACGCACAGGACATGCTTGGGGCAGGGTGCACCCCGGAACTCTATCTTCTCCCCTTCCCCCTCCCCACTGTATGTGAGGCAGGTCCTGCCTCTGGGCCTTGGTGCCCAAGTGCGTCTGACCGAGCAGCGGTCAGCTTGAGAAGACACCCCCAAATCTCAGTGTTAAGGCTGCTGACCCAATGGAGGCCACATCTCAAGAGTCCCCAAAGATCACAGGCTTTCAACACGACACCGGCCAGGCTCAGCGAGCAGGGACCCACCAGCCCCGTCCACACCCCGGCTGTCCACACCCCAGCTGTCCACACCTGCCCCATCCACGCCAGCCCCCTTCTGATCCCGGCCACCCACACCACTGCCTGCGGCGGCAATGCGGTAAGCCGCCAGCAGAGGGCGCTGCCGCACCACCCAGCAGAGCCCGGGCGGCGAGGCTCCGGTCACAGGAACTGCCTCCTTCCTCCCCAGCCCGCCCCCTACCCCGCCCCCCGGGCCTGCTTGGGGGGTTGCGGGGCTGAGGGGCCCACGCTGGGAGAAAGGGGACCTGGCACGTCGCCAGCCCCTGTCTCCCTAGGAGGTCCACCTGCCCCCGACCTGGCTATGGTGCCCATGCAAGGAGGCCACGGATGTGAGCTCACTGACCACCTGCTGCCCGGCCACAGGCCTTGGTCTCCCACCTGGACAAGGGGACAAGCGCTGCTTCACTGGGGCGAGGGGAGTATCGGTGACCCTGGGTACCACCCACCCGGAGTGCCTCGGTCAAAGGAAGCTGCGATGACGAGGACCAGCCTTTGTCCCTGCCATGGGCTTGGGCCTCCCCGAGGGAAGAAATGCCCAGGTAGCGTGGCCCTCCGCGGGCCAGCGCCATCCCTGGTCCAGGACTCTTGAAGAGCAGTGTCCCAGCCACAGCCAGGGAAGTGGGAGAGAAGGCAGGCCAGCTCATGCAGCCCTGGCACCTGCCAACCCGATGCGCTGAGACCCCAGCTCACAAGGCGACTTCCAGCCCGAGCTCTGGCTCCCACGGAGCCAGCCTTGACCCCAGCGACCGCAGGCGAGGGCCCAGCCCAGGTCTGGGAGACGGGCCGGCTCGGAAGGTCTTCGGGGTCCCGGGCTCGGGCCTCTTGCTGGCCCACCTGGTGCAGCTGCAGTAATTGTCCCAACCGAGAGCCTCCGCCTCTGAGCGTCCCAGCAGCTCAGACCCCGTGGAGGAGGGGCTGTGCCAGGGCGAACGCCCCCGGGAGCCCGAGATCAAGCAGCCCACCTGACCCTCCCACCTGGCCGGGCTCCCCAACTCCGGCACCCACCTGGGAGAACAGGCCGCAGCCCAAAGGGGCCCTTGGTCGGGGAGATGCCGCGGACAATGCAGTCGAACAGGAAACTGATCTGCTCTCCCTCGGCCGAGGACAGGAAGAAGACCCCAGCCCCTGCAGAGGGAGGACAGACCCCGGTGTCAGCCTGGCCAGAGCTCGGGTCGGTGGGGCCCCTGCAGGGCGGGCTCAGGGCCGCTGCGCGGGGACTGCCCACAGAGGCCTGAGCCAACCCGTGAGACCACCCCCCCCCCGCCCCGAGCACCGCGGCGATGTCCCCACGGCACTGTGGTGACGTGAGCCATGCAGGCGGCTCAGGCCACACGCCGGCTCTCCCAGGCCTGAGGACACCATCCCGGCCTGAGTCCGGGCTGCACGGCCTCAGCAACGTGGGAGAGGGCGTCCTGCCCGCTGGCCCCAAGCCGTCAGCCATCTCTCGTCTCCCAGGCTGGTAAGAGGAGCTGGGGCGACTTCTGGAGGATGGGGGTCACAGAGTGGGCCGAGGAGGGCGTCCCGGATGCGTGGAGAGCCCAGCAGCCCCTCCCTCTGGCCCACGCTCCTTTGAGGGGTGGGCGGCGGGTGCACTTCCAGGAGGGCGGCTGCGAGGCCTGGTTTCCTCACCCGGGCTGTGGTGAGGGGAAGCTGGCAAGATACAGGCAGTGGCTCCTGCCCTGCAGACGAAGCAGCCTGGCCCACCTCAAAGCCCCTCCCCTCTCCCCGGGCTCGTCTTCTGGGTGGGGGGCACCGGAGCCCCTGGCGCGCAGCTGCAGGGCTGAGATCCAGCCTCGGGGCTCCCACCCACAGAGGTGATTTTAAAAGACACGTTTACATACTGAGATACGGGAAAGTCATCGTGGCTTATACACGAGTTCACTTGAGTTTGATGCTAACTAAAATAGCCTACTTGTGGTCTATCAAATTGTACATCTGCCTTAATTATTAGAGAAAAGGGCACGTCGACCAGCAGTAAAGACTGTCCACGTTAAACATAAAGATTAAATAAATGCCCCTCCTCCTTCGATGCTAAGCCCCCCTCCCAGGTGCCAAGGCCACGCTGACTCTCTGTGTACGCGCTGGTCTGTTTTTTTATTTTTATTATTTTTTGAAACCTTGAAGAAACGTCACCCTGACTGCTTTGATGGTCTTTGTTCTGACAAGATATAAAGCTGTGCTGAAAACCCTGCTTTTCCGGAGTCATCTGGGAAGCAGGTTTCCGGGCCCGTCCTCAGTTTGGCTCCAATAAAACTCTTTTCTATTCTTATTATTGATGGTTTATTGATTACTTCCGTTGACAGAGGGGAGGCCCGGCTGCGATCCCAGCCCAGGGGGCTCGGCTGGAGGGGGCACGTGGGCCTGCAAGACGCCAGGGCGCAGAGCGGCCGCGGGGCCCTGCGCTGGGCCGGAGCCCCGCCAGCGTCAATGAAGTCCCGCGGCTGAGTGAATGGGGCACCGGGTCACCGGGGCTGGACGCCCGGCGTGGCGTCACCACACAGGAATCCCTCGCTGCCTCGCCCTCCTCCCTCTGCCCAAAGAAAGGCCTGCGCCCTCTGGAAGGAGGGTGCCCGGGGCAGACGGGGAAGCGGCGCACTGAAACTGTCCCGGTCACGCTCACTGGCGCCGAATCCCAGGGACCCGGGCCAGTCCCACACGTGGTGAGGCCGCCGTGCCCCGGGGCGGCCACCAGGGCCCAAACCGGTGGCACGCCCGCTCGAGAGGTGAGAAAGCGGACGCCCAGAGAGGGGCCACGTCCTGGCACCACGGAGCGTCTGAGCAGACGCAGAGCCAGGCCCGCCCTGGGGGCCCCCGGGGGCCCCCACGAGGCTCGCTGCCCAGAGGGGCTGGGTTGGGGGATGGTCCCGGGACCTTGGCTGATGGCGGGCGGGCGGGGAGGAGGCCCCGTCCCGGCCACCCCCGCTCCCCGGGGCCAGGCCTCTAATCCGGAGCTTACGGTCAGCTGGCAGAGGCCTCGGCACAGTCAGTCCCCCGACTATAAAAAACCACATGACGGGGAGCGGGGCCGGCGGCATTCCACGGGAGTCTGCGAGCTCCCGAGCCTGAGCCTCACGACCAAGGGACGAGGCCTCCCGGACCAGCGGCGACCTCCCGCTGCCCGTGGCTCCCCTCCCCACCCCAGGCTCTGGGGACAACAAGCTCCCCAGGTGTGCCCGGCCCGCCTGACACACCTCCCCCGGCGCGGCCGTCCCCCTCCACGACTCCCCGCAGCCACCCGTAACACCCCTTCGCCTGCTGAGACTGCTCGGGTGACATGGCCTTTCCTGACCCCTGACCCCTGACGGTTCACCCGGTGATGCTTTCAGGGGACACCTCCTCTGGGGCAGACCCCCCGACCTTTTACCTCCCGGGTCTGACGCTGTCCCGGCCGCCAGGCCCAGCACCTTGAGGCAGGACCACTTCTGAGTCGTCCGCAGTCCCCTGCGTCTAATCCAGGGCCAGGCGCCCAGGAGACCCCCGCGCTCAGTGTAGATGGAAAGGGGGGCGTGGAGGCAGCCGGGCCCCTCCCCTCCCCAGGGAAGGGCTCTCCGCATTTCTTGTTTGCTTATCTGTTTGGGGGAGGGGAGGCAAGCTAGGGCCTGGACCCGTTTTGCCACGTTGTACCGGTGTGGTCGCTGTCACGACGCCCCCCGTGCCTCCTCTCAACCACGTCCGTGAAGGCTCCACCCCGAGGCGGGCTCTCTCCCGGGGTCTGCACCACAGGAAGTAACCGAGGGACGCTCCTTAGGGTTTGGGGCCGAGGCCTTAGGGGCTGGAGACCCCCACGTTTGCTCTCCTGGAACCAGCCACCCTGTGAGAAACCCGGCTGTCCTGCTGGAGGGCGAGGCCCCGGAGGAGAACTGAGGCGTCCCAGCCAACAGCCAGCACCAGGGCCCCAGGCCGTGCCTGAGGCTACCCACCAAACGCCACTGCCCGAGTGACCCCAGTACACCATGACCCACAGAACCGCAAGCCAGGAAACAGCACTAAGTTTGGGGTGTCTGTCCCTCAGCAATAAATAACACGGGAAATTAACAGACGGAGGAGAGAGTCCTGCGGAGCAGGAAACAGCCGCCTGCGGGTCCACGGACACAGACGCTGTGGATCCTCAGGGGTGCAGCAAAACTCGCCCGCGTTATAAATATCTCCAGTCGTGAGAAAGAAAGGCCTTCCTTCAAACGTTCAATGAGCCCAGTTAGATCCCGGCCGAGTCCCAGCTGAAGTTAGTCTTTCATCTGCAGCCTCCAGACCTCTGTCACTGGACCCCATTAAGAGCTCAGTCCCCAGCTCCTCAGAGAACGAGCATTCCACCCTTTGCTGACAAAGACCCCACGGTGACGTCCAGTCGAGGACAGAGTCTGAAGGCGTTGGAGGACGTTCCTGCCGAGAAGGTTCTAGAAAGCTCAAGTCCAGACAGCACTGATTATCAGTCAGGAAGTTGGCACAGCTAACTGAGCCCCTTGGGATATTATTTTGCACAGAGTTTCCTAATAGAGTAAAACATCTGGTAATTAATGTTTCGTTTGTCTCTGCCCTTATTTGGGGAGAAAGAAGCATAGTTCAATGAAATAAGTTCATTCGAAATGAAGTTTTAAATTTCACCTGATCGTTTCATACCCACTAGGAGGACTACTATTTGAACAACAAAGAAAAAGAAAACTAAAATGAGACCGAAAACAAGTGCTGGTGAGGGTGCAAGAAACTGGGCCCTTCGTACACTGTTGGTGGGAATGTAAACCGGGGCAGTCGTGTGGAAAACGGTGTGGCAGATCCTCAAAAAATTCAACAGAGAAACTCCATCCGATCCAGCAATTCTACTTCCGGGCACACACCCAAAACAATTAGAAGTAAAGTCCTGATGAGCTATTTGCATACCCACGTTCATAGCAGCATCACACACAATAGCTAAAATGCGGAAGCGATCCAAGTGTCCATCGACAGATGGATGGAGAAACAAAATGTGGTCCATCCATACGGTGGAATCTGATTCAGCCTTAAAAAGGAAAGGAACGGTGACACCTGCTACAACGTGGACAAACCCCCAGGACACTGCGCTGAGTGAAACAAGCCCGTCACAAAAGGACAAATCCTGCAGATGCCATTTATGTGAGGTCTCTAGAGTCAGCAAACTCAGAGATGGAAAGGAGAATAAAGGGTGCAGGGCTGGCGGGGAGAGGGGATGGGGAGAGAGTGTTTAATGGGGACAGGGTTCGGGAAGACGGAAAGATTCTGGGGCTGGGGGTGGTGATGGGGGCAGAATCATCGCATGAATGTGCTCGCTGCCACTGAACTACGTGCTAGAAGTGGTTTAAACAAACAAGACCAAAAAAACAAACAGCTCCTCCGGGAAGCAGGCTCTGTCCCATCCTCGAGCGAGCCGTCTCCCACCCTCTTCAGCCCAGCCCCTCCCCATCCGGGCAGGAGGCACCACGCAGTGCAGGAACCTCACATCCTCACGGCCGCTGGGTGCCAGCCACCTGCCCTGACAACACCGCCTGCACACAGCGGGCACCTCCCACTTGAGATGCGGGATGAGGCTCGCATGCCATCACGTCCAGATGGCCCCAAGAGGCCACCCTGCAGGCCCCCAAGGTCAGGAGGACACGGGGCCTGCTTTTCTGCCTAGGAGGAAACAGACTGAAGCAAAACACCCCAAAAAGGAATCCCCGAGTCTGCTGAGAGCTGAAAAGTGTCTGGTCCTGCCCCACTTAACCCCGGGGCCAGGCGGGCGCTGGGCTGGCTGGCAGCACAGCAGGGCACGCAGGGTGGGCTCAGGTCTCCCCAGGGCCAGACCTCGGCTCCAGCACGCTCAGAGGGACAGGCCAGGGCAACTCACGGACAGCTCCGTGCCTCAGTTTCCCTGCCTGTAATGGGGATGTGCACACACCACGTAGGGTTGGTGTGAGGACCTAGAACCCCACGAAGTATGGGGCCCTGCAAGGGGGTCTCTTGGGGTGACTATCACCCCAGCCCCATCTCTCCCTGGCCCTGTGCAATTCAGGCCTCCCTGGACACCCAGAGTGTCACCTCCCTGGACACGCAGAGCGCCCAGAACCATCCCCGTATGCAAATGCCATAGTGGACTACAAAAGGGTGACAGATTCCGGGCCCAACTCCCACCCCCGGAGCAGAGACTTCAGGGCAGAGGGCTGAAATCAACCACAAACCTGTCAGAAATGTGACAGGGGCCCCAAGGCGAGACTCAACCTCCAAGTATAAACCTGAACAGGTTCCTGACGGGGCCTCTGCACGGGCTGCAACCCAGCCTGGGATGCCTGCCCCACCACTCAGGTTCACCTCCAGAGGGCCTCCCCAACGCTCCCGGCAAAGCTCTGGACCGCTCAGCCCAGGCCCACGCTGCTGGGACCCTCGCCTGGCCTCGCCCTCCTCCCCCGCCCACCCCAGGCTGGCCCTCCCTCCCTCCCCCTCTCACTCACCGCCTTAACATTCCTGAACCCACAGGCCCGGCCCACCCACCCAGCTGCCGCCCACAGCAGGACCCTGCCTCAGCGGATCCACATCTCACGCCCACTCACGGCCCCTGCCTCCATCCCGTCTGCACCCTGGGGCCACAGTTATCGCCCTCAACACAGATCTGTGGGTGGCACTGTCCTGCTCTAGCACCTTTGATGGCTCCCTGCTACCCTGGGAACGCAGTGCAAGCTCTGGTCCAGATTCCTCCTCTTACCTCACCTCTGCCACCCCGCACACACTGTTCCCGTCACCCAGCCGCGCTTAATGTACGGCTGGAGCACCTTCTCTCTTCCCCCCAGCCCTCCCTACCTTCGGCGGCTGGGCCAACTCCTATTCACCCCGCAGAGACCCCACTCAGGTTCACCTCCAGAGGGCCTCCCCAACGCTCCCGGGCTGGGGCCTGCGGCCCTCCCCGGCTCCCCTTGTGGCCCCGAGGATTCTAAACGCCTTGTGTCCTCCCACACAGGCTGAGTCTCCCCAGCCGTGTGCTCCCAGCTCCAATCCCTCACCCAGTGCAGGCCACGGAGAAGCCCCTGAATGCATTCCCTCCTCCCCAAGATTCCTGGGCTTCAAGACCAGGGCTCCAGCAGTTCCAGCGAGACCAGCATTTGGACCACAAAAGAGGCACTTAAGGGCTTCTCAGAGCTGGACAGGCGTGGCAAGACGGTCTCTCCCTAGTTCAGAGCTTCTCCTTTACGCACATATAAAAATCGTTTTAAAATGCTCACTGCACCCCAAGGGGCTGACAGGACGGCCTGGACCCCAAGGAGCTAGGGAGAAGGAGAGGGGAAGCGGCCTGCACAGACTCAGGAGCCAGCCTGGGACCCCCGCCCTCCACCACCTGCTGAACTCCTCAGCGTCCCAGGACCCCGATCCTGTCCGCAGCCGGCTCACACGGATGTGGAAATGCCCTTGAAGTGCCCTTGACAGGACCTGCCAATGTAAAGGACGGGGACCTCCTCTGGGGCCCCTCGTCCTAGAAACTTCCGTTCAAATGCCCCCTGGCCCTCTCCAAAGCCCTCCCCGGGCTCCAGACCGCGGACAGACCCCACTCTCCCGGGCCCACCCTTCTCCCTGCCTGCTGAGCCTCTTGCTGGGGAAGGGCCCCCAAGCCTCTGTGCCACCCTTACCAGCATGCCCTGCCCCTGCCCTGCAGCCCTAAACACACACAGCGGGCCGTGACCACCCCAGAGAGAGAGAATCGGGCCACGCTGGGGGACCTCAAGCTCCCGGCCACCAAGCCCAACCCCCATCCGAATCATCTGCACAGGCTGTCGTCCACGTGGAGGCCACAGAGAGGACACGTCCACCCCCGCGGTACCCGGAGCCACACGGAGCCCCCCCGCACACCTGCCCGACCCCTCCCCCACACGCTCCAGGGCCCTCTCCTGACACCCAGTCACCCACGCCTCAGGACGGGTGAAGGGGGCCAGGGTCGAGTTACTGCTCTCTGGAGTGGGCTGAGGGCCCAGGGTCCAGGCTGGGACCTGCCCCAGCGGAGAAGATGTTGATTCCTTACATCCAAAACCTCCAGGGTCTTCTGGGGACTCTGACCCACTCTGTCCCGGTGCCCACAGACTCATCGAGATCTCAACGCTGGTACCGTCACCGTTCAGGTGACCCCTGTCATGGGCTGAACGGTGGCCCCAAACGATAGGTTCACATCCTGGCGCCGATGACGGTGGCCTTATCTGGAAAAGGGTCTCTGCAGGTGCTCAAGTGAAGGCTCGCAGACAGACCACCCCCGAGTGCGGGGCAGCCTTAAACCCAACGACTGGCGTCCTACAGAGACGCCCCGTGATGCCGGAGCAGAGACGGGAGTGACGCGGCCACAAGCCCAGGCACACCTGGCGCCCCCGGGAGCTGGAACAGGCAGGGAAGACCCTCCCCCGGACCCCCGAGGGAGCCCGGCCCTTCCCCAACTTTGACTTTGAACGGAACGGTGAAGGAGCAAATTTGTGTTGTTCTAAGGCCCCGGGTTGTGGTCATTTGCTACGGGGCCCCAGGACCCTAACTCACACCCCTTCCTGGACCTGAACTAGCCGCCCTCCTCCCAGGACGGCCCGGGTCCTGAGTGGCCTGGTGCTCTGACCACACGCACAGGGGTGCACCGTCCCTTCCCACCCAGCCCTGCATCGAGTCCGGTAACAGCCTAAAAACTGGCTTAAACCAGCAGAGCAGCGGCAAGCTTGTCCCTGGAAGAGAACGGAGCCCAGTGGGACCTGCCAGGGGCAGAGGGTCGGGACAGGCTGGCCTAGCCACCCACCACCGTGTTCGGCCACCATTGACTGGGTGGGTTTGGCCAGGGGCCTCCAGACAGCCTGGAGGGGAGATGAGGATGCCCAACAGGGAGTCTCTCTCGGTCCAGGGTCCCTCAGCGGGAGGGAGAATGTCCGGCCTGCAGCCTGCAGGTCAAGGCGGATCCGCTGGGCCAGCCCGGGTTTGTGGACAGAGCTAACTCGAGGCCTCAGGCAGAAGAACCAGGGCGGCCCTGTCACAGTTCACGCTGGGGACCCAGGGAAGGCACAGCGGCTCGAGGTTCAGCTTCTGCCCTTGCAGGAAGCGCTGCTCCGATGCCTGGAATTGCTGACGAGCGCAGGAGGAGCCCACCCACACCAAGAGTCGGAATTTTCAACCCCGAGGCCTCAGGGGAAGAATATCTAGAGGGCTCTATTACATTACGTCCGTCCGGGCAAATAAAACGGTCTCCAAGGAGCCGGTCCTCCTGGCCTGCCCCCGCTCGAGGGCACACGCCAGCACCAACCCCAGGTCTGAACCCCAGTCCTCAAAGCAGCCACAAGCCATCCTGTCTGAGGCTCAGCGCGCAGGGATTCCACAGTTCCAGCCAGGACGCTGGTCTCTCCCCCCGACCCTGCCCAGGGTGCCCCCAGCAGCTCCAGGGCCCCACATGGAGGAGATCTCGGAAGGGAAGGGCCGCCACGTGCCAAGTACGCTGTGACCTGCGGCTCCCAGCCAGCCACGCGAGGGAGGGAAACAAAGCTGGGCCAGGGTCCCCTGCACCACCCGCTGCTGTCACCTCTGATGTACCAAAGACGAGGTGGCCCACGGCTTGTCCAGCAGAAAGGACTCTGGCCAAGGTCCCGTGCGCCCTTCCACAGCAGCCCAGGCAGACAGGCCGATAGCTGCGCTCACCCCTCACTCATGCCCAAAAACTCCAGATGGGAAACGCACAGGCGCAGCCGCGGTCAAGGCCCTTCGGGCGCCGTCTGCAGCCGCCCCACCAGCTCCAGGGCCGCTGCGCCAAACTGCCCGCCCCGGAGGTCCACCTACGCCTCCGCTACGTCACCCCTCCCTGCCTCTCTGCCTCTCCAAGCCTGTAACCTCCCCCAAGCCCAGGACCAATTCAGTGGCTACAGACATGCTGCCTTGAGCAGGAACCTGGCCCTCACCTGCCTGTTCACCTGTTTGCTAAGCGCCTTTGAAGCCTACATCCTGTCCCCTCAAAGGCAGGGGCCTGCGGGCTGCCCGGCTGGGCCGGATCAGCCTGTCCCACCTCACACACCCCTTGCGGAATGAGGGGGCCAGGTGCCCAGCACGCAGCACAACCGTGTCCTCTGTCCAGAGAGATCCAGGCATGACCAAGGCCCCAGAGCCAGGTGGACCCCCATCCTGGCCATACCGAGCGTGTGCCAGGCCCTGCGGTAGGCCCTGGCGATCTGCGTGCTCTCATGAGGCTGCGGGTGGCAGAGAGGGGGGCGGTTAATGCCCCTTTACGGGGGTGGAGAGGTGGAGAGAGGTCGCCCCCGGCTTAGAGCCTCCATCCACCCTGCACACGAGGGAGGGGCCGATGATCCCCCTGACCAGGGTCCCAGGCTGACGGAGGTGGGGATGCACAGCCCACAGCCCAGCACACTGGCCGTGGCCCTCGAGGCCGCCCAGCTGGTCAGCAGGAGGCCCTCGGCCGGCCGCAAGCCCGGGGAGGCCACGCAGATAGGCTCGGCCCCGCTGGAGAGGAGGGAAGGGACTTCTCGCTCCCCGCGGTGACAGCAGGTCCACAGCGGCCCCCAACTCGGAGAACAGCAGGCTGGGGGCACTGGAACATCCCCCACTCCCACCACGCCCCTCCCGGCCTGGAGGACAGCTTGCTGGAGCTCGGACACCACCTCGGCCCTCGGGACCCCTGCCTCACTGCTGGGCCCTCGCGTTCGGCCCCCACCTGTGACGTCCGGCCTGGGAGGGCCAAGGGAGCTGGCGGGTCCACTACGGAGTTTCTCAGCACATCCTCAATAAATGCATCTATTCTTCTTCTTCCCCCTTTTTTTTTTTTTTTAAAGCCAGCCTGAGCCGCTCTGATGCTCTGTGACCTGGGACATAGGCCCATGAGCTGCCTCCGGGCGGCCCCTGCACGGGCTTCCTGCGGGAGGGGCCTCCTCTCAGCCTCCAACAGCAAGAACAGAGACGGCTGAGGGTCTGGGCTCGACCTTAAAAGACATAACCCTGCCGTGTCCCCGAGAGGCCAGCTGCAAGCAGGAGGGTCGGCTCTGAACCACGGTCGGGCCGGGAAGCCGGGAGGTCTGGGGCTGCCCGCGGCCCAGGGTCCCCACGGCCCACATACTTACAGTACCCACACCTGGTCCCTCCTTCAAAGATGAACCCGCTGGGCACGGCCCCATAGCGCCGGAGGTCCGACAGCTTCCACTGCCCCGTGACGGCCGGAGGGACGTCCCTGGCCACGACGAGGATGTCATTGCAGAGGTGCAGGGTGGCGGGTCCGCTCTCCAGCTTGGTGCCTGGAGCCACGGTCACGTGGAACCTGTGCACTAAGGGCGGGGCAGGGGCGAGAGGGCGTCGCTGGGGCAGAGGCGGGGGAGGGGCGCAGCTTCCCAGGGTCAGCTCCGAGGGCAGGTCTGCCCCACCCCACCTCCCAGCGCAGCGTCCAGCCCCGAGGTGGCTACACTCACCTCTCCCATCCTCAGGGGCCCCCTCCCCATCCTAACTTGGCCCCGGCGAGCTCCAGTGAAAGCTCACACGTGCCTCCTGGTAGGTCCGCGGCCTCAGGACTCCCGTTCACAGCACGTCCTCTGAGAACCCCCGCCCAGGGTAGCTGCTGTGGTCCCATTTCAAAGATGGGGAAACGGAGGCCCAGGAGGCCCAGCCTCCTGTTGGTCCGTGGAGAGTCTAAGGTCTGCCCCACAGCCCAGCCTGACCGCAGGGACGCTCGGGAAACCGTGGACCCCCTTCCCTCTCCAGTTAGGGGTTCTCCCTGGCGCCGAGCAGGACAACTTGCTCCCCGAGATCTCATCCACTACCCCGGCTCGGCGCTCTGCCCTGAAGCCCCTCAGAAGGATGGTCTTCTCTCCCCAGATGGCTCCCACCTCGGAAGAGGGTGCACCCCGGAGTAGCCGGGCCCAGGAGTGGACGGCGGCCTACCCGCCCGTGCCCACCAGCCTCATCTCCAACCCAGAGGGGCCCAGTCCCAGCCCCACCTCCTCCTCCCTGAGCCCCACCCAAGCCCCTGCAGTGGGGCGTCGAGGGGGCTCCTAGGCAAGGAAGCCCTGAGGGCCTGCCGTGCCCGGC
The DNA here is from genome assembly GCF_949774975.1 of Lagenorhynchus albirostris. Classification (NCBI taxonomy): domain Eukaryota; kingdom Metazoa; phylum Chordata; class Mammalia; order Artiodactyla; family Delphinidae; genus Lagenorhynchus; species Lagenorhynchus albirostris. The sequence goes on from NC_083098.1 coordinate 145,983,470, forward strand.
CCAAGGAGGCTGGGGATCAGCGACCCCATCAGTGTCCTGGTGATTTCTGGCAAGGTGCCGAGACAGGGCACCAGCTGCCTCTGTGCAAGGGCCCTGCCTGCCCCGTAGCAGAAAAGGAGCCGTGCCCTGAGCCAGGCTGAACTGGCGGGAACCCCCAACCGCAGAACTTTCTGGAAAGGCGTGGCTCTTCCCTTCTGCCACTGCATCCCCTCACTGAGCCGTCCACACGTCCCCAGACTAGGGGACTGCTCTGGGGGCGCCCGGAGGTGGGTGGAGGTGGGAGGGGCCGCAGCCTGCTCGCCGGGCTGGGCTGGTGTGAGGTGAGCAAGGGCCTTACCTGAGCACAAGACAGTGGCCAAGATCACTGACATTTTAGTGACTATTCAAACAACAAAAATGAATGCAAAAAGCCCACGGTGAGCGAAACAGCAAATGTGTGAATCGAGACCAGGCTGGCCGTGGCGCTGGGGCAGCTGAGGACGGGAATGTCTGAGGGTGGCTCGGAGCCCAGCTTCACTCTGAATTCTGACACTTTGTTCGTCACGGGCTTTTGGCTTTAATTTTGAATTTTTAAAATACGGTGTTAAAATATCCCGGGTTTCGAGATAAATTAGGACGTGGGGATGAAAATATACACACTACTCTATATAGAATGGGGAAACAAGAAGGCCCTACTGTATAGCACAGGGAACTCTACTCATTAGCTGTAAGAAATTATAACGGAAAAGAACATGAAAAAGAATATACGTATATGTGTGTAACTGAACCACTTTGCTGGACACCTGAAACTAACACAACACTGTAAATTAACTCTACTTCAATTTTTAAAAATTTTTTTAAAAATATCATGGGTTCTGATGGCTCAGCTGGGGGCCTGCCCGCCTCTGCTCACACAGCCGGGTGGGCAGCGGGGCTGAGAGGTGGGCTGGGTCCCCCCACCTCCCGAGAGCACTCCCCGCACCCCGCTACTCCCCTTGAGGGACACGCGGGGGACGGCGCTCCCGACACCGCGCGGCTCCTGCCGCCCCGGCTCTGGGCTCAGGCGGCCCCGTGAGAAGCCAAGGGCAGCACTTGCGGATCACTGCTCAGCCAGCCGCCCGCTGGGGCTAAAAGCTCTAGTTCAGACGAATGGGGTCAAAAGTCAGGGAGCTCAAGAGGGGCCGGCCCCCCAGCCCCCCGCCCCAATTGCGGCCGGGCGGAGGGCGCTCCGCAAGCCCTGGGCTCCGTGGCCTGGAGTCGCGTCCCGGCCTCTGCAGCCCGTCGGTGGGGCCCGCGGGACGCTTCAGGACAGAGACTGGGCCCCCGGAGCCCCGCGCCGGTGTCACTCACCCTCACCCAGCGCGTGGCGGATCCGGGCGTCCCAGGCGCACATGGCCTCCCGGCTGTCGAAGCCCAGCATGACGGCCTGCGACAGGCAGACGATGGCCAGCGTGTGGGCCAGGCCCTCGTAGGGCAGGCCGGGCTCCAGGCCGCAGATGTCCTCCAGCGCGAGGCTGCTGCGCTCCCGCACCCCGCGGGCTCGCTCCGACCTGTCCTTGTAGGCCAGCATCAGCAGGCAGTCTGCGGAGGGCGCGGGGGCCGTCAGGCACGCGGTGCAGTGCAGGTACCGCCCCGGCCCGGCCCCGCTCGCCCGAGTCTGCGCCCCGGCCCCCCTGCACCTCCACCTCCTCGGGTGCAAGAGGGTGACCCCACCCACACAGCCCCGGCCACACAGCGTAAGTGGGCTCAGAGCAAGCCCTGGCTGGCCCGCCCACCTGACCCTGGCCCCCAGCCAGGGCCTCCAGCCTGCCCCAGACCCTGGGGCCACGGGGGCCACACTCAGGCTGCTGGCAGGACAGCACGGAGCCTGCCGGGGACTCAGGCCTCCCGCCTCGGCCCTGCAAGGGTGGCTTCCTGCCACACCCAGAGCCACTTCACCTCCTGGATTTCTCCGTTTCCAGGGTGTGAGCCGGACTCCAGCGCCGGGGAGGGCAGGAGGGCCACTGGGCTTGGGTCCCTCTGCCAGACACGACACGAGCCGCCCCCGAGAGCCTGCAGGGGACGCACCGGAGTCTGTCTCAAGTTCCCATTCCCCTCAACATCCTAATCGCTGTGCTGGTATCCCCGCCGCTCCTGGCCGCCTGTGTGGCCCTGGAGAACCGCCCTAGCTCAGAGCACGAGCGACCCTCCTAAGCGCGCCCAGCGCGGCCGCCGCCCGGTCTCTGATGAAGGTGAGGGGTCCGGGGCCTAACATGAACACCGAAGTGTCGGACAGCCCTGAGCCCCGCACGCTCGACGATCAAGCCCCGTCGTCCAGGCAGGAGGGGACGGAGGGGCGGGCGCGGGACGAAGAGATGAACTGCTTCCCCCGGCCCAACCCCCGAACACTGGAAAAGCAGCCCCACAGACCCAAGTGACAACCAGATCCCGACGAGCTTGACTCATCTTTGCCGCCAGCGGAGAACGAGGGTGGTGCTTCCTGCCTGTTTGCCATCAAACCACAGCCACAGCCCCTTCCTTAGGAAGGCAGAGGGTGGACAGTCTGTCCCGGCCACCCGTGAAGGCCGCCCCAGGCAGCACACAGACCAGCCTCGGTGACTGGACTCCAACACGCCTGTATTTCAAAATCCGGGGATTGTGATGGGGGAGCTCCCCTTCCTATCTGACACCCTGCTTGTAGGGTTTGAAATGTTTACGTCAGAAAAAAGTAAAGGTGTTCTCATTTTGAGGGAAACAAACAAAATCCCAGAACCCACAAAAACCCATCTGCCCACCCAAGGGTTCCAGCGTGTTCTCTCCCGAGCACGGCTCCCTTAGGAAACTCGTGGCCCGGCCCGGAGAGAAATCAGTCACACACGTGGCATGAAGGGCATGTGTTGTTACGGAAGAGCTCCCTGATGTGTCACCAGAGGCCCAAGAGGTGAAAGCTTGGGGAGGCGGTGAGCACAGAAAGACTCCCAGTAAAAATGTGTGTGGACAAAGGGAAGCCACCGAGGCAGCTGGGGAAGGGACCACGGGCGTGATGACAGCCTGCCAGCCACACGGGCCGCCCCATCCCCGGACACGCCGACCCCTCCTGCCCCTCCTCTCCCCAGGGAAGGCCGGCATCTCTCTCGGTGGCTTTTCTAGGTAGCTGTCCGTCCCATATTTCCAGCCTCCCCACTCCCCACCCTGGAAGATGAGCTCTCGAAGGCAGGCCCTCTTCTGCTGGAGCAGTGACAGCCCCATCACCTGGCACAGGTGAGGGTGAGGGCCTTCTGTCACAGGACACACCGTTCGCTTTAGTTGTGGCCTTAACAGCAAGGCAGGGCCAGACCGTCACCCCTTTGTTCTAGGAGTTATGCTCCCAGTGATACAGCCGAGAGCAAAGTCCATCACCCTTCCTGTGAAGAGTCACACAGTAGCTGTTTGCGGCTACGTGGACCACGCAGTCTCTGTCACAACTACTGAACTGCAAGAGTAGCCGCAGACCACGCGTAAGTGAATGGCTGTGTTCCAATAAAACTTTACAACAGAAACAAGCCGAGGGCCGGATGTGGCTCAGGGCCCTGGTTTGCCGACTCGTGGTCTAGAGCCTCGCTTGCTACGAGCCCCTGTGTCGCCCCATACGTCACGCTCCTCAGACGCCTCCTGCTGCCAAGCAGGTCTTGCCGTCCTGGATGCCTGCGCTTGCGAGGCTGGCTTGGGGACCTACATGCGAGAGCCAGCATGTGTCCCCGAGACCCTTTTCCCTGGCTCTAACCGAAATGCAGCTCACATCCTACTCCTTACAGAGATCTGAGAATCAATGCGTACGCTCGCCCGCCTGCGCTGGGGTGAATGGGGGCCCCCAAAAGACATTTCCACGTCCTGACCCCCCCAAATCTGCAAACATGACCTTATTTGGAGAAAGGGTCTTTGCAGACGTGACCAAGGTAAGGATCTCAAAATGAGTCACCCAGGATTATCCGCGTGGCCCTAAATCTAAAGACGAGTGTCTTGGGACTTCCCTGGTGGCGCAGTGGTTAAGAATCCGCCTGCCAATGCAGGGGACACGGGTTCGAGCCCTGGTTCGGGAGGATCCCACATGCTGCAGAGCAACGAAGCCCGTGCGCCACAACTACTGAGCCTGTGCTCTAGAGCCCGCGAGCCACAACTACTGAGCCCACGTGCCACAACTACTGAAGCCCGCGCACCTAGAGCCCATTCTCCGCAACAAGAGAAGCCACCGCAGTGAGAAGCCCACGCACCGCAAGGAAGAGTAGCCCCCGCTCGCTGCCACTAGAGAGAAGCCCGCACGCAGCAACAAAGACCCAACACAGCCAAAAATAAATAAATAAATAAATAAATTTTTAAAAACCAAAGATGAGTGTCTTTATAAGAGACAAAAAAGGAAAGACGGATGCACAGAGGAGAGGCCACGAGAAGCCAAGTCACAGAGTGACATGCCCACAAGCCCAGGAGGCCTGGAGTCGCCCGAGCCAGAGGAGGTGGGAAGGGTGCTCCCCAGCGCCTTCAGCGGGAGAACGCTGCTGGATTTTGGGCCTCCAGCCTCCAGAGCACATTTCTGTTGTTTTAAGCCCCCCAGTTTGTGGCAATTCATTACTGCAGCCCCAGGAAGCTAACATACCCTCAGCGTCACTGATTTCATTTTACATATGGACAGAACAGGGCGAGGGTCACGGCTGTGTGACAGCCCCTGGTGGAAGCTGCCCAGAGTCACAGCCCCTCAGCCGGCCCCCTCCAGCCCCCGGCAGCCCCCCGGCCCCTCAGCCGGCCCCCTCCAGCCCCCTCCAGCCCCCGGCAGCCCCCCGGCCCCTCAGCCGGCCCCCTCCAGCCCCCGGCAGCCCCCCAGCCCCTCAGCCCCCCGGCACCCCCCGGCCCCTCAGCCGGCCCCCTCCAGCCCCCCGGCACCCCCCGGCCCCTCAGCCGGCACCCTCCAGCCCCCCGGCAGCCCCCGGCCCCTCAGCCGGCCCCCTCCAGCCCCCCGGCAGCCCCCCCGGCCCCTCAGCCGGCCCCCTCCAGCCCCCCGGCAGCCCCCCAGCCCCCCGCACTGGGCTCCTCTAGCTGAGGCGGAGCTCCGCTCCTGGGAGGGGCGTGGGTGGGGCCCTTTGATGGGCAGCTGCTCCACCCCCTTCCCTCCCCATCACTTCCGGCCGTGAATTGACCCTATTTTTAAAACCTGTTCTGTGAGGAGCGCTGGTTAGTGGAAAGCTGTGCAGTACCAAGCACCGGAGAAACAGAAATTCTCGGGTCTGGGCCTGAGACAAAGCAGGTCGTGCCCGGGAGAGACAGCACCAGTGCCCCCAGGGAGCAGTGACACCACCAGCCCTTCCCGCAGACGCGCCGCACAAAGGGCCACGGGAGCCTGCACCGACTGGCCAGCTCCACAGGGGACCCTCGCTGGGAGCACCCAGGGCTGCGCCCCTCGCAGGAAGCCCAGCGAGCTGGTCACTCGGCGAGGTGTCCCGGCCAGCTGCCTTGGAAGCTCACTGGCCTTCCCGCCCCGCGCCCCGGGCCACCCACTCACGGGGCCGCTTGATCTCCACGCCGGGACACGAGGGCCTGAGGACCCTGCTCACGGCAGCACCCATCCAGCTGAAGCGCGGAGCCGCAGGGGCACAGCCAGGCTGCAACCTGGCCCTGGGCGCCCGGACTCCAGGGGCAGGAGATGAAGCCGCCGCAGGGCCTGGGCGGCTCGTGGCCGGGGCAGCTCTCGGCCAGGGGTGGAGGGGGCCGGGGTCATCGTAGTGAAAGGAGGCACGGATGGGGCGACGACGGAAGTGTCAAAGAGTAAACCAAGGGGGTGCACGCGGAGGCACACGCACACACACTCCTGTGCGTGTGCACAGCCACATACTTGATCACGCGTGCGTGCTCACACACGTGTGCTTACACGTGCATACCTGCACGCTTGCACATACACACGCACACACTCCACCAACTGTGCATGGGCGCCACAGTGGGGACCAGCTGACCCGGATCACGTCCCACATCCGTGTTTGGGAACCCGTCCCTCAGCTCTTAGAGCCTCTATTTTCCATCTGAGAAACGGACGCCACTCACCCTGCGGAGTCAAGGCACCAGCACAGCCCCAGCCTGGCACACAGAGGCCCTCGGTGAATGCCACACGCCAGCAAGCACAGAGCGGGATGAGCAGGGGCCGCAGCCTGGGGCCTGGGACCTTCCCCATCACCACGACACCCAGGGGAGCGTGCCCGCCTCTGGGGTCAGCCCACCCCTGCCCTCTTCTGCCCATAGTGGGCCCTGTTAACCACAAGGGCCACTGAAAGACCCCCAGTGGGGCCCCTCGGAGCCCACCCCACCTCTTTTTCCGTCCCTCAGCAGGGCGGCCTCCCCCATAGCCTTCAGCCCAGTTCATTCTGCTCACGAGCAGCCCGGGGACCCAGGGAACACAGCCCGGCTTCTGCGGAGCTGAAACCCAAGAGGGGAGACAGTCAAACGTTGAAAAAGGTCGATAACGAAGAAAACTCTGAGGAAGAGCTGTTCAGGGGACCGGCATGTGATGGCAGGGGTGGACGGCATGTGGGGGTGGACAGCATGCGGGGGTGGACGGCATGTGGGGGTGGACGGCATGCGGGGTGGACGGCATTTGATGACAGCGGCCGTCATGGGGCCTGAGCACGGGGGTCAGAGCCTCTCCCAAAGGGACAACGGATTCCCAAGGGATATAAGGCGCCAGCCCGGCAGCACCTCAGGGAACAGCACTGTGCTAGAGGGAACAGCCAGTGCAGAAGCCCAGAGGCAGGGACCCCATGGGCAGGGCTGGCATGAAGGGAGGGGAAGAGTGGTCCAAGGTGTAGGCGGGCTCCAGCCAGGTGGGCCTGCTGAGCCAGGCCAAGGCCGCATCCCCGCACACCAGGGGCCCCGAGAGCTGTGAGCAAAGAGGGCCCAGCCTGGCTGCGTGTGGCGAAGGGACACGGGGTGACAGCAAAGCTCCAGGCCGCTGCAGCTGTCCAGGCCAGAGGAGCTGCTGGCCTAGGCGGAGCAGAGGAAAGGGGGCCCAAAGCTAGGCTCTGCAGTAACCATGGTGACAGCGAGAGGGGCCTTCCCTCTGCGGAGGAGCGCTAACTCATGGGACCTCTTGGTGGGCGGATGATGGGGTGAGGGGAAGGAAGAGGAAGGCGATGCTGGATTGGGGAGGGGGGCACCTGGGGAGGGGGTGCGGGGCCGGGGGCAGGGGGCGGGGTTGGGGTTCAGTCCCGGACACGTGAGCCTGAGAGGCCCATCAGACGCCAGGCGGCGTGCACACAGGCAGCTGGACGCACGCGTCTGAAGATGTAAAAATAACCATGGAGTCAGTCACGGGCACTCAGAGGCGTTTAGCCCGGGGCCGAGAGCCTGGGGAGGGCGGGTGGCCGGGAAGACGCAAACCTCCGGGTCTCGTGGGGGGCAGGGGGAGCTGGGAGAGGAGACAGAGGTTGACGCCCACCCACGGGACACAGCCGGAGGAGCGGCTGTTGGCTTTAGCCCTCAGAGGTCACAGTGACCTTGGGCAGCGCCTTCAGCAGAGCAGCTGGGCAGCGGGCTAGGGGCAGCCGAGCACTGGGGATGGGGGCTGCTGACCGGGCCGCCAGCCGGAGCCTGAGGCTGCAGCCCAGGGGGACCCCGCTGACCCGCTGGTCCAGGCCTGCTCCCGATCCAGTTCCGGGGGAAGCACGTTCACCGTGTACGCAGGGCGCAAGGGGGCTTCACGGGCTCCCACAGGCAGGCTACCCCGACCTCGCGGCAGCAGCGGGAACGGACGGTGCCGAGGCCCAATGCACGCCCACCACCCGTCCACCCTCCGCAGGGACCGGCTAGGACTCGTCCAGGGCACACAGTTGGTCCGAGCAGAGGCGAGACCTGAGCCCTGGCGCTCCGATTCCCGGTCCGGAACCAGGGGCTGCAGGAAGCCCTGGCCCCCTTCTCGAGGTCTCCGTGGGGACGGAATGGCTGGCCACCACCCACACCCTGTCCTTGAGTGCCTGCCCAGCCCAGGACTGAGGAGTCACGCCCATTCCTGGGGGACACGGCAGATCCAAGGCCAGAAGGTGGGACCGGAGAAGGGACCCTCCCCACCATCACCACCTGGGACGCCCAACCTCTCGGAATGCGCCCACCTCAGTTAGCAGAGCTGCCACTGCACAGGAGAGGCACGGGCACAGGCCAGTGGGACCGCTCAGGCGGCTTAAGGGGCAGGTGTCCCGAGGCCGCGGTTCCTGGGCAAGCTTGCAGGGCCAGATGTTGCCGAGAGTGGCTGGGCTCACGGTACCTCACCTGGCAGCCCCAGCCCCCGCCAGGCTGCCTGTGAGGGGTGACGCTGAGTCAGGGACCCTGCCCTCCAGGAACTCAGCGCCTGTCTCAGGGCAGGGATAGGAAGGGGGTACTGAACTAACACCTCACCTTCAGTGGCAGGAGCAGGGGCTGACCTCCCAGCCGGCCAAGGGCTTGTGGGCAGGGGGCAGCACCCAGTCATTTGTGGGCCAGCCAGTCTCAGCCCCTGCGCCTATAATGACCCCCCAGAGGCCCTGCCAGCTCCAGGAGTCAGGGTCCCTCCCGGGGGCTTTTCCGGGCTGAATAAAGCCCCCGCAGCTTGCACAGGAGTTGGTGAAGCCCTCGGAGCTCTGAGGGCCCTCGGAGCGGACGGCAGGGGAGTTGCCCTGGCTGCGCAGGAACCCTCTGGGTGCCACACCTGTGGGTGGGCCGCCCCCTCCACAGGGCAGCCACGCAAGAGACACCTCTCCCACCATCCTAAGCCTCAACCCGGGGAGGAAGAGAGGGGCTGCCCAGGGTCACCAGGGGGGCGCCCAGACCCCCCTCCTCTCAAGGGAAAGTATCCAGGCATGAATCCTCTGGCCAGGACAGAGGTCGAGGCCCCAAGGAGCACAGTCCCGCTGAAGTATTGCTCCCTTTTATAAAGATTGTTACTTCTGTCAGTGAGAGGTTTTCCCTTTCACTTTAAGTGAGGACACGGGGGCGGGGGGGGGGGACGCTGGGGCGAAGTGAGAGCGGCATGGACATACGTACGCTACCGAATGTAAAATAGACAGCTAGTGGGACGCAGCCCCACAGCACAGGGAGACCAGCTCGGTGCTTTGGGACCACCTAGAGGGGTGGGATAGGGAGGGTGGGAGGGAGACGCAAGAGGGCGGGGATATGGGGATATACGTATAGGTATAGCTGATTCACTTTGCTATACAACAGAAACTAACCCAGTATTGTGAAGCAATTATACTCCAATAAAGATCTTTTAAAAAAAATAAATCAGGGCTTCCCTGGTGGCACAGTGGTTGGGAGTCCGCCTGCCGATGCAGGGGACGCGGGTTCGTGCCCCGGTCCGGGAGGATCCCACATGCCACGGAGCGGCTGCGCCCGTGAGCCATGGCCGCTGAGCCTGTGCGTCCGGAGCCTGTGCTCCGCAACGGGAGAGGCCACAGCAGTGACAGGCCCGCGTACTGCCAAAAAAAAAAATCAGAGCTTTTCCTTCCTTCCACTAACTAAACTTTATTGTAAGAAGAACAAGTGGTCCTGGTTAAGAAAAGCAAAAACAGGAGAAAAGACCCAAAGCGGAGAGGGGCCCTCCTACCCCCGCCCGCCTGCAGCCCCTGATTCCCTCCTAACCTCTCCTCGTGGGCCCTCCTGGGAAGGAAATACTTTTCAAAAACAAGAGTCCTGCGTTTCCATGACGAGAAGGCAGGGCGGCCCCTCCTCTCTCCTTCCCAGGCTCCCCCTTGGCTGCAGCCAGGATCTGGGGAGTCTTAGCTGTGGGGACCCCAAGTACGAGGACCTGCCCCCAACACCCAAGGCCACCCGAGGGAGCTGGTCTTCAGCATAAGGGGGGCCAGGCGGCTGCACCTCTCCCAGCCAGGCCCCCCAACACACTAGAGAGGGGCCAGCTCATCAGCTAGGGGCCAGGGAGGGGAGAGCGAGGAGGGTCCGGAGCCTCTGACCCGTCGGGGAACCATGGCCACTGGCACTGACCGGGAGGGAGAGAGGGGGAGGGCTGGCGAGAGCCGGGCAGTGGGTCAGCTTGGCAACTCCGCCTCAGGCCAAGCACCCGCAAGAGGATGACCGCGGCCCTCGTGCAGCGTGAGGATAAAGGGGACGCTGCTAAGATAACCGGCAGCGACCGCGGGGGTTCTGAGACCCTGGGGACCAGGACGTGAGACGCAGGGCTCAGAGTGGACAGCAGCCCAGAGGGGCCGCGTCCACCACCCCTAATCCCCTCCCCGCCCCCAGTCCCCGGCCCAGTCCTGCCCGAGCGCCTTCCCCCTCTTCTCCGCGATTTCCCCTCCAGTCCAGTCCTGGTTCCCCGACGCCCCCGGCTCTCTACCGCTGGGCTGCACGTGGTGAGACCCAGGAAAGGCCCGATGACCACAAGCCCACTTACAGGCTCAGAGTCTACGGTGTTGAGGACCCACTGCAGACTCCCCGGCAGTGCTCGAGGGCCCCCTCCACAGGTGTCCTCCAGGGCCGGCCAGAGCTCACCTCTCAACTAGCGCTCTCGGATACTGGCATAAAATCCACCACCAGGGGCTGCAGATCACTACCCCCCCTACCAAGAGGGACAAGGCCCACCCCGGGACTGCTCTTCGGGTGGGCCACCTGTCCCAGAGGCCGCACAGGCCCTGGCTCACCACCGTCCCGGCAAGCAACCCCCACCCAACAGCCAGCCCCCTGCCTCGGGCCACAGCCTCCCGGATCAGCACGGCCTTCACCCCCGCCTCTGCCACCCTCAGCTGGCCGGTGCCCCCATTCCCTGCCGGCTGGGCACCCCCTCCCCAGCTCTTACCCTCCCCCACCCCTGCCAGGCGTCCCTGAGCTCCCCAGGACTAGGACCCCACAGCTCCAGATGCAGGGCCTGGGCATGAAAGACTGATCGGCTGAACGAAGGGTGCACGGCGCCCAGGCCCCCTTGGAGGGGAAGCTGAGGCCCAGGCAGGAGGTGAGTGTGTCCGTGGCCGAAAGCAGACCCTTCTATCGCAACCACGAGGCTCCCAGAGCCAGCTCAGCAGAAGGGATGGAGGACGGGACCCGGGAGGGGCACAGGGAGGGGGCCCTCCACACCCTGCCTAGGAAATGGCAGACACCCCAGGCGTCCCGGAAGACTCTCGGGCAGCCTGGCACGTGTGAGGCAGCGTGCGCTCACACCCCCAGCATCCCACACAGACCCACGGGAGCCTGGGCCGGCTCCAAGGCACCTGTCTCCGGAAACAGCTGCAGCTGCACAGCTCAGAGCCTCCGGCCGCTGAGCTGGAGATGCCCGGCTCCGGGGCTCCCAGCCGGCTCCTCCCGGCTGGGGTGCCGGCTCCGCTCAGGGGGCTGGGAGGGGGCCGTCCTCTCCTCCCAGGACGGATCCCACACACAAGGTAGATTTCACTCTTCTCCGTTCCTACCTGGCGGCCCAGCCTCGGCTCCACCTGGGGAGGCTGGAAGGGCCTCCTGGGGTCAGCGCTGCCCGGAACACCCATCCACGTTTGGATTCAAAGACACGACTCAATCCCCAACTGGGGCAGAACTTTCTGGGATGCTCCCTGCCGCGTGATGGGGGAAGGGGCCAGGACAGGCTCCTGCCCTTTCGCCCCTCGGGCCTCCACCGGCTCCCGCAGGCCCCTCCGAGCCTCAATCCGCCCTTCTGCCAAGGGGGTCCCCACCCCGGGCCTGGAGTCTGAGATGACGGCTCCCGGGCCCGGTGCGGTCGCGGAAGGGTCCCGCGTCCCGGCGTCCGCGGCAGGCGCAGGCCGAGGCGAGGCCGGAGCGCTCTCCGGTTACAGCCCTCGGCCCCGGCGCCGCCGGCTATTTCGGGCGAGCTGGCCGCGCTCCGGGCCGGCCGGGCGCAGGAGGCCGCCGCCGCCCGCCCCGTGCCCCGCGCCCCGTGCCCGCTCCCCGCGCCCGCTCACCTGCCACCGGCGACGGCTTGCGCAGCACCAGCCACCTACTCTTCCACTGCGGGGACAGAGGGAGCGTGAGCGCCAGCCCCGCGCCCCGCGCCCGCCCCCCGTGCCCCGCGCCCGCCGCCCGCCCCGCGCCCCGCGTCCGCCGCCCGCCCCGCGCCCGCCGCGCGCCCCGACCTTCTTGCCGTCCCGCAGCTTGACGTGGCCCTCCACCAGCGCCGCCTCGGTCATCTTCTGTCATGGTTCCCGCGCGCCCGCCGCGCCTCTGCCCGCCGCCCCGCGGCCGCCCAGCCCAGGGTCACTTTCAAAATAGCTCCGGGAGGGCCCTGCGCCGGCCGGCGGGGCGGGCGGGGCGGCGCGCGGGCGGGGCGAGGTGCGCGCCCAGCCGGCCCTGCCCTACCGGCGCCCCGCCCCGGCGCTGCGCCCGGCGGCACCTGAGGCCACCTGAGCGCCCTCCGGAGCCAGGCACATTGCGGGGCTCGGCCGCTGGCGCTCCGGCACTGCTCACCCCGGGGCGGGGGGCGGGGGGAGCGGGCTCCCCTCCAAAAGCAAAGGAAACGCCGGACGGGAAGGGGGCGTCCGCGCGTCCAAGCGCTTGGCCCAATTTTAAAGTGCGCCTCAACCGAGCTGGCTTCGCCCTCCGGCACCTTTCCCTCCCACCACCCCGAGCTGTCACCAGACACCGCTGACCACAGAATGACCGTGGGTCGACCCTGGCCGAGACATTGCCCCGCCCCCCAGCCCTCCAAGCCCCCTCTCTGCTCCCCCCAGACCACCCCCGCTCCCCAGTCAGGGTGATGGAGGGGGGTTCATTCACGTCCCCTGGCAGCAGGAATCCCAGGGCAGGTTGCTGCCCAGTAGTGAGTGGGACCACAGTGCCGCGGTCTCGGTTCCCCCTTCCCCCCCGCCCCGGGGCTGAGAGCTATCCCTCCGGGCAAGGATGGCACAGAGGTTCTCTGCTGCTCTATAAAGGCCCCCGAGAGTCCCCTTTGCAGTGGGGGAGCGCTCACCTTCCGGATTTCCCCTCCTCCACCCTGTAGCTCCAGTCCAGCTGCCCGCTGTTCTTTGGGAACCCAGGTGGTTGGGGGACCTGGCAGGTCGACATCTCAGACTTCAGCCCCCATCTATCTCTAAGACAACCTCTGACATTCACCCCTTCAGGAGCAACCAACAAGGCGAGGGGTCAGTGGCAGAGATGGGGCAGCTCCCTAGAAGAGCGAGGAGAAGCAATGTACCCTACCCGAGGTCCCACCCTAAGGGAGCTGATGTCCCGCCGGGAGGAGAGGGGAGGGCTCAGTGGTGTCCCGTTACCCTGAAATCCGCCTGGGTGGGAACAAGCGTGTGCATCTTCATCCCATCCAGGTCTTGCCTCTCACGGAGGAGGAACTAACGCTCAGAGCTGCGGGCGCCTCCAGGACTGACCCACGTTGGCTGAGCCCCGAGCGGGGCACAGGATCCGTGGGGGCAGGCAGAGCCCTGGGCTGGAGTCCCAGCTCAGCAGCCACCATGCTGGGCACAGAGAGGGCCAGGTCCTTCCTCTCTGGGCACCCACTCCCCTCCTCACTGTCTCTGGGGAGCTGAGAAGGCAGGTCCCTGGTGGGCACCACCCTCATTCAGATGCCCTGGGGATGTCTTGCCAGGGCGTAATGCAGAGCAGTGTCACGCCAGGCCCAGGAAGCAGCTCTGTGTCTCCTGTGTCCCCTCCTCCAGCACCACCTCCAGCGGCACCTGTGCAGCCGCCAGCCGCCTTCTGCAGAGCAGTTGCCCGACCACAGAGCCCCATTCACGCTCCCCACACATCTCAGACCCCCAGGGGCTGGCCCAGGACAGCCGGCGTGGAGCCCGGTGGCGCTGGGGGCTGTGGCCACCAACACATCCGCCGCCCCAGGCGCCTGGCACTTGGTCATCCCTGCAGGGAGGGTCAGTGCCCCGCTGCATTCCCGAGCGCTGGACCCGACCCAGGCTCCTGCCGTGCCTGGAAGCTGCACCTGCTCCTGCACTGGCCCAAGAGAATGCGGGCCGCCGTGGGGACAGACGGCGCCCCCCGCCCCCCGCCGGCTACTTAGAGGTGGGCTGATCTGCCTGCCTGGCTCCCACTCCCAGACCCTGGCTGGGCTCCTGGCCTCTCTCTCCTAAGTTCCTGCTGTGGACCGAATGTTTGTGTCCCCACCCCCCAAGTTCACGTTGAAGCCCAACCCCCAAGGGGATGGTATGAAGCGGTGAGGCCTTTGGGAGGTGATGAGGTCACGAGGGTGGGGTCCCCAGGACTGGATTACTGTCCTTATAAGAAGAGGCATGAGGGACAAGTTCCTTCTCCTCACCCACCACTGAGGACACAGCCAGAAAGCAGACATCTGCACGCCTGGAAGAGGGCTCTCACCTGACCCCAGCCTGGCATCCTGATCTCTGACCTCCGGCCTCCAGACCTGTGAGAAATGAACCTGCTGTTTTAGCCTCGCGGTCTACAGTGTTTTTGTTATAGCAGCCCGAGCGGACTAAGACAGTTTCCCCAGCTGTTGCGGCCAGAGTTGCTGGTTGCAAGTGGCAGAAGCTGACTCTGGCCACTGAAGCAGGAAGGAATCTGCTGGAAGAATGTCAGGTGTTGAGTAGAACCCAGGGGACGTGCGGATCCAGCGGGAGCTGCAGGAGATAGGGCGCCAGGGGAGCACAGCCACGCTCGTGAGACCGGACGCCACGCCCGCCCTGCGCCACTGCCCTGCCGGACTCACAGCCGCCTTCCAAGAAGCCCCCCGACCGTGGGTCAGAGCTGTACCACCGGCTGGCCACACAGCCACGGGCACTGCTGCTGGACATCACTGCCAAGGACACTGCCACCACTGCCAGACTCCATGGCCCCAGGGCAGTGTCACCCCATCTGTGGCTCTGCGGCCGAGGGACCTGCCATCAGACGCTGCACCTGCCGTTCACCATCCAAATGAACTTTAACCATCACACGACTTTTCTGGCCTCTTTCCTCTTCCAGCCTGACGTTATTATGATGAGCCCCTAAATGAGATGATGTATGTGAGGGTCTCTCAAAATGATCACGGGTTTCACAAACACAAGGGAGTGATGGGGACCAGGGCCAGGCCGCCTTGTCTCGTATCTCCAGGTGCTCAGTGAGGCTGGAGAAGGACACACACCAGCTGATCGTGGGAAACTCTACGCCTGTGTCCACACGAGCGATACCCCGTGTCACTCCTTCACAATTCCCAGCTCCCCTCGGTCGGGTGGAGCCACATGAAGGGGCTCTGGCCAGCAGAGTGGGAGGAGGTGATGACCGCCACCTCCCAGCCCTGCACGTCTGCCACCCTCCTCATCCACTGCATGGCGAGATGGGGTGTTATGGACCCAACTGTGTCCCCGCTAATCCATCTGTTGAAGCCCTAACCCCCAATATGACTGTATTTGGAGATGAGATTTTTTTTAATATTTAAATATCTATTTATTTATTTACTTGGCTGCACAAGTCTTAGTTGTGGCACGCAGGATCTTTTAGTTGTGACGTGCGGCATCTAGTTGCCTGACCAGGGATCGAAGTGCAGAGCCTTAACCACTGGACCACCAGGGAAGTCCCTGGAGATCGGATCTTTAAGGAGGTAATTAAGGTTAAATGAGGTCATAAGGGTGGGGCCCTAATCCCATAGGTCTGTGGCCTTAAAACACAGGGAGAAACACCAGAGCTCTCTCTCTCTCAGCACACACACAGGGCAAGGCCACGTGAGGACACAGCAGGACAGCGGCCGTCTGCAAGCCTGGAGGAGAGGCCTCCCCAGAGATCAGCCTTACTGGACCTTCATCTTGAACTTCAGCCTCCAGAACCACGAGAAATTTCTGTTGTGCGAGCCCTGCAGTCTGTGGCCTTCTGTTAAGGCAGCCGAGCAGACTGGCGCAGACAGTGTGGAAGATTGAGTAAATGGCTGCAAAGGCCCCTCCCCTGCACCCACACCCCTTGAAATGTGACCTCCTCCCACCGAGAGGTGGAGCCTGCCTCTCTACCCCGGAATCCGCTTTGAGCAGCTCACGTCCACTCTTTCTTTGGAACCCGGCCACCACCATGTGAACGGGCCCAGGCTAGCCTGCCAGATGACAGAAGACGTGTGGCCCGGTCACCCCACGGCCCCAGCTAAGAGCCAGCCAGCCCCCGGGGGCAGAACCGCCTAAGACCCGCTGACGACCCAGGTACGTGGCGGAGCCAGCCCAGGCGGCGAGAAGCACCCCGCCAAGCAAGGCCACATTACCAACCCGCCCGGCGTCATGAGCTCAGTACGTGGCTGCTTGTACGTCACTGCGTTTGGATGTCATCTGTGTCATCGCAGCAGCACTCTGATACACAATGTCTGGAAGCTCTGCAGAGAAGGAGCCTGGACCCCGCCGAGTCGCCACGGCCAAGGGCACCGGCAAACGTCCAAGCTGAACAGGAGTCCGCAGGCGGGATGAGTCGGGGAGACGCCCCCACCCGCACGTGTGGTGGTGAGGCCGCAGCACAGCAAAGACAAAAGGCACGAAGGCTGCCGGGCGGGGGTTGGGGGGGGCGGAGTCATGGCAAGAGAACAACAGTTCGACTTAAAGCAGATTTCTCAGCAGGAGTGACAGCAGACAGCGGAACACCACCCACGTGCTGACAGCCAGTAACTGCTGACGTGTGAGGTGCGATGCCAAGCGAACAGCTTTACGGCAATAGACGTGGAAATGGAGACAGATACACTCACGGAAGTGTAACTTCCTAAAGCTAGCTCAAGGAGAAACAGCGTTCTCCACAAGTCCCAGAGCATGAAAAAACGACTCAGTAGTTAAATAACATCCTGCAAAGAAAACACTGGGCCCAGGGAATTTTATAGGGGATTCTACCAAACTTTCAAAACACAGATCATTCCAGCTTTCTGCAGCCCTCCAGTGGATCAGGAAAGAAGGAACATTCTTGCTCTCTTTCTATGAGATCAGTACAGCCATTCAAAGAGTATAAGACAGTCATTCCAAGAGTATACGAGAGGAAAATGACAGGCCAGTGTCACTCAGGAACGTAAATGTAAAACCCTAAACAAACTTTAAGTCAATCCAAGAAAAGCTTATAACAAGTATGACAGAATGCGTAAGCCGGGGCCCCAGCAGCTGACACTACATTAGGACAATTCAAGGAGGGATTACTCACAAAGGTGTGCTCTTGGAAGGAACCACACCTTTGTACGTAAGGGGCGCAGTACGTGACTGTGTAGCCCCTGGCCAGTCAGAGAGCCGTGGAACCACCTCTAGACCTGAGGTGGGGGGGTTCCCTGAACCACGAAGGGGCGTCATGTCCATCTTGGGAGGATCACGGCCTTCAGTTAAGGGATCTGGGTGTATCCCTTGCTGGGGTACCGTCACAAAGCACCACAGACCGGGGGCTTAACCAACAGAAATCGTCTCACCATTCTGGAGGCCAGCAGGGCTGGTCCTTCTGACGGTTGAGGACCTGCTCCAGGCTCTGTCCTTGCCTTGTTGAGGGGCCATCTCCCCGCTGTGTCTCTTCACATCATCTTTCTTCTATGCATGTCTCTGCGTCCAAATTTCCCCTTCTTAGGGGAACGCACTCATATTGGATCAGGCCCCACACTCTCTAAAGATCCCCTTTCCACATCAGGTCACATTCTGAGGTCCTAGGGGTTAGGGCTCCAATATACGAGCTTGGGGAGGACACAATCCAACCTATAACACTGAGGCGACCCCAGAAGAGGGAGCCAGGGAAATCAGCACCCCAACCTCACACTCCTCCCTCCTCTGACCTCCTGCTGGGGCTCCCCCAAAGGGCGCAGGAGCCCACTGACACAGTCCATCAAGATCAGCCTATGGGGCACCGGGCAAGGTGGGGAATAAATCTGGAGAAGCCGACGGAAGGTAGCTGGCTCCCACCCTGACTCAGCACGGCTCACTACAGGAATGCAAGGCTGGCTTGACGTTAGACCGTCTATAAATGCACGTCACCTCTTTAACAGATCCACGCTCAGCACTCGCAGGGGAGGAGGTCAGGGAGAGCTCACGTCAGGCAGAGGTGCAGTGAGACTGAAGCAACACGCTTCCTGGAGGCCGAGAACAGGCGGTCGGAGGTCCGAGAGTCACGAGTGGGAGCCGCTCCACCCTCCACGCTCCTGGGGCTCCAGCACCCGCCTCCGCTGCCCTGGCTGCGGTCAACGTGGTGGGGCTTCAGCAGCACGTCCCAGTCCGCTTCAGGGCTCTGAGCCCCACCCCCGGCATTTGGGGCGATGGGCACACACACTGCTGTCCTCCCAGTGCCTGTCTCTCTTCCTCCGGCTTTGCTGGGGGCAGTGCATGTCCCTGGTGATCTGTCTGGTCCTGTCATGACAACCCTGTTCCCTGCCCTCCCGGCTTCCTCTGCAGCTGGGTGTGGCCAGGGGACCCCATTCAGGCAACGGTCAGGCCTCTCGGGGCTCCAAAGGCTGAGTGAAGGGGGAGGGGCGGTGCAGGAGGGAATGTTCTAGGCAGCAGTGGGAGCACCGCCAGCAAGGGCCCTGGTCAGTTTCACGAACACAAGGAGGCCCGAGTGGTCAGAGTGCAGCTGTGGGGGCAGAAGAGGGGCTGGAGGCAGGTGGAGTCAGATCACACAGAGACTGGGGGTAGGCTCCCAGATGGGAGGGGTGACATGGAGGAAGCCCTGGCGTGTCACCCGGGACAGGCGGCGAGACCCGGTCCAGGTGGAGCTGTGGAGATGACAGCAGAGGGGAGTAGGACTGTGGGGAGAAGGACCCCACCCTCTGGGCTGCTCTGGGCAGGGGCCCCATGCCCAGAGCAGGATGGGTGGGGCTGGGGCTGGATGCGCTGAATGCCACCCTCTTCCTGACCCTCCCTGAGACCAGGGGTCCCAGCGCCGGGCACCGCTCTGACCCACCCCCATACATCCAGGCCTCTTCTCCTGACCACAAATGTCATCACATCCCCACCCTGCTGTCCCATCAGGGACACTTGGGACACCCCCAGCACCTCGCTACAGCCCACCCCCCCCACACACACACAGTCCCACCCTCTTTGGCCTCAGCCGCAGTTCCTTATTTTGATTCAAATAAGCCACTACCAGGGGCTTCCCCGGTGGCGCAGTGGTTAAGAGTCCACCTGTCAATGCAGGGGACACGCGTTCGAGCCCTGGTCCGGGAAGATCCCACATGCCGCGGAGCAACGAAGCCCATGCGCCACAACTACTGAGCCTGCACTCTAGAGCCCGCGTGCCGCAACTACTGAGCCCGCGCGCCTAGAGCCCGTACTTCGCAACGAAGAGCAGCCCCCGCTCGCTGCAACCAGAGGAAGCCCGCGCGCAGCAACGGAGACTCAACACAGCCAATAAATACATAAATAAACAAATTTATAAAAAAAAAAATAGATAAGCCACCATCGGCCTCCTGTCTCAGGACCTTTGCATGTGCTGCTTCCTCTGGCCCAGGATTCTGGGCCCTTTGGGCATCTCGGATCCCGTGCCCACAGTGTCTTGCCTGGCTGGCACAACCCACTACCCTCCACTCACCCTGGCATTGGGGCTCCTCCCTTCCCCTGGCTTCCTTCAGAGGAAGTCTCCAGTTCTCCCCGCCTAGAAAACACGGCTGAGGGAGAGCTGCAGTCGGGCGGGCGGCCTCCTTGAAGCAAAATGATAGCCAGGGGTTTTCCCAAATAACCTGTCTTAAGTTCTAGCGTCCGCTGCCGTGGGACCGCCCAAGGCGCCCGGACCCAAGCCCCACTTGCCTGGGGGAGGGTCTGAGCGGGGTCTGGCTGGGCACAGCTCCTGCTCTGGAGAAGGTCTCGTCTGGATCCCCGTCCTGACTGCCCAGGCCGTGGGGCCAGACCCTCCCTGTGGGGTCACAGGCTCCCTTCTCTGAGCAGCTGGGGTGCTGGCTTGGGGGCCCCAGCCCTGAAGCCACAGCATCCACAAAGCTGGGTCGGGGGTCACGGCCTGGGGGCGGGGAAGGCTGAGCTGGCGGCAGCGGGACAGGCAGTGTGGGCCGGGGTCTTTTTGGAAGCATGTTTATTGCCAGTGAGGAGGGAACGGCAGGAGGCACGATGTCCCCAGGGGTGGTCTCAGGAGGGATTCACGGGCCGCTTGGGGGGCCGAATCCGGTCGCTGATCCAGTCCACGTAACGGGTCACGCGGGTGTAGACACCGGGCTTGTTGAACTGCCCGCAGCCGTCACCCCAGCTGATGATGCCGTACAGGTAGGCCACGCCGTTCTTCTCACAGGCCAGGGGCCCACCTGAGTCCCCCTGCGCGGAGCGGCCGGTCAGAGCCTGGGGCCCGGCTCAGGAGGCTCACGGCTCAGCTCCTCGACACCCATGAAACAGTCCACCACCCCTCACCCCAGGCTCCCTCGCCCCAACCCGGAACATGCCTCCAGAGGGGTCAGCCCTCGAGGTGGGCTTCCCGAGAGCTTGGGCACAGATGACATGGGTATTCCAAGTAAGGGGGCTGCCCCCCTTCCCCCAACCGCATAGGCAGGGCGCCCTCCCAGTAGTGGGCTGCTGCGGCCCCCTCTCGCCTCCACAACCAGCAGAGCCCTCCTCCATCTGGGTCCCCCCTCCGCCCACCATGTGCACCAGGCGGCCCCGCGCTCCAGCAGACCTGGCAAACCCCTATTCACCCCCCGGGACAAGTGCCAGCGCCCCTTCCTCCATGAAGCCACCCCTGACTTCCCCCAGGGCGCTTGCTGTACCATGTGGTTGAGTGCCGAGCCCCCCCCGCCTTTGCCACCTGTGAGTTGTGTGACCTGGGAAGAGTGAGCAGACCTCTCTGGGCCTCAGTCTCCCCACCTATAAAAGTGGGGAGTAAAGCAGCTTCTCCAACTCAGCACTGATGTGCAGACCCGAGGAGCCCTTGAGAAACGGGACACTGCGATCGGCCGATCGTTCGAGCCCATTTGGGAGGACTCTGGGTGAAAAGGGGTTTGGCCTTCGACGTCACGTGGACAGCCCTGCCCTTGGCTGGACAGCTGGCCCGAGCCTGGGCTTTGGGAGCCGGCCCCTCCCGGGCCTCAATCCCCGCCCCCCTGTGAGCAGGGACCCCACTCCTGGCCCCCGGGCCTCCAGCAATAGTGAGCGCCCATCTGGGGGTGCTCCCGGGGCGGCCGTCCCGGCTCACCTGGCAGGCGTCAGACCTGCAGTCGAAGTAGCCGGCGCAGAGCATGTTGGGGCTGACGTCGGCCCCGTACACCTCCGGGCTGCTGCATTTGTGGTCGGCGACCAGGGGGACCAGGGCCTCCCGCAGCAAGCTGGAGTAACCACTCACATCTGACGGCCGACAGGGGGCACTCAGCCCGGGCGAGGCTTGCGGGGCCGGGCCGCTGCTCCCGGGGGCACGACGCTGGCCCCTCGCGCCCACCCCACTCACTCTCATCCTGGTGGCCCCAGCCCGCTATCTGGCACTTGTGCCCAGCCGGGAAGGTGCTGCCGGGCTCAGGCAGGCAGATGGGCTGGACGAACTGGGAGCGGACAGCACAGCGCTCCCCCTTCTTCTCCAGCCGGATCAGAACTGGACGGGAGAGAGGCAGGGGGTCAGCCTGCGGCATGGGGGCCCACGATGGGCCGAAGGTGGCTGCTGGGTCACACGGGGTCCAGCCCCACCGGGCAGAGGGGCTGCGGCCTGGGAGGCCCAGGAGGCGACAGGAGGGCCAGCAAGGCTGGGCAGCCAGGGTTTCCTCCAGCCACGCCGAGGCCACTCGGCCACACCAGCTGCTCTCGCTGCCCTCCCCCCGCCCTTCCCCGCTCTGTCTCTCCTTCCCCTCCCCCTCCCTCCCACCCGTCCCCTGAGTGTCTGAGGACCCTCCCCTGCCTGGCACCCACTCCCAGCCTCTCTCCTGGCTCTGGCCCTGGGTGTGCACAGAGCACACAGCACCGGTCCCGAGCCTCACCGAGGTCATGGTCACTGGGGTTGAACACCGAGTACAGGGGGTACGGGATGTACTTCTCTATGCCGAACGTCTGCGTCACGGCCGTCGTGCGGTTGAAGAAGTGTTGGCCGAGCACCACAGAGACACTTTCCCTGGGGGGGCTGTGCAGTGGGAGCTGGTGGCAGCATGACTCTCAGGCCCCTGAGGTCAGCTCGCCCCCTACCCACGGGGACAGAGCATCCGGTAGACGATCCCAGGAGGGTGACGCTGTGCAGGGCCCCCGCCCCCACCAGGCCCTGGGAGAGACCTGAGCAGGGGCTGGGGTGTGGGCCGTAGTGCAGTAGGGAGTGGGGAGCTGGGGCCACAGCCCCCGTCCTGGCAGCACCGCCTCTGAGGCAGCGGCATGAATGACCCTGGGGGGCCTTGTGCAGGTCTAGGTGGGGTCTGCGCTGACATGCACCCACGTTGCTGCGGATCCCAGCTCTGGGCACCGGTTCTGCCCCACGCCCCTGCTACAGGGGCAGGCCTCCTGTGAAGTCACCCGTGGGCCCAGGAGCCTGAGTACTCCCCTCACCCCCCGCACCTGCGCACGAACGACCTGTCCCACCCACCTCCTCCAGCCCTGCTTGGCCCAGGCCAGGGACCAGGGTGCTGGGGTCCAGCCCACAGGGGACGGGCCCCTCCATCCAGCTTGGCCCTCCCCAGCCCCTCCCTGGACGTGAGCAGAGGATGCCTGCTCCCCTTCTCCAGCCTCTTAACCACCCCCATCCCATCCATACTGGGGAGGCCTCAGGGGTCCTGTTTCACAGGTCGCACAGCGGTCAGCACAGGGCAGGACGTATGCCCACTGCCCCCCACCCCTACGCTGTAGTCCCTGGGGTGACTGATGGGGACTCACCGTCGGACTCTCACGCTGCCAAGCCCCCAGCCCCCGCTCACGTCCCACTCCCTGGGATGCCACTGTCAGGCCCGTTCCCTCCCACTGAACCCTCCCTCAGAGAGAGCCCCCCACTCCCCACGGCAGAGCCTTGTTCTCGTCACAGCCGTGAGGAGCGGGGGACGGGTTGGCCTTTCTTGCCCTGAGCTCGCTGTCCCCCACCCTGGGGTGTGGTAGTGGGCCTCGCACCCCTGACCCTTCCCCCAGCCGCCAGCCCCAGCCGGCCCTCCGCTCCGGTAGCCCGCCGAGTGGGCGGGGCCTCGGGCTCCCTGCGCCCCACGGTGCCACCAGCTCGGTCTGGGCCGGGGGAGCGAGGCCGGAAGGGGCGGGCCCTGCGAGGCACGGGCCACACCCACCACCCTGCCGCGCACGCGCTGGCCGCCCCGCCCCGCCCCTCCCTGAGCGGGGAGACCTGGAGCTCCCGGGGCGAGGACCAGGGCTGCGCGGCCACACGGGCAGGGACAGGGACAGGGACAGCACCCCGGGGCAGGAATGGGGCGGGTCTCGGCAGTCTCCATGCCCAGCACTGGGCTGAGCGCTGAGTCCCACCTCAGTCAGAGGGGCAACGGGGAACGGAGGGACCAAAGGACGGGGTTTACACGGGTAGGTGGCGGAACGTGGGGACACATGGGTGATGGTTAGGACAGGCGGGTGGGTGCGTAGATGGGTAGCGGGTAGAGAGTGGATGATGGGTGTATGGCCGGGTGGGGGAGCGGAGGCCTAGATAGCGGTGGGTGGAGAGGTGGATGGCTTGAGGGATGGCGCAGGGGTCGTGGACACTGGGGCCAGAACCGCTCACCTGTTGGAGAAGCAGTGGGCGGCAGACACCACCCAGCAGGTATGGACAAGGCTCCCGGCACAGAAGCTGTTCCCGATGTAGATGGCGGCCAGCCAGGGGTGGGAGCCGGGCAGCGAGGACGAGCCACCGATGATGCGTGGCCGTAGGAAGCTCCTCTTCTTGTGCCTCTTGCCACAGGTCTGGCGTCCGGCTGGTCCAGCTGCCGCGGGCCCAGGCAGGCTCAGCAGGGCCTCGGTGGGCGGGGGCTGGATTCTGGCAAGGGATCCTGGGAACACAGGTTACCCGCTCACACACCCCGGGTCCCTTCTGCACACCCCAGGCCAGAGAGGGTACTGGCTGCGTCCACCATCCTCAGGTCCCCCGTGGTTCACCTGCCTCCTGACCCAGCCTAGGCAGTTCGTCTGAA
Organism: Lagenorhynchus albirostris; assembly: GCF_949774975.1. Lineage (NCBI taxonomy): Eukaryota > Metazoa > Chordata > Mammalia > Artiodactyla > Delphinidae > Lagenorhynchus > Lagenorhynchus albirostris. The sequence continues at coordinate 146,007,327 of NC_083098.1, forward strand.
AGAGGGTCCCCAGCTCTGCCCCTGTGGGCACATGACTCACTCTGAGCCTCAGTTTCCTCATCTGCAGGATGGTGAGAACCGCACCCAGTCACAAGGCTTTGTGGGAACCAGGGTGGCCTGGCACACCTGGCAGGTATTCGTGTCCTTCCCAGCAGCCTGGGACCCCAGAGCCAACTCGGGATGGTAGAGAGGCCTGGAGCACGGGGCCAGGGGGCGGCTGGCCTCATGGAGCAGCCCACTGCCAGGGTCTGACTCCAGGGTACTCACATTATCCACGTGCCCCCACACTTCCCTGTCTCTGGGGACCGTCCTGGCACCGTGCAGCCCGGCTGGACCACCCAGAGGACCCGGTGACCAGCTCGCCTGCTCTGACCTCTGGTGTCAACCCACTGCGTGGCCTTGGACCAGCCCTGCTCTGGTGAGCCTCAGTTTCCCCATCTCTCCGATGGGGCCGTGGTCCTCCGGAGAGAGGAGGCCTGGCATGCGGGTGGAGTGGGTTGGGCCACGGCGAAACCACGGTGATCTCAGCGGGGGCGGGGCCAGTGCTGCCCCCACCCTGCTGCTTCCCACCCAGCCACTAGCTGCGCGCACCGCAGGCTGCCAGGCGGCAGTACTCCCAGGAGAGCGCGCTGTCCTTCACCACGTAGCACCAGGGCTTCTCGTCCTTGTCCGGGTTCCTGGGGTGCAGGGAGAAGCAGGTGGGCAGGGGAGTCAGTCACGGCTCCTCAGTGACGGATGGGAGGAGAGAGCTGGGGACCCCTAGCTGGGTGCGGCTCCTGGCACTCTGCCCACCCGCACCCCACAGCCTTTGGCCCCTTCTGCAGGTGGTTCCGATCCCTGGCCCTGGGCTCCTCTCGCCACAAAGCCTCCCAAGCCGAGGGGTCAGGACCCAGGGACAGGCCCCGCCCGCCTGGTGCTGACCGGCAGTAGGCGTGGGGCCCCAGGCCGAGGAGGGCCGCGGCGCCCACAGAGTCCACGTGCAGCTCCTGGTAGAGCAGGTCGGAGTTCCAGGCCAGGCAGCTGAGGCCCGAGGCCGCCGTGCTGGCCACGCCTCGGTACTCGGTGCCACTCCCCACAAAGCAGGACTGGGCCGGCACTGCGGGCGGCACGGTGCGTGGTGAGCCTGGGCCCCAGGACGCGGGGCCACGCAGCTCTGAAGTCGAGCGACTCACCAATGTTGCAGAGCCGCCCGGCGTGGTCTGGGGGGCAGGCGCATACAGTGGTCCCGGTGGCCACGATCAGGTGACAGGTGCCCCCATTCAAGCAGGGGCTGCTCAGACAAGCTGGGGGGAGGGCTCAGAAGCTGGGCCTCGAGGGGCAGGGGCAGGGCCTGGTTCCCACCCAGTGCCCGTCTCTGGGTGGCCCTGGATGAGCCCCTTCCCTGGGTGGGAGGCCCAGCGATACGGCCCGCCCCCCCGTACCTGTGTGGCGGGTGCCCTGGCACCGGACCTGGCCCCCCGCACACTCGCACTGTTCCACTTGGCCCCGGTGCACGCGGGCCCAGCGATCGCCCACCTCCAGGTACTCGTAGCGGCTCTCGTCAAAGCATTTCCCTGGGGGCAGCACAGTGAGCCGCTGCTCCCCGCACGTGCGCCTGGCGGCCCCCTGCCCTGCAGCCCCCACCCTGCTCACCCGTGCCGCAGTCCTTGCCAGTGAAGGCCACGGGGCAGGTGCAGTGGTACGACTCGGGGTCCTGGGTGCTGGAGCATGAGCCCCCGTTGAGGCAGGGGCCAGAGGCACATGGGTCCAGGGCAGCTGGGCACACGCAGCAGGGAGGGGTGTGTCTGAGAGCCCGGCCGGGCCTCGTGACTCCCTCCCCACGCCGTGACTCTCGCCACCTTAAAGATGCCCCTCCTGAGTTCCGTGGTGTGTACATGCCCTGGGAGTGAGCGCAGGCCTTCCCCCTCCTCACCACATCCTCTGCCCAGCTCTCAGACCCTGGGCAAGTGGGCCTCTGGCTCTGCATCCAGCACCCTGAAAGCCCGAGCCCCATCAGGCAGCGCAGTCCTTTTCCGTGTGCCCTGGGACCCTTGTAAGCGGGGCTGCCAGCACCACACCCTGCGGACCCCTTGGGCCCCCTCCACGTCCAGGGCTGTTCCTGTGCAGCCGCAGGGCCCAGCCTGACCACCAGGGGGCGCTATGACCCCCGGCAATGGCCAAAACAGTTATGTGGCCCCCCCGAGAGGGCAGGACCTGCGGGGCAGGGTGTTCCCCACTCCCCACTCCTGCAGGCCCCGAGGCCTGCAGTGGGATGAACCCCGAAGCCCCCTCCTGCACACCAGGCAGGACCCCAGCCCCGGGTCAGCTCTCAGGCCCCTCAAGCTCACCGCCACCACCGGCCCAGCCCCCTCCTAGCTTGCGCTCGGGCCCAGACCCCCGGCACCCACCTGGGCCCTCCCGGGGGGTGGAAGCCTGCACACAGTAGCCCCAGGCCCTGTCCCGGTCATAGTTGTGAGTCGTGGCACACCTAGGGGTGACACATGCGGTGACGTGGGGGTCCCAGGCCAGAGACCCGCCCACCGTAACCCCAACTCACGCAGGGACCCACGCTGACCACTCTGGGGCTTTCTCCCATGCACTCCCTCATTCATTCATTCACTACATCTGCTGTGCGCCAGGCTCAGTGTGGAGTACGGAGGGCAGGGAGCGGAAGCGTCTCCAGGGCGGGCACGGGGCACAGGGACTGGGACCCACCACTTCCTGTGGGCGCTTCCCTCTGTAGTGCAGGAGTGGACCATGCGGCCGCCGTAGCGGAAGGGAAACCTGCAGGGCTGCCCGGCCTCGGTGAGCACTGCCGGAGGAGACACGGGGGTCAAGGGCTCCCGCGCTGGTCACCTCCCAGCCCCCATCACATACCCCACTCCCTAAGTGCTGCTGTGTTCCTCCAGACCCCCCATCTAGGTGTAGCCTGCCACCTCCAAGAAGCCTTCCTGACCCACCTGTGCCCCCAGGGCTGCTATTGGAGGGGGCTGCCCTGGGCAGGTGGGTAAGCCCTCCACCATGGGGTCCCTCTGCCCTGGGTGCTGTCGCTGTGGCTGGGGTCCTGGGGGTCACCGAGGTTACGGGGATCGCGGGGGTCCTGGGGGTCACGGGGGTCGCGGGAGTCCCAGGGGTCACTGTGGCGTTACATTCTGGGGGTTCCGTTGGGTTCTAGGAAGAGCCGAGAGGCCTGTGATGGGGTCGGTGTGGGATGGACCCCGCTCACACTCAGGCCCTGACTCAGTTTCCATATTGGGGCCCTGAGGTCTTGGAGTAGGGACCAGGGGACACTGGCTCTCCCACGGCCTCAGCTGGACCCTGTCCCCTCCCCTCCCACCGAGTCCAAGGAGTCAGGCTGAGCTGACTCAGGGTCTGCCAGGCTGGCGGCACTGCCCTCCAGGCTCGAACCCTGGGGGTCTGTTCTGGGGGACGGACGAGAGCAGCTGCGAGGCCTTCAGCGGCCCCCCCCCGCCCCCACCTCAAACACGTGGACCCAGCAGAGGCCCAGAGAGGCGAACAGTCTCCATGCCCCTGGGTGGGGGCCAGCAGGTTGGATCCCCAGGCCCCCCGTCCCCCAGGCCAGCCCAGCACGCCCACCTCACCCCCGGAAGGCTGGCCGTCGCCACGCTGGGCCCTTCACCCACCCCACACCCTGCCCTGGCCTCAGCCCCAGGACCCAGAGTGGGCACGGAGAGCCCATGATCACAGTGCAGTGGGGTCAGTGCTCACCCTGCCAGCCTGGGGCTGAGCCCCTCGAGGCACCAGCAGCAGCAGCAGCAGGAGCAGGGACAGCCCAAGTGGGGGGCAGGGGCTGGGGACCCAGGCCCAGCGCCCCATGGCTCCTCCTGGGCTGGCGTGAGGAGCAGCAGGAGGCGGGAGCAGAGTGGCCAGGGCAGGTGGGGGTCAAGGCCGCCTGGAAATGATTAACCCTGGCTGCCTCCCGTGCCAGGCCCACACGTTCCCCATGTCTGCTGCCCAGCTCACCCTGCCTGAGCCAGCCGGCCCCTCTGGCCTCAGCCATGCTGGTCCCTGGACCTGACAATGTCCTCGAGTCTCAGCTACGACACCTCCTCCAGGAAGTCTTCCAGGATGACATGGCAGGAAGGGGCCTGGACCCCCACAGCCCCAGCTTCCGGTCCCTACCTGGCCACAGGGTTGGCCACTGTCTATTTGTGAGCTATACTAACCAGAGCACCTACACATGCTGAGCCCTTTTGAGGGCCCAGGCCTGGAGCATGGGATGTGGCCCCTGGCCAGCAAGAGGCCAGGCACAGAGGAGGGTGTGTGCACCACTGCACACAATGCCCCCTGGGACAGGGACCTCTGCCACCCTTCTCTACAGCACTTCTGCCTGTGGCTCCCAGGACGAGCCTGGGGTGGGGCCTCCGGGGGGAGGGGGAGTGGAGCGGAGGAGGTGGGCAATACCAGAGCCCCTGCCTGCTGTCCTAGCTCCCCGCCCCCACTGCTCCTGGACCCGCTGGGGCACCCCCTCAGGAAGCCCTCTCGCCCCTGGGCTTCCCCTAGTAGCCGGGACCACCCGTGCCATCCCGCCTCTGTCCTGGGCTGCCCTCCTTCCCATCCCAAGCCCCGGCCAGGCACCAGGGCCACAGAGACCTGGCTTGGGGTCCTGCCCAGGTCTGTGAACGGACGCTGGGGTGTCGCCCCCCAGACACGGCCACAGTTGTCGCCCCAGCTGGCCCCTGGTTCGTGACTGCAGCTGCAGGTAGAGCTGCCACGGGAAACTCTTCTGCAATTTGAGGGGCCGCGGAGGCGGCGGGGGTGGTGGTGGTGGGTGGCCCGGTCCCCATGAGTCAGCTCAGCTGCCTGCATGGGGCGGAGAGAAGGGCTGGCCTGGGGATGGGCCTAGCACTGCAGCTGTCTCACTGTGCACCCCCAAATCGCACTCTCTCTGGGCCCCCGTTTTCCCCTCTGTGCAGACGGAGCGAGAGCAGAAACCGAGTGGGTACCCAGCTTGGCACGCGGTGGGTGCCGGGCCCTCTCTTCCACGCGGGCACCCCCAGCTCAGAGCACAGCTCCCTGGGAGGACCCAGAGCAGCCCAGCGGCCAGGGCGCGCTCAGGCCTAGGGCCCTTCTGACAAACCTGACATGCATCTCGGAGGAGGGAGGGGTGCCGGGGGCCCCTCAGCTGCTCAGCGCCGGGGTTCCGCCGAGGCACCTGGGCTGACGGTGCCGTCTCTATCTGCCCTGCCCACCCAGCGTCACACGGCAGCCCTGCCCACTGGCCTGGCCTGCTCCCCCGTCCCCTCCCGGCTTGCTCAAGCCTCAGGACCCCTGCACAGGCTGACACTCTTTCCCAGGCCTCCTGGGCAGGGCAGTCAGGCTTCCCCTGAGGTGGTCCCTCCAGAGACAGGCCCTGCCAGACCACCTCCCTAAATAAGGCCAAGGGCGGGGGATTGGGTCAGAGTGGCCTGAAAGGTCCCCAGGCCAAGCTCTGCCCCCACCGGCGGCCACCCCAAGAGGAGACCCTGCACCGAGCTGCACGAGGCGCTGTGACGTGGACAAGACCAGGGCCCTGGACGGGGCGGGACCACGTCCCACTGCCCACAGGCTAAGCCTCGTGCCCCGCAAGGCCAGCCTTATTTCCCTGCTCACCTCCGACCTCACCCCTGAGAGCCGGTTCTCCCCAGCCCCCTGCCGATACACGCACAGGGCCACGGGAACAACGGCTCCCTGAGGGCAGGGTCCGGGCCCCAGGACCAGGCACGAGGCCGACGATCTGGTCCTCAAAGACGCTTTATTGCGGGAAGGCTGGACGCCGAGCGGGAGCTGGGGCGGGGGCCAGGGAGCCCTGAGCCAACGCTGGCGAGTGTCCGGGGCCAGGACCCTCCCCGCCCTCTGCTGGTTCGGCCCCCAGGGGTGGCTGAGGAGGCCCGTCCGAGGCCCTCAAGATAGGCTCAGCGGCTCCCTCGGGATCTCTGCTCTCCACGTGTGTGTCCAGGCAGGCGGCTGGGACGCCGGGACGGGAGGGAGGGCCGGCCAGCTGGGTCGGGTGCGCGGGCGGCAGCCTCAGACGAAGGTGGCGTGGTGTGGGCCGGCCTTGGGCTTGGCAGGTCCCCCCAGGACGGGGCTCAGGCCGGGGCGGTCTGATGTCAGCGTCCCGCCGGCCCGTGACCTCCGGGGGCCCGTCCACACCCCCGGGATGCTGCTGCCCGGCCCAGGCACTGAGCCAGCCACACGGTCCACGTCGACGATCGTGCTGACTGGGAGGCCTCGGCTGCCTCGGGCCCCACCTCCTGCCGCGGGGAGAAGAGAGAGTCTGTCACCCGTCTGCCCATCCTGGGCTGGAGACCCCACCCTCCTGGCACAGATGGTGGCAAGGGGCTCCTGAGACCCCCACGTGCATCCCAGGGGCAGGCGACTTCTGACCTGGGGCCCCCAGGCCTGGCGCAGGGAGCCCTCTGCAGTGGGGAGGGTCCCAGGCCGAGGGAGCTGCAGGCTGCAGGGAAGCAAGCTGGGGGAGGGGGTCTGGGGGCGCAGGGCCCAGGTTCCGTGTGGTGGGACCGGCGCGGCCCCTCATCTGTCATGGGTACACCCTGCACCCTGTCCTCACCCGGCGCAGCCAGGACAGTGGGGACGGCCCACCCACTAGGGTGCTGTCCGCCCAGCTGGGGCCCCCTCTGGGGAGAAGCCCGGCACCCGAGCCCCTGCAGCTCCCCACTGACGCCCTGGGGGCATCAGGGGCACCCGCCCCCAGATGACACCGCGCTGCCCCTCGCCAGGGTGGGAGGGGGGAGGGGTGCGTGGCTGTGTGTGGGTTTGCGTCACGGGAAGGAGCACGTGGTGCCCCTCGCTGGGCGCTGAGATGGCGGAGGAGCTGGGGCGGGGGGGGGGCGGTCCCAGGGCCCCTCAGCAGGATGCAGCCGCCCCTGGGGTGGGGGGTGGCCGAGGAGGGCCACATGGGGGACGGTCTCGTGGGAAACCTCCCAGCCACCTCCGCTGCGCCTCTCAGACACCCCCACAGCCCGTCCCGCACCCCACTGCGGCTCAGGTTCAGGGCCGGGCCTCCGCTCCTCCTTGGGGGGCTGTCCGCAGCCAACGGGCCGTCAGGGAGGGGCTCCAGGGGGAGGCATGCTGCTGGGCTGAGGGAGGACCAACCACTGGGTGTGGGTTGCCCCAGACGGGGCTGGACCCTCAGGGCACTCTGGGTCTCCATCCACAGAGCTCACTGCCCGGCGTCTCTGAGGGCTGCGGCTCCCAGTGGGGCAGGGGCCTGAGCCCCACCACTGATGCCCCCCAGGGCCCTCGCGACCTGGCCACGCAGTTGTCCACCTGCCCGTCGACCCGGGCCTACCTCTTCAGCCACACAAAGTCTGAGTCCTTCACGCTCTCCTACCCCATCAGCAACACCCCAACCCGAGTGCCCCTTCCTCCACCCTACCCTGCCGCCTGCCCGCTTCCAGGCTGCTCAGTGGTCAGCCAGGCCTCTGTCTTCAAGTCCCCACCTAGGCCCCAGGAGTTCCAGGCTGCCTGAAACCGCCTTGGAAGCTTTCCGATCCCAGGCTGGGCAGCCACACCTCCCTGCCAACCGCCCCAGCAGGCTGTCACTGCGCTGTCACCCTGGCTGGTCCCGGGGGTGGGCCCTGGGGGACAGAGGTGCAGTCCCCAGGAACCAGGTCGCTGCGGGCAGGGCTCAGCAGGCGCCCTCAGCCTCGGCTCCCTCCACTGAGCCCCCCCAGGGCTCACCCCAGGGCCAGGGGTCAGGCAGAGCCCCAGGCCCTGGTGTGGCCAGGTGTAGCAGGGAGGCTAGCATGCCTGTGGGGTGCTCTCAGTGAGCCTGGGAGCCAGGGACCCTCAGGTGCCTGGGGTGCAGGGGGAGCCCCAGCCCCAGGTTCCCAGTGGACAGGCTGGAGGAGTCCAGGCGCAGGGACACAGGGTCCTGCTCTGGTGACCGCCCCTCCCGGGCCTTGCCGGTGGAGGCGAAGACTCTGCTCCCTGCGTGGGTCCGAGGCCTACGTGCGCGAGTGGGGACGGCCGTGGGGGTCAGGAGCCTCGCCTCCCCTTGCAGGAGCTGCTCTGTGGCCCCCAGAACCCCCGGGGCAGGTCCGAGCCTGTGAGAGGGCCTTGCGGCCTCTCTGATCTAACAGAGGCGGCAGAAGGAGCCTTTCCTGGGGCCTGTGGGACCCACCCCTCCCCCGCTTGTTGGCGGCTTCCCAGGGCCAGCAGATGATGGGGTGGGGCTGGTCTGCGCTTGGATGGGGGCTGTGCAGAGAGGCAGGGCTTTGCTCCCCAACCGTCTGTCCCCATCTGGGGCATTTGTCTGGAGCATTAAGAGGCCCGTGACCCCACGCAGGTTGAGGGCCACGGCCCTTTCCTGTCCAGCCCCGTTTGGACCCCCCAGGAGGACAGAGGCTGGCGAGGGGGAGGGGCCTCAGCCACGGCCTCTCTGACGCCTGGGCAGCTCGGGCGCGCTCAGGATGCGGAGGGCCGCCTGCCTCTGTGGACGGGAAGCTCGTCCCGGGCCAGGGACGGGCGTGTCACGGGAGGGTGGCTGCAGTCCAGTCCCCGCCCGCCCGCCCGCCCAGACTTGTTCTCCTGAGGAAGTGGCAGCCCCAGGCCTGTGACTCAGTGTCAGGGGCCCAGCCCCGCACGGCGGGCGGGCATCACGGCCTCCGTGCCAGGGCCTGCCCGGGGTGGCTGCCCTCCCAGCTTCCCGAGGCTCCCCTTGGCTCTCCTGGCAGGGGCAGCAGCGCGGGGGACCCTGCAGGGCTCAGGGGCCACCGCTTCCGAAGGGAGCCGGGTCTGCCCTGTTCATGAGGGTCGCCCCCTGGGCCTCTGTCCCACGTCCCTCGGACACGCGCACGCGGGGCCGGAGCCAGCGCCGCACCCCCCGCCCCTCAGGCTGCCCTGCCGACCCCTCGTCTCCCCAGGGACCACGGGCCCTGCCCCCCGGCTGATTCCGACTCTGCACAGTCAGGCCCTCCCGCCGGGCGCCCTGCTGGAGCCCAAGAGCCCCTCCCGAGAGCCCACCTACCAGCCCCTTGCCAGCGGCCAGGTCTGCTCTGGCCCTCAAGGCTCCACATCGGGAGAAGGTGCAGGCCGAGTCAGGACCCTCCTCCTGGGGCCGGCGGGTGCAGGGCTGCACGGGTGGAGCCAGCGCGGTGGGTGCAGCCTGACCCCTTGGCCATCTCCAGTTCTCCCTGGGTGCCAATCAAAGCTCCTCATTCAGCAGATCTGTACTGAGCATCTAATGGGTGCCAGGACTCCCGCTCATGGCAGCACAGGGTAAAAGGGGGGGACAGTGACCGGGCAGTCACGGGGCCATACCGAGTGCAGGCGTGCAGACGGGCGGAGCCTGGGGAGGGGACGTGGGCAGCGGCTGCAGCAGTGCCGGCCCCAGGTCAGGGTGTGGGAGGTCACGCTGCCAGCCACTGGCGGCCCGTGGCTTCCACTCTGAGAGACCCAGGGGCCGGGTGGAGCAGACCAGCCGCAGGGCACATGGGGGAGACGTACGGAGAAGGGGACACGAGGAGGATGGACGCGCGAGGGGAGACCCGGGGCCGTCGGCCTGAGCAGCCAGGAGGATGGAGCTGTCGCAACCCGTGCTGGGGTCTGGAGAGGGGTGCTGGGCCAGCTGGGTCAGCCCTGGGAAGCCCGTGGAGGCCTGTGGAGTGGGCCGGGTGCAGGCAGAAGCCCCCAGACATCTAGCAGGACTCAGGTCCATTCTAGCCAGGGCAAGGCCGGAGCGCCGGAACACGCTCCGCTGGAAGGGGGGTTCTGGAGCGAGCCCTGGCAGAGGGCTGCCTTCGCCGGGACCCCCGGCACCAACGTGACCCCGAGAAGGCCAGGCAGCCCCCCACATGCACATCACGGTTTGCGCTGGGGAGGCTGGCCCATCCTCCTGGAAGGCGGGTGTGCGCGGTGGAGGTGTCCCCCGGCCGCCCAGACAGAAGGGCCAGGGCTCTGCTGCGGAGAGAGGGGACATCTGAAGGGACAAGTGCAAACTTGGCAGTGGTGGGGCGGCGGTGCAGGTTCAAGAGGCTGGGGCCCGGGCTGGGGAGATCCGCACGGCTGTCCCGGGAGGCCGACGCCCCAGGGGACGGGCAGCTGGATCCCCACTGTGGCTGCCGTCCCGTGCACAGCTGCACTTCCCCTACTGCCCCCAGCCCAGGGCTTCCGCCTCACCTGGGACTGAGCAGGTGTGACACGCCGAGACCGGCTGGGGGTCCAGGCTGGGGGTGGAGGGGGGGTGGCTGACCACTGAGCAGCCAGGTGCAGAGGGGCTCCTGGGACTCATGGCCAAAGCAAGGTCACGTGGTCTGGCTGCCTTCACTGCCAAGGTGAACGGTGTGGCCCTTATCTGGGCTTGTGGCCTCTGGTTAACGCTCCAGCCCCGTTCCCATGGAAACCAATTTACAATTTACTAGGCTACAGCGACCCCTGGCAAGCGGGACAGCTCCACGCACCTGCTAAGAAGCGAGCTGAGGGCTCCTGACCCCACTCTGGTAACTGGACGTGCCTCTGGGGACCCTGGACACTGTGGCACGAGGCCCCCAAGTCGGGCGACTTCTGCCCCGTCCAGTGAGCAGCGTCTCTTTGCGCTGAGGCCCCGGGACCCCAGGCCAGGACTGGTGGCGAGGACTCCTAGGGAGGGGCGGGTGGCCCTGCTGGCAGCCGTGTTCCTGCAGGAGGGGGACGGGAGAGGCCCGGCCAGGACCCTGACCCGTGCGTCCAACACCAGCACGGCCAGGCGGCAGTGGGAGGGAGGGAAAGCCTGCCCAGTGCCTGGCTGAGGGGCTGCGGTCACCCACTGGACAGAGCGAGGGCCGGCGAGGGAGGGCCCGGGAAGGGCACCAGACACCTCCTGGGACAGCAGGTCCCACAAGGTCAAGCCCTGCACCTGGGGTTCCCGTGTCCATCTGAGTGCTCAGCCGGGGGCCAAGGTGAGGACCCGCCCAGCCCAAGGACACCTGGGGGCCAGGGGAGGGGGATTGCTGGGCCGGGGCCGCCCGCCCACCCGCCCGCCCGCCGGTCAGCCCTGAAGACAGCTCCTCTCTCTCCCTGGGAAGAAGATGCCCTTTGGGGGCGACTCCCACGCCCTCTCCACGTCTGCCTATGTGGACGCGGGGTCTTCGCCTGCTGGGTGAGCGAGCCCTGAGGCTGGCTCCGCCCCCTGCAGGGCCGTGGACGCCGACCTCGGAACCTGACGCTCGCGCTGCTGGGACAGAGGACTCACACCGCCACCCAGCTGGTCCTCCCCGGGACGGGAAATGCCCACCAACGCCCACCGATGCCCAGAGTTTTGCTGGAAACCAAACAGGTAACAGTGGGGAAGGTGGCCCGGATTAGGACCAAATCCACGGCAGGCTACACTGGAAGGCTGCGTCCCGCAGCGGAGGCTCCGTGCCTGGGCCACACGGCCGTTCAAAGACCTCCATCCCTTGGCCACGTCGGGCACTCACAGGCCTCCCCGTACAAGGGTGCTGGGGACCAAGGGCCAGGGTGCAGGCGCAGCACGGCTCTGAGGGGACTCTCCGCACATGGGGACGCGTTGCGGGCAGCCCCCGACCTGCTCCGGGCTGCACGGCCCAGACGTGGCCCCGGCTCCCCGCCCCAGGGTCCAGCAGCATCAGCACGCTGTGTCTCTCGCCCTGAACGGAGGGGCCACGGTGGCCACCACCTAGGAAACAGCTCACGGCAGCTAGAATCAGCAGGAGGTGTGGATGAGACCTGCCCTCTGGGCCCCGAGGATACAGCTCAGCGCCGGGTCCAGACGCGCGCTGGCCCAAGGGTGTCTGCGGCGCCCTACACTGGCGGGGGAACCTCGGGTCCGGTTCTGCGTCACAAAGGTGGACGCAAGGTTCACAGGACGAGCAGAGGATCCGTCCGGCGAGCCCAAGGTGGAGGCCGTCCCACCGAGGGCCTCGCAGGGCGAATGGGCACCGCACAGGAGGAGCGGAGGCCCTTCCCAGCTCCAGGAGGACGCGGCTGATCACAGACCCTCACGGCCCCCCCTGCCGTCCTCCCTGCTCAGGACACCCACGGAGCCAAGCATCCAGGGTCTCCACCTGGGCTCCTACTCATCAGGGACGACCAGTGCACGGGGGGGGGGGGGGGGGGAGGCACCAACGGCGACACACCCCGGAAATGCAAGAACTCGCCGGTCACGCTGCCGGGCCACAGGTGGGAAGGCCGAGCCCCGCACTGGGTAAGGCACGTGGGCCCAACGCCCCAAGCCCGGAACGTGGAGCTGGAGAAGCCCGGCGGGAGCTCGGAGAAAACGGCTGGACAGCGGGCAGCCAGCGAGCCGGGCTCCGGGTTTACGGGGAGCGAGTCGGAGGGATCCGGCCCGGCCGGCTCACCCACCACCACCTGGCACCCCACCCGGCCCCCAACCCCGGAACTCTCAGGGAAGGGAGAGCCGTGGCCCCGAGCGCTCCATGCCAGCCCCTCGCGGTGTCCCCACTGTCACACCCAGCCTCTCGGCGAAGCTCGTTACTGCCGCCCTTACACAGCTGTGTCTGCGGGTGTGCATGAGGCGCTCAAGAACGTCTGGTGAGCGAAGGTCTGCTTTCGAAAGCCAGTACATTAAAGTAAACCCAATGAATTCCATTAAAATGTGCAATGTTTTCCCGGGTTAAAATACACCTGTAGTTTTCTAAAGAGGAAACAGATGTTCAAGTGAGAAAGGAAAGCGCTTTAAACCAGTCCAGTGAGGAGAGGCAGAGTTTATTTCTCCTGGAAGAGCACAGACTCAAAACACAGGTGAGACCACACACAGGTGTCTACGGGGAGAGCAGAGGGCAAGTCGGATCGAGGTGCAGGAGACATGCAAGGAAGGCCGCGGCTTCTCCCGGCTTCACGTCCGCGGGCTGTCTCCGTGGGGAGGGCGCCGGGAGCCCGGCCCGCAGAGCCAGTACCCCACGGGTACAGAGCCGCCCTGGGTCCCCACGGAGATGCGGCTGCAGGTCCGACAGGACCCAGTCCTGGGGCAGGACTCAGACCAGAGGGGGCCTCCCGCCACCCCCAACAGCAGCCACAGCTAGTGTCTGCCCACCACGGAGCCCGCCAGAGAGGACGGCGGCACCCAGGGGCTCCACGGGCACATGCCTGCGCGGACAAGGCTCCTCCCTACACCTCGGGGCCGGGCACACAGGCCGCGGCCCGAGTGCGGGGCGGGAGCCGCTCTCCCGGGAGGCCGGGGGCCTCGCTTCACCTGCTATTAACACTCACGCGGCTAAGGAGCAGCTCCACCAGCCCTGCTCACCTTGACACGCTCATGCCTCCGTTTGGAGGGCCGCCTGTGACCACCCAGGGTCAGGGAACCCCACGCGGATCCCAGCGCCCAGCACGCAGGCCTCCACCTGCTGTCTGACCGATGGGCGGAGGGTGAACACCCTCCCTGCAGGGTCAGCGCAGCCGTCCTGCTCTAAATCACACGGGCTTCACCCACTTGCTCAAGACAAACACTGTTGTTTTCAGCCTTGAGATTAAAATACTAAAACTGCTAGCTATCCAGATTGTAATAAAACACATACATTTTGCAGAAATTCCCAGGGCCTTGCTGGGTGGCATTACTGCCGGGGACCCAGGGAAAGACGGCGGGAGGGCACCGCCGGGCCCAGTGCGGGCACCGCTCAGGAGCGTCACGCCACGGGGCGACACCCCCTCCGAGGCCCCGCCGCCCATCCTGGCCACACCCTGACCTCAGAGGCCGCAGGGTCCTTCTAGAGAAGGCAGAGGCCGCCGCGACCGACACAGCACCCGAGGGGCTAGCACGCTGAAACCTCCTTAGAGGGATTGAGGGGCGCAGGGGGTAACTTTGCACCGCTGACGCTTTCTAAGTGGGTGGACAGCACCGGCAGGCGACCCCGGGCGGGCGGGCAGGGAGGAGGGGGGTCAGAGAGGAGCAGGGGCGTCGCGCCCGTTGGTACCTGGTCTCGGAGGTGCGGCCGAGCCCGGCGGGGTGGGGGGCGGCGGCAGGAACGTGCTGTTAGGGCTGCTGAGGTGCCCCTCCCCCGTGAGCGTCAGGTCGGCCACGTGCTCGCCCTCCACGGTCTGGACGCCCCCGGCCTCCGCCGCCTGCGCCGGGGGACTGGGGGTCCCGGGGGTCCCAGGGGAGCAGAGAGGCGGGCTGTCGGCAGAGCCAGGGCTGGTGGCCGGGCTCTCGCGGGGCCGGGGAGCGCCCTCCTCGCTGTGGCCTGTCGCGGGTCTCGTGCAGAAGGCCTTGGGGGCGGCCGAGGGGGAGAGGGCGAGCCCCGGGGGTCCAGGTGGCAGACGCAGGAACTCGGGCAGCACCAGGTCCTCCTTCCTCAGCAGCCCGCGCTGGTCGTCTGCTCTGTTGCTCTGAGCTTTGGAAATGAGCTCAAAAAACTCTGTTGGAAGAAAACCCACGTTGACCAAGTGTTATCGTGTTTACCCTCCGGCAGGCACAGCAAAAGCGCATCTGGAAAGCCCTGTCCCGCCGCCCCAGGCCCTCCCCCTTCCTCCTGTTCCCGCCCGCACAGCCACAGGGAGGCCGCAGGCCACGCGAACAGCTGCGCTCCTCCCTGGACCAGCTCCGGGCCGCCACGGCCCCGGCCCGCGGCCCATGTCTGCGCTCCGCCCGCGTTCGAAGCCTACGACCTTCCGAGCAGGAGGGAGGCCGCTGACCAGGCGCCACGGCCTGACACAGCCAGGAGCCCCTGGTGCCCGCAGCTGGTGAACCAGCCTAGACCCGTGTGTGAGGGGCCTCTCGGGGGCACCACGCCGGGGCAGAGGGCGGTCCTGATGGGGCCTGTGATCAGCGCCCGGCCCTCGACACCTCCCCCCGCCGCGCACCCCGCCCCGGGAGCTCCACGGCCCCCCAGGCCGCCCCCTCCTGGCACCTCCGCCCTGCCGGGGACGTCCAGCTTCTTCGCTGGCTCCCCAGAGCTCTTCTTTTTCTTACCTGGGTGGATTCTCAGTTGTAACTCGAGTTCACCATCCAAAATAGATGGTGTCTACACTGAGCCTTCTCGAGGCTTAAGTTACACCCTGAGCTTCTGACCAGCAAAGGAGCTTAAAAACTCAAATCTTAACGGATCTCAGAAACGCGAGAACTTCAGGGCAGGCGTGTGTTTTACCCTGGCCCGTGGCCGGACGCCACAGGGAGCAGTGACTAGCCCAGCTGACCTGCCCAGGAAGTGCTCCCTGGGTTACAGCTCAGGGCGCAGAACAGCTCCTAGAGCTTCCCTCTGTCACGAGCTTTCGGAAGAAAAGGAAGTCCCCCACGCCTCCTCTCTGTCTCTCATGCCATCCTTCTTCTGTCCTGCAGGCCCGGGGGCGGCTCGGGCGTCCGGCCCCCATGGCCGAACGCACAGCCTTTCCTCAGGGCCCCGACAGCAGAGGCCAGCGAGGCCCGGGCCCTCCCACCGGCCTCCTCCTGGCGAGGACCCTCAGGGACGTGGACCCTGGTCCCGAGCCCCTCTCTGAGCCGGGACCCGGCTGTGAGGGGGGACAGACACCTCCTGCTGCAGCCCACGTGGGGGCTCCCTGACTCCTAGGGCCCGGCTCTCGGTCTGAAAACTGGGGCTTTAGTAGAGTTACACCAACAGCTGCAGACAGACACAGGGGCGAGTGCTCAGTGTGACGGGTCACGGCCACCCCAATGTCAGTAACTCAGAGAAGCTTCTAGTGACTGGACTGCAAAACTGACACTGCATTCACGAAAAACGTGGAAGTTTTAAAAAGTACACATACCCTCTGCTTCGTCCAAATTAATTTTCTGATATTTTTTTTTCCCAATCTTTGCAATAGATTCTTCTCTCTTTGAAAGCCGGGGATCCCTAGCATTCTTTCCATTTTCTCCTTTAATTTTAATAGAATTAGACTTGCCTAGTGTTCTTTCCTCTCCCTGCGTCAGAAGGAAAGTCAAAGTTCCACTCACATTTCAGACACATGACAACACAGTTCATCAGTTATATAAAAGGGTCTTTGAAACATAGATGGCATTGATTTGGACTTCACATGCGTGGCAGAAACATCAATCGCAATGATAAGGATTGCAAAAAGAACAGCACGTAAGGCACACCCACCCAGCCAGCGATTCCCAGGCTAGTGGGAGCAGGCACCGCAAAGGGACCCTGAGAAGACCCCCCAACCCGGGGTGCAGGCCCAACCAGGGCAGAGAGCCGCTGGGGCCGCGCCCCTGAGCTTTGCAGGCAAGGAGCGAGGCGGGGTGAGGAGGGGAATTACCATCGCCGAGTGGTTTCTGGAGCTGGCGTTTACGGCTGCGCTCTGTTTGGCGGGCCCGCTTTTCTGCTTATCTGTGGGGGCTGAACATAGCGAGACAAGCTTTATAAAACTGCAGTGAATGCAGACCCGTCTCCACATCTAACACAATCACCAGCTCAAAGCTGTACAGAAGCCAAAGGTATCAGGGGCCCCTTGTCTACATGCGCGCTCAGGCCTGAGCACCCAGGCGGGGTCAAGGGACAGAGGACCAGCCTCCTCCGCCCGCCGCGTCTGGGCGAGCTGTACAGGACGGCGACAGGGAGAAGGCTCATGGCTGACTGTGCCCACTGGGACTCTGTGGTCCCGTGGTGAGTGAAAGTGCCTTTCGGGGTACTATTTGGCACGAATGTCTTTAGAAAGTACGAGAGTCTCACATTTATTATGTATCTTCAAATACGGCCATTGCCCCAAGTCAGGGCTGCAGGCTGGCCCCCGCTGGCCCTCGTGGTCCACAGACCACTTCCCTGGCCCAGGATGGGCTGGCGGAGTCCCAGCCCTCCTGCCTGTGAGCAGTGTCCCAAACACACTGCACGCACCTGCCCGCAGCTATGCCTTCAGACTCACCTGCGCACAAGCGGGCCGGGAGGTCCGACCTTATCAGACCCTGGAGGGAGGTGCTGAGCACCCGTGCCCCGCTCAGGCCGCTCGGGCCCTGAGGCCGGTTACCGTGCGGGAGAAGCGCACACAGCGTCCTCTAGAACCCAGGTGGCCCACAGGGGGACAGGAAGCAGGCACGGGAGCCCGAGGGCAGAGGGGCGACCGCAGCCCGGTCACCCTTGGGGAGGGAGACGAGTGACGGGTAGCCCCTTTCAGAGCTGAGCCAGCCCGGGGAAGGGGAGGGCGGCTCCTGCGTGGCCAGCTCCCTGCCCTGTTCAGTAGGCTCCAGGAGGCTCTCTCCAGGAGGCACGCCCCCCCCACCCCGGGAGTGCAGGTCCCCGTCCCCAGGGCAGGGCTGCGGGGCTGAGGCAGCGTAGGGGAAAGGGCCCTGCAAACCACCCATTCCTTGTGCACTAGGCACAGGGGGCCCCAGCCCCCGACCTCAGCCGCTGCTGGGCCGACATGGGGCAGCGACGCCCCAGGGTCCCGGGTCCCTGTGCAGAGGGATGGGGAGGCCCCCCAGGAAGAGAGCACTTTCCAGGGCATGCTGGACCCTCGGAGCGACGCAGGGCGTTCGCAGGGCCTGCGCCCCTTCTTATGGCAGAGAAGACGTGCAGGGGTCCCAGCCAGAGGCCCTCGTGCTCCCGGTCCCAGGGCCTCCTGCCCGCAGACAGACGCCCAGCCACGGCTGCACTCGGCCATGGCAGGGGGTCGCCGGGCCCCATGAGACCCTAAACCCAAGTGAGGCCATCTGCAGTGTCACTCTGAGACCACAGGGCAGCAGGGCCGGGAGCTTTCGGGGGGCCGAGCCCAGGGACCCAGGAGGCCGGAAGGACCAGGGCAGCGTCACCCTGCTCACCTTTCCCTCGGGAGGGGTCCTTCTCCTCCAAGATGACCCGCTGTCCGTCCAGACTCGAGATGGGGGCTCCGAGGTCCAGGGGCTCCTTCTCTCCACTCTAGAGGCAGAGACAGTGCAATGAGTGGCTCACCCTGGCTGGAGCTTTCCGGAACAACTGCGTGTGGCACATCGGCCAGCAGGACCATCCCAGGCTTGATGGAGCCATGCGCCAGGTGACCCCAGGTCCTGTCACCTCGGCAGGGCCAGCCGCAGACGCCTGACGTGCAACAACCAGGATCCCAAGCGCCAGCGGGCCTGGCCGGAACGCAGGCGCCGGGAGGAGCCCGCGGGACAGGCCGTCACCCAAGTGCTGGCTGCTGGCAGCACTGGGCCGAGGCGAGGCCCCGGGGCTGGAGGAGCGCTTGGTGGGAGCCGGTACCACCTGCGTCCACAAGTTGGGTGCTTTTAGGCGTTAAGTCAAGCTGGCCTAAGTCTCAGCATTACCTCCAGCCTGGAGGAGGGGACCTCAAGCCCACCTCACTGGTCCTCAGTGCACTAGGAGGCGTGGGAGTAGGGGGGAGATGCCTCCCTGTGGGCAGGAAGCAGGCGCATCTGAGGCCCGGGATCCTGCCCTTCTCTCCTGGGGAGACTATCTTGCTGTTCAAGACCCACAGCCTCTGTCGAAGAAAGAATCTGAACTTGTAGCCTGGCTCTTAAATGGCTAAGCGACCACACGCCCAGACAGAGCTCCGGCCGAGTGGGGAACGGACCAAGGCTAGCAGGGTCCTGCCTGGCTCACGACTTCGCGGCCCACAGTTCACTAAGGAGGGTCCACGGAAAGCCACATGCTCACAGCCCATCCACAGGACGCCCCGTGCCGCCCTCCATGACTCTCGTGGCCCCGAGCCCTGAGGCAGCTGGACCACTCTTCCCGGTCAGGCCTCAGCAGCCCAGTGGGGAAGGAGCCCCGACCACTGGCCAGCCCTTTGGGACTGAAGCCCCCCAGCGACCCCACGAGCACGCTTCCATGACTCACCCCACTTTACAGATGGGGAAACAGGCACGGGGACTAAGGATCGCTTAGGCTCTCAACGGAGTACGAGCAGGGAGGCCACATGGAACCCAGGCCACGTCCCTCTCCATTCGGCATATTCTAGACTTTAGGACGGCACCCCCATCCCCCAGCGAGCTGGGCGGAGGGCTTCGGGCTACCCTCGGGAAGCCTGAAACAATTTAACTGGTCCTCTTGTTCACGCCAAAGTCTTGAACAATTCTGGAGCCCATTTCAGAGAAAATAAAAATCCTAAAAATACTTGAAATCGTAGCCCTGATAAAGTATAATTTCTAAAGAAAGGAGAACACAGGCCAATGGGTCATAAGTCACCGCATTTCAAAGCAAACGTGTGGAGGTGCGGGACCACCCTCCGGCTGTAGGAACGGGGACTCTGCTCTCATCCCTGCTTCACCCATGCACGGAGGAACCCGACGGCCCGGCTCCGAAACACCAGAGAGAGCTGTCAGACCCACGGCCTATGGGACGCTGCACAGTGTCGCAGCGGACACCCGACAGGCTGTTGCAGATCGGGTCACACACGCCACCGCGTGCCGTCATCCGATCAGATTTGCCAACGGCGGGAGGCTGCAAGGTTTTCATTTGTTTCTCTTCTTGGTTTCCCTGGGCCCAAACCCCCAAATCTCAAATACCAACCCAAATCCCAGAGGGCACGACCAAGGTACGAGGAAGCGGTAAGCATTTCCCCCACAGGGTGGGAAACAGGAGGGCAGCGGCGACGTCCTCCCCAGGGCCTGCTGGGTGGAGAAGCCGCACACAGGCGCTGGGTCGGCCCCACGGCGTCCTCCCGTTACGCCAGCCACAGCTCGCTTCGCGGACAACGGGGGCAGGCTGGGCCCCAGCAGGCAGCGCTGAGCTTGCGGGCGGCTCGGGGGCCCGGGGGCCCCATGTCGCTCACTCACCAGCCGGGCCACCAGCTCGCTCAGGCGCAGGCCGTACTTGGCCGCCACGGGCCGCAGCACCTCCGCGACTGGCTTGCTGGGCTTGGCCTTGAGTCCCACAGACCGGTTAATCGGCACCAGATCCAGCCTGGTTGGAGGGGGAGAAACAGGAGCACGTTTGCCACAAACACGTGGCAACTGTCATGTGGACGTTCTGTCTCAAAAGCAGAGCAGCATGGCACCCACGGGCATCACCAAGGCAGCCCCAGGTTCTGCACGAGAAGAGAGCCCACAGGGGGCTTCTTTAGGGTCTCGTGGGGCTGAGCCAGGACTGTCACACCCGACAAGGAGCGGCCCCTCCCCACGGGTCGACCCTGCCCCGGGTGCAGCCCTGCCGTGGTCGCCGGCAGGCGGGGAGCGTGACCCTCTGGCCCCCGGGGTGCCTGGGGCCACGTGCGGCTGCCCCTCTGAGCTCACAGTAGAGCGGAGGCCGGCGGGGCAAGTGGTCAGAAACAGCCTGTGGCTCTGGAAGCCTCATGAAAATGGCAACTGCATTTCTCTTACCGAAATAAAGTGCGTTTTTCTAGGCGCAGGTCCCTAGACTCCAAGATGCTACTGTCCTGATGCAGTACCAGAGGCTACGAACACATGAAAGGAAGAGAGACAGGCGTCAGTGGGAGCCGGGGCGCACAGCTGCACGGAGCAAAG
Organism: Lagenorhynchus albirostris; assembly: GCF_949774975.1. Taxonomy (NCBI): domain Eukaryota; kingdom Metazoa; phylum Chordata; class Mammalia; order Artiodactyla; family Delphinidae; genus Lagenorhynchus; species Lagenorhynchus albirostris. The sequence goes on from NC_083098.1 coordinate 146,027,614, forward strand.
TGCAGCTTCAAACGCGGCCCACCATAGCCGGAGAGAAGGCCTCAGCTCTCTGACCAGCTGCTGGGAGCCCGCAAAGGGTTCTGCGCAGCGAGACGGCGCTCTCGGGACCCACCTCCGCCACATGCATGGAGCACAGAGCAGAGTCGGCCGTGAGGCCCAACACAGGCCAAGGCGGCAGGGAACCCGCACGCTCAGGTAAATACACACAGGTTAGCCGGCTCCCCCATCGGCAGGGTCTCCCACAGGGCAGACGCCCCCAGAGGAAACGCCCACGGTCTCCGCAGCCCTGTACCTTGTCCCCGCCCACCAGGAAGAGGTCCACGGCAGCCCCGTTGATGCCGTGTCGCTCGCAGAGCCCGGCCAGCACTTCCTTGATGGACAGCCCCGCCCTGACGAGCACCACGCAGGCCGTCCCGTCGGGGAGCTGGATGCTGCAGTGCTTGGCGGCCTTGTCCTTCTCGGGCGCCAGGGTCCTGCAGGCCTCTGGCTGGGGGGCAGGGAGACACAGGGGCGGGCGCAGGGTCAGGGAAAGTGCGGGGAGGCCCCGGGGAAGGGCCATGGTAGCTTGCACACGCGTGGGGGGCCCAGCAGTGTGGCTCCCTGTGCACACCCGGCTCCACAATGCAGACATGCTCCGATAAAGGCACAGTGCGCTGTGCACACACGGCCGCTACGCTGTGGGGCTGCTAGTTGACAGAGAGCGCCACCCCCTCTCAGCTACAGGCACCGTCCTTGCAGTCCCAGCCTCCAAGCTCTGAGTCTACACTTTTACGAGGGCCATGCTAACTAGCTTTCCTACTAGAATAGGGTGGGCCTTCCCACTTTTGTTTTCGGGGGTCCGGTCTTGGCCTCCCTGACCCGGAAGCACGTGGAGTCACCCTGCAGAGCCCACTGAGGCCATCTGGGGACCAGGAGCTGCCTCGCCCATCTCTCAGCCTAGGAGCCGGGGACGGACAAGGCAGGCAGCCTCTGCTGCTTCTGGTCACCTTTCTGGCTCTTTCTGCCCGACCTCACAGGCCCAAGGCCTTTCCGAGAGGAATGGACAGACAGACAGCAGGTGGGCCGGAGGGAAGAGGCTGGGAGAGGGGCCGGGACGGCCAGGCCAAGGCTCAGAGGCAGCGGCACACACCTGAGGGTGTGAGGCCCCTCAGACCCTGGCCCCCAGGTCACGAGGAGCTGGCGGCATGGGGAGGCCGGGTGTGAGGGGCACGGGGGAGTCTCAGCTCCTTCCTCCGCAGGGCTGCCAGGGGGTGCGCCCTGCAGGCAGCCTGCAGCCTGGGGTGCCCTCTGCCCAGAGAACGCCCACCACCTCTGCCCGGCGCAGGGGATGTGGCCCAGCCCACCTGTCCCACTGCCAGGCCCTGCGGCGGGGGGCACGCCTGCAGGATGGGGAAGCGAGCCTTCCAGCGCGGCAGCACCTGCGACGTGATGCCTGTGCTGCGGGTGGACTGGGCAGGAGCGGGAGGCGGCCCCTCCCCACTGCGCGGAGCAGGGCTCCCACGTGCTCGGGGCAGGAGCCGGACCGGGGCCAGCCCGCGGCCGCGCGCCCCATGCCAGACCTCTGGGTCCCTGAGTTACAGCACCGCTTCCTGGCTACAGACGGCTCCCCGCATGCCTCCTTCCAATGCCCGACTTGCCCTGGTTGTCACTTCCTTACCACTCTGTCCTCCAAGGGTCTGAAGATCTCTTTCTCCCAAATATTACTTCAGAAAACTAGTCTGCAGGTGGTAGACTGACTGCAAAATGGCCCCAAATGTGCCCTTCCCACAGAGGCACGGGCAACAGTAAACGTCCTTTGTCTTAAGCCGCTGGGTTTTGGGATGCTCTGTCAGGCAGCAATGGCTGACCGGCGCGTGGGCCACCCTCACGGCTCTAACTGGTATTGTTATCACTGAAGAAGAAATGACATCTACACTCACTACTGCCTGACCAGCTCAAGTGACTAGGAGGCCGGCAACAATAGGGTTTTCCAAAATTGCCACCAGACGCCAGCTAACCAGCTAGCAGGTCAGCCCAATGCCTCCTCCATCTAACTGGAAACTGGGCCAGACAAGCAACTCAGCAGGGCGTGAGGAGAGAGCTCAGGGCCAGGCAGGACCCGGGCCCCCGGCCCACAGCAGGGGCCGGCGGGGAAGAGCCCCGTCGGCACAGCCCCCAGTGCACAGGCAGACACAGGGGTGTCTGAGCTCATGGGACGTGCAGGTGCTGAGACGAAGAGGAGTACCTGCCTGCTCCCGTGGGCGTCCAGAGAAACGTGCCTGAACGGGAACTAAAGGTCTCAGAAATGAACCCAGAGATATTCTTAGAGCTCAAGGGGCGCCCTCCCCATCCATGCCACAGCTCCCTTACGAGGGACACGGCTTTGCGGGGACTCACCAGGTCCAGGCTCCCGGCCGAGGTCATGGAGCCCTGCGACTCCCGGCGGCCCAGGCCTCCGTTGGCGTGCGCGGGGTCTGCAGGGACACAGGGACTCAGAACCCCCAACGGCACCAGCTTCACGCTTGCTCGCTTAATGCAGAAGCACAGAAACCCCCCGAGTGTGGTCACGTCCCCCACAGCTCCACACCTCCTTCAGGCTGAACAGACACGCGCGAAGGACAGGAGCCAGGCTCGGAGGCCCTTCGGCGGCACAGCCTCGCCCCCGGCACACAGCCGGAGCCGGGAGCCACCGCCCAGGCCCGCGCTCTGCTCTGCTGGCGGCCGCGCAGCCCCCCGGCTCCTGCTGCCTCATCGCAGGTCAAAACGGAAGCAAGTGCAGGGCCTCCCTGCCCTTCATTTAACCTGGAATTGTCATCTCAACACCTGGCTTCACATGCCAGCCGGTTACGGCATCTTTTACCGACGGCTCACGTCCCATCTTCCTGTAAAGTCCTGAATGAGCCGACAATCGCGCCATCCGATGTCACTGACTAAGCTAACTGTAATCTAAAACTCGCGAGAACTCTGACATAGAAAGGACCTTTAAAAACACGGGGCCTAGGGCCCCGACCATGCCGCTGTGCCGGGGCCTGGGGGTGGAGCAGGGGCCTGATTACACGGAGGCCCCCAGGCCCCACTGACCCACCTGCCAAAAGCAATGGACTGGCAGGCGAGAGAGTCAGGACGCCTGGGGAGCGTCCTGGAGTCAGGACTTAGGGCCTTTCCGGGTGGCTCTCTAAAGACGTGCCGGGTATGGGGACCCCGGTCTCCTGGGGTCCCGCTCGGAGACACAGACCTAGAGAGGCAGGCACTCCCCCATCTCTGGTCCTCGGGGGTCCCTGGCCACACTGACGACACCGCTCCCACCCCCAGCTCCGGCTGCCCTTCCTTGTGGAAGAAGAGCTGTACCGGCCGCCCCAGGCAGGGCCCTGGAGCCTCAGGGCACTGGCAGAGGCCCACAGCCTCCCTACACTGCCCTCTGCAAAGTGGTCATAAGACCTGCCTGCGGCCGGCTCTGAGCAGGAGATGAACCCTCTGAAGTGCCTGGCACAGCACAGGCACCAGCCCCGCAGGTGCTCCAAGCTCCCTCGGTAGGCTGCCCCACCTAAACTCGGGGCCCGGGTCTGGAGCCTGCAGGCTATTTCCCAGAAAATAATCCCTTTCCTGACAGCCTGTGGAGAAAAAAAGGCCGCCAAACCCTCCCGCGTGTGCTTCCCGCACCCAGTGTGCGCCCCGCCCTTCTCTGCCCTGTCCCCCCACCCCCCGCCACGCCCAGGCTGCTACCCGCCCACCCACCTCCCTCCCGGCGCGTCCCAGCCCTCGTCCCTGTCCCTCTCACACTGTCTTCTCAGCCACATCCAAGAAAGAAACCAAGGGAGAGAAGATCTAGGATGGCAACCTTTAAAATTTACAATAATAAAATTACAATTTTGAAAATGCTTGGTACCCAAACTATGGTGTCACATTTTCTTGAAAAAATTACAAAAGCTCGTGTACCTCTCTGCACATGGCAGAAAAGCAAGAGGCAGTCTGGGTGGACAGAGGGCAGGACACCTGTATTTTCTGCTTTTCACTTGGTTGTATTTTCCAAATTTTCTACCAAGAGCACCCATTACTGCTCAAGCAAGAAGTACCCGTCGGGCACCCTAGCCTGGGGGGTTAGAATGCACCATGCCCCCTCTCAGAGGGCCCTAGAGGCCCCGCTTCCCCAGCCAGGCCGCCCCAAAGGGCCACGTCACAAGCACAGCCCACACGTCCTCATTTGTCCCCGAGAGGGCCTCGCCCCCGCCCCCCCCCACCTCACACGACAAACCACGAACCGCTTGGACGGTCGCCTTGGTCCTTCTTCTTCTGGGACCGCCCGGCGCTCCTGGTCCTTGACCAAGAGAAGAACGCTCCTTTTCGTTTCTTCTCGCTGTCCTCATCTCCCAACTCTTCATTCAGGGACCGTCCTGATTTCGATTTTCCATTCAACTGCCGTCAAATGGAAAACGTCGTTAAAACAGCGTGAAGTTAATTTAACATCACATGAAATGCATGGGAAGGGAGCTGGAGCAGGCCACCAAGACACGTGCTCCGCGGGAGGGCCCAGGTCCCTCAAGGCCAGAGCCTCGGACAAGACGCACGGGAGGTGCGAGTGCTAAGAGGGCCTTGCATTCCCTGCGGGTGAGGGGATAAGCCAACAGGGGCGTCTGCTGTCATCTCTGCAGAACAGCTTTCATCTGGGGGGGGGGCCAGCGCGGCCGGGACGGGCACCTTCTTTGGCGTGGACGTGTTTGAGTGGTCGGAGCTGACGCTGTGTTTGGAGGTGGGGCTGCTGGGGACCTGCTGCGCGTCGGGCAGCGGGCGGCCCTCCACCTCCGCCAGGATGCACTCTTGGTACAGCGGCGATTTCAGAAAGCGAGTGTAGCTGTCGAACTTCATCAGGTTGAAGATCTGCCGAGGAAACAGCGCTGTCCAGTGACACACGGAACCGGACACTTGGCCCTGAAGGTGCGGGGCGGCACCAGGCCGCCCGCGCAGCAGGGCCTGTTCCCAAAGTCCCTCATCGCCCCTGGAGTCGTTGCCCAGGCTCCGTTATGTCTGATCACACTTATAACACGCCAGCCCTCGGTGGCCGTGCTTATGACCAGCCAGTTCCAACAACCCACATAAAGCCAGCGTCTGAGCGGCCTCAGGACAGCCAAGGTGCGATCTTGGAGAATCTTTACTTTGTTAAATAAGAATGAAACCAAAGGCAACTGGAAACCTAAAGGAAGTGAGACCTGTCTTGAAACTACCTTCCTCCATTTTCTTAAACCTCATTCACATGACTCAGCAACAGAAGTAACCCCTGCTAAGGCCAGTGGACATGTGCTCTAAAACACATTAAGTCCAATGCACACTTTTCATCACAGTGATGTCCTAAAACTGAAAAAAATCCAAACGTCCATCGATCTCTATGTATATCACCGCCCATGAACCTGTGATGACACACAGATGCATAAGGGAGAGTGTCAACAGTCAGGTACGCCGCGGTGGGGATGTCCTGCTCCAGCGCCCTGCTGAACCCTGGCTCTGAGATGGAGCCCAGGGGCTGGAGTGGGGCGGGGTAGGGGTGGGGGTCCCACTGGCTCTCTCCTCGCAGTCTGGTGCCTGCAGGAGCTGCTCTCCGGGACCCGAGTCCTCTGCCCGTGCCCCGGGCAGTCACCTGGAGCTGCTGCTCCTTGAACATGTCGGGGTGTGGGGCGCTGAGGATGTCGTCCGCCAGCTGGGCCTGGCTGTCGATGTTGACCGGCGTGGTGGCTTTGCTGCTCAGGAACTTACTGAAGATCTCGCGGGCCCTGTAGGAGAGCTGACGGGACAGCATGTGAGTGGGACATGCAGACCACACACGTGTTTTCTGACACGGGTCCAGGCAATGGAGACACATTTTCTTGGGGCCTAATAAATATTTCTTGCTTGCATAATAACTAGAAGTACCAGCCAGTATGAAACTTTTCACTAAATCAGCTCCTCTCCAAATTTTGTCAAAGCGCAATCTGAATGTTCCAAAGACCGAGGCTGTGCTGCCGCTACGGGGGCATCCGGGTGCGGGCGGCGCGGGTGCTGTCGCATGGTGTGGTCTCGCCGAAGTGGGAGGGAGGTCCGGGCAGCACGGAGCGTGAGAAGCAGAGAAGAGGCCTCCTCTGAGGGAGGGGCACAGGCTGCCTCGGAGCGGGTCACGCCGCGGGTCAGCACCCACACCAGCGGGGCTCACCTGCCCCCGCGCAGCCTGCAAGGGGGGCCGTACGGATGGGCATCCTTAGGATGGCCCAGGATTTTCTCTTAAATCCCCTTCCACACACGGAGTGGCAGCACATGTGCTGAAAGTTTTAGGGCCATTTATGCAAGCTATGTTTAGGCAAAATTAAATATCATATATATTAAGAAACATTCTGAAAAAATTTTTTTTAATCGTGTGAAAATATTTTTACACGGACTTTTCAAACTGCACTATGTGTGAACCTACGCTCAAATCACCCTGCCCTTTAACCACTCCCACTTCCCAGCCGGAAGAAACGTACCTCTTTTTTGTCGTGTGCGGGAACATGATGAAAATATTCACAGGCCTGCCAGAATAAAATGTTCTCTTCACTGAATTCCTTCCTTAGAAAATCCTACGAAAAACACCACAGATTAACCTTCACACCATCCTCGGAAAAGGGTACGTCAGTAGTGGCGGTGGGACCTCCCTCCTCTGTGCTCTGTTTCATTATTCCCAGAAACCAGGGGTGCCAAGCGCCTCTCCAGAATTTACCTGGGAGCAAACTTAAAAGCCGCCCTCACTGGGACCACCTGGGCCTTCCCAGCTGTTTCCTTAGGAGCTGAGCACGCCTTCCTAGTAGCCGGCCTGGCTAGCAGGCAGCTGCTTCCAACGGTTCACAAGAAGCTCTGATGCCCCTCACAGCAGAGAGAGGCGCCCTCCAGCCCCTGGGCCTGAGCGTCCGGGGTAGAAGCAGGAGGACGAGACGTCTGCCCTGCCCAGCCCTGCCCTGGGGCCGGCTGCAGGAGGTGCCCGCTGCCCATCAGACTCACGGAAAAGTAGCGAACTCCGAGCGGGTCCTGCAGAAGCCGTTCGAAGGACACGGCCCAGCTGGCAACCCTCCGCTCACGCAGGCGCCGGCAGCTCTGCACGCTGGGGAGGCTGGCATTGCTGCTCAGGCTGTGGTTGCTCACGCAGTCCTTCAGGTCGGCGCCGTTCAGCTCTGTGGGGCAGCACAGACCTCACTCACCTGCGGGCCTGTCCCCCTCCTGCCCACGGGGCCCTCACCATCTGTCTTCTACAGGAGGTGCATTCAGCCGACACAGTGCGGCGAGTGCCCACACCGTGGCCGCATCGTTCTGGGCACCCTGGGTACTGGGCCGAGTGGGAACGACTTTTGTGTGTATGTGATCGGAAACCCGCTCCTCAACGTGCGCTGACACACTCAGAGGCAGGCACACGCTCACACACGCTCACACACGCTCACACACGCTCACACACGCTCACACATGCTCACATGCTCACACACGCTCACAGGCAGGCACACGCTCACACTCTCCTCTCTCTCCTTGGGGCTGGGGTCCTGGAAGACCCCATGTCTTCACGTGTGATTTGTGTCCAGTAACAGGGGCAACAAAGGACTGAACACCACAGACTCCCATCCCCCCAAATTAACCTCTCCTCCCAACACACTTCCCAGTACACGTTCTATTAGAACCAGACAAACTGAGTGTAAAGGTTCACGTGGAAAACCAAACACGAAATGCTGGAAAACTACACAAAACAAAAGCACGGAGGCAGGGCCAGCCCCACCCAATGTTACACTCGTCGCACGCCGCATCCTGAACGATGCCGCTGCAGAAGCAGACGCGCCACTGGGACAGGACACAGCCGGATCACTCAATACACGCTACAGGGTCAACTGTGACCAGCTGGAGAGTGACCAACTTGGCGGTCTTGCAATACGCACTAGAAAAAAATGCCACACGGACCAAAGATTTAAACGTAAACAGTGAAGTCAGAGAAATACTAGAAGAAAGCATGGGACAGTTCTCTGAGATACCTGAGTGGGGGCATCCGGCAGGCTCCCGCCCAGAGCCGTCAGAGACAGACTTGAAGCCTCTGTGTGTGAGAGCAGACGGCTGGTGCCAGAGGCAGTGGGCGGGGTGGGGGGCAATGTGGGTGGAGGGATCAGCAGGTACAAACGTCCAGACGTATGAGAAAGAGGTCCTGGGGACGGACGGCACGGCACGGCAAGTGTAAGCAACGACACTGCATCGCGCGCGTGAAAGGAGCTAAGAGAGGAGATCTTGGAAGTTCTCATCACAAGAAAGAATTCTGCATCTGTGCCCAGTGAGGGAAGTCAGCTAGACTCACTGTGGCAATCATTTCACAATATATACAAATTTTGAAACACTATGTTGTACACCTGAAACTAACATAATGTTGTATGTCAACTACACCTCAAAATATCAAATCAAATCTCTGTAAAAAATACTGTAAGCTAAGGCAAAAGACAAATAAGAAACTATGGGAAATACATGTAACACGTTACACAGCTGAAGGACTCATTTTCTTTATATTTAAGAGCACCTACGCATCAATAAAAAAAAAAGATCAATAAACCAAAGGAAAGTGGAGGAAGAGTATGATCTGTCACTAAGTAGAGGCTTAAGATGCCCCCAGCCCCAGGGACCCCCACACGGAGCCAAAGAGAATGTGAACCGTGAACCAGCGTCCGGGGCAGCATCAGGGGCCGAGCAGAGAAGCTTCCCTGCTACGTTTCATGCTGATAAACAGGGTCATCCTCAAAAGATGAAACAGTCTATTTTAAAGACACTCGGTAAAGTATGAGCACCAAAACATTTTCCTCCAGCTTTTTCCCCTTAAGGCAATAATGGCTGAACTGAGAGTTGAGGGATGAACAGAACTTAACCGACCTCAGGAAAGCGGGAAAAGCCTTCCACAAGGGGACAAGCACGTGCAAAGGCCCTGTGGCAGAAGAAACACGGCTCACAGCCCGTGCGGCTGTGAGAGCTGGCAGGCAAGGCCAGTGGGGCCAGGAGGTGGGCACCCAAGCTGTGTGGATTTCACCCTGGAGGACAGCGATAAACAAGGGAATGTCAAGATGGGAGAAAATATTTGCAAACAATGCAACCGACAAGGGCTTAATTTCCAAAATATATAAGCAGCTCATACAACTCAGCAACAGAAAAACAAACAACCCAATCAAAAAACGGGCAGGGCTTCCCAGGTGGTGCAGTGGTTGAGAGTCTGCCTGCCGATGCAGGGGACACGGGTTCGTGCCCCAGTCCGGGAAGATCCCACATGCCGCGGAGCGGCTGGGCCCGTGAGCCATGGCCGCGGAGCCTGCGAGTCAGGAGCCTGTGCTCCGCAACGGGAGAGGCCACAACAGTGAGAGGCCCGCGTACCGCAAACAAACAAACAAAAAACGGGCAGAAGACCTAAATAGACATTTCTCCAAAGAAGAAATACAGATGGCTAATAGGTACATGAAAAGATGCTCAACATCACTAATTATTAGAAAGATGCACTTCAAAGCTACAATTAGGTACCATCTCACACCTGTCAGACTGGAAAGTCTACAAACAATAAATGCTAGAGAGGGTGTGGAGAAAAGGAAACCCTCCTACACGGTTGGTGGGAATGTAAGTTGGTGCAGCCACTGTGGAAAACAGTATGGAGGTTCCTCAAAAAACTAAAAATGGAATTACCATATGATCCAGCAATCCCACTCCTGGGCATATATCCAGACAAAACTATAATTCGAAAAGATGCACGCACCCCTATGTTCACAGCAGCACTATTCACAATAGCCAGGACATGGAAACAACCTAAATGTCCATCAACAGAGGAATGGATGAAGATGTGGCACATATATACACACTGGAATACTGCTCAGCCATAAGGAAGAGTGAAACCATGCCATTTGTGGTAACATCAACGGACCTAGAGACGATCATACTGAGTGAAGTAAGCCAGATGGAGAGACAAATATCATATGATATCACTTACATGTGGAATCTAAAGTATGACACAGATGAACTTATCTACAAAACAGAAACAGACTCACAGACATAAAGAACAGACTTGTGGTTGCCAAGGGGGAGGGGGCTGGGGGAGGGATGGAGTGGGAGTTTGGGATGAGCAGATGTAAGCTATTACATAGAGAATGGATAAACAACAAGGTCCTACTGTACAGCACAGGGAACTGTAGTCAATATTCTAGGATAAGCCATAACGGGAAAGAATATTTTTAAAAAAGAATGTGTGTGTATATATATATATATATATATATATATATACACACACACATATATATACACACAACTGAATTGCTTTGCTGTACAGCAGAAATTAACATGACATTGTAAATCAACTATACTTAAATAAAAAATATTGAAAAAAAAGCCATCACATCTATGCTAAAAATAAAACATTCCGTTAATAATAATAAAAAAGAAGGGACTTTTTGTCCTTCTGGCTGCACGTGGAGAGCGGCCAGCGGAGGTCGGCTGAGGCTGGATGGTGAGGACAGGTCGGGGGCAAACTGCAGACACAGCAGCTGAACCCATCAAGGTGTTGCAGCTTTTACTTGTCAAACAAAAGGTGTGTGGATTCCAACACGCAACAGGCAGAGCAATGTAGACCAGTGCACACAGGACACGAGGGAGGCGGGGGGTGTGTGGGCAGGCTTCCCAGGCGCCCACCCCTGCCCTGCCCAGCGCTGCAAGTTTGTGGAGGGATTGAGTGAAGGAAAAATGAACGCTGACCGAATACACGTGTTAAGGGAAAGATGACCCGTATACCAATCCATTTTTATAAGATTTAGCCGATATGAATTATTTTTGAAGACTCACAGATCAAAAACTGACACTTTAAAAGTCTAATCGATAAAGAAACATTAAACATTACAATTAAAAAAAGAAAGGCCCCCCCTGGCCGCTCATGGTGGGCTGCTCGGCTCAGCCGGCCAGCGGCGGGCACACCCTGAGGCCTGCCTTTTCTGATGCCTTGGTGGGAGCAGGGCGGTTCCTGCCGTGGAGTCTTAGGGGCACTGGTGTCCTGCACAGAAAGATGCGCTGGGCCTGAGAAGGGGCGGGGGGGTGGGGGTGGGGTGGAGGGCTGGGCTGGGCTCTGCCTGCAGACAGAGCCTCTCCTGGGAAGAGTCATTTCAGCTGGGGACGCAGGCCCGGGACCCCAGCTCTCATCTGACCCACGAAGTCAGAAAGTTATCGTGCGCTGGCTCCCCGGGCCTCCCCACAGGCTCTTTTGTTTCTTCTGGCCGACACACCCACACTGTTGCTTCTGGGACCTGAATGCCTGCTCCCTGGGCCTCAACTCAGGCACCAGGAGCTTCGAGAGGGGACAGCAGTGACCCTGCAGGAGCAGCTCCAGGGCCAGACCACGCTGCCTGAGGCCGCAGCCCCGGCCGTTTCCCTCCACCTCGGCCAGGTCTCTGGGAATGTGCACACTCTTCAGAGTGGGAAAACTAGAGACAATGCCTGGCTGCGTAAAGCACGTCAGTACACAGCTCTTGTCATCGTGAGATCTCCTGGTGAATCTCTAGGTGGCAGCTTCTTGCAGAAGAATGTGGAGAGCCATGTGGTGGGTGCAGAGCCCCTCGGGGATGACAAGATCCTAGCACTTCCGTGTGTCCATGACACCGGAGAGTCACCGGGCCTTGACAGCCATTGTCAAGTTCTGAATTTCATAATTCACGCCACCTTAAACTCACTCTGGAATTGCTCTCGACACAGAAAACAGTGCACATGTGTGGGAGGACTGCCCTTGAACACAAATAAAATTCCTTCGAACGCCAGGATTCCTACCCCAACTCCAAGGCCAGAACAGGTGATGGAAGAAACCCCACTATGTCTAAGCCACTGCCTGAGTCTCTCTGGGGTGTCAGGTGCTTGGAAAACAACACACTCATCCTCCAGCCAAAGAAAAACACGTCCATGGAAGACACCCCACATCCCACCTTACAGCTTCACTTTAGAGAACGTTTCCTGGTTTCTGTTGTCGCAGTTGGTTTTCTTTTTTTCCTTTCAATTCACCAGTTTAAGTCAGAGAAATGCTTTCCTGGTGAGAAAGTTTTTGAAGTCTGTTTCAGATCTGCTGAAAACTAGGAAAGCCACCACCTTTACATTGGCTGGACAAACATGCAGGTTACCGTGTTGCAAATAACTTGAAGAATGCCTTACTATTAACATTTTATAGATAATTCTGTAACTCTAGGCTTTCACCCATCATTATCTCACCAGAATATCTCATCCAAACCATAACCTCCAGCACTTTAAATATTTAAATCACAACTCAAGGTCAGGTGATAGGGCTAACTGCCACCGGCCTCCAAGCGGACGGGCCCCCTCGGCACACATACCTGGAGACCGCGCAGTCTGCCTGCCCCCGCCAACCACGACAAGGCACAGACCAGAGGGACTTTACCTGGGCAGAGCCGATAAGAGCCACTGTGATGCCATTTAACCAAATACTTCCAACCATTCACCGCAAACCACCCCTCTGAATCCATACCAGGGTCAGCCAGCACAGCCCCCGGGGCCCCGGGCTCGGGCCACACACAGAGACATTGTTGCTTAGCTCACGCTCCCCAAAGAGGTAAATTAGTGCACTTTCTCCAGAGATCCCAGGCCACAGGCTGACAAAGGCGAGTCTCTCCCTTGGAGCTCACGGAGAAGGAGCCGCCAGTATACCTAACACAAAGCATCACAGGAGACGCATCCATAATTCAGAGCAGACCTTTAGCCTGCCGCTGCCATGACTGTGAATTATTCAGCAGGCAGAGAAGCTCCAGAGCTGTTCTCAGAGGCACAAGAGCTGAGGCTGAAGCCCCGGGGGCCTCTGGGCGCTTGTTTTCTGTTAAACTAGCAGCGGCAAAGGAAAAAAAAATACTTTTTATAATAAAACTCTTAATTCCCCTATTTAAAACATTTTAATCCCATAAACAGAAAACTTATCTTTTTAATGAGAAGGTGATCACCTTCTCATTAAAAAATTGCATAGTATCAGGAATAAGTATTCGCTAAGTAATAAGCAACTACCCCAAACTGAACCACTTCTAAACCGCAAGGAGCACTTTGAGGTCAAAGCAAAGCATGCACGTGGCTGTCCCATGAAAGCTTTGTTTATAAAAACTGGCGGGGGCTGGATCTGGCTCTCAGGCTGAGCCGGCGGCCATAGATCCTTGGGTGGACACTGCTGCATAAACAGCTACAACTAGGTGACAGTTCTGTTAAAAAGGTGTTAAATCAATCTCAACATTTTCCAAGAAAACAATGCAGGAAAAGTGTTTAACGATGCAGCAGAGCCCCAGTGGGTCCCACTTTCCTATCAATGTCCTTTCTGACCTCACGTTTCTGAAGTGCAGCCATCTGCTGATGAGGCAGCAGAGCTCAGGGGTCGCAGGGGCAGTCAGGCCGGGACGTGGGGTCCCAGTCCCTCTGCGTCGGGCCCCTCGCCTGCCCAGGGACTCAGGCAGTGCTCAGAAAGGCAGAGTTACTAGCACAGCTGATAAACTGGGGAGACAGGACTTTGAGCGAGGTCCGAAAACACCTCCACTGGACCTAAAGCTGCCCCTTTCTTAGAGCCACACGTGCCATCCTTTGGGGGCAGCTTTTAATTTTGACATAAATTAACCTTGCAGAAAATTACAAAAACAGTTAAAGGAACTCCCATACACCCTTTCCCAGATTCACTGGCCGTCTACATCTTGCTCTACCGGCCGTGTCATCCTCTCTCCTCTCCCCTTCACTCCCTTCCTCCCAGTCTCCTTCTATAAACACACACGCCAGTAACTTTTCCCAAACTATTTGAGATTAAGGTGGAGACAGCATACCTCTTCACCCCTGAATACTTTAGTGTGAATTTCTGAAGTACGGGGACATTTTCTTTCACGACCACAGCACAGCCATCAAAACTGGAGAAAGTGACACAGTCCGAGTTCCAGTTTCACCAACGATGTCCTTTCTGGCTATTTCCCCATCCAGGGTCCAATTCAGGTTCGCTTAGTGGTTGTGTCTCTTTAAAAGCTCCCGGCCTGAGGCTTCCCTTAGTGGTGTGGTGGTTACGAATCCGCCTGCCAATGCAGGGGACATGGGTTCGAGCCCTGGTCCGGGAAGATCCCACGTGCTGCGGAGCAACTAAGCCCGTGCGCCACAACTACTGAGCCCGCGAGCCACAATTACTGAAGCCCATGTGCCTAGAGCCCGTGCTCCGCAACTAGAGAAGCCACCGCAGTGAGAAGCTCGCTCACCGCAACAAAGAGCAGCCCCTGCTCACCGCAACTAGAGGAAGCCCGCGCAGCAACGAAGACCCAACGCAGCCAAAAACAAATAAATTAATTAATTAAATAAAACAAATAAATAAAAACAAACTAATTAATTAATTATTTTTTTAAAAAAGCCCCCAGCCTCTCTTTGGTCTCTAGACCCAGACATGGGCCGGCTCTTCTGTGGACTGCCCCTCAGTCTGGGCTGCCTGGTGTCTCCTGCTGACCTGGTAGGAGCACTCCGGGAGCGATGGGTGCCCCGCGCGCGTCCTCCTTGCACTTCTCTGCAGGAGAAGGGGCGTCAGTCCCTTGCAGCATTGGTGCTGTTTGGTTGGGGTGCCGGGCTCTCCACTGTGGAGGCGCTAACCTGCCCTCTGAGTTGATGGATGGCTCTTGTTCCTCGTCAAGCTTGTGTCCAGTATTTCAGCATCTGCAGAAGACTTTTCTTTATATATATATAAATTTATTTTCTTTATTTTTGGGTCTGCGTTGGGTCTTCGTTGTTGCGCACAGGCTTTCTCTAGTTGCGGCGAGCAGGGGCTACTCTTGGTTGTGCGCAGGCTTCTCATTGCGGTGGCTTCTCTTGTTATGGAGCACGGGCTCTAGGCATGCGGGCTTCAGCAGCTGTGGCACTCGGGTTCAGTAGTTGTGGCTCGCGGGCTCTAGAGCGCAGGCTCAGTAGTTATGGTGCACGGGCTTAGTTGCTCTGCAGCATGTGGGATCTTCCCAGACCAGGGCTCGAACCCATGTCTCCTGCATTGGCAGGCGGCTTCTCAACCATTGTGCCACCAGGGAAGTCCCCACAGAAGACTTTCTGACACCATAATTCCTCCACATTTTACTGTATGAAAGAGCTTTCCCTCCTCGCCCACTTACTATAAACTCATTTATCTACATCAGTATGCACTCAATGGACTTCTGTTTTTATGCTCTGCCTCCCTTCAAGCCGGCACCTGGGGCCTTCTGGTAAGTCCCCATCATGCACTGAGCACCTCCTTATTTTCTGGTGTAAGAACATGTGTGGGACTCATTTTGTACTTTCCGTGCTCCAGACCAGGAATCAGTTTTGCTCCAAGGAACCCAGTTCCTTTCACTGAGGAGTGGTGTTTGGACACCAAGATCTGGACACAAGGGGCACTCATTGCTACTGGGGGTTTTTGTTGCTTCCAGGCCCTTCCAGTGGACAGAGCTAAGAAATACTGATACGCATACCCACACATGCCTATGAATACACAGGTGCACAACTATTTATCTACTTATTTCTACATGCTCACATCCATCTATTAAAACCATGAATTCACTTAAACCCCAACCCCAACCCTAACCCCAATACATTCTCCTGTCCCATATTTGTAACTCCCTCACCAGCAGCGGAGAACTGGGCTCCCACTGTTCTTGGTGTATTTGCTCATCTGCTGAAGCCTAGAATACACAGAAGGTACTTTAAGAACTGATAACACGGACTTACCTGGTGGCACAGTGGTTAGGAATCCGCCTGCCAATGCAGGGGACACGGGTTTCAGCCCTGGTCCAGGAAGATCCCCCATGCTGCAGAGTAACTAAGCCCATGCGCCACAACTACTGAGCCTACGCTCTAGAGCCCGCAAGTCACAACTACGGAGCCCACGTGACACAACTACTGAAGCCTGCGCGCCTAGAGCCCGTGCTCTGCAACAAGAGAAGCCACCGCGGTGAGAAGCCCGTGCACTGCAATGAAGAGTAGCCCCCACTCACTGCAACTAGAGAAAGCCACGCGCAGCAACAAAGACCCAACACAGTCATAAATAAATAGATAAATAAAGTTATTTTAAAAAAAGAACTGATAATGCATACACTGCCAAAAACAAAACCACTAACTAGGCTTTAATCTTTGTTTACAGTTCTTTTTGAGATAAAATCCACACACAGTGAAATATACAGTCCTAGGTGCAGGATTCCATGAGTTTTAGCATCACGTCATTTACTTTTTTTTTTTTTTTTTGCGGTACGCGGGCCTCTCACTGCTGTGGCCTCTCCCGTTGCGGAGCACAGGCTCTGGACGCGCAGGCTCAGCGGCCATGGCTCACGGGTGCAGCCTCTCCGTGGCATGTGGGATCCTCCTGGACTGGGGCACAAACCCGCGTCCCCTGCATCGGCAGGCGGACTCTCAACCACTGCACCACCAGGGAAGCCCATGTCATTTACTTTTTAAAGCCTGTACTTGCTCATCAAGTGAACTGGTCCACCCTTCAAACCAGGCCTTGGGAATATCTGCCATTCGGCCATTTCAACGGTAAAATTCAGTTCTGGGGGAAAACCCAGGTGGAGGCTCAGGCCCATGATGGTCATTCTGGCTCTGGGTGGCATAATGCAATAGACTGCATGGGCCTGGATATCTTTATGTCTTGGTTTTCTCATTAGGGGAGAAATTAACAATTGCAGGGCTTTGTGCAAGAGTACAAGTTAAGATCTTTACACCACGCATCTAAATACTGAAAAAATATCAAAGAAGCTAACGTGCTGTTAAGTAAGATATATTCTATTCTCCTCTCTTCAAACGCCCTGAAGTCTAGGCTTGAACTTAGAATTCTGGAACTTGCCCGAGTTCTGCACTGAAAGGTGGATGCACAGGGAGGGCTGCCCGGCCCTCCCCCCACCCCCGCCCTACCCGGCTCAGCTGCACGTCCAAGTCTGCCACGTCCTGCCCACACCGCACAGTAGGCTCCCTAAGAGTATTCACTTCATTCCCCAGCTGCAGCCCTGACACGTTTTACAAATTTAAAGCAGCAGGCCTTTTTTTTTTCTCAAAGCAATCGCATATGGAATCCCTGTGTGTGGACTGGGCCACTGGGAAGGAAGAAGATACAGACAAGAACAGGTGGGACAGACCTCGGCCGCGCTCTGCTTGACCTGGTGCGGCCTCGGGCAGGCAGCCTAGCACCTCCTTCATGAAAGATCTGCCACTATTTACAGAGCCCTTCTGACGATGAGAATGAAATGTCTATGGAGCCTGACAGCACCTCCTCGGCACAGAGTCTGCAAACTATTGATCCATCAGCCCATTTTACAAAGGAAGTTGCTGAAGTGTGAAGCCCTCCTATGACCAGCCTGAGATTAGCTGGTGAAGGTGCTGAGACAGCGTCCATGTGCTCCAAGGGACGCTCCCAGTGTCACCGTTCATGAACTCCTGGCCAGATGTCACAGCCCTGGAGAGCAGGCAAACGCCTCCCAGGTCTATAGGGCAGCGCTCAGTGTACAGTATCCTTCCATATACTTCCCAGGGCCACAGGAAATGTGGGCCCAAACACCAGAAACCTAAATGCTGAGTCTTTCCTGGAGTCACCACCAGAGAGTCGATTTATAACTGTTCTGGCAGAGCAGAGCAGAACAAACTTTCCGTGTCTGAAATGACACAAGTCCTTCTGGAGACTGAAATGCCAAGCAGATGGGGGTGAGATGCTGGGAGAGCTCGCGAGGCCGTGTGAGTGGGCAGAACGGTAGCCAAAAAGGGTCAGCGTGGGAAGTAACGCGACACGCAAAGGGGACGTGTCACTTGTCACATGAGCGCTCGGGATTCAAGGCACAGTGCTAGCAACTGTGACCACACGTGGGCTGCCCACTAGCCGGCATCTGACCACAGGGCGCCTCCAGGACTCACCAGAAAGGGACGCGGGACACTTTTCAAAGATTAGCCCTAATCAAATTCATTTAGTATGTTGATTTGAATGAAAAAAATTCACATTATTCACTTACTAATTCCTTAGTGAAATCAGTGTATTTCACCTCAGTGAATAAAATACATACACTCTGTGAAGACCTCGTTTTATTCTGGGGCCAAGAGCCGCACGTGAAGTGTGAACCCTCCAGCTGTGGCCTGACCCTGTCTGGAGGCCACTGCTCAGTGCAGAAGCCCAAGGACCCCGAATGGGGGCTCCACAAGGAAGACTCAAAACTGGCGCTCACCCCCGCCTGCAGCCGAGGCACAGGAGACTAAAGGCACAGCCGCAGGTGCCAGGCCTGCACTGAGACCGTGCAGGTGGGGGGCCAGGCAACGGGCACCCTCCCCAACAGGACAGGGGGCTCGTGGGCTGACCATGAGAGAAGGAAAAGGATCAAGGGGATGAGATCATCAAGGACGCACGGGGCAGGCACCGCCTTCATCAGGGATGGCACTGGGAGGCCACTCCTGTCAGTGGGAAAGAGGTAATACCGAGACATAGGAAAGGCTTACTTTTGGGTCAGGTATAAACTGTACTTTCTGGCTGTGGCATCCATAGCCTGGGATTCTGGAACAGTTATGATTTCACATAATTTTAATAATGAAGATAATATGTCAGGTGCAAAACTAAACGAATGTAATACCTGTGTCTTTTATGTGACTTCCAAATAAAGCAATCAAATTCAGAAAGTCATTTGTCCCAGACTGGGCTCCAAAATTCTGGTCACCAGGCTGGCTCCTGAGGGGTCCTTACCTCGCCCCCACCTCACCCCCAAAGAAGGCAGGCAGCTCTCCTGCCCCTTCTCCTGCAGGAGGCGGTGCTGAGTGGTGGGGGCTCCCAAAGCCCCACCTCTGGTCTGGATGTCTCCAGTGGGTGGCGCTCAAGGCAGAGGTGACCCAAATTGAGGAAGCATCGACAAACTAAGGGGTCCGCAATCTTCAAAAGCGGCGTGAATGCGAAAAACAAGCGAAGAAGGAGGAACTGTTCCATTGAAGGAGATAAAAGAACCATGACAACTAAAAGCCAAATGTAATTCTGAACTGGATCCTTTTACCATAAAGATGACATTTACTATGAATTGGCGAAATGAACAGGGTGTGAGGATAAGATGGTAGCAATGTATCGGTGTTAATTTCCTAATTTTGATGGCTGTATTTTGGTTATGCAGGAAAATGTATTCATTTGCAAGAAATTCACTCTAAAGTATTCAAGATGGTAAGGGTATCATATCAGCAACTTACTTTCAAATGGTACAGGAAAAGTTCTTTGTCCTACAGCTGCAATTTTTGAAAGTCTGATATAGTCTCAGACTGAAAACAAATTACCTGGTGCAAAAAATAAATAAAAATAAAGGTGCGCCCTCTCTCCCCCCGCCTGCCCTGAGGATCTGCGAGCCTGACTCTTCTATGGAATAATAGATCAGGGCTCCACTACACGGGGGAACCCAACATCCTCCATGTTCTCCTCCTCAAACTGGACGGGCCGTTAAGATGAGTAAGAGGTAACTGGGGCCACGCCCTCCTCCTCATTTCTCAACATACATCTGTTGAAGGTCTACTTTGTGGCAAGCCCTGTCCTGGGGGCCAGAGCCTCCGCCCGGCTCTACCTGGCACAGCTGTGGTGGTTCACGGTGTGGGTTCCGGAGTCACACTGTCCTCCCCGTTCTGTAATGCTGCAGTAACAACCGTGTACTCATGCCACAGGGATGCTGTGAGAACTCCACTCCTCACCAAGTCACCTCACCTTTCTATAGAGCCACAGTAGTAACTGTATACTGGCATCCTAAGAGTACTGTGACAAGTGGTACCAGGCACATAGTAGGCATTCAATAATACTGGTTGGATAAATAGATCACGTGTTCCAAATACAAGCTAATGAGATGGCACAGGCTGAAAGGCATGTAACTTCAAATATAAACATCTTGCAGTTTTAATGCACAATTCATAAAATATTTTCTACTTAAAAATTTTAAACATAAAAAATAAAATCCCTTACTGATCATTACCTAAAATTCTAGTCCTATCTCCCCTCCCTAGAGGAAACCCACCTTATTAATTTGGTGTTGATCCAAATTTCTTGTTACGCTTTTACAAACATACATATGTTCCTATCAAAACAATGTATATTGTTTAGGAAAGCTACTACTTTTCATCTTCCTGAACTCCATTAGCTCTAAAAGTCAGGCCTGGCCATGTGACTGATATGCTGTGGGTTTTCTAGTTAGATGAGAATGTCATTTGTAAATAATGATGACTTCGTTTCTTCCTTTACAAGTTTTAAAATTTCTTTTTCTTGCCTTATAGTGTTGGCCAGAATCTCCAATATAATGTTAAATAGTTGCTAAGATATGAAACATCTTTGCCTTATTCCTGGGTCTAATGTTTAACCATTAAGTATAACTTTAAAAAAATGAAATGGGTAGAAGCAGACTCACAGGTATAGAAAACAAACTAGTGGTTACTAGTGAGGAGAGGGAAGGGGGGTGCAATATAGGGGGAGGGGATTAAGAGGTACAAACTACTGTGTATAAAATAAGCTACAGGATATAATGTACAACACAGGATATAATGTACAACATGTTTTATAACAACTACAAATGGCGTATGACCTTTAAAAACTGTGAACTACTATATTGCACCTGTAACTTATATAATATTGTACATCAACTATACTTCAATTTTTAAAAAAAAGGAATGGGGACTTAATTTTATTAGATACTCCTTTGCCTCCACTGTGATAATCATACAGTTTTACCCCTTTAATCTATTAATATAATACAATCTGCTTATGTGACCGTGATATTCCTTTATTGAAGTGTAAGCGCCATGAAGGCAGGGACTTTGCTTTGTTCACCAATGTATCCCCAGTGCCTGTAACAGTTTTTAGGAGAGTAGGAGTTCTAAAAATAACTGTCGAATGAATAAATGGTGACTTGAGTGGAAAAGCCCCTAATGTTAAACTATCCTTGCACTCCTTGAATAAACCTCACTTCATAAGGATGCATTTAAAAAATAAAAACACTGCTGGATTCAATTTGCTAAAATTTTATTTAGGAAGTTTCCATATTTGTTCACTAAGTTAAATTGGCCAATAATTCAATTTTGTGCCATACTTGTCCGGTTTTGGTATCAAGGTTATGCTGGCTTGATACGAGCAGGGTAGGGTAGCTTCCCATCTTCTATACCCTGTGTGGTAGACCACGTCAAGTCCAAAATATTTGCTGCCCCTGCTTGTGGGAGGGTTACCGTGCCCCCCACCGCAGTGTCAGGCTTGGCCTTGTGATGTGAGAGAGCGTAGCACGTAGTGCTTGGGAAGGAAGCACTGCCCGGCTCTGCCACAAGACTCACAGTGTCCCATAGAGGAACTGCTGCGACAGCGAAAACACGCAAAGTAAAACAAGGCCAAACTGCAGGGGGCGTATAATGTAAGTAAAAAAGAAATTTTGCTTTCTTAGAGCCACTGTGATTTTGCAGTTCTTTGTTATTTGCAACATCATTTATCCCAAGCTGATCGATATACTCGCCTATAAATTGGTTTGGGCATGTTGCCTTTTGCGGTGTAGATCTTTGACTTCCAAATCATTTTTGCTTATGTTGATTTATCTAACCAAAGTTTCCTTTTCTTCTTAGGCCAACCATATTTTCCTAAACGTTGTCCAATTGACCTGGTAATCAGATGTATTAGTATAAAGTTATTCGTAGAATTTTCTTATAACTTTAGTTCTCTGTTATCTTTGAAGTCATCTTTGTCTTCTTTCTTCTTCATTCTTAATGTTTTTTCCCTCTTTTTCTTGATCACACGTACTGAAGACTTATTTTTTTGTTGTATTAATCAGTTATATACTGTTTGTTTTGTTTTCCATTTTGTTAATTTCTACTTTATGTTTTTCCCTACCTTGTTTTGAAAGCTTATTTGCTGTATTTCCCAACTTTTCTTTTCTATAATATATACATTTAATACTACAAAATTTTCTCTGAAAACCACTTTGACTATATCCCACTGGTGTTAATATGTAGCAGTATAATTACTGAACAGTTCTAAACTGTATTATAATTTCCAGCTTAATTTTCTCCTTGACCCATGAATTATTTAGAAATATAGTTTTAAACTTTCAAATGTACAGTTTATTTTGTACTGTCTTTTTGTAATTGACTTCTATTTAATTACCCTGCAGACAGTAGATGTGCTCTGTTACCCTGCAGACAGTAGATGTGCTCTGTGTGCTACAAATATATTTTTAATTTGTAGCAACTGCATTTCTGGAGTAGTATATTGTCAACATTGGTAAATACTTCATGTATCTTTGGGAAAAAAGTGTACTCTCTATTGGATGTAAAATTTTATATATATAAAATTTACGTTGTCTGTTTTATAATTCAACATTCTGTGATCTTACTCTATTTCTTATCACTTGATTTCTTAGTTTCTGAAAAAGGTATATTATAGTCTTCCCCTAAGAATACTTGTCCACTTTTACTGTAGTTCATCTAACTTTGTTTACAAGTGAGAGACTCTATTTTTGGTGCACACTGCCTGCTTTCCTCTTTTTTTATTGTTTTTTCACTTGAATTATTTTGTCTGGTGTTAATATTGCCATACCAATTTTCTTTTTCCTTAGTATCTACCTAAGAAAATAATTAATTTCATTTAATTTTTTCAATCTTCCTGTGTCCTTTTGTTTCAAAATTGAATTTTAAACAATCTAAAAGGAGAGTTTTCTCCTTTGATGTCCTTTCTCTTCCGCTGCTCTTATAATCTTCTTCAGGACCTGTCCTAGGCTCTTTTCTCTATGTAGTTCTTCTAGGCAATTTTATCCACTCCTAGTACCGTTTATATTGGAAATGCAATGAAAACAGCAACAGTGATATTGACAATAATAACGGCAGCTATCATTTGCGTAGCTTTTCATTATGTGCCACGTACTGTTCTAGATGCATCGCAGGTATCAGTTCCTGTCATTCTCACAGTAGCACTGTAAGATGGGTCCTGGTACCCATCTTACAGACAGAGAACTGAGGTGGCCAGCTGGTGGCAGAGTCAGGGTTTAACCCAGTCCATGCTCTGACTCGTGTGTCTTATCACCTCTCACGTCTCCAGCCGTCTTCCAGTTCCCACTTGTCTCATAGGTTTGAGACTTCTCTTTTCTGCATGATCTCTAATTACTCAAGCTTGCCAAGGCACTAAAGTCCACTGGTGGATTGATGACCCTTAAGCTCATGCTTTCCAGGCGCAACCGTTTCTGGCATCCACACTCAGTTACCCCACTGTCTACACCACATCTCCACCTGGAAATTGCGAACCATCTCAAAAGTCACAGGTCCAAAGCAGAGCTCTTGTTATTGCCCTGTTATCTGTTTCTCCCGACCCTGCTCCTTCCCACCCCTGCCGATGTGGTGACCGCCCCCCAGTGGAGGTCTCCTCACCCTGCGCTCTCCTCACAGACACAGAGTCATCCTCTCTCAGGTCTCCACTACCCCGGATGCTCCTTCTCGGCTTTTTCCTGGCTCTTCCCATCTCCCCAAACTCACATGAGGGACAGCCTCTGCTCTCATCTCAGGGCTTGGCTCCGCTGGACTCGCGGGCCTCTGGCTGGAGCAGGCCCTGCCGCCCGCCTCCATCTCTCCCACCACCAGCAGCAGCACATCCCGCGACAATCCACCGTCTCCCAGAGGCGAGCACGGCCTGTCCACCAGCCTCTCTCGGGTGCTCGGGTCACCTTACACGCAAGTCCCTGCAAAGTCTTGTACGTTACAAGGCTTTCCCTCCCTTCTCTGAACAACAGCATCTGTTTGAGGGTGACACGTTGGCCTGAAGTAATCTCGATTAATGCTGGTTTTAGATACTGATAGAGGTCACTCATCTAAAAGAAACAGTTTTTTAAAAGGCAAACAAAGCCAGATTTAGTATTTATTCCTGGGGGAATGACCTGAAGATTTTTAAAGAGCAAGACAGTAAGTGGCTACATAATGAAGATCACAAATGTACAGTCACAAAACAATGAGAAAACCCAGCTGCCCTAATATCAATGGCTGTTAGTGGCTTGTGCTACACTTCCAGTGAAAGCATCACACACAGATTCCAAAGGTGCTGTATCCCCACCAGCTCAGACAGAAAGAAGCCAAGGTGACTCTGGAAAACTGGCAGTGACTCACAAGTTAGCTCCAAAATGTATAAGGAAATGCAAAAGGCCTGGAATAAGCAAAACCATCCTGAGACTACACAACCAGATCTCTGAACGCACGACAGAACGACAGTAATGACGACACAAGGTGCTGATCCAATGACAAAGAGACCAATGGAACAGAAGCTGGAAGCCAGAAACAGACCCACAAATATACGATTACCTGATAAAGGTGCTGCCTCCTTTCAGTGGGGAGAGGATCGCCTTTTCAATAAATGGAGCTGGATCAACTGGGTCCCAGATGGGAAAAATGAATCTTGTCCCCTAACTCACAGCATACACAAATACCAGCTGCAGATCATCAGAGCTTTCAATGCAGAAGATAAAACAATGATGGCTTTACCTTCATGAACTTGGGAAGGGCAACGCCTGCTCTAAAAGGATATAAAAAGCATCACAGAAAGGGAAAATGATAAATTGGATGATACAAAGATTAAAAACTTTTGGTCACCAAAAGAGACCACGAAGAGGGCTTCCCTGGTGGCGCGGTGGTTAAGAAGCCACCTGCCAATGCAGGGGACATGGGTTCGAACCCTGGTCCAGGAAGATCCCACATGCCGCGGAGCAACTAAGCCCGTGCGCCACAACTACTGAGCCTGTGCTCTAGAGCTCGCGAGCCATAACTACTGAGCCCACGTGCCAAAACTACTGAGCCCACGTGCCACAACTACTGAAGCCCGCACGCCTAGAGCCCGTGCTCCGCAACAAGAGAAGCCACCACAATGAGAAGCCCGAGCACCTCAATGAAGAGTAGCCCCTGCTCGCCGCAACTAGAGAAAGCCCGCGCACAGCAACGAAGACCCAATGCAGCCAAAATAAATAAATTAAAAAAAAAAAAAAAAGAGACCACGAAGAGAATGAACAGGTAAGCTGTGGGGGAGCTCACCTGAATACATAAATCCAATGTATTTTTTCAAATTTCCTACAAATTTCAAATTTGAATTTTTTTCAAATTTCCTACATACCAATAAGGAAAAGTAGATGATCTAGCAGGAAAATGGGCAGAAGTCTTGCATGAGCACTGAGTTGAAGAGACAGAGATTAGAATCAGGCCAGGCCAGGCTGGAATTTGCAGGTGCCAGGAGGAAAGCTAGTGAAGAAAGAGCTCCAGAAATCTCAAAAGAGACCCCTGGAGTCTGTTGCTGAATTCTAAGGTGTGTGCACACGGGGCGAAACCCATGAGGCCAGGCAAAGAAGAGCTGGGAGCTGCAGGATGAACGTTCCCAGAACTCACACAGGGTTGTGAGATTTCTGAGTCCCCACTAGCTCTGCTTGAATGCCTGGCCTTCAAAGGAGACCCCACATGTGTCAGGCTTCAGCAGTGGGCTAAACTAGCTTACAGTGAAAGCGACTTTAGATTTGGCCTAGAAAAAAAAAGCGTAAAAACAAGCCTCAAAGGGGCCAAGCCAAGCCCCAAGTAGCTGAACTGCCAATTAGAACAAAGCCCTATACTCTTCAAGGGAAGACAACAAAATCCCGCAGCCAGTCGAAAACCACTAGACATGAGAAGATGCAGAAATGTGACCCACGACCAGGAGAAAAATGAGGCAGTAGAACAGACCCAGGAGTGACAGCGAGGATAAGTGAGCAATGAGAGACCTGAAGACGCTTAAAGATGTTGTAAACACGCTCTAGAGTTTAAAGGAAAGCGTGAATATGTCAGGAGAGAAGTGAAGGGTTCTAAAAGATCTGAAAGGAACTTCTAGAGGTGAAAAATAAACCTCTGAAATGAATAGTCCACAGGATGGAATTAACAGCATATTAAACACTGTAGAATAGATCAGTGAACTTAAACACAGAACAAAAGAAACTATGAAGCATATGGAGGAAAAAAAAAAAAAAAAGGCTGAAAATGAACAAGTCTCAGTGGCCTGTAGGAAAAACCCAAGTCCCCAGAGTGGGAGAGGGGTAAACAGTATCTGACACTCAACACGCCCCAAATGGCAGACACACAACAAAACCAACCCAAGACTCATCGTAATTAAGTTGCTGAAAACCAGCGAGAGAGAAAATCTTACAAGCTGAGAAGGCAGGCCCAAAGGCCTCTACTTTCTCTCCTTAGTTTTCTTAATCTGCATAAAAGCTGCTTAGGTAGAGCTCTTGCAAAAAGCCACTGAGCCCTCCCCAACCTCAAGGTCGACTTCTAGACCTTTCCCCTAAATTATTTTGGCCAATCAGATTTTCAACCCAATCTGTGTAATACTTTCTCTGAGCAACTTTACACCTATTCTCCTGAGAGTGAATCTAATAAAATTTTCAAGCCATTTGGCAAGTCCTTAGGTAAAAAGCTTCCAGCATTTAAAACAATATTAATTATTTTAGTAAACTCTTCACTGAAGTGTAATACATACCAAAAAAGGGCACAAATCATGAGTGAACACTCGTGTGAGAGGCAGAACACGGGCTCTGGCGGGAGCTGCCTCAGGGTGACTGCTCCCCTGACGGGACACACGGCTTACTAGACCAGTCCTTACACTGCTCTGCATGCTACGGTTTCCTAAGAGACGCTTTCCCCCCAAGAATCAAACTAATCAATCCCCTTGGAGTGGAAGGAGACACACCTGCTTCCAGGTGGGGCCTCTGGGGGGAGGATGAGGAACGCACACAGGAAGGGGTCACAAAGGGGACCCCCTTCCACAGTGACTGCAGTGCTTTGGAGGAAAGGCCTCAGGCAAATACGCCCCAACGTTAGCTGGCGTGGCTTCTAGGAGGAACGTATGTGGTCACTGGTTTATTACTTTTGAACTTCTGTTTGGTTGAAAAAAATTTCACAGTATAAATAATTACTAATAAAAACTCTCTCCAAATATCTTGTAGAACTGGAAAGAAATCAGCACACTGCAAAGAACCTTGGCAGAAATCGAGTCTCTATCCTTCCAAAAACTAAACTCCAAGTCTGGCTAGTGTTTACAAAATACTTAGTACTTCGTACCCTATAAATACACTATGCAACTCTGGGTATAATTTTTAGGTTCAAAGCAGACCATAAGGTATGTTACAATATATTAAACTGAAATAAAGACTTCTGGTTAAAACAACCCCTCCCACACAGCAAATAACAAATTAACATTCCATCTCTACTAGTTAGCAAACATTTTTGAAAATGTGCAATTAGGCTGCACTGTTCTTCTGATGAGGAAAATATGGCTTCACCAGAATTCTGTACAAATACCCATGATACCACTCTGAAACCTTTACATTTCTCCTTCTCTTTCATAATTTTACAGGATGCAAATTCATTGCCAAAAATACTAGAGATCATAGTACCTCATATTTTATTTTTAAAGATTTTTTTTTGATGTGGACCAATTTTAAAGTCTTTACTGAATTTGTTACAATATTGCCTCTGTTTTATGTTTTGGATTTTTGGCCGTGAGGCATGTGGGATCTTAGCTCCGCGACCAGGGATCGAACCCACACCCCCTGCACTGGAAGGCAAAGTCTTAACCACTGGACCACCAGGGAAGACCCAATACCTAGTATCTTAAAGAAGGGTGCAGTTTAACTCCCTCAATTAACAGGCACGTAACCCTCACCACCAGGCAGCTGCTGTAAGAGCCCCGGAAGCGGCCTGACGCGCAGGGCCCACTCCTGCACCGCGACCCCACCAGGCAGGCAGAGAAGGTGCCATCAGGCCTCGAGAAAAGACAAGACACAGAGAGAGACGACGGCGGCCTGCGAGCTTCCCTCCGTGGCCGTGGAGCGCACGGTGTGAGCGGATTGGGGGCGGGCGGCTAGCCAAGAGCTGCCCGGGGGGAGTCAGCTCTTTCCAGAGAGTGACCAAAGCAACAGGAGTTTTTCTGTGCCTTGATGTATTCTCTCACACACGATGGTGTTAAAGGAGAGACCCTCTAAACCCCAAACCCCTGAAGCAGTAAGAGTCACTTCTGGAAACCAAAGTTTACTGTGAACTTTAGTAAAGCGCGAGGGAAACAGAGCTGAGAGGCAGACCTGGATGGAGGGCTGAGGGTTGGCCTTAGGCGAGAGGCGGGAGGGGTCCCAAGGCTGGAGGTGGGGAATGAGGACCCTCGGCTGGAGATGGCCCAGATTGTGCTCACCATGGCTCCCCGGGTGTCCAGCAGGGTCACGGAGCGGGCAGAACCGGGAGATGTGGCCCCGCAGCCGTGCCCACTGAGCTACGCTCAGCCCTGGCCAGGTGTGTACAAACTTTTGGGGAAGGAGCCCCGGTGGGCCCTGGAAAGCGATCTGCTGGGCCTGAGACCACTCACCGCCCAGCACCTGGAGGAACGGGCGGAGAGGACTGGAGGCTCTAGTCTGTGACCACCTACTTTGCTCTTTTGTTTCCTACTGAAAGTTATTTCAAAACAAGACAAAACAAACCGGCACACGGCAGCTGCCCAGGTAAGCGTGGGCAACGTGAAGGCGAGCCACCGACTCTCCTCCCCCCACGTCCAGCACAGGCGGGGGCGGAGGAGGGGCAGTAAAAATCAGCCACAAACTTAGCAAAAGCAACCAGAAAAGACGGCACCGTCTGATGCCGTAAGCTTCAAACAAGAAAAAGAGAAAGGAAAGAGAAAAAATGAGAACGTTTTGACAGGTTCTGAGTCTAACCCATCCCTGAGTCCCCAGCAGGTGTCCTGGGGAAGGAAGGTGCACCGACAAAACAGGGAAAGTCAAGGGTACACCCTTGTGGGTAGAGCCCAACTAGTGCTGAGGGTGTCAGCTCAGGCAGGAAGGACACGGGAGCTCGGCACTGTGGTCTCTCTGGGCTCAAGAATGTCAGTGCCAGAAAGCACAGTGTTAAGGGCCATGGGGACTGCTGGCATCCACAGATGGGAGGATGACGTGATAGATGGGTAAATGGGTGGGTGGGTGGGTGGACGGGTGGACGGACGGATGGGTGGGTGGGTGGGTGGATGGATGGGTAGGTAGATGGATGTGTAGATGAGTGGGCGGACGGAGGAAAGAAGGTATAGAATATGCAAAAAGCAAACACAAAGTCTGGTCTGGAAGAAAACACAGCCTAAAAAGCTTTAGAAATTCTTCATGTTCTATGAGAGAAAGGGGAGAAAGCACAGTTGATGAAACAGATTGAGGACAAAATCAATACTATTACAAAATGAATAAAAAGTAAAAGAAGAGGCAAGATATGTCTGAAAAATCAAATTAATAACATAGAAAAAAACCTTTTACAACTAAATTGCCTTTGAGTATAACTGACTGACTTTCTCAAAGAAGGAGAAGAGAACACTCTTGGGCTCTTAGAAACCTCCCTGGTGAGTGAGAGCAAAGAGGCCGAGGGTCTGACCTGCTTAACGGTGGCCACGTGATCAGAACTCCTTCCGAAGATTTGCAAACCTATCTGATAAAGGATTAATAAACATAATATACAAGGAGCTCATACAACTCAATAACAAAAACCCAAATAAGCAGATTAAAAAACGGGCAAAAGACCTGAGGTGAATATATTCTTAGACACAGAAGACATACAAATGGCCAACAGGTACATGAAAAGATGCTCAACATCACTGATCTCAAGGAAATGCAAACCAAAACCACAATGAGATGTCACCTCACACCCATTAGTCGACAGTCTTGTCTATTATCAGAGACAAGAGGTGAGTGCTGGAGAGGGTGTGGAGAAAAGGAAACCCTCCTACACTGTGGGTGGGAATGTACATTGCTGTAGCTGCTGTGGAAAACAGTCTGGAGGGTCCTCAAAAGAATTAGAACTAGAACTACCATAGGATCCAGCAACTCCATTCCTGGTGATTCATCCAGATGAAGCAGGATCTCGAAAGATATATGCATCCATGTTCACTGCAGCATTATTCACAACAGTCAAGATATGGAAACAAGTTAAGTGCCCATGGAGGAACAGATAAGGAAATTATGGTGTGTGGATATATATATATATATATATATATATATATATTACGTATAATGGAATATTATTGTCTTAAAAAAAAAGAAGGAAATCCTGCCTTTGCAACACCATAGATGAATCTGGAGGACATGCTAAATGAAATAAGCCAGACACAGAAAGACAAAAACTGTATGATCTCACTTCTATGTGGGATCTAAAATAGTCCAATTCATAGAAGCAGGGAGTAGAATGGTGGCTGCCAGGGACTGGGGGGAGGGGGACATGGGGAGACATGGGTCAAGGCATGAAAAGTGTCAGCTGTGAGATGAGTAAGTACAGCGTGGTGACTATAATCGTAGTGTTTTGTACACTTGACATTTGAGAAGAGTCGATCCCAGTGTTCTCACCACACACACAAAAGGTGCCTGTGTGAAGTGACAGATGTGTTAATTAGCTTGATTGTGGTGATCATGCCACAATGTGTATGTACATCAAAATATCACACCATATACCTTAAACACATACAATTTTTTTTATCAATTATACCTCAATAAAGCTGGAAAAAAGTAAAATAAAATAATTTTTAAAAGGGAAAAAGAAAGCCTCGCGTAGGAAGCGGTTACTGATATCAGAAGTGAGTCCGAACAACACGCACGGGTGGGTACCGAGCATGACCTAGGGCGCTGACCTCGCCTATAACCGGTTTCTCTTTGGCTGCATCTCACAGCCCAGGCTTATGACGTAGTCCTGGTCACTAAGGGACCATTGGCCCGACACCACATACTCAGCTGCTCTCCACGTTGACTGTAACTACCGATGAGCCTAACCTGCCAGCACACCTCTCAGCTACCAGTTACAAAGGAACTAACCAGCAAGCGCAGAGCCTCCACCAGACCCCCGTCCCCCTCTCCCAGTACTGAGTCCCGGGACTGAACCGGCTCAGGCAAGGCCCAGAGTTCATGGAGCCAACGTCAGTGCCCCAGGCTGGTGACACCCGGACTCAGTGGCCAGGGCTCCGCAGCTGCCAGGTGACACGGAGCCCCACCGCTCCGCCTTCCCTGTCACTTCCTAACCTGCCGGCCCCCTTCCTGACGTCCTATTGCTTGGCCGAAGTTGTACTTCGTTGGAAAGGGGCAGACGGAGAAAAGCAGGGCAGACAGTAGACGTAAAATCAAAGGCCGTCTCCATTCAGAAAACAAACAACAATTAAAGAATGCATGTCTTTCATCTCAGATATTATTTCTGATTTCAAAAGGTCCCGGTTTTTATGTTAGAACAATAATCAGAAATATTACAAAGTACTGCTTATTAATTTATGGCAACAGAGTTTAAAATCCACTCCAGAACGATCTGTCAGACAGAAGAAACTGCACGCGTGTCCCCGTGGACACTTGGGCCGCGGATGCAGAAGCATCCTCAAAGGCCCTGGCCACGCCCAGCAGACAGTTCTGCTGCCGTATTTTACAGAATGGGATTCTACTAAGCTCGCCTGCTTCTTTTTTGAGAGGGTTTCACGAAGAAGGAAAAACTGAAAGCCACCGCCCTAACGGCCTAACGCAGGCCTTAGCCCCGAGGCCCTGCTGTCTGCCATACTGTAAATGCCCGAATTCAATATTCACTTGACAAACACCTCCCGTGCCACCGCTGTGCTGAAGCCACCGCGCGAAGGTCACTGTCCAGTGGGTGGAGGGAGCAGACAAGCCAGTGACACCGATAAATAATTAAAATGATGGTACCTCGTCAGCAGTGTCGGAAGGAGATGAAGCCTAGGCTGACGCTCAAGTGAAGGCCGGGGTGGTCGGCGCAGGGCTCCGGGGGGCGCTGCCCCAGGCCGGGGAGACCACGCTGGCAGCGGACAGTGCTGTGGGAGCCCACCGAGACCCCACGCGTCTGAGGGGCCGCGGGAGACTAGGGGAGGAACTCTGCCAGCCCGGGGGGTGGAGCGAACCGCGAGGGGCGGAGTTTAGGCGGGGGAAGTGGGAGGGGCCGGGATTCAGGGGGCGGAGACGGAGGAAGGTCACGGGGAGACCCGGGGGCCACAGCATGCTTGGGGAGAAAGAGCGAGGTTGGAAAGGCTAGGTTGGTATGTGTATGAGGCAGCTAGAGAGAACGTGCCCCGTGCCCCAGACCCCAGACCCCAGACCCCAGGAGCCAGAGCCGCGTCCCCCATGGTCATGCGCCTGCAGGTGCAGGCGTTTATTCGAAAGCTCCCTAATGCCCCAACTTCCCAACCTCAAAGGGCGGGTCCAGTATCGGCAGAGACAGCCTGGCCCTTCCAGGGTGTGGGAGCTGGGTGGGGGGGGAAGTCCTGGCGAAGCTGCTTGGTACTACAGGGTAAAAAAGAAAGAAAATAAGAGAGTAAACTTTAATTACAATAAAGCTGCCTTGTGCCAAACCCCCGGTTCAGGGACTGGAAGGCTCTCTCCCCTCTGCTCGGGAAGGCCTTACAGTGCCACCAAGCTGTGGCCGCCAGCTCCCCAGGGTTCCGTTCCCACACGGGGGGATCCGGGGTGAATAAGCGTTCGGACAATTTGCCACAAGGCAGGTCATTGCATTTTAAGCCTCTCACGTGCTAGGATGTTCTTCCTTTTCTTGAGGTAGAATCTGCCTCCCTGGACTCCCTCCTGGTCCTGGTTTGCCCTCCACAGAGACTGACCTCTAATCCTTCCTTCACAGGGTGGTCTCTGGCTTTGGGCCACTCTCCTGAGAAATCGAAAAGACACACTTCTGGTTGACAAAGATTGCGAAAGCAGCATTGTCCAGCTTCCTTAAAATAAAGCCACAAAACTAGCTATATGGTGAGAACACACATAATAAAGGTATGAAGTGTGAAATGAGTCCAAAAGTTAAATGAGTCCAAGTGACCTCACCGGCAAGGTGAACTGAACACAAAACATTCCTGAGTGCTGATTTATTAGTCACCCAAACCAGGCCGACGGCTAGGTGGAGGCCGCGCGGCTTGTGAAAAGGCTGCTCCCCAAAGCCGGTCCTGAGTCACTGCAGGACTCGTTTCCCATAGAAGCAGTTTGTTCCTGGAGCTCCCAGGCCCCCAGGAGCCGGAACCTCCTGCTCAGCACGAACATGAAACATCTCTGTGGACACACGTTCTGAGTTTGTGCCTGGATCCTCTCACCAGCCCCGACCGCGGATGGGGTGAGGTGACCCCAGGAAGCAGGTGTCAGGAACTGGAGGGTCCAGGGCTGAGACGCGGAGCAGGGCGCCGTGAGCCTGGGTCTGCAGTGAGGCAGACCTCAGAGCCTGGGCCCAGCCTCTTAACTTGGTGTCTATGTGACCCTCCTTCTGCCTGCGTGCTTCTACCTGTAAAGATGGCTGAGTATAACACACACCTCCTGGAACTAACGTGCAGAATAAATGAGATCGCTTTTTCTTCTTATTTGTAAGCAGAAAAGAAATTGAAGATGGAAAATAATAAAAGCATGGAAAAACTCAATAGGACACACACAACTGTCTGGTGCAGTCCCTGAAATTGAAGGCGTGCTCAAGAAACAGTGACCTTGCCCCCTCCCTGCTCTGCGGCAGAGGGACTCATGAGGGAGGGGCCCATCCTGAGTGGCCCGGGGCCTGAGGCAGGAAGAGAAGTAGGGACTTGGGGGTGGGGAGCCCCAGCAGGGCAGGGGGACCACTGCCACCAGCCAGGACACCACTTCCTTAGAAAGGACACAGGGCTGTGAGTCTGGGACTTCCCACACTTGGGAAGTTTAACTTTCCAAAAATTGTAAAATGAAGTATATAATAAAACTCCCCGGGGTTCCTGCATCTACCGCTGACAGAAGAAAACTTTAGAGATGAATAAAGCTTAATAATTATGATTAAATTGAACATTTTAAATAAACTTCTCAAATGTATAAATGTCCTGCAGAAATGAATGCCTTCTAGCAGAAAAGATAAATGAGCGCACAGGAGAAAGGTGAACATGAACAGAACACTGTGAAAACCACTCACTTTATCCTGGAGTTGGTTACAGGTCCTATTTCCTTTCATTAGGGAAGCTTTTCCCACTCCTAGCTTAAGGTGATTAAATGACATGATTATTGTTGTACATAAGACAGGTAACATAATTCCTTTTATTAAAAAAATAAATCCCCAGACACAAACTTTAGGATCTGTCTGGTCTCAGCTTCAGGTACCTGCACATTTCTTGTACTTCCCACGGCTGGACTGATCCCAGCCGGCGGAGGGTGACTGGCGTCACCTTCCAGGCCGAGCCCCGCCACATATCTGCCACCCTGTCTAAGGCTCATGACTGAAGTCTGTAGTTGTTGGACAACAGAAACCCTTGGTTTCTCTTTAGCTTACAATAAAGAGGGTAACGTTGAACCCCGTGACTCCCCAGCTCTGGCAGTACTTGGGACCCACAGCCAGCAAATAAATGAAAATAAAGTGCTGATACATTCTGACAAATTATAAAATTCAACTCTCAATAGACAGAACAGAGTAATTAAAAACAAGTTAAAAAAACCAAAACTGTGAGCATAGGACTTTTATGAGTATTATCAGAAATAAGGAACATTTGGAAGAAACTCTCCAAATCATTTTGAAGGGTTTTTAAAACTCACGGAACTAAAATGATAAGGGTTACATCGAGAAATATCTTAAGTGAAGTAGGATATCTCCGGCCATCTGCTTTTCGGGGAAGTCCCATTAAAAGAATCCCCTGAACAAAACCATTTAAAGGCAGAAAGTAAGCTTCCTCTTCATCCCACACCTCTCCAATTATCTACTAAACTTTTCCTAAGAAAGGGAAATTTAGCAACTGAGCGTCTCACCCGAATTTGCTCAAATTCAGCGAGAGCTCTGCAATCTCCACTTGCTGGTTTACAAGCTAGTTCTACAAGGCAGGCGGCAGGTCTTTACTTGCTGGCCCAGGAATGCGAGGGGACGGGCGAGGGTGCTGTCACACCCAGCACGTCCCTGCGATAAACTGCTTCCAAACCCCAGGTGGCAGCCACTGGGAGGAACGGAGAGCTGCCCCCACACTGGCCCCGACTAAACCCTCCCCCCACCCAGGGAAGCAGAAAGGCCAAGAAAACATCGTTACGAGTGAGCCAACAGCAAATACACTCCACATTTGAAAACGTCGTTAAAAATAATAAAAATATACATCAGAAATTGTGACTTACCACCATCAGACACAGTTGCAGACTGAAAGAAAAGAGAGAGAGACATGAGTTAATTGGGCCTCATGACAGGGCAGGAGATGATAGCACGTCCACGTGAGGAGCAAAAGCAGACTCTGGCCGTCCCCGTTCTGGGAGCGGGTGTCCAGGAGACCAGCCGCCTCACTGGGGCGCGTCCCTGCGCTTCCTGGGCGAGCCGGGGAGCAGGCCGGGCGGAAGCAGCCCATCTCCACTTGGGGACAAATCCCAGCACGTTTGACATCGCCGTCTTAGTAACAACCTCGGTGAGAACCGTGTTACAACTTCGGTCTGATCAGCCCGGGCTGGAGTCCGTGAGGCGCACCCACGTCCAGGAGGCAGGCACCCTGCCCACTGTCCGTCCAGGGCCAGGCACTGCCCTGGGCACATCACAGCCCTGCTCGGCGCTCTCACGCCGAGGCCCGGCCCGCGCAGGGGTGAAACCGCCCCGGTGGTAGCAGACTGGGGGCTTGCCCACAGCCAACCCCGACCACCAGGCCCAGCCGCCCTGAGCAGACAGATGGGGACAGGCCAGGACCGGAGGGAGGAGGCCATCGAGGGAGGTCCTGGAACGACAGGCGGGCTGGGCTCCCAAAGAGCTCTGAGCAATCCTCCGATGGGGACAGCTGAGCAAGGCCCCCTGGGGACCCGCCTGTGGGTCAACAGTTCTGAGGTTGCAACCTAGGGAAGGTCACCTGGGACATGGAGGGAGAGGGCTCCGGAGAAGGAGTCGGGAAAGGGAAAAGCTGGGCGGAGGCAGGAGAGGGTGTCGGTGGCACAGACACCAGGGAGCCTTCACCGCGGGAAGGGGAGCAGGTTCAGTGCAGGGCAACCTGCTGCCTTGTTGACATGTCCTGGTCACGGCACAGGCACAGCTCCGAGAGCAGCGGGCAGGAGGGCCCCAAGGCAGGGACGGGGGCCAGCGGGCCGTTGGTGCGGTGCCGGGCACCGGAGCGGGCGTGCTGCCCTCTGCGTCTTTGCCCAGCGCTGGGCTGGGCGCAAGGAAACCTCCCAGCCACGCCCTAAGAATAAACCCACTGCAGAACCCCCAGGCCTTGCACGCCTTCCTCTCTGCAGAGGGAAGGGAGACCGGAGTGCATGGCGTGGAGGGTGAACGGGGAGCCCCTTCCCAAGTTCTGGGCCCCCCCAACAAGCAGAGGTCATGTTTTAAGACCCCTAAGGCCAAAGCCAAACAAGTGAGGACAGAGGTGCCCCAGATTAGCTGCTTCCGGTGGAAGCCCCATCCCCCCGGGGGAGAGAAAGCATGTATTTGTGGCTGAATTTTGAAAAGAGCCACCACGTCAACTGCATCCCCTACTCACTGTTTGGCCCTCCCGTCGCCAGCGCCAGGGCCCCCCAGACCTTGCCTCCTTGACTTCACGGAAGACAAGGGACGCTCTTGGTCGCAGCCCCTCACCTTGTGGGACTTACACCTACCCTCCTGCCCCCAAGGGTCTGTCCTCTGACAGCGAGAAGAAGAGGCTTCCTGACGGTTTTAGGATGGGGCTCGTCAGCGTTTCACACCATCGTGAGCCCTCGGTCAGAAATACTCTGGAGCTATAACCTGGTACCTTATCCGTATATTTTTCAATAGTAAACACACAGGCTATTGTGGGTCCAGCTTTGAAACCTTCATCTTGCCAGACAGGCGGGCAGTGCGCAGGCCCCGGCGAGCCACCAGCCCTCACACGCCAAGGGTCTGGTTTTCACCGGAGAAGCGCGGGGTGCGTCTCCTTCCCAGGGTGGACGAGTGCACTGTGGGAGGCTGTCCTTCTGCCCGTGCTCACAACAAATCACCTACAATTGTGTTGTAAATTAAGTAATATCAAAGGCAAATTACTCCCTTGAGATTATGAGAAGAAAATCTGCAAGGCCATACACAGAAGCAGAAATACTATCAATACCAATTTTGAAAAATAAGTCATAAAATGCAAAATCCACAAATGTGAAAGACGTGGCTCACTTCATGTTACAATCATGACTAAAACTAAAGTCTCAGGCTTCAGCAGACTGAACAAAATGCACTGAAAAATCTCACACGCATCCCCAAAATGAACTGAACTCAAGATCCAGGAGACAGGAGCGTGCCTGAAGCCAAGAAGGGGGCGGCAGCTGAGTGCGGGCAGCCCACAGGGAGGCGGGGTGGGCTGGGGAGCGCGGGCACGGCGAGCAGGCGGGCTCACTGCGTCTGAAGAGGCTCCAGCTGGGGGCCCTCTGGTGCAGAGTGTGAACAGATCCAGGTAAAGTTCCCCAAACGTGCTTTTAGAGCAGTTTTAGATTTATAGACACATTGTGAAGCTAGCACAGAAACAAACATGCTTTCTAACATACTGCTGCTCCACAGAAGCAAGGGGAACCGTGAAGGGGGAGAGAGGGGGAGGGAACAGAGAGCAGCCAGCAGACGCCAAGGCCGCCAGGCGGGACGCAGGGCTGAGCGGCGCGTGTCCACTCACTCGGACGCTCATGGGGCAAAGAGCCCCAACTCCGGCAGCCACAAACACAAATCCTCCGGGAAGGCCCACAGGAGTTCCAAGAGTGTGAGCCTGCCCAGACGTGAGCTCACAATTCAAAAATCCCCCCCCAAACCCAAGGAAACCCCACCACGAGAAAGAACCAGCAGAAATAGCAATTAACAGAATCTCAGACACTGGAAGGTTCTAATACAGATGTCAAATAACCATGAAATTGTGAAGAAGTAAAAGTTGCAATAAAGAAAAGAGGAAGTAAGGTGGTAGATATGAAAAATAACCCAACGGAATGATTGACAATGAAAACTACAACTGCTGAAATTAAACACTCAGTAGAGAGGTTAACAGAGATTAGAGGTTGAAGAGAAAATTTGGGGATTGGAAGACAGACCTGAAAGAAATCACACGGATGGCAGCACAGAGAGGAGGCACAGGAAACAAGCAGCAGAGACTAGGCTGCACTGGGAGGGTGCACAGAGAGGAAATCCTGGCCAGCCTGCAGCAGGGCCAGCGAAACCCCCTCAGGAGTGAGAGCTGCTCTGCCCACAGGCCATCCCTCCGGGAACTTCTCCACGATGCCCACCAGGAAGAGGCATCCTGGGTCCAAGTCTCAGTTGTGCCGCATTTTCCAGGAGGGACTCAAAGTCTACAAGCCACAGCCTCAGGGATGTACTTCCTTCCCTTTCCCCACTTTGGGTAGCTGTCCCAAGAGTAGGCGTCTGTGGAGCCACAGGCTGGTGGCCTCTGTGTGCTGAGGGTTCTCCCCGAGCGGCCGGATATCCCCGCCCAACCAAGGCCCTAAGCTCTGCACAGAAATCCTTGACGAGAGGCAAGTTCACTCTGGGATGGCTCCTGACACGAATCAATGCAGAAGGATCACCGGAACTAGGTACGCAGCCCTGCCTCGCGTCTCCCACCTTCTCTGTTCGCGACTTGTTATCCTGGCAACTGTCTCCATCCCAACCAGACGTTAATCCCAAAGTAGAGCTCTATGGAGACGCACCTTAATATCACCTGGACACAAAACTACTGTCCCCCTCCAAGTTTCCATACTTTTGGAGAAGTCGATGATGACTTCCTGACCAGATTACTTAATTTGCAAATAATGTATAATTATCATTAACCGAATTCTCCCATTTACTCTCTAATATTTATTCTATTTATAAGCACACACCTGGGAGTGACAGAGCTGGGCCATCACGTGAA
This sequence comes from Lagenorhynchus albirostris, assembly GCF_949774975.1. Lineage (NCBI taxonomy): Eukaryota > Metazoa > Chordata > Mammalia > Artiodactyla > Delphinidae > Lagenorhynchus > Lagenorhynchus albirostris. Next base: position 146,066,384 of record NC_083098.1, read on the forward strand.
CCGACATGAGATATCCCCCAAAAGGGCCCGCTGGATCCCTAGTCAGCGTCTGATTCCTTGGCCGTTTTGAGAAGGATACGGAAGCAGGCTACGGAGCACATCGCAGGGGCTTCAATATCAGAGGAGGTGAGGCTGAAAGAGGTGCACACAGCGCAGCACGGGCAACAGGTGCTGTCACGGGAGGGGGCGGGGGAGGGGGCCAGCGCCTGGCGTAGGGGCAGATGAGACGGGGCAGGCAAGCAACCTGCCGACAACAGCCTTGGGGGAAAGGCAGGCCACCCCCAAATCGCTTCTATTGACCTTGGGATCGGCACGTCCAATTCTGACCCAATTACCCTTGTTGAGCCTGGCTTGCACTTTTCAAGCACATCCTGGTTGACAGGGGAAGCATCGAAAATGGCAAACATTCAGAAACCCCCACAGATAATTCCCAAAGAAGATCCCCCACAAAGGGTGAGAAGGACCAACTGCAGCTCAACGTGACTTTTAAAGTTAGGCATCCCCCAATTTCCTGGCCTGCTTAGACCACTATAAACGTTTTCACAAACTAAAACTTAACTCGCCTAACGTTTGTTCTCATACTCAGTATAATTTGTATCAACGTGTTTTCATTAGCCTGTACTTCTTGGGTTCTTCCCGCATTCCCATATCACACGCTCTTCTTATAAAAAGTGCAGCTGCAGAAAACAAGCTGCCGGTTAAAAGGTGCCGGAAAGTGAGCATTTTTCTGTGCTTACAGTTTAAACACATACCATAACTAAACAGCGCTAAAAAGGTCTATGATATGTCTCCAAGACTGGGGTTTACGCTAATGTAAATACACTTGCTTTTAAAAACTTACAAAGTATTTAGACACGTAATTTAAGTTCAAACGATCTCCATGCCTCAGGTCAGCCTCTTACACCTGAGAGCTCAGTGTGAGCTGATTTGGATCTATTCCCAGCAGGAAATGTGTCTGGGCCACACATGTGCACAGATATTTTATTTTTAATTAATGTTTTGAACATTCTAGATAATTTCTATGAAGAGTGCTATATGATTCTGGTTTATCAAGGCCGAGTCTGTCAGTGACATTTGACAATAGCAGTTATGAGCATATATCATTTCCTAATGACGCGGTACATGGTAATATACAGATATATATTTTCAATTTTGAGCTACTGACAAAATTTCCTACTTTGAACATAAGAAATATTAAATAACCATCTCTGGTTCTTAAAATAAGAGACCAAAGGCTTGTAACTTGCCTAAACGTTTTGAAAAAAGAGATAATCCCAATGATGAAAAGCCTTAAGAACCTAACAATTCAATTTGCATCTAATTTATATTCATTTGGCCTTTTAAAAGCTTGATCCTCTAAGTTGTTTTTTTTTTAATATTTATTTATTTGATTTTTATTTGGCTGCACCGGGTCTTAGTTGTGGCATGCGAGATCTTTAGTTGCAGCATGAGAACCCTTAGTTGCGGCATGTGGGATCTAGTTCCCTGACCAGGGATCGAACCCAGACCCCCTGCATTGGGGGCGCGGAGTCTTAGCCAATGGACCACCAGGGAAGTCCCGATCAGCTAAGTTTTAAAGCGACTGCTCGCTGGACGGAGCACAGAAGAGAGCAGGGGGTATGGGGCAGGAAGACCACAAGGGGCGGGATGAAGGGCCATCGGACAAGGGATGGAGGGCCACCCTGCTGGTCCCACCCACACGCCAGCCCGCCCTCTGCCTAGAGCTCAGGGGCCTCCACAGCAGGCCACGACCCTCCACGGAGCCATCAAATCAATTCAGTGCATCGTTAGCAGCATTTGTGAAGAGATGAGACAAGATGGGATAGAACAACGTGAAAGCAAAACACCACAAATGCCCCGGGCTCTCCGCTGTTTTAGAGCCCGGCCTCAGAGCTGCACGTCTGCGTGCATGCGAGCACACACACCCCGTGTGTCCTGATGTGACACGCATCCCCTGCGCGGGCTGTAGTCCTGGGGTGGTGCGTGGAGAGCACCTGTGCAAACGTGGGGAAGCCATGTGTGAACGGCTCTGAGAGCAGAGAGGCAACCTCTCCCTCCCCTTGGCCTGGAGCACCCCATCCGGTCCCTAGCGCTCACCTGCAGCCTCACCTGGAGAGCCCACTACCTGGGCTGCAGCTTCACCCACGCCTTCTCCAGAGAAGCCTTCCACAGCCATGACGCCCTGTACTCCGGTTACATACAGGACACGGGGTGACCTCCCATAGACCTCGAGGGGCCCGAACCAAAGGGGCAGTGCCCGCGCCCCAGCCCAGCCCGGATCCACAGCATTGCACACACACTGTGCACACACACACCCCGCACTGTTCCTTCCCAGCAGTTTCAGCCAGAGACAGCTGGACGCAAGGCTCACGTGCAGCAAGAAGAGTTCTAGGTTCAAACCACGACTTCACAGCAGAGGGTCTCTGCGAGCCAGAGGCTGTGGCGACAGCAGGACGACAGCACCACAGGTGTGCTCAGTGCTGCCCAGCGACCAGCGGGGTGGCCGGACACAAGGCGGGCTGGGGCTCACCAGGCAGCTCACAGCGCTTCCTGGGAGGGGTGGGGACAGGCAGTGGGGGCCTGCAGTCGGAGGGCGCAGGGGCCCCAGCTCAGAATGCAATCTGTGCGTCTCGTGTGTGTGTGTGTGTGTGTCCCAAAGAGCTCTTCAATCTCCAATAAAATCAGAAGAAACCGAAAACCCACAATCACAGCATTTTCCTAAGAATTTAACAGCTAGTATTGCCACTGTGCCCTTGGAGAAGCCTCAGATCATTCATTACAAAAACAAAAGCCCAAAGGAACACGGACGAGGTAGCACACGGGCGCCACACCAACGCTAGGGGTTTGGGGTGAGCATCCAACTTTACACGAGAACCCTCTGGCCTCACTGCTGAAATGAAGACGAAGATCCCCTCCACACTGGCCAGCCCAGCGGAAGAAAGACCCACATCCCCACTGTGTAGACAGGGCGGGAAGTCTCAGAGGGTCTGGGACAACTTTCACGTCTGCATCCCCACAGGACAGCCAGACTCCTGCAAGTCAAGTTAACGTAAACGCTGGCCTCCTGGGATGTCCTGGGCAGGAAGTGGCACTGAGTATAGCCTCAGACAGGCTCGCTCACCGGGAGCTCCTTCTGGATAAAGAGTCCACAGAATCCGAAGCCCCCTCTCTTCTGAACTTGGAGCCCAAACCCAGGAAACGTTTGAAACGTTTTCTCACGGAGGCCGAGGTGCAGCCAGCACTTGAAAACCTCTGCTCGGCGGAGCTGGAGCCGCTGCTCCCCAGGCGGGCCAGGGGCAGTGGCAGGGGGCGCCGGCCCTGGGGGTCAGGGAGCATGGGAAGTGGGGAACGCGCTGGGACGGCTTCCACTCACTCAACAGAACGCGCGCTCCTCCAGACGCAGGGTGCCTGCCACAAACCTGCAACCCAGGAGCTTATGCGAGGGGCTGGAGATCAATCCAGAAAGTCAAGTCCCCGCCGTCCCGGGGAGGCAGGTGTCCCGGAGCGCATGGCACAGAAGGGGGCCGACGTGGGGCAGAGCGAGCGGGGCCTCCAGGGCCCCAGGCAGGAGAGCCAGCGGGCGAGGAAGTATAAGGTCAGACAGACTTGGAGGGTCTCGGAGGGTCGAGCCCTGGGGCCTGCTGACCGCAGGGCTCCGGGGTCGGGGACCCTGGCAGGAGCAGGGCTGGGCCCTTCCCCCAGGCCTCCCGCACGTCCTAAGGGACGCATCTCCAGATCTGCAGAGGTGGGGCGGGGAGGGCAGCCTTGAAGTAGCAGGGGGATGCTGGGACGCAGACAGGTCCTGCTGTTTCAGGAGGAGGTGGGCCCAGCTTCCACACCTGCCAGATGAGAACCGTGTGCTCAGAGTCGAGGGGAGAAGCGCTCACTGAGGGGACCCGGGAGAAAGGAGCCACCTGCGGCCACGCAAACAAACAAGAGAAAGGAGGGACAGGACGCAGGGGAAGCCCAGTTCCAGGTGACCCAGCCCCTTACAGAAGAAAGGGAAGATGTGAACAAAAGGGAAGATGATCATTTCCTTCAAGTATACTAGGAGGCCTTCTTCTTCTACAGATAACAAGAATCAGAGCGTTAAAAAGGGAGAAAAGAATTTGTGCAGCCCACAGATCAAGTGGGGTACAGTGGACGGTCCTGGACAGACCGAAGCCACTGCCCCATGCAGTTTTCAGGTGAAGAAGCCTGGGGCAGAGCAGGCCTGAGCGACTGCGGTGCACCCAGCATGACGGGATGCCCACTGGCAAAGACCGCTGGACACGCAGCCCGGTGCCACCCCGGCTCTGGTCAGGACCACCCAGGGCGGCAGAAGCAGGAGAAGCCGACGTGGGGGGAGAGGCCCGTGAGCACAAGTCAGCTCATCTGAGCTAAAAAGAAACTCGGTCAACTGAAGGGCTCCCTGACAGCCCATGAAGCTTCTCCCGGAGAGGTTCAGAGAGAGCGGGCCCCGCGCCTCAGACACGCCAGCCCACAGAAGGGCGCGAGCTCAGATCTGCCCCTGCCCACGCCGCCCGCAGCCAGCAGAGGGCCAGCCGGGGTCCTGGCGTGCGCTCTGCAGGGAAGGGAGCAGCGGCCCACGCCTGGCCACCCTGCGCCTCCCGCTTTAGGTCCTCACTGCCCCAGCACACGGAGCTGCCTTCCTCCGGGGCTCCTCCCTGGGACGCAGTGCTCAGCATCGCATCCCCTCAGCTGCGCCTGGACCGCGCCATCCGCTCAGCGGGCGCCCGCCGCCTTGGCCGCCAAGCAGCCCGCCCGCTGCGGCCGGTCCTGACACCTCCCTGCTCAGCGCCGCCCAGAAAAGACTATTGTACCGTTTTTTACAGGGCAGCCTTTATTTTCAAATCCCACCCAGAGCCCAGCGCATGCAGGGGTAAAGCCCCTGGTGTCAGGCAAGCTCTCTCCCCGGGACTCCAGAGCCCAGAGGCACCTGCCTGGGCAGAGGGAAGGCCGCACGGAGCTGCCACACCCGACTCTCCCAAAGACCGCCCGAGTGCGACGCGGCAGAAGCTGTATGCACGCCCAGGACCCACCGGGCTGAGCGCCCTCCCGGAGCAGCCGGGCCACCGGAGCGGACGCCCAGGCAGGCCGGACATCTCCGCCCGGCGGCACGGGGTGCTGTGGACACGGACTCTGGGTCTGGCGCAGTGAGAGCAGAGCGGGGACGCAGGGTCAGGTCGGCCGAGGTGGTGCCCACGGCGGTGCCCGGGGCCCCCGACCTCACGGGGGCTGCTCCCACAGCCCAGAAGGCGGTGTGGAGCCTGCCGCTGGCTGCGGTGGCGCGGGGTCACCAAGCTCTCCGGCCCAGCCCTCTGCTTGGCAGGGCTGCCTCGCCGGACGGCACATGGCCAATTCTGTCGCAGCCCTCCTGGGCCGCGGCCCGGCCACAGCGCGGAGCACCGCCGCGGCCCCCCACCCCAGTGAGCCAGTCAGACACGGCAGAGGCGCTCGGGCACCGCTCCAAGGTCCGCAAGGGGGTCCAGAGAGGGAGCCCACTAAGCTTTCCTTCTTCCCGCAACAATTTCTCGCGCCTCCTCAATATGCGATCTTACTAGCCCCCGAGGCTGTAACAGCCCGTCGTAGTGTGGTTTAAATATGATGGATCGCGTTGTTTTGGCAAACGGGCAGATACATTTCAAAGTCTACTTATGTTGGACCTCATTCCTAAAAGATGGGGAGGGCTTCCCTGGTGGCGCAGTGGTTGAGAGTCCGCCTGCCGATGCAGGGGACACAGGTTTGTGCCCCGGTCCGGGAAGATCCCACATGCCGCGGAGCGGCTGGGCCCGTGAGCCATGGCCGCTGGGCCTGCGCATCCGGAGCCTGTGCTCCTCAGCGGGAGAGGCCACAACAGTGAGAGGCCCACATACCGCAAAAAAAAAAAAAAAGATGGGGAAACCAACAGGTTCATCTGGCCAGTGAGGGCCTTGCGTTCCTGCCGGGTCCGCGTCCATCAGCTTCCCTGTGCGCTTCTTAGATGGCTACAGGAGATGTATCCTCCCAAGGCTCACGGGTTCTCCTCTCCAAGATGAAAGGCGCCACGAGGGACACAGCGCCCTTCACAAGTCATGGCTTTCCTTGAGCACATGCACACTGTGGACGGGGCCCTAGGGTTCCTGTGACACACCCATGGTAGAAATGGACAATCTGAGGCTCAGGGGAGGCACAGAGCTGGCAAGGGGAGGGCGGCCTTCCCACACGGGCCCCCCAGCCCTACTGCCCTTCACCCCAAGACGTCTCTCACTAGGACTGACCTGGAGGCCACGGCGCTTTCTGCCCCCTTTCCCACCAGCCCGCGGGCAGAGCCGGCCAGACCCGGAGGACTGCACACTGCCCTACCACCTTCCAGCCCATTTCCTATTGCTTAAAATATGACCTTACCAACCAGATTTTGTTATTTGCTGGGTTGAGCATTTTCAAAATTTCAAAATGAATCCAAATCGTTTATGTAGGCAAGTAAAAGGCAGATTTCTAGTGATTTTTTTTTCACTCAAAAACCATTTTCTAAAACTTGCTTCTATATACCATGGGAACGAAAATGCAGCCTACATATATGTACAAGTTAGTAACTGGTCAATTGGTGCATATATCGGACACAGTGTATCCAAAGTTCCCTCTTCCGCCAGGACGTGAAATGGAATGGACAGGAAACGTCAGTACTCCTGCAGAGAGGGCCAGAGGCAGGCAGGCAGCAGGCTCTCCCGTAAACATCGAAGCCGCCAGCCCACCCTCTCACATGAGTTTTATCAGTACAAGGAGTTTTCAAAATACATAGTAAATATTTTTAAAATCCATTAAAATCTGCACTTCCTTCACAGGCAGGACTCTTGGCCTGTCCAGCAGACCTACTTCTATTTTCTATTTAAAGGGAATGATGCAGTCATTTTCCTAAACCCAACACCCAAACCAGTCACTTCTGAGCAAGGAGTTCCTCCTGCTGTTCTCTACAGAAGGCTCTAACTAGACATCAGGAGAACATTTTAAGATGAAACAACTCTCAGAAAAGAACGAATTTAAACTGGTACCCAGTAACTGGGAACAATCTTTTGTAAATAATTTAAATTTATGTTTGCCTTTACATCAACACAGCACAGCCACGAGAGGAAAGTAAAAATTATTTTTTTATTTAATCTCAAATCTTTTAAAAACATTTTATAGTAAGTTCAACTCTATAAGCTTAGATACTAATCAATCATTCCACACGACTGCCAGTAAGTAGTTCCCCGTGTATGTATATGAAGCAGAACCAGCTCATTACATTTTTAAAACGCTAGATCTATGCAACCAGACCACTTTGCTGTACAGCCGACACTAACACGCTGTAAATCCATTTGAAAAAAGAAAACTACACTTCAATTTCAAACAAGAGAAAATGTTAGCTATGAAACAGTAATTTAAAGAGTAAGCAAAATTGTAATACAGGTATCTGGTCGAAACTGAATATCTCAACACAATTAATTCACTCATCTTCAAAATCTATCACAATCACGATGGTAAGGGCAAGGAAACACGGATGCTCTCTGTAAGGCTGACTTAGGACGCGGGCAGCATCCCCCCGAAAGGCTGGGGGGACCGGTGTGACCGACCCCCAACCCAGCCTCGCTCTGGGAGTTGGTCTGAGGTCCCAGAGCCGGGCTTTTACCTCCATGGGACTCACTTCAGGCTCCACGATGTAGACACAGGAAAGACATTTTCAAAGTTTACACTTAAAAGCTACCATTCTCTAAACAGGCTGAAAATAAAGCAGTAACCAAGATGCCAAGTTTCCTTTAAACAATTCCGTTTAAGTGACGAGAAACATCTGGAGTTGCTTACCTGCTGACTGTTTAAAACGTGAGTCTCCTTTGGCAACCCTTTTTCCAAATTCATCTTAAGACAGGAGAACTTCTGACCCGCACCAGGCACGCAGCTCTAAAACACACCATGCAGCCCCGCCGCACGCCTGTGCACGTCAGAAAGTTTAAAGACATTTCAGATGAAGTTCCATCCTGCTCCCTCCGTAACCCATGGCAACAGGACACTGCAGGAAGCTGTGGTTTGCCAGGGATTCAGACTCTATCTCAATTGTCTCGTACAAAGAAAAAAAAAATCCGTTTACATAAATCACGCTGTGAGATCATTTTAAAAGTATTTCCTCTACCAAATCAGAAGAATAAACCTTCAGCTGATAGGGGTAATCGCTCAGTCGGCACAGCAGCTGCAGAGAATTTGTTTTTAGCAGCGTGGTGCAGTGCGCCGGCTAATTACAGAGGCTCACGAGTCTATTGTGAGCTCCACGTGCACACGTGTGCAGGGCCAGCCCTGGGAACCTGCCGTGTTCCTAAGACCTGTCTCGGGGCCTCGGCCCCCGCTCCACGATCTGCCGTCTGCCTCCCAACACCTGACACAACCTGAACGCGAGGGGGCCATGGCAGGTCCTGGTTTTAAAAGGCAAGAAGGAAAGAAAAAGAAAACTGTTTCCAGAACCTAGGTATCACTGCAGAGCTACCTGCTAGTTTTCTGGACATTCGGGATAAACTGCTCTCCCCAAGGTGCTTCCCTGTCAAAACCTCTCCGCAGCAGGTGCCCGGGGTCTCGTCTGAGGGGCTCCAGGAACGGCCCTCGCTCCTGGCGTGTTAGACCAGGAGGACCTCGGCACGCATCCTGTCCAGGGCTGTGGGCGCAGTGGTGCCCATGGGCCAGCGGGCGGGGATGATGGCCTGGGGCTGGGGGTCAGGCTGCCAGCCGGAACGCGCCGAGCCCACCGTACTCTGTTTCCGTGGGAGAAACTCGCACACGGCCAGCGTGAGTGTTCTGTGCACGGGCAGAACTCTCAGAGATAACCAGCGGGCACTGGCTCGGGCTTCCTCAGACAGGCTTTCTCACACAATAAATGTACGGAAGCAGGAGAGGGGAAGGAGCAGAGGCTGCCACGGTCACCCTCTCTGCCACCACGGAGCACAGGAACAGGCCAATGGGGATGCCGGGGGCTGTGATGAGCCAGCAAGGGGGGTGGGGGAGACCTCGCCGGCTGGCGGACAGCGGGGGAGGGCTGTGTGGAGGGGCAGGGAGGGGACCCGCAGCCCCACCTCTCCCTCTGTGCAGCTGCCCCTGCCCCGGGAGGGGCTCCAGGACATAAGAAGCCACTCCTTCCAGCTCCCGGGGTCCCCGGTGCCCGCCTGGCCTGGAGGGGCTTCGAACCCTCTCCTTGGCAGGGCCTCATCTTAAAGAAAGGGGGGGCGCCCTTACAAACGAGGCCCTCTGGGCACACAGACGCCACGGCGGGAGGAGCTGTGAGGTACACGCTGCAGGCCTGCAGGGCTGAGACACGGCGCTAGACACAGCGACATCCTTTCCACTGCCCAGCCTCCCCTTCCAGCTCGTACACACGCACGCATGCACCCATCCACGTGCACACCTTCACACGCGCACACACGCACCCATCCACGTGCACACCTTCACACACGCACACACACCCATCCACATGCACACCTGCACACACACACCCATCCACATGCACACCTGCACACACCCATCCACGTGCACACCTGCACACACACACCCATCCACGTGCACACCTGCACACACGCACCCATCCACATGCACACGTGCACACAAGCACATGTCCAGAGAAAACCCGCTGGAGGGCTCTGGAAAGACAACCATGGGGTTTTCAGTGATCAGTTGAGCCCGTGACTCTGTGACCTGATCATCCTCCTCGCTGATTTCCGAGGGGCCTGTACTAATTCACAGGGTTTTGGCGGAGGTGCTGGCCTCCCAGCCAGAGCGGGGGCCAGCAGCATCCTAGCCCCAAAGGCCCACCAGACAGACCCTGGAGATGACCACCAGGGACCAAGACGGGAAACAGACTGCAGGACAGGCCACGCCCACAGGGCAAGCAAAGGACCTCCTGGGACCCTGGGAAAACCTAGCACCCAGGTGCTGGGCCGCCCAGGTTACCACTTCGGTGTCAAACTTGTCTTTATTTTAATCATTTCAGACAGAAATATATGTGTCCCTGCAGAAGCAGAACAATTTCACTTTGCGTGTTTATCACGTTCAGCCCAAAAAGCAGCCCAGGACCATCAGGGTCCAGGTGCAGCTGTCCCCTCTGGGTTCTTCTGTCCCTCAGGCTTTCTCTGTCTCCTCCTTTGCTGTCCGTAAGGCAAAGAGAGGAAGGGGTGGGGCGAGAATCTGGCCACAGACTCTCCGGTACTAGATGGTGTCCTGGGCATCCCAGAGCCCAGCTCACTTCCTGGGGAAAGAGAGGTGCCCGGAGCTCCTGGAACAAGTGACCAGGACATTCTGAGCACCAACCACACCCACCATCGCATCCTCCTTATTCTGGTGGGAGTGTTGACCCGGGGCCACAAAGCCCAGCACAGCCCCCGACAAACCCAGCAAGTGCTGGTTCGGGGAGGAGAAGAAAAGGCTGGTGGCAGCAGACGGCGTGGAGCTGCCCAGCTCAGCCTTGACAGGACAGCCCCCTCTGTGAGCTGAGGCCAGTCACCCTGTTGGCGCCTCCACAAGAGAGCAAACGGCTGGAAAGCAGGGGGGTCTGGGGGGCACCCCAGCCTGGAAGCCCGACGACAGCACCCGCGGGCGAGTCCTGCAGCTGGAGGAACACAGAGGCCTCTATTCCCTGGGGCCGCACCTGCCCGGGGGTCCGTCCTGAGCTAAAAATGGCATGAGAGTCCCTGTGGGGTGCACAGACCCGGGTCAGGGCAGCTCAGGGAGTATGCTGGGGAGGTGTTCCGGCCAGAAGGGACAGATGAGAGGGAGGGGAGGGCATCCAGCGGGAACTGGGGACCCTGGCGAGCTGCATCCCCGGGCCAGGGGCTGCAGGTGGGGTCTCAGGGCCAAAGAGCTCCTTCTTCGTTGTGGGTTCCTTGCAGAGTCACCTGTCTCCCCAGGAGCCTCTCACCAGTCACCATCCCCCGCCCCACACCAGCGCTGGAAAAGGGAGGGCACATTCTCCTTAATACCCTGGACCCACCAGGGCTTCCCGAGGCTTCCGCCCAGCCCCGGGCACAGTTGGGCCTGGAGGGGACAGACACGCGCTTTACTCAAGGTTCAAAGTAACCAAGGGAGATGAGCGCAGACAAGCTCAGAGACAGGCCTGCGTCAGCCTGCCCGGCCCCTCGCCCCTTCACGAGGGCAAGGAGGCCGGCGAGGGCCAGACCACCCTCACTCGGGGATGCCCAGGCTTCCCAAGGAAGAGGCTAAGTGGGTAAAAGGCACAACCGGAGGAGGGTGCACAGCGACCGTGGTGACCGCCGTGGGGAGATGCTCAGGAAACGCGGCCTCACCTGCCATCCCAGCTCCTCACCCCAGGCCTCCCACGGCCGCCTCAGGGCCTCGGCTGTGACCCCTGTGGGCGGGGACCCTCGAGTCTCCCCACAGCGCTGCCGAGGTGAGAAGTCTGACCATGCGCCATCTACCTGGCCCAAGCCCCCCACTCCCCAACCCCTCCCCTCACCCGAACCACCATGCGGCCCAAAGGGTGACCCTAACTGTCCCCCCTTCCTGCCCCGACACCCCTACTGCTCATTCTCGGCTTAGCAGCCGGAGGGACCCTTTCCAAACCCTGAAGCTGCCCTGCCCACCTCCTACCCACCCACAGCACCTGTGCCCCACCTCCCGCCCCTCATGTCCATGCATCCCTGCTGGGAGGCCAGCTCCTCCGGGGCAGGGGTTGGTGTCAGTTTTGTCCAGTGCTGTCCACAGAGCCAGAATAACGTCAGCACACGGTAGGCGTTCAAAAACCAGTCACTGAATGAGGAGACACTCAAGGTACTGAGAAAACCTAGTATACGTCCCTGAGTTAATAGGAGCTTAAAGAGAATTAAGATCATTTCCTATGTGCATAGTTTAAAGAGTAGACTAGCATGTCAAAAACCAAAAAAAGCAAAAACTGGCGGTCCAGTGGTTAAGACTCCGCGCGTCCAATGCAGGGGGAGCAGGTTCAATCCCTGGTTGGGGAACTAAGATCCCACACGCTGCACAGTGTAGCCAAAAAAAAAAAAAAAAAAAAACTAAATAAAATTTTTTAAAAAATAAGCAAAAACTTCAAAGTTAAATTCCCCTAGAAATAGGAAAACAGCAAAAGTAAGAAATGGGTAAAAAGAGCTTGTTTTGAAATGTCTGAGTAGATTTCACCCTGGATAATGGGACTTCTGGAAATCGCCCAGTGTCCCAGAGGTGAGCCAGAGGTGGGAAGGAGTGAACCAAACCAGACAAGTGGCCACAGCCGGCAACTGGGCTCTCAGTCTCAGGTCTGAGGCCCAGCTCGGGGTCCTGCTGCCTTTGCTGTAGGGGGTCAGTCTCAGGGGCCAGCCCAGCATAGCTCAGGGAGCTGGTGCAAAGCAGCTCACTCGACCTCAGCCTCAGCATCAGAGGGACCAGGCGAAGCCCCCTACCCCCCAAAGCCCCCTGTCCCTCCAGAGCAGAGAAGTCTGGACAAGTGGCCAGGGAGGGAACCGCGTGGCCTCAGCGCCCCCTGCTGTCCAGTCCGGGCACTGCCAGTCCTGCTAACAACCCCTGGGCCTGCTCAGGTGAGAGCAACCAGCACAGGCTGCCTTTGACGGCCGGAGCAGGCAGGCACGGAGAAACTCCTGCCAACGGCCAGCAGTGGCTCAGCCAGCTCCACGCACAACATGGGTCAACGGCCTCCAGTGGGTGACGGGGAGGGGCAGCTCCCGGAACCTGGGCTGGGGCACTGTTCCCTTTTAGGCCTGCACTGCTCAGCTTGGGACCCCTGCACCCGGGTCCCACTTCGAGGCCCTGGGAGCCTTGAAGATGTCCCACAAACGCGCAAGGCGCTCTTTCTGAGACCGGCTCTACACACTGCAGGCAGAGGCGGGCCTGCAGTGCAGACTCCACTCTTCCTGCCCCGCCTCTCGGGTCCCGCCCTCCTTGGCGACCCTCCAACGTTAGCAGGACCAAAACTCACAGAAACCCACCCGACGCTTGCACACCTCCCGTCTCGAGAGCCCTCCAGGGAGGACGCCCCCCACGGCCCCCGCCTCCCCCCACCTATCACCAGCTCCCCTCCCCTCCCTCCCCCTTCGTCCCCCGCGACGCTGCCCCCCCAAGTCACAGGGAAAGCGTAGCCATATCACTGCTTCTCTCCACGGTTCTGCACTGGACATGCCACCACGAGCCACAGCCACACAGATGGAACTGTGCAGACACGTTCTCTGGTGTCCATCTGCTCCCGTGACACCTGCACACCATGAGGCAGCCACAGGGCGTTCTAGCACGAGCCAATCACACTGTGGGTAGGAGAGGTGGCCTCGTCTGGGAGGCTCACGACAACGCCGCCTTGAATTGCTGCCCGTCTCCTGGTCCACACGGTGCCGTCTCAGACACGAGGGATGCTGAGTCTCAGGACACCTGTGTCTTCAGTGTCCCTAGTGACAGCAAACACTCCCCCGTGCCTGGCAAGAGTCTGGCTGCTTCACGTCTGCACCAACACTCACGCCGTCCGCCAGTCTTTTCCACTCCAGACCTCCTGGGATGTGGACCTCACTGGCTGCAGCTTGCCCCCCTGGTGACTAATGTGGCTGGAAGCCTTTCCAAGGCCGCATTTGCCGCTGTGGATCATCTCTCATCAGAGGCCTGTTCGAGTCTCTTGCCCACTTTGCTTTGGTAGGTGTTGTGAGGAGCCTCCGTGGGTCACCGCACTCATGTCCCCCCGCCCCGTCCTTGCCCTCGAGGGAAGGTGCGCTTGCGTGAACACAGGTTCCGAGTATTCGCTGAGTCAGAGTCAGCCTTGGTCTTTATGGTCAGTGCTTTTTGTGTTCAGCTTAAAAAGCCTTTCCCTCCACAACACCACGGACATGCGCGTCTACTTTAACCCCTAGTAACTCGCGTTGTGCCCTTCCCAGGGAGACCTGCGACACAGCTGGATTCACTGCGTTTGCACGGCGTGAGGGAGAATCAGGTTCTCTTTCACTTTTTCCATGTAGACCCCTACTTACCCCAGCACCACTGAAAAGACCACACTCCCCCCTGCTCTGCACACTCGGCCTGACGTCCACAGGTGCTGGGTCTGTTTCTTGCTCTCTCTCCTACTCCGCTGTCTGTCTATCCATCTATCTGTGTGCCGCCACTTCCACAGTTTTACGTTTCTCTAACTTTATAATAAGTTTCAGCAGCTCATAGAGGAAGTCTTCCTACCTTATTCTTCTTCAAGAATATCTTGGCTACACTTGGCCCTTTGCATTTCCACAAAATTTTTAGAATCATCGTAAGTTCCACAAAACAGCTGTTGGGATTTTGGTTAAAATTACATTGAATCTACATGTCATTTTCAAACTGTGTCCACAACTGATTTTTGTATAGTGATCATATATCCAGCAACCTTGCTAAACTTACTCATTAATTTTAAGAATCCATAGATTCTTTTGCATTTTTCCATGTTACGATCACATCATGGGAGAATAATCACACTGTCATTTTCCTTTGCACGTTTTTTGTTTGTTTGTTTGTTTGTTTGTGGTATGCGGGCCTCTCACTGTTGTGGCCTCTTCTGTTGCGGAGCACAGGCTCCGGACACGCAGGCTCAGCGTCCATGGCTCACGGGCCCAGCCGCTCCACGGCATGTGGGATCTTCCCAAACCGGGGCACGAACCCGCGTCCCCTGCATCGGCAGGCCGACTCTCAACCACTGCGACACCAGGGAAGCCCCGTTTTTTAACTTCCATTGTTCTACTTTCTTAGTACACTGACTAGGACTTGCAGTAAACATTTAAATGGAAATGGTAACAGCAGACATCTTTCCTCGCTCGATCTCAAAGGGAAAGCTTAAGTCTGACACATGCAATAGGCTTTTTTATATCCTTATCAGGTTAAGGACGTTCCCCTTAATCCCTATTTTGTTAAGGTTTTTTTTTAACCATGAACAGATATTGAATTTTACCAAATGCCTTTCCTACTTCTGTTAAGATGATATATGATTTTTCTACTTTGTTAATGTGGTGAATTACACTGACTGATTTTCAAATGTTAAAAAAACACTGTCCTTGGAACAAACATGAACAGCTGGATCCAGGAGACATGATGTAGTCTAGGACCTTCCACCTCTCTCAGCAGTGAGCTGCCCCATAACCCTCCTTTCCTCTAAGGCCTCTCTCAGGTTTCGGTGCCAAGGTTTTGGAGGCCTCATAAAATGAGTTAGGATGTAAAGCCTCTTTACTGATTGTTTTGATAGGTTTCTGTTTCGTTAATTTCTGCTTTGACCTTCATCGCTGTCCAGCTTCTACTTCCTCTGCGTCTGTTTACAGCTCTTTTCCTAACCTCTTGAGGTGACTTCTACTTTCCTTCATGTCTAACATTCGCTCATAAAGCTACAAATATTCCTCTAAGCTCAGTTTTAGCTACATCTCACAGGCTTAGATGTATTTTCTTTATCATTCAGAATATATTCTAATTTCCACAGTGATTCTTTGAACTCTAGATCACTCAGCCTCTCACGCTGGACGTGAGTGCGGTATCTCCTCTTTGCCACTGGTTTCTGCTACACCTGCCTGTGGCCAAGGACAGACTCTGGGTGAAGAGATGTCCATACCTGTTGAGACCTGCTTTATGGCCCAGCACATGGTCAGCTTCCCACGTGTTCCACAAGGAGGAAAGGATGAATTTACTGGGTGCCGCACACATGAGTCCAGCAGGTCAAGCTGGTCAGATCCTTTACCTCTTACTGAACTTTTCCTGCTCAGTCTGCCAGTTACTGAGCAAGGAGTTAAAAAATCTCCTACTGTGAGTACAGATTAGTCCAGTTCTGTTCCTACTTCTGTCAGTTTTTGCTGTAGACATGTTGAGACTGTGTAACTGAATGCAAACAAAATTTATAACTGCAGCTCCCTGCTGCCTCACTATGACGAAGGCTCCTGTCTATCTGTGGGGTGCTCTGCCTGGGAGACCACTTTGCGATCAGTGCAGCCCCACAACCAGCCTTCTGATTAGTACTGCACAGTGTCTCCTCTTCCGTTCTTCCATTCGCGTTTGATGTGTCCCTAGCAAACAGCATAACCAGACTTTTAATGCTGCCCTGACAGTCTCTCCTTTCTAACTGGGATATTTGACCCCTTTACTATTATTGTAACTACCAGCACAGCTGGACTGAACCCCCTCACGGAGGCTGCCTACTTGTCCTTCCTGCTCTCCGCCCTTTGTCTCTCCTTTCCTCCTGTCTCACCTTCTTTCAAATTCAACATTTTTTATTATTCCATTTCTTCCTTCTATTAATTTAAAATTTACTTATTATTTTATTATCTTAGGTTACCCTGGAGATTACAACATGCATCCTTACCTTATAAAACTCAAATTTTCATCACACCTTTGTCCTCTTCCTAGTGGAGATAAGCTCCCAGAAACAGCTGACCTCCATTCCCCTCTGCCAGTGCTCATCCTGCCGTGCTGTAATTTAATTTCATGTACTTTCAAACCAAACAAAACACAATTCCTCTTGTTTTACAGTCACCACTCATTTGGACTGACTGATACAGTCACCACTTTTTCGCCCCGTCCTGTGCGGTCCTTCCTGGGTCCTCCTCGCCCAGCGTTTAGAGGGCCCTCCATCTGAGTCTGCTCCAGGAGGCTCAGCCTAAGACACGGTGTCCCGAGGGCCCAGGAAATGGACTCGGAACTGGCCTCGTGCAGAGGAGCCGGGCTGGTGGCAGCCGCATGCAGAGGCCCCGGCAGGGACAATTAAAGGCAAGATGTGAAAGCTGGTGCCTCTGGGGAGGGGGCCTAACAAGGGTGTGAGGCCCAGGAACGGGGATGGCCCAGAGGCCGCCTAGCACACCTGCCGAAGAGTTTGGGACAGAGGGAAGAACAGACAGACAGGGAGTTCAACAGGCCTCCCAAAGGCGAGTGTTAAAGTTATTTGTGCGTCTCCATTTTGAAATCTTCAGGCAAAAAGGTCGCAAAGATTTAGTCCCATGTCTCTAACACACTATTTTGACAAAAGAGGTTCACAGGTGATAGGAAGATCATGTGCCCTGCAGTCCGTGGTCTAAAGAACACTGTGCCTGCGTGTGGCTTCTCATCTGTGAAATGGGGACACTCAGAGGGAAAGGGGAGGGGAGGTCTGGCCTGCTCTCAGACAACAGGAGACCCCTGGTGTCTGTCGTGACGAGAAGTAAGCGGTGACCGCAGGGCCTGGAGCGCTTGTCCGGAAGCAGACCTCGAGCCACCACCAAGCCACACGCGCTGGCTCATGGTCCCCGGGGGCTCAGGCCCCTGCAGAGACCCTTCTCCCAGGACGATGCAGAGACGACACCTGGCCAAACTCCCAGAGGGAGAATGCAGGCTTGGCGGGGACCCCCCTTCTTGGGACCCCAGAGCCCCGAGGCCCTGAGCAGGGGCCTGTTCCGGCCTCAGGGCCCCCGGGGGCTGCCCCACGGCCGCCCCCGCTCCCACCTCCCAGTACCATGTGCCCCGCTGCCCCAAAACCCACCCAGGGGGCTTCCCTGGTGGCGCAGTGGTTGAGAGTCCGCCTGCCGATGCAGGGGACACGGGTTCGTGCCCCAGTCCGGGAAGATCCCACATGCCGCGGAGCGGCTGGGCCCGTGGGCCATGGCCGCTAAGCCTGCACGTCCGGAGCCTGTGCTCCGCAACGGGAGAGGCCACAACAGTGAGAGGCCCGTGTACCGCAAGAAAAACAAAACAAAACAAAACACCTACCCAGGACTCTCTGAAAACCCTCTGGAATCAGTCCCCCTTCTCATCTGGATAATGAGGTGATTTCAAGGCCCTTTCTAGCTCTAACAGCCAAAGATTCCAGCTTAGCATCAGAACACAAATTAACTTACTGTTCTAAGCAAAAAAAAAAAAAAAAACCAAAGTCAATTTATTCCAGATAATTGTTATTGAGTTTGTAAGAAACTATGGTTAATTTTTAGAACATTACTGAACTCAGATGTTTGCAAACTCATGCTCACAGCAGCATTAGCCAATTAGCCAAGAGGTGGGAGCTACCCAAGTGTCCATCATCAGACAGACGGATAAACACAATGTGGGCCATCCATACAGGGGAATATTATTCAGCCTTAAAAAGGAAAAAATTCTGACACCTGCTAAAACATGCGTGAACTGCAAAGATACTCTACTAAGTGAAACAAGCCAGACACAAAAGTCAAATTCCTGAAGGCAGAAAGCAGGACAGTGGGTGCCAGGGGCTGAGGGAGGGGAGGGGGAGTGAGTGAGTGAGTGATGGGCACCGAGTTTCAGCTGTAGGAGGTAGGAGCCTTCCGGAGTTGACGGGTGATTTTTGCAAAATGATGTGAATGTACTTATTGCCCCAAACTGGACACTTAAAAATGGTAAATTTTATGCTCTATTTTACTACAGTTAAAATATATATCTACTGACACCCTAGACAAAGGCAGAAAAAAGCCACAAAGAAGATATTTTCAAAACCTTTATCTGACAAAGGATTTGTATCCCCAAAATGTAAAGAACTACTACAAAATCTATTTTTAAAATAATAAAATAAATAAAATAAAAATTTAAAAACTACAGGAAGGACATGAATAGGCTACTAATTCAAAGAAGAGAAAACCTGGGCTTCCCTGGTGGTGCAGTGGTTGGGAGTCCACCTGCCGATGCAGGGGGCGCGGGTTCGTGCCCCGGTCTGGGGGGATCCCGCGTGCCGTGGAGCGGCTGGGCCCGTGAGCCATGGCCGCTGAGCCTGCGCGTCCGGAGCCTGTGCTCCACAACGGGAGAGGCCACAACTGTGAGAGGCCCGCGTACCGCAAAAATAAATAAATAAATAAATAAAAGAGAAAACCTGAACAGCCAAAGAGCCCGTGATGGAATGCTCAGTCTCACTCACAATCAGTGAAATGCAAATTAAAATGAGTTGGCATTTTATTGAAACAGGGAAAATTTCAGTTTGACAGTACCAAGTGTCGGTGAGCAGGATAGCAAGGCCCCTGGTCCTGCTGGCGGCCAGAGCCTGGGTGAGGCTCGGATGAGACTGTCACAGCAACTGACTCCCCAGAACACGCTCTCACAGCCCCGGCTGTGCACACGGGCACCTGCATGACACTGTCCGCTGCAGCTCCTCTCACAGAGGTCTGTTCCCAACCTTCTATCACGTGGCCAGCAACAGCAGAATGGATAAAAATTTGTGACATATTCATAACGGAATGCTACATAACAAGTAAAATAAACTAAAACTACAAGGTAAAACTTGAAAGTATAATACAATGTTATAAAAGTGGCAGAATAAGACATGCAGTATGATTACATCTGTGTATAAAATTTTAAAACACACAAAATGCACCAGTGAAAGGACCACGGCTGCCAAGATCCAGGGTGAGCAGGGAGGGACGACCAGGCGGGCACCTAGGATTTTAGGGCAGTGAGATGCTCTGTGTGACACTGTGATGGTGGCTGTGTGACCTCAATCCATCTGTCCAAACCTTTAGAATGTACAGCACAAGGAGTGGCCTCCATGCACGCTATGCAACCTCAACTAATCATGTACCCAGCACGGTGGCACATGGGAACTCTCTGTACTTCCTGCTTAGCTTTTCTGTAAACCCCAAACTGCTCTGAGAGTAAAGTCTATTAATTTTTTAAGGATTACAAATCAAAGAAGAGAACCACACAAGAGGATACTCTCGATATGTGTGGATCAATATCATATCTTTAAAGGGGGTATGGGGCTTCCCTGGTCGCGCAGTGGTTAAGAATCCGCCTGCCACTGCAGGGGACACAGGTCTGGGCCTTGGTCTGGGAAGATCCCACATGCTGTGGAGCAACTAAGCCCATGCACCACAACTACTGAGCCTGCGCTCTAGAGCCCATAAGCCACAGCTACTGAGCCCACATGCCACAACTACTGAAGCCCACACACCTAGAGCCCATGCTCCGCAACAAGAGAAGCCACCGCAAAGAGAAGCCCGCGCACCATAACGAAGAGCAGCCCCTGCTTGCCGCAACTAGAGAAAGCCCACGCACAGCAACGAAGACCCAACGCAGCCAAAAATAAATAAATAAATAAATATTTTTTAAATAATAAAAAAAAATAAAGTGGGTGTGAAACAGAGCAGGACCCTGGGGGGCCTCCTGGGGATGTATCCCCCAGTACCTCCCCCTCCCTCTTGTTTGTAGCAAAGCTTTAGCCTCCTAGGCCCTCCCCAAATTCCAAACTGCAAATTTAACCAGAGAAGTGAGAAAATGCAGAATCAAAAGAAAACAGTCGAACAAGACAAAACAATAACAGTTTAGCCACTGAACAGTGTCAAGGACCTCTAGTTCCTCCTCAAGGGCTCTAGATAACATCTGAGCTGTGTCCTTGAGCTGTTCTGCAGATACTAAAGCCCCCACCAGGTGGAAGAAGTTATGCAGGCTGCCCACCAGCATGTAGACCCCCAACCGGCTGGAAGGTTGATGGCTGAGATTCCTGAAACATCACCCAGTTACCTCACCACCAACCAATCAGAGAACTGTGCACAAGCTGATCGCATACCCCATGGCCCCCTACCTCACGCTGCCTGTAAAGCCCTTCCCTGAAATCCACTGGGGAGTTTGGGTCTTTTGAGCATGAGCTACCTGTTCTCCTTGTCTGGTGCCTGTACTTTCCTTCCCCACAACCCAGTGTCAGTAGATTAGCTTTTCTGTGCGTTGGGCAAATGGACCCAAGTTTGGTTTGGTAACAGGCAATGATAGGCCCCCAGAGGGTTCTTGTGTCTATTACGGCATCTGGCACGTAAGAGAGGACGGGACACACCGCGATGGTTTGTAGACCAAGGGGCAGAGGAAGAGGGTCCGGATGGGGCAGGAGCGGGTGGGGCAGGGGAGGGGCTGGGTGTGCACAGAAGCCCCACTTGAAGACTGAGTTTACAGGAGAGGGAGAGGTGGTAGAAAATGGGTGGGATTCAAAGGAGATTCAGATGTATCATTTTTTAAAACCTGGAAAATGAAAGAAGAAACCCTAAAATGAAGTTACCTCAAGATCATCGAGGGAGCGGGTGATGCTCAGCCTCCTGGACCTCCCGAAAGATCTCCGGGCAGAGGTACGCTGAGCCGGCGGCAGGAGTCCAATGCCCCGCCCAAACTTGGAGCCCTAAAACAAGAAAAAGACGTCGTTACCCTCTTGGGAGGAGACACTAGTTCTGCCTGACACACCGCCTGGAGAGACCGGAGGAGAGGAGGCCTCAAGGTCGTCCAGGTCAACCTCACATTACGAACGAGTCACCACAACCAAAAATGCAAAGTTGAAAAAAAGAGTCATCCCAGGGCCCCCGAGCGTTTGCTGTGCCACTTCCAACTATGTGTCCAGAGGACAACCCCAGCCTCAAACTCCTCGTCCAAGGGCAACGGAAAAACATGTGCGCATGTCTGGGAAAGCACAAGTGGGCGGAGGAAATCATTAGTAATATAAAGGCTGGTTTTCAGCAAGCTCGTGCTTTCACATAATTTTAGAAGCATTTTAGGAAATTAAAGAATCTCTAGACATTCAGCTGGTGTCTGAAGACCAAACCAACCCAAATGCATGAAATAACCAGCCATTAAAACATCTTATTCTTTCTCTGGGAAACGACCAGAATTAATTCGCTGTCATCATGCCAGACATCTCCCCAAATGTGGTTCCAGCAAATGTCATCACATTTTAAAAATAAAAAGCATCACAGCTGAAAATCTTTGACTTCCTGGGTACTCAAAATCCTAAATGACCGGCTTCAGGCATAAAGGAAGCTACAGGTTTCTAAAAACTGCGAGGCCTCAGGCACTCTCTGCTCCCCACCTGCGTAGGGACCCGGGCATCTTGCAGAAAGACAAAACCTTGCAGCACTCCCTTATAAAGCTCTCGGGGCTAAGTTTCTGCACAGCCAACCTCGCAGACACCACCCCCCGCAGAGCAAGCGGAGGGAGAGAAAGATCCAGAAGAACTAACAGGGAAAGAGAGGGAGGGAGGGAGACACAGAGAGCGGTAGACACAGGGAGAAAGGAGCTGACTCAGGGAGAGGAGACGCAGACACAAGCCAAGGCTCCATCTCAGATGCGTCGTCACCACCAGCAAAGGGCTCCCCGGGCGTAGTATCGCGTCACCACGTGTTCAGCAAACCCTAGCATTCCAGCAAGAGCCCAAGAGAGAAGCCGTGTGCACACTGTCCCAGCAAACGCATCCTCCGTCTCTGTGTGTCCACACCAGGCGGTGATGTGTCGCCAGCCTGCCCACCCGCAGTCCCCAGGCCGGTGGCGGAAAACAAGGGTGACACAGAGGGTGCTGGGAGCACAGAGGGCAACACAGACGCCCCACGGGGCTGCCGTGGAGCTGGGGCTAAGGGCAGGCGGGGGCCACTGGAGGGAAGAAGGCAGTGAGGGTGCCCGGCCACAGCCAGACCCCCACGGGCTCGAGAGCGTCACTCTGAAAGGGACAATGGCCACGGAGCCGTGCAGAGGTGAAGCTGCACCTGGGCTAGGGCTCGGCCGGGATGCCTCTAAGAAGTCAAGTTGCACAGACGACCTGCCTGTCCCCAAATGGGCCCGGGGGACCGGGCACACAGCCGCTCGAAAGCTGAGGAAAAGCTGGCCTCCGAGAACCCCACCCCTGCCCTGAGCTGGGTGAGCCCGTGGTTCCAGTCGTGCCTCCGCTCCCGGGGACAGGCGCCCAGGCCCCGCCCCACAGGGCTGCTCTGTGACCACTGGCAAGCCCACTCAGGCCTTGTCAAGGCCCACACCCTTCCCCGCATCTGTGTCCAAGTCCCCCTTCTCCGCCCCCACCCCACCCCCGCGAGCAGCACCCTCTGCTCACTGCGGGGCCTTGTTAGCAAGTTACTAAATTTGACATATTCTCGAGAAAGATTTGTCTAAGAAATATCTTTTTCAAAAAATATGCCCAAAGCTGAGTCTATGTGTAAAATGTACCTGGAGCCCAGCGATCTCTCTAGAGACCCTCACCCCTGCCCCAGGGCCCCTCCTCGCCGCACGGTGCGCCCCTTCAAGAGCCCCCTTCAGCCCCTTGCTGGGGGGGGGGGTCCCGAGGCTTCCACTCTCAGCAGGAACTGGAACCACAGACCCCCAGCACCACCCCCCTGCCCCATCTCCCCAGCTGCCTGGAAGCCCTGGGAGCAGCAGGGGTCTTTGCTCTGTGTGTGCTCCCTTCTGGGACCACCTGCCTGGCCGGGTGGCATCTGCTCAGAGAACACACAAGAGCAAAACTGCGTGGGGGCCTGGGTGCCCAGTAACAGGGAGCCCATCACTGGGGACAGGGGGTCCACGCGGCCGGAAGGAAAGCAGCCGTCTACACGTGGCCGTGCACGGGCGCGTTGCGGGACTGGGGCCTCAGAGGAGGAATAACGCCTACAGAGGTGTGAATCGACCCCGTGGTGACATTTCACCAACAGGGAGAAGCTTCAGCTCTTCTCCGGCTGCTCCTCAGCGAGAGTCCCTGCCCCCCACCGCGGTGTATGAAGACGGCTGTGCATCAATAAACGGCTGGAAAATCCCCGCTGATCTGGCGCCCCCTGCTGGCACTACATCACTCACTCTCCCCAGACAGAACTAAACAGTAGCGATTAGGCAAAAATGGCTACACATCCGCTTTCTTCAAAGTCAACTCCACTTCTTAAATCGCAAACAACTCATCTTAACTGCTTGGGAAGGCGAGGGGCTGAGGGCTGCCCCAGCTCCGCCTCTCTGCCCGCAAGCGCCCCGTACGAGGGCCAGCCGCCGGCATGGACCTCAGCGTGAGCCCTTTGCGCTCCGGTACCCTGCTCTGGATGGTCAACTCAGAACAGGAGGGCGGAGGGCCCCTGAGGGAAGCCTTCGAGAGGAGAAACAGCCAGCAGATGGAGTGAGGGCAGAACTGGGCCGCTGACGCCTGCCCGCCTGCCCACCACCCAGGGAGAGGTCTCATTTTAGCACAAGCAGTGACCTGGACCAGCCAGTCCAGCCTCCTCAACCTACAGATGAGAGCCCAGCAGCCAGTGAAGGGCCTGCTCGGGCCCACACGGCCAGCAGGGCCCAGACCCAGATCTCGTTGCACCACAGTCAGAACCAGAAACTCCTAACTGAAGGGTATAAACACTAGACCAGAAGCCCCAGTGGGGCAAGGGCTGTGCCCCCCCTCAACAGTGCCTGGCACACAGCAGGTGCTCAGTAAACACTTACTGAACAAATTAACCAAGGATGCCATTTAGCTTAAAACAGAGACCAGACCATCTGAAGACCTGCCCAAGAGAAGCCGAGGAGTAGGATTTCCAGCTGACATACTTACTTCTCCCATCATATCAGTCAGAAAGCAAAACCACAGCAACTGGTCAACAGAGAATTTCCCACAAAGAACTGCTAACCAGGAATAAGAGAACTGAAAGGGCAGAAAGAGACTCCAAGATGCCAGGACGGGAAGCGGCTGCACCCCCGGGGCTGGGACAGTATGAGAAGAGGAGGAGGACTTATTTAAACTCTGCAGCCAGATGAGGGGAAGGTGGGACCCAGACCTCGGACCTCAGAGGGGGCACAGGCAACGGCTGGTGTCTGGGGGGTGACAAGGCACCGGACAAGGCAGGGAAACCACAAACTGGACTCAGCGGCAGCGGCAGGAGGACCCTCCTCCTCTCGCCTGGCCGCTGGGAGCAGAGCCAGGTGGGGACCCAGCTGGCAAGGGGAAGAGGCCACAGACCCCCTTCCCAGAGCCCATCACAGAAGGCGGGCTTGGGGCTGAGGGACAACAGCTGAGTAACAAGCACAACTTGTGAGATCTGGTTGCTACAAAACTCTCCATATCAGGAAGAATTCTAAGCCCCAAATCAAATCAATTTTAAAATCAACAAAATTCCATTTCCAACACAACACTGGACAAACACAGAGCGGTGACTCTGGAATAACGTGTGGGGGCTGAAGAAGGGCTCCTGGTCACAGTGAATCACCTTCTCGAGAAAGAAGCCAAGACTGGGTGTCCTGCTCAAGGAAGAAAAGGGTGAATATGTAGGAAAGGACATCCAACTCGAGGCAGAAAATTAAGGAATATGTTTGTTTATTCAATAAATATCTAAGAGCCAGGCAGTCATCAAGAGTGAAAACCTTAAAAAGACAGAAACAAGGTGTGTGGCAAAACGTCCAAGCCAATAAAGGAGGTGATGAAGAAAGCAGGAAAACCAACAACAGCCTTGAAAACAAAACACAAACAAAGGCAGGAAAGGAGGAGAGAGCCTAGGAAAAAACAGACTTACAGAAAGTGCACAGTTACATCATGGAACCAAAACTACACATGCCAGTAATCCCAATAAATATAAATGGACTAAATTTGCCAATTTACTACAGTCTTACTCTTGAATCTCAGAATGTCAAACTGGATCAGGAAAAACATGCAACTACCTGCCACTCATAGTAACAATCCTAGAACATGGAGAAATGGAAAAGTTTAAAGAAAAGGACAGAAAATGCTGACTCAGAAAAAGCTTGTGTAGCTATGTTAATAACAGACAAAATAGATCTCATCTCTAATAGGGTTTTTAAATAAGAGATTCAATACACCAAAAAGGAAGAAAGTGAGGAAGAAGAGGAGGAAAAGGGGGAGAAAAATGCCACCATTGATTTTATAACTTTATGAGGTTAGAATAAACTTGATATCAAAACCAGACAAAAACAATGAGAGAAGGGAACACTATAAGACAGTTTTACTCATAAACACAGATTCAAAAATTTTACAAAAATACTAGCAAACCAAACCCATTAGAGTATAAAAAGATAAGCACAAGTTAGGCTTATCTCAGGAATGCAAGCATGGTTCAATATTCAAAACTCTATCAGTGTAATATACCACGTTAGCATTTTAAAGGAGGAAGCCCATTTGATTGTCTCAATGAACACAAAAAGAACCAAAAAAGAAAGACCAAAATTCAACACCCATTCATGATGACAAGTATTAACAAATACGAACAGAAGTAATCCTGGCAAGGCAGCTGCACAAAGAAAGCAGTGAATCAATTGTACTTTTATATATCACAAAAGTTAACATTTACAATTTTTAAGTAGGCACCCATTTACAATAGTAATAAAATGTATAAGGTACCTAGGAATAAATCTGGCCAAATAATCTAAGAAAAAAATCTAATTAACAACATTAATGAAGGTAGCTATAAAACTTTACTGAAAGAAAATAAAGAAAACCTAAATAAATGAAGAGAGGTACCATTTTCATGGATAGGAAGACTCAATATCCTACATACGTCAGTTCTCCCAATAAAAAAGTCAATAGCATTTTATTTTTTGGAGAATTTATTAGCTGATTGTAAAATCTATATGAAAGAGCAAGGCTCAAGCAAAGCCAAGATCAGATAAGGTGATTTGGCCTATCAGATACGAATTCTTACTACAAAGGTACAATTTTGAAGGTAAAGTGCAGTTGGGGTATTGACAGTGGAGGACAGAGAACTGAGACCCGCGTATGTGAACACACGGCACACGGCAGAGGGCACCACTGGGCCTCGTGAGAGCCTGAATTTAGTGCTCCAACAACTGGTCGTCCACATAGAGGAAAAAATGGACTTGCCACCCACCTTATTCCATTTACAAAAATCAACTCCAAAAGATTTTAGGGGAAAAAAAAGGAGAAAATCTTTCTGTCCTCAGGGTAGTAGTGAATGTGTTATGTCAAAAGTGCAAGATAAAGGCTGACAAGCTGGATGACATTAAAGTGAATAACTTCTGTTCATCAAAATGCCACAGCAGGGCTTCCCTGGTGGCGCAATGGTTGAGAGTCCGCCTGCCGATGCAGGGGACACGGGTTCGTGCCCCGGTCCAGGAGGATCCCACATGCCGCAGAGCGGCTGGGCCCGTGAGCCATGGACGCTGAGCCTGTGCGTCCGGAGCCTGTGCTCTGCAATGGGAGAAGCCACAATAGTGAGAGGCCCGCGTACCGCAAAAAAAAAAAAAAAAAAAAAAAATGCCACAGCACACGGAACATGGAGAGGGCATTCACGGAACGCTTGTAATCTAATCGGCAAAGGTTAATAGCCAAAATCTGTAACTCCTACCAATTAGAGAGAAAGACAACCCAACAGAAAAATGGGCAAAGTTTTCAGTAGGTCCCTCACAAAGAGGAAATCAAATCTTTGTGCTCAAGGGAATGCAAACTAAAGCCGCAACAAGACACCATTTTACAACTAATGGATTGGCAAAAATTGGAGGAGTCTGGCGAAGGCAAGCTTCGGCAAGGATGTGGAGCGATCTGAGTTCTTACAGTAGCTGGTACGGGACTGCCAGGAAAACAGCATGTTTCTGCACGGTTACAGCATTCTGAGCAAATTTTACTGAGACTTGGGACCTGTACTAAAAGTTTCCACGTCCTGGGACTCAGCAGTTAAATTATGACCAAAGAGATGGTGAGAACTCCAGGTGAGACTGACATTTCAAAGGAATGAGGCCTGGAACACCTCCCAAAGAGGCTGATCTTATGTCCCTCCTGAAGACACCCACCTGCACTGCAAAGGGTGAGAGGAGAGACCCAGGATTTTTCCCCTGTCTAGAAAGAGGATTTGCTTAGAGTAACGGTTTCTCTCCCCTTAAGGAGGGGAAGGGGGCAGCACGTGTATAATCTCCTGGATCCCTGTTTAGGGAGTCGAGGGGTGATACCCGATGTGGTTCTCATTGCTCCAGTCCAGGGCAAGGACTGGGCACGGGGGAACCACTGTTGTATTGTACATCAGTAATTAAAGCTGTGTCTCTCCAGAGACCCGTCTACTGTCAATATGAACGGATACAGAGACCAAAAGCTTAACACCCGGCCCTGAGACAAACCAGCCATTCCGTTCTTTGGATAGACCCTGAGAAATGCCTTCATATACATGCCTGGAGACGTGTGCGAGAATGTTCACCAACACATCATCAGTCATTTTGTTAATGGCCCTGTGTGTGTGTGTGCGCACGCACACGCGTGGGTGTGTGATGGTGGTATACTCACACAATGGAATGTTACATAGTTAGAATGATGAACTGCAGCTGCAGATGGTATCATGGATAAATCTTTGAAATGATATTCAGTGATTTCAAAACAGGTTGCATGAGACTGTGTTACAAAGCCATTTTTACAAAGCTGAAGAAACAGCAAAACTAATCAATAAGGGATTCAAGCACTTCAAACACTTCTGATTCTGGCAGTGGCCACTTAGCTCTGAATAGTCTCCCTTTTCCTGGAAACTATACAAAACCAAAGAACAGTAAGGGGTGGCATTGCTTTGTGTCTCTGCTCCTTTGCTCCCATTTCCTTCACCTCAGTGTCCCCCACTCTCCGTCCTACAGACTGCGTCCAGCTCTGGGAAGCCCTGCCCTGCCTATTCCAGGAGGGCCCAAGCGCTTCTCCCCTGCTCCCCCTAGCGCCTCCACCGGCCTGGGTCTCAAGGTCCACACGCAGCACCGAGCCCCCCAGAGAGCGCTCAGCGCACGTGGTCAGAAGGAAGGCCTTGCGCAGAGCGAGCCCATAGGGAGCTAAGGAGCCCAGAGTGCCCTTCCCAGCCCGGCCCCACCCCCGGCCCGGGCCCCTCTGCCCGGTGGTGTTATCTCCCCAGACGGCTGACTCTCTCTCCGTTGTTCGCTTCCTTTCCTCTTGCCTGGGCAGCGAGTGATGCAATGTTGCCCAAGGGCATTGCTTACAAGGCGTGAAGATCAAAGCTGCTGTTTTTAGAGGGAATTATATCATGGGGCCCTAACCTGGCCTTTTTAGTATTCTCCAGAATTTTCTTAGAATCTATTTTAAAACTTCCTCCCATTGTACTAGAAAAACTGCACAAGACCTGTCTGTTGAATCCAATACTGTCCTGGCTGGATAGCTGATGATGTCATTAGCAATGCCATAGAAATACCACTGCAGCTTCCAGTACCAATCCTCACTTTGCTCTCATTAAAAGAATTAAGAAAGTAATTTCCATTTGTTTCTCCGAAGGCATTATTTTTAGTAAGTAAAATATGTTCAGATTCCCATAATAAAAAAATCAAAACAACACAAAATAAAATTATAGTGTCCTGGACGCTTCCCAGTTTTCACTTACTAACCTGAGGTAACTACTACTATCTGTTTGGAGTGTTTCCTTTTAATCTTTTCTATATACTTACATATAAATATATGCATGCTTTAAAATGTCATAGGTTTATTTGGAGGGTATTGAAATACGTTACACAAAAGCGGGATCATATTAAATACGTACATGTGACCTGCTTTTTCGCTTCGGGCGTCTTGGGGGCTTCACGTGGTAACCCCCGCCCCCATGGCAGAGCCCAGAGCCACAGCCCCCCTCAGTGATGCACACCTGCCTGCGCAGCCACACTTCCCAGCCCCCCTTGCAGCAGGGTGCAGTCATGTGAGGAGGCCTGGACAATGAGAAGCAGCAAGAGCTTGTGCAGCTTCTGCTGGGGCTCCACTGCTCCCTCCCCACCCCCTGTAGGCTCCCCCTCCTCCTGCAGGCTCCCCCTCCTCCTGCAGGCTCCCCCTCCTCCTGCAGGCTCCCCCTCCTCCTGCAGGCTCCCCCCTCCTCCTGCAGGCTCCCCCCTCCTCCTGCAGGCTCCCCCTCCCCCTGCAGGCTCCCCCCTCCTCCTGCAGGCTCCCCCTCCTCCTGCAGGCTCCCCCCTCCTCCTGCAGGCTCCCCCCTCCTCCTGCAGGCTCCCTCCTCCTCCTGCAGGCTCCCCCCCCCCCCCCCCCCCCGCTCCTGCAGGCTCCCCCCTCCTGCAGGTTGGAATGTAGCGGAAGCTGTATCTCCATCTGACCTTCAAGTGGAGGCACAGCCGGGGAACCTGGCCCCTGATGAACGGGGAGCCCCCACACCAGCCCTGGGCAGCCCCACCCAAACTCTTAACAAACTTAATAAAATGGAAAAGCATCCATTTATAAACATTATTTAACTCTCGTCAACAATGTCATACACTCGGCTAAGTCTCCGGGTGATGCCCTCCCAGCCCCCAGCCCAATATCTCAGGGCTCCCCAAGGAGGAAACAGTTCAGGAGCATTGCCTGGGTCAGCGCACTAGGAGTCGGAGCATTGGATGTGACTGGGAGGAGGTCAAAATGCCGAGCATTCCCTCTGCAAACCTCCCACTTGACCAGTGTAATAAAAGAGCCTGAGAGGCGGAGACGTGTCCACCTGAACGAGCAAGTGTGGGCAAAGTGGGCCTTCTCTTTGGCCGGTTTCCCTCCAGGCTTCCACAGGAGTGAGGGGTCCCAGAAAGCCGGGATCTGGACTGAGCTAGGGTATAAAGGACCAAGAAGACAGTGACAAAGCCCTGGTAAAGGAGCATCCTGCAAAGACGACTGACTGGACAGAGAACTGGTAGGACTCAGAGACCAGCTGGTGACTGAACGCAGTGGTGTAGCCCCTCTAAGAGCTGGCTTGCTTTGTGCAACACGACAGAAAGGCTGCGCGCCAGACTTTCAAAGGGAACATTTAATACAAAGGGCTGTCAAGTATAACGTGGGAGCAGTCATCAACACAGAGACCACTAAAGACCATCCTAGCTGCGAGAGAGACAGAGACAGACAGAAACAGAGAGAGAGGGCGCTATGGGGAGGGCGTCCTGGCAGTGGCCGCTCCCCAGGCCTGGGATCAGCTGTGCTTGCCCCTCACTGGTCACAAGCAACACCCCTCAGGGGCACAGGCGGCCAAGGCTGGCTTAAAAGGAGAAGCTGCGGGGGGGGCGGTGAGAAGTCCCCTAGGGGTGTGAAAAGCTCCAAGGTTTCCCCAGAACCCACAAGGCCATGGAGGGCTGTGCCCATGCGCAGCGCTGCGGCTGCACCGGCAGGAGTGGAGGCCCAAGCGGGGCCATCAGCTGCCTGGCTGAGCACTGAAGGCTCCACACACACAGGCCCCTCGGCAAAGACCGAGACTGACCGGCTCCAGGCATCGAAGGAGATCTCTGCCCGTCACTAGCTGACCTCTAAGCGAACCAAGCCGAGACCTCGTGGCCACACACAACAGAGAATGCACCGGACAGAATTTGCTCAGAAAAGCCCCTAAACAAACAGCAACAAACAGCAAGGGAGGGAGAGCACATCTCCGCTCCCAGGACAGCTGCGCGCTGCGCGGGGCGCCCTGCTGAGTTTCTGGGTTGCGCGAAGATCAGATGTTGTGTGCAGAGGGCGCCAGATGCTGGGCTGAGCCAGGTGGCCGAGTCTCGCCTCTTAGCGCCCAGCGCACACCTCTTTGCCAGCGCCGGACCCTGGAGCTGGGCCTTGCAGACGATGCTCTGCCGGCGCGGGCTCGACGGCCGGCTCTGCCAGCGGGGCTGCGCTGGTTCCCGTCGGGCTGTTTTCCGGGCGGCGGGAGCAGGCTGTGCCCGCATCCTGCTCAGGACCATCGTTCTCCGGCAGCCTGTTCCCCGGACAGCCCTGGCTGCAGCCCCACGGCCTCCTCCCCTTGGTGTTAAGGCTCCGCCTGGTTGCCGCCCTCGCCCCTCTGTTGCTTCCTCCCTGGGGTTCCGTTAGCGCTCGCTTGGCAGTGGGCCACCTCTGGTCTGGCTACCACTTCTTCAGGCTAACGTCTCCCTGTCCAAATCGCTGGTGTGTTTTCTGTCTCCTGGCCAGATCCTGGCGGACACAGCCTGATTTTGCACAGAGTAAGACACTGAAGCCACTGTCACCACGGAGAGGAACTGACAGTAACTCCGGACACCGACTGCTCGACCTTCCACGGCCTCTGGCCCCTCCCCCTCCTGCTCCTAACGCCTCTTCCTCTTCGCATTTCCAGCACTTCCTTCCTCCATCCCTTCCTGGCCTGTCCTCTGCTCATCCTGACAAGCCGCCAGCCAGCTCCAGCCAGGCCAGGAGGGACACCAGGAGGCCCACCTTAGGACCCTGGAAGTTTCTGCCGCTCCAGCAGGGGCTGTGGGATTAGACTGCACTAATAATGCAGGGGAACCCAGTTAGCAAAGACCATGGGTACACCTGCAGAGATTAGAGCTGGAACGCAATACAATACAATTTATTACTACTTATTTTTAGATAAATCATGTGTCCCATCACGTCACGAAAGGAACGCCACCTGCCTGTGGGCAAGTCGCTCGATGTGTATAAACCCTACTCTCCTTGTCAGTAAGATAATGAGCTCATAGGGCAAATAAGGAGATAAAGCGCACTGCAAACACTGAATGCTACACTGCTACTTTCCAGCACTGGAAGCATCAGTCCCATGTCAAGCACTTCATTCTTTTGTTACAGTATAAGCAATAACAGCCAATACCTTCGTTTTCACTACACTTCTGTTGAAGGTTAAAGAACATTAAAAAGAAGCCCAAGGCCCTCCT
Organism: Lagenorhynchus albirostris; assembly: GCF_949774975.1. NCBI lineage: Eukaryota > Metazoa > Chordata > Mammalia > Artiodactyla > Delphinidae > Lagenorhynchus > Lagenorhynchus albirostris. The sequence goes on from NC_083098.1 coordinate 146,098,619, forward strand.
AAGTACAGTCCACTGCTCTCTGACAAAGGGGCAAAGACAATACAAGGGAGCAATGATTGTCTTTTCTACAAACGGTGCTGGAACAAGAGATATCCGCATGCAAAAAAAAAAGTGAATCTAGATACAGACCTTACACCCTTCAGAAATTAACTCAAAACGGATCACAGACCTGGATGTAAAATAAAAAACCATAAAACTCCTAGAAGTTAGCACAGGAGGAAACCCAGATGACCGTGGGTTTAGTGATGCCTTTTTGGTACAACACCAAAGGCACGAACCACCAAAGAAAGAACTGATAAGCTGGACTTCATTAAAATTTAAAACTTCTACTCTGTGAAAAACAGTACCAAGAGAATGAAAAGACAAGCCACATCTGATGAAGGACTGCTACTCAAAATAAACAAAGAACTTAGGTGGCGCAGTGGTTAAGAATCCGCCTGCCAATGCAGGCGACACGGGTTCAGTCCCTGGCCCAGGAAGATTCCACATGCCGCAGAGCAACTAAGCCCGTGTGCCACAACAGCTGAGCCTGCGCTCTAGAACCCACGAGCCACAACTACTGAAGCCTGCGTGCCACAACTACTGAAGTCCACACACCTAGAGCCCGTGCTCCGCAATAAGAGAAGCCACCACAATAAGAAGCCCGCGCACCACAATAAGAAGCCCGCGCACCACAACGAAGAGTAGCCCCCGCTCACCGCAACTAGAGAAAGCCTGCACACAGCAACGAAGACCCAATGCAGCCAAAAATAAAAACAAATAAATAAATAAATTTATATTTAAAAAAAGGAACTAAAGGCCTGTTTCTTAAAAAAAAAAAAACTCAACAGTAAGAAAACAAACAATCTGTTTAAAAATAGGTCAAAGATCTCAACAGACACCTCACCAAAGAAAATATACAGATGACAAGTAAGCATATGAAAAGATGCTCAACCTCACATGCCATCAGGGCAGATGCAGAGTAAAACAACAGTGAGATGCCACTACCTACGCATCAGGACGGCAAAAACGCTGAACACTGACACCACCAAACTGGGGCCCAAATGTGAAGCAACAGAAACTTTCATCACTGCTGGTGGGAATGCAAAGCGGCGCAGCCACTTTGGAAGACAGTTTCTCACAAAGCTAAACATTCTCTCACCACACGAGCCAGCAATCCCACTCCTTGGTACTTACCCAGAGGAGCTGAAAACTTGCATCCACACAAAAACCTACACACAGATGTTTGTAACAGTTTTACTCATAGTTGCCGGAACTTGGAAGCCACCAAGGTGTCCTTCAGAAGGTGAATGGATACATCAACTGTGGTACCTCCAGATAACGGAACAGTACTCAGTGCTAAAGAGAAATGAGCTATCAAGCCATGAAAAGACATGGAGGAACCTTCAATGCATATCACGAAGTGAAAGAAGACAATCTGAAAAAGCCAATCTGGAAAGCCAATCTGAAAAGTTGATTCCAACTATACGACAGCTGGGAAAGGCAACACTACGGAGACAGGGAAAAAAATCAGTGGTTGCTGGGGGAAAGCAGGGGAGGGCTGAACAGGCAGAGCACGGAGGACTTTTAGGGCAGTGAAACCACCCTGTCTGATTCTACAATGGTGAGTACACGTCACTATAATCTGTTCAAGCCCACAGAATGCACACCACCGACAGCGACCCTAATATAAACTATGGACTCCGGGGTTACTGACTGTGACAAAGGTACCCTCTGGTGAGGGGCTGATGGTGGCGAGGCTGCACGCCTTTGAGGGTAGAGAGAACTCTCTGTGCCTCCCTCTCAATTTCATTATAAACCTAAAACTGCTCTTAAAAATAAAGTCTTTAAAACAAGAGAGACGACGAAGCCCAAGGTTTGACTCATGAATCTGCTTCCTCCTGACTGCTGAGCCTTAGACAAGTCACTTAGCCCTCAAGGACCGGTCACCTCGCCTGGAGAGCGGGGAGCACGGCACCCTGTCTCTGGGTCTCCTGAGATCAGAGGCCCTGTGGGGATTGCCACCAAGTGAACGGGCATGAGGGTGCACCGCAGTCTGCCAGACAAACGCCATTTATTCCTGCCAGTGTAACAGTTCACATGCACAGCGGCAAGGGAGAAAACCCATTTGTGGGTTATGTTAAAAGAGGTGGCGAATTCCCCAATTTCTGATAACATTTTAGCCACCTTCCAGGGCCTTCCCTCCCTAAGCCCTCCCCCAACCAGGGAAGCCCAGGCCGAAGCTGCCGGCCACGCCGCCCACACTGCAGGTGAAAGGAGAGCCCAGCCCATGCAGTCCCACCGAGGGAACGGGAAGGAAGGTGCGCACAAGGGCAGAAGTCCCGCTAGCCCGGCCGCTGTAGGAATTCAGTCAAAACCTGCGTGACTACAACTGTGTTTTATACAAAAGCACAAATCTATGCTTAGATACATCACAGTGTTACATGGTCATTTAGGGGAGCTAAAACTATGGGAGGCCTGTCCTTTCCTTCGTCTTTAAGTTTTCTCTGATGTGTTCTACGATGAAAAATAGTAAGACTTGGGAAGGGGACGGATCCTGAACAGAACGTTCAACAAACTCCACGGCCCAGGCCACAGCACTCCTCCAGTCTTTGGAGGGTCTTCCTGTGGGATTTTCAGCTGCTGGGAACAAAAATGTGAACAAACGCAGAAAAGGTGTTTTAAATCACAAAGGTCCCCTGAGAACGGTTCCTTCCAAGCCAGCGAGCTGAGGGCCAGCCCTCCTCTCACCCGCGGGCGGCTGCGTCTCAGCCTGCCCCGCCAGCACCGCCCCAGCCTGCCAGGGCCAGCCCTCCTGCCGTGCTGAGTCCCTCCCCCGACTCGGAACCAAGCTCCCGGCCCCGCCCCCCAGCTGTTTGATGCTCAAGCCGAGCCACTGCCAACTTCAGCTGGCGTTTTTTTCGTAGCAGGACTTTCTCAATGAAGGACTTTCTCAATGAAGGAAACACCAAGGTGAAGCTCCCCGTCCTGAAGCGACCAGTCTCTGTGCTTCCAGAATTTTCTCGCTTCAAAAGGGCGTGAGGCCTCAGCCACTGGGGCCAGAGACGAAGTGGGCTTCAAAGGGGCTGCCAGAACAGGCCCCTCCAGCACCCACGGCAGCAGGAAAGGGTGGGCAGCGGGGAGGAGGGCCAGGGTGACCTGGCCAGGCGGTCACCATCTCTTCCACCACCACCTGTCCCACCTGACGTCCTGCCCCGCCCCGCCCAGAGCCAGGGCAAATCCAGGCGGACGTGCCCTGAAGCCGACATAGGCCGCCAGGGCGGCCAGAGGAAGGCAGGACTGGGAACTGGGCAATGAAGGTGCCGTCGCACATCAGTAACTGACCGAGTTATGAGAGCACGCTCACCTTTCCTGACCCTCCCCTAACAGGCTTACCTTTTTGTCTTCCTTAGTCTTTCTAACATTTCGATGGGGGCCGAAAATGTTCTGCATTCCGAGAGCCTTCCTGGCCCAGTCCCTTTTCTGGGTGCTGGGCGCGGGCTGCGCGGGGCTGCCCTCCAGCCGGTAGCGGTCAGCGGGAATCTTGCTCATGGGAGGGGGCAGCGTGCCACAGTTGATGCTGGACCAGCCGTCGGTGGAGTCCGTGTAAGACTCCTGGTCGCTGGTGTGCCCGCACTGCCACTCCTGCAGGACGTGGACTGGGAGCCACCGCTGGCCAAAGCCACCACCGGGGCCCGCAGCGCCCCTCTTGGAAGGAGGAACTGAGCAACGCAAGGATGCCGGGGGGGCTTCCACGTGAGGAGTGGGCCCCAGGTGCTTACCGAGGTCCCGGCACCTGTCGGCCTGCGGAGCGACCTCAAACGGGGCCCCCTCGGGGTCGTGGCCGAAGGCCCCATTCCAGGGGCCGCCCCAGGGCTGGGAGCCCCGCCCGACCACACCCTCCCAGGCGCTGCCGCTGGGGCCATGCCTGCTCGAGCTGGCGCCCAGGTCCAGCACGAGCACCCGGCTGCTTCTGTCCTCGTGGGTGAAGTTCCCGATGCCGCTGTCGCTGTTGCTGCTGGTGCTGGTGTTCTGGTGAGCGTCTGCGTCCCCGTCCGCAAAGGCCCGGGCCCGCACGCCCTCGATCAGTTCGCCCATGTCCCGGTACAGCACGGAGATGAACTGCAGGACTGGAAGCGAGGACGCAGGGAACTCCAGGCAGCCGTTGGTGTCAGGGTCGGCCGTGCACTCAAACCCGAAGCGCCGGGCGATGCCCTGGTGGATCTTGTGACTGAACAGGTCCGGGTCCACCATGAACACGTGGCAGGACGTCCGCAAGGCGCCCTCCTCCTCCTGCGCCAGGCTCCCGTCGTCGGCCGCCTGCATGGTCACCAGCCCGAAGAACCTCCTGTCGTCTGGGCACACGGCGCTGAACGCCAGCCTCTCGGCTGGGTATCGGGCCAGGACAGCGGCCTTGTCCGTGCAGAGCTGCACGCAGTCATGCATGATCTGCATGGTCACCAGCGAGTGGATCTTCTGCTCGGCCCGCAGGCGCCGCAGGCAGCCCCGGATGGCCTGCACGCTGTCCGACTCCAGGCTGCAGCTGGTGGACGGCAGCTCGATGGAGCCCAAGTAGCCCACGACCATGGCCACGTTCAGAATGCTCGCGTCCACCCCAAAGTCTTCGTGAGTCTCCAGCCCAACGCTGAAAACAGAATCATCGTTCACCACTCTCGGTATCTCCTCCTTAGCTAGCAGGCTGGTGTTTGGATTATTTACACCTTCATGGCCAAGGTCAAATCGCCCAGTGGCTGATTCTGAAAGGGATCTTTGTTTCAACTTCAAGGGCTCTGAACTGCTTGCTCGAAGACCAGGGTTTTCAAAGATCATGTTGAGAATCCCTCCGGACTGCATTTCCTCAACGACTCTCTCTGCTCTGTTTATACCTAATGCCTTAGAGTCGAGCTTGGGCTTCAGCCAGCCTTTTCCTTCATAAAATCCAACCTCTTCATCACTGGAGCAGGACTCCAGGTGGCCGATGCCCTCACCAATCACCATGTGCAGGACACCAGAACATTTCCCAATTAACTTCACCACGTCCTCATGGGATGCTGTCTTCACGTTGATCTCGTTGACAGCAAGTATCTGGTCGCCAGCACGGAGGCCCACAAAATCCGCAGGGCTGCCTCTCATGACACAGCTGAGCACACAGGGCGCCTGCCCGGAAAGCGCAAATCCGTACCCCGCCCTTCCTCTGGCCACCTCCACGCTCCGCATCCGGGGGGGCGCCGTCCCGAGCAGCGGCCGCTCCCCCAGGTCCCCCGCTCTGTACATCTCAAAGTGCTTCCGAGACCAGGAGCATAGCTCACTACGCCGGCGGATCCGTGGTTCAGGGAATGCTGGAAGCTACCATGGTTCTCCTTGAAATAATGCCCTAAGGAAGAAGAATAAAGAGCTCGTTGTTAAAGATCTCATATTTATACTGCTTACTGCTACTACCCAAACATAAAAAGATACCTCACAACAAAACCGTCACAGGAAGAGTCTCGTTGCCCCACAAATGTCAACGTGAAGGAGACACACTACCTCTGTGCAGCAAATCTTAAAGTCAGCCTAAGAAATCTTCCAAAGCAGAAGGCCTTTCCCAGGGCTGGTATCCTCCCCAACTCGGATCTCGCCAAGGCTAATCCCACCCCGGGTTTGAGGAACACAGGACTCCCGCAGAATCTGCTTCCTCCCTGTCTGGATGGAAAGAGGAGAGCCCTTGGACCCTAATCACTCAAGGGTGTGGCCCAAGGACCAGTGCCCAGCTCCCCGGAGCTCCCTGCCATGCACTGAGCCAGGGGCAGAGCCGAGGGCGGAAAGGCAGCTGCGTGGCCCCTAGTCCATCCCCGTCTTTGATCACAAGCTCCCTCCACGCAAAGTTCTCCCCCAGGAAGTGTTGTCAGCTTGTTTTCCCTCATATCCACCACCCTCGCTCAAGTAATTTATTTTGAACAAAGCACTGTGTGGAGAAAACACATTAGTCTGAAATATTGGGTTGGCCAAAAAAGTTCGTTTGGGTTTTCCCATAAGATGTTACAGAAAAACACAAAGGAACTTTTTGGCCAACCTGATACTATAGAGGCTGCCTGACAGCACAGAGGAAACAACCAAAAAGAGCAAAGGAATTTAAACTTAACTGTTCCAGGGGGATAACTTCACAATAGAAAGTACTGGTTGTCACTGAAAAAAGACCCATGTCGGGATCCCCAAGACCACCGCTGGGCTTCCAGCAGGAGGACACGCAGGGCTCACGTATACTCAAGGCTCTGATCCATCACAGCGAAGGGCTGTGAAGCAGAACCACCGAAGGGAGAGGGCCTGGGGGCGAGCTTCCAGAACCCCGTCCCGTGGAGTCACGCGGGCCGCGTTCCACCCCCAGCGACACGCTGTCCCCAGGGAAGCTCGTCAGAGACTCAGAACCGGGGCTCTCATTGGGGGCCCGCAGGCTCCGCAGGCCCCTCTGCCGGGCACACACCGAACTCCAGCCCCGGGGAGGGGGAAGGGTGTCAGCACAGACACAGCAGGGGAGGCCCAGGGAGCCCCCCATCCCGACACCCCAGCTCCCGGACGCCAGCCCAGGGCCAGCCCCGCACGCGGGCCCCGCAGAGGGCGGCAGCCAGGCCCGCTGGGAGGACTCCTCTCCCCACAAATCCCTTCAGAGATCACTTTGAAAAGCAATACAGTGAGTGATTGTATTGTGAAGATCCAAAACATAAGAGAACATGTTTTTTAAAGAGTATATGTTTTTTAAATAATTGTTTTAAAGTTGTCAGGAAAAATTCTCACGTCTTGGGATAAAGTTTCCAGTAACAGAAGCGTAACTCAGAGTAACTGATGTATACACACCAAAAAGTGAAAGAACTGGACAAAATGGAAAGTATACTATTCGATGACTCAGGAGCAGCTGCAAGTGACAAAACACTGACATGCAGGACGCATGCTTGAGTAGAATTATTTCATGACAATAAGAGTGAAAAGACAATTTATTTATAAACTACCATGTTATTCAATACCTAAGTGATGCTAAATTAATCATTTAAATATTAGGACTGGAATTTAACTATTTAATATTCATCATTAAAAATGTGCATATTAAAGTCTGCCATGAACTATGCTTTAGGGTCTTCTCATTGGATCTTCTAAAGGGGTGTGGGCTACACAACACCCCAGAGACGCCACGTCCAGATCCCTGGAACCTGTCACCTCACGTGGCCGAGGGGACCTTGCAGATGTGATGGAGTGAAGGGTCCCGAGATGGGAGGTCACCCTGGATTCGCCGGGGGCGGGGAGGTGGGGGCCATGATCACAGGGTCCTGGCAGAGGGAGATGGGAGGGCGGTGGGAGGGGGGAGTCAGAGAGCAGAGCAACGGGCCTGGAAGGGGGGGAAGGGGCCTCGCCGGGGGCCTCCAGGAGGAACCAGCCCTGCCCGCACCCGGCCTCTGCCCGCGACACTGATTCTGGACTCCTGGTCCCAGACTGTAAGGGCGTAAATCTGAGTTGTTTCAAGCCACTGAGTTTGTGGTCACTTGTTTCAGCAACCACTGGAGAACTCGCAAAAGGGGAATCGCCCTATTGGTGGGGAGAGAGGATGCAGTGCACGCATGACACATCCCACCTGAAAAATGCTCACAACAGCGTCTGGCTCCCAGCAGTGTAGGCTGTCACCGTGAACTCACTGGGACAGGGTTAGCGAGGCCCTCCTGGTTCCTCCAGGAACAGAAAACCCCTGGCTTTCTCTTCCAAACAGTAACAGATGTTGCCTGTATGAAAAAAATAATTTCCCAGTTTTATATGCAGAATTACTCCATGATTCATCCGACCACCATGGAGTCACAACATTGTGTGACACAATATTCAATGACAGTCTTGTAGGTGGTTTACCCAAACATTTCTATTAGACTCTTACTGTCATGCTCTTCTATCGATTAAAAATAGTTTCTAATTCATACTAGTAATATCTTGATACCTAATAATCACATTTTGTAATCCAACCTACAGGTTAATTTTTCCTTAAACTGTACCAGTTAATAGTAAAACTGGTGGAACAGACAGTGAAATTCAGAAGAAACCCCTGGGCGCTAGTTCCCAACCTCACCCGGCACGTCTGCCACCCGGGCTCCCGCTCTCGCTCCTGCGCTCAGAGGCCCCGGCTTCCGAGCTCTGAGCAGAGGCCAGCCCCGACCCGCTGCGCACGGCCCAGGTGATCCACACGTGGGTGACAGCACTTGCAACACCCCGACTTGAGACCGTCTGCTACGGGCTGAGTGTTTGTGTCCCCAAGTTCACACGTGGAGATGCTACCCCAGTGGGAAGATCCGGAGGCGGGGCCTTGGCAGCGATCAGGGTGGATGAGGTCATGAGGGTGGAGCCCCCACGATGGGACTAGTGCCCTTGCGGCTCCAGAGGAGACCCGGGAGCCCCTGCGCTCTGCTCTCCACCACGTGAGGGACCAGGAAGTGGGTCTCCAGACTCCGGATCTGCCAGCGCCTTGATTTCGGACTTCCAGCCCCAGAACTAGGAGAAATCAACGCCTGTGTTAAGCCCCTCGGTGTAGGGAATTCTGTTACAGCAGCGGAGCCGACGAAGACATCAGCTAATTAGCCAGCCTCCTTGTTTCGCAGAAAAGGTAACCAGGTCGGAAAGGAGTGCTTCTTCCAAGGGCCACCTCCCGACGGCTCAGTCAGCTAGGACACCAGGGCCTCCCCTCTCTGCACACCCCGCTACCACCGTCAGCCACTCATCCTTCAAACCAACGAGATCTAGAGATAAACACCAGGTGCCTACCCCTTTCCACGGTTTAGATCTGGCAAAAATGAGTCCTGTCCTGATGAATTTCTCCACTCACAGGCACCGAGTGAACGCCTACCTGGGCCAGGCAGCGCCCCAGACCAAGAAGCTACAGAGAGGGTCCCAGCCGTGCCCAGCAGCCCGCCGTCCCCAGAGAGGGAGGGGCAAGAGGAGGCGAACAGCCATCACTCTGGAGCAGGGCGAGCGCCAGCCCCGGCCCTATGCTCGGGTGCCCGGGAGTCTGCGGCAGATGGGCCGGGAAAGCCATCCCAGGAGGGGGCGACTGGCACAGCCGCAGTTCGGCCTCCACCTCTGCCCGTGAGATGGGCGATCTGTGGGGACGGCGCTGCGGGTCTCATGGCTGTGCCGCAAAGGCGACAGATGTTCACGGGGCAACAGGCCGAGCTGAGCACGGGGTCAAAAGACCAAAGCAACAAAAAACAACCACAACAGGGCGCGGAAACGAGCGGGAGGGAGAGAAGCTGAGGACCAGGAGGCAGAAAGCACCCAGCGCACGGAGGAGACGCGGGAAGTCCAGGAATAAGGGCAAGACAGCCCCGGAACGGCGGCCGTGGGGAAGCCGCACAGTCCACGGCGTGCGCCGCGCCGCTCTGGGGGCTTTACACTTACTAACTCGTGTGGGTGAAACGTCGCTATGATGTAGGTACGATTATTATTCTCATTTTGCAGAGGAGGAAACGGAGGCACAGAGAAGTGAAGTAACTTGTCTTCAGCTGCACAGCTAATCAGTGTCAGAGGTGGACTTGAACCCGGCTGTTCTGGGCTTCCTCTCTCCCCACGCAGAGGGGCTCAGAGAGGAAGCGGAGCGGTGGTGGGACGCGCCCAGCAGCAGACCCCTGCTCCTCAAACCCATCCCCAAAGCCACTGTGTCCCAGCAGCTACCTACAACCACCACCCCAGCAGTGCCCACAGCGCCAGCACCCGCCACACACCACCTCCCCCGACACCCCTCAGGGACACACACGCGCACGGAGGACCCAGCACACCCCCAGCAGACACACGCCAGGATGCACGCTGGTGGTCCCTGTGTTCCGGCCGCCTCATCCCCCCAGTCCATTCCAGCACCCGTTCCCGACCCCTGCGAAGCCCTCCCGAGCCCACGGCCACTCCGCCTGCAGCAGTGCCCAAACCACCCGGGAGGACGCGCGGGTGGACTCCGCTCATCAGGGCCACTTCCGGGCCCCTTACTGCCACCAACAACCAACGCCCTCGCCAAGCTTTCATCCTGAAAAGGCCCCTTTTCCACTGCCTGCCACCTGACGCCCCCCACCGGCGTCGGGGAGACCCTTCACCTGTTCATCGGTGTCACCGGGCGCCCACTGTGTGTGAGACTGGGCCAGACACGGGGCTGCCTCAGGAGGGAACGGTCTCTTCCTGTGAAGACCTCTCCGCAGGGGACCAGGACCCGGAGGCTCCGACGGCAGCAGCTTCCCGAGGGCGTCTGCACAGCTGCTGCTCGGGCCACGCGGCCTGGTGAGCGGTTCCCAAGGGACCCTCCAGGGAGGCAGCCCAGCTGCTGCGCTCCGCGCATGGGGCAGCACTGTCAGCTCCGTTGTCCCTGTCCCCTCTCCCTGAGGACCCACTTCCTCTCTGAACTCAAAGCCCCCACGTGGGTGACCCCAAGGCCTGACCCCGGAACTCTCTCCTGAGCGCCAAACCCATTTCCTGAGCTCTCAGCCGCCCATCACCTCTCTCTGCGTGTCGACACCCAAACACACCTTTGTTGGAAGCACCCTTCTCTTCCTCGGCCCCAACATCCGCCTAAGCCCACCCACCCTTCTAGGCACCAGGCAGTGCCTCGGTCATCCCCACTTCCCCCTCCAGGCCGTCCCTCCCACCCCGCCGCACCATCCCCCTGTCCCCAACACCTTCCACCCACCTGGACGGCCCACCCCCAGCCTTCTCCGTCCCCCCTCCTCCTCACTTCAGCAGCCGCTCTCACGGTCACCCCTGTCCAGCCTGCTCCTCTCCGGCCACACACTGCCCCCGTGCCCCGGAGCCCCCCGTCGCACCAGCCCCCTCAGCCGTCCTGCTTCTCCCGCCCACCTCCGCTCCCTCCACCCCGCCCGCCAGGCATCAGCCCAGGGACTCTCCTGTCCCCCCACTCATGTCCTCTGCCCCCATCCGGGGACCCCCTCCCCCGCAGGAATGGCCTGGGCTTTCTTCACAGCACGTGCTGCGGGGCCGCCACGACACAGGGCGCCCGGGCCCCTGGTCCAAAGCCACGTTCCCAGCCCCGGGGCTCTCAGCACTCCCGTCAACCCCGCAACTCTCCTCTGGTCACTCACGACCACCCAAACCCACCCGGCCTTCGCCTCCCTGCCCTTGGCTCGTGGTCTGTCCCCTCCTTTCCAGAGAAGACACCCCGCAGGCCCTCCTTCTGCAGTGCACACCCTCCCCCTACGTCAGGCCAGCTCCTCCCCCAGGCCCTCGACGCCATCCCCACCACCTCGGGGGGCTGACACCGCCCGCCTGGGTCTGAAAACACCCAAGCCTCTCTAGCCCTAAAAGGAGTAAAACCCCTCAGTTGACTCCTGAAAGCACTGAAAGCATTTCCTCTAAGATCAGGAACAAGACAAGGATGTCCACTCTCGCCACTTTTATTCAACATAGTTTTAGAAGTCCCAGACACAGCAGTCAGAGAAAAAAAAAGGAAATAAAAGGAATCCAAATCGGAAAGGAAGAAGTAAAACTGTCACTGTTTGCAGGTGATATGATACTATACACAGAAAATCCTAAAGACACCACCAGAAAACTACAAGAGTTCATCAATGAATTCAGTAAAGTTGCAGGATACAAAATTAATATATAGAAACCTGTTGCATTTCTATACACAAACAATGAACTATCAGAAAGAGAAACTAAGGAAACATACTCCCATTTACCACTGCATCAAAAGGAATAAAAAACCTAGGAATAAACCTACCTAAGGAGGTAAAAGACCTGTACTCAGAAAACTATAAAACACCAATGAAAGAAACTGAAGACAATACAAACAGATAGAAAGATATACCATATTCATAGATTGGAAGAATTAATATTGTTAAAATGTCCATAATACACAAAGCAATATACAGATTCAAAGCAATCCTTAATAAAATGCCAAAGGTATTTTTCACAGAAATAAAACAATTTTAAATTTTGTATTGAAACACAAAGACCCCAAATAGACAAAATAATCTTGAGAAAGAAGAATAGAGCTGGAGGAATCCCACTCCCTGACTTCAGACTACACTACAAAACTACATTAATCAAAACAGTATGGTACTGTCACAAAAATAGACACATAGATCAATGGAACAGAATAGAAAGCCCAGAAATAAACCTACACACTTATGGTCAATTAATCTATGACAAAGGAGGCAAGAATATATTGGGTTGGCCAAAAAGTTCATTTGAATTTTTCCGTAAGATGTTATGGAAAAATCCAAACTAACTTTTTGGCCAACCCAATATGATGGAGAAAACACAATCTCTTCAATAAGTGGTGTTGGGAAAACTGGACAGCTACATGTAAAAGAATGAAATTAGAACATTCTCTAACACCACATAAAAAAATAAACTCAAAAAGGATTAAAGACCTAAATGTAAGACCAGAAACCATAAAACTTCTATATGAAAACACAGCAGAACACTCTTTGACATAAATCATAGCAATATTTTTTGGATCTGTCTCCTAAAGCAAAGGAAATAAAAGCAAAAATAAACAAATGGGACCTAATTAAACTTAAAGGCTTCTGCACAGCAAAGCAAACCATCAATAAAATGAAAAGATAACCTACTGAATGGGAGAAATATCTGCAAATGATATGACCAATCAGGGGTTACAGCTCATACAACTCAACATAAAAAAATCTGATTAAAAAAATAAGCAGAAGACCTGAATAGACATTTTTCCAAAGAAGATGTGCAGGTGGCCAACAGGCACATGAAAAGATGTTCAATATTGCTAATCATCAGGGAAATGCAAATCAAAATCACAATGAGATATCACCTCACACCTGTCAGAACGGCTATTATAAAAGCAACTATACTCCAATAAAAAAAAATTTAATTCTAGAAAAAGAATGTCTATCATAAAAAAGAACACAAATAACAAATGTTGGGGGCTTCCCTGGTGGCACAGTGGTTAAGAATCCGCCTGCCAATGCAGGGGACGTGGGTTCGATCCCTGGCTCAGGAAGATCCCACATGCCATGGAGCAACTAAGCACGTGCAGCACAACTACTGAGTCTGTGCTCTAGAGCCTGCAAGCCACAACTACTGAGCCTGCATGCCACAACTGCTGAAGCCCGCGTGCCTAGAGCCCGTGCTCTGCAACAAGAGAAGCCACGACAATGAGAAGCCCGCCACTGCAACGAAGAGTAGCCCCCACTCACCGCAACTAGAAAAGCCCATGCACAGCAATGAAGACCCAACACGCCAAAAATTTAAAAATTAAAAAAAAAACAAATGTTGGTGAAGATGTGGAGAAAAGGGAACCCTTGTACACTGTTGATGGGAATGTAAATTCGTGCAGTCACCATGGAAAACAGTATGGAGGTTGCTCAAAAAACTAAAAATAGAACTACCATATGATCCCTCAATCCCACTCCTGGGTATATACCCCCCAAAAAACAAAAACTCTAATTCAAAAAGATACATGCACCCCAATGTTCATAGCAGCATCATTTACAATTGCCAAGGTACGGAAGCAACCTAAGTGTCCATCAATAGATGAATAAATAAGGAAGATGTGGTATATACACACATTGGAATACTACTCAGCCATAAAAAAGAATGAAATTTTGCCATTTGCAACAACATGGATGGACTTGGAGGGTATTATGCTAAGTGAAATAAGTCAGACAGAGAAAGACAAATACTTATCACTTACATGCAGAATATCATTTATATTACAATAAATATCACTTATATGTGGAATCTAAAAAATACAACAAACTAGTGAATATAACAAAAAAGAAACAGACTCACAGATACAGAGAACAAAATAGTGGTTACTAGTGAGGAGAGGGAACTGGGGATGGGCAATATAGGGGTAGGGGATTAAGAGGTACAAACTATTATGTATAAAATAAACTACAAGGATATACTGTACAACACAGGGAACACAGCCAATATTTTATAATAACTATAAATGGAGTGTAACGTTTAAAAATTGTGACTCACTATACTGTACCCCTGTAACATATAATATTATACACCAGTAACATATAATATTGTACATCAACTATAATTCAATTAAATAAATAAAATATCTGCCCTGCAAAAAACAAAATAAAGCAAAACAAAAAGATGCAGCCTCAAGCAAAGGTTATCACAAACAGGAAACAGCCATGGCAACAGAGTCTGAAAAAATCCACAATAACCCAGGGCTGGAGGACAGTCCAGGGCAGTTTCCACAGAAGGACCAGGAGATGGAGTACCACAGGAAAGCTAAGAGACCAAGAGGATGGATCCAGGGGCTATCGGGGGAAGGAAAGCAGTGGATAAATTCAGTGAAAAGCCTCTCTGTTCATCTGTCACTGCATCACCCACAGGGCAGCCAGAAAGGGTTTTCCCAAATGAGTAGGGTATATTTGGGGTTGGATGACTTAAATTGTAGCTTATGTGGAAAACACAAAATTCTCTTTGGAGAACTTTGGAGGCAGCTGAAATTGAAGCCAGATTTTAGCATTTGGTGGGATATTTGACCTCATTTGACTTTAAAAAAAAAAAGAAGTGGGAAAGGAGAGAAAGAAACTGGAAGAAATAGCAGAGGGATCCAATAGCAGCTTAAACAAAGGTAAGATTCCCCCCAGTCCCACCCCCCCACAACTCAGGGGACACAGGCCACCGTGCTCAGGTCCCCAAAACAGAGAAAAGCACTGCAGGTTCATTGCCAAGTCTCAAGCCACAAGTTATGCCAAATCTCAAGGAATGGTTTGCAACCAGGCTGCTTCTGCGCAAGAAACTGGTTACCACAGTGCCAGTGGACACAGTGACGGGTGGATGGGTGGATGGATAGACAGATGGACAGATGGGGAATGGGGAGATGGATGGGAGAATGTAGGGATGGATGGATGGGGAGAATGGGGAGATGGATGGGGGATGGGAGGATGGATGGGGGATGGGAGGATGGATGGGGGATGGATGGATGGAAGGATGGACGGGGGATGGGTGAATAAATGGATGGATGGGTGGATGGGGTGATGGATGGATGGATGGGGGATGGACGAGTGGGTGTGGGATGGGGATGAATGAATATATAGATGGATGGAGGGATGGACAGATGGGGACTGGGGGATGCATGAACGGTGGGTGGATGGACTGACTGAATTCATTCGTGGTGGTCAGTGTTTGCCCAGTAACACCTCTCTGCCTTGTTGGTCCAAAAATTAATGGAACGCTTCCCAGAGCTACAGAAAGACAAGAACCCTTCGATTCAAAGGGCCCACCAAGTGCTAAGCAGAGGAAGTGAAGAAGTCCCACCAAACCTTCAGAGAGAAAGGTCTCACATGAAGGAAGAGAACCTGCCAGCAGGTGTCTGAGGACAGCAGAGCCCAGCCCTCAAGGTGCTACGGCTCCCACACACTTGCTGAATAGGCAACAGGCAGGTGGAGGCCAAGGCTGGGTGTTCAGGTGCGGGTACACCGGCCATGCTCACCAGGCACTTACGTGAGTGAGCTGTACTAGTAACGTACCCCCGGCCAGATCTTCAGCCTGTGGCAGCTCTAAAAGGTGAGGGTAGTCAGAAACAGCAGCACGTCCAGTCCGGCCATTTGAGTGTGATGGTCACGCACACACAAGGGAGGCGCTGAGACAAGGCACTGCGAGTCCACAGCCACCCCTGCGCCAGCCGTCAGGAGGGACCGGACACCCCTCAACCAGAAGCAGAGTCCCCATCTGCCTGACTCGGGGGGTTCTTTTTATTCACCCATGACACAGCCTCCCACCCAGTGCAGGGTGGCCCCAGGAGGGCTGGGCCCTGGCCTCCATGCACACGGCAGCAGAGGCACAGACTGAATTCGACAACCAGACACACAGACAGGTGCGCTGCGGGCGGTCCTCCGGAACCACCCTCCACCGCCTGCTGGTTGGTGGCCGGAGTCCAGATACACCACGCCAGAAGCACGTGCCACACTCCCCCAAAAGGACTTCTTGGCCTCTGAAAAAAGAAGGGAGGGCTCTTTATAAGAGGACCTCTGGTTGGGCAGTGTCTTCTGCGTGCAGAATTTTACACCCCTCTCCTGAACACCAGAGGCACTAAAATAGCTCTACTGATAGCCGTCTGTCCATGTCCGCCCCACAAACACGTAGGGAGCCTTTGCTGTGCAGGCAGTGCTGTTCTGGGAAGAGGAACAGAGACAATGGGGCTCGTCTGGGGGGAGCCTGTCCTGGAGGGGCCGTCCTGGGGGGGCCCATCCTCCAGGGGCCTATCCTGGGTGGGGGGGCCATACTGGGGAGCCCGTCTTAGGGAGGTCCATCCTTGGGGGCCATCCTGGAGGAGCCCATCCTGGGGGGCCTTTCTGGGGGGCCATCCTAGGGGGACCTATCCTGGGGGGCCATCCTGGGGGGCCATCCTAGGGGGACCCATCCTGGGGGAGCCATATTGGGGGGAGCCATCCTGGGGGAGCCCATCCTTGGGGGCCATTCTGGGGGGGCCATCCTAGGAGACCTATCCTGGGGGGGCCATCCTAGGGGGACCTATCCTGGGGGGCCATCCTGGGGGGCCATCCTGGGGGAGCCAACCTGGGGAGCCCATCTTGGGGAAGCCCATCCTGGGGAGGCCCATCCTAGGGGAGCCCATCCTGAGGGAGCCCAACCTAGGGGGCCCATCCTGGGGGGGCCCATCCTGGGGGAGCCCATCTTGGGGGAGCCCATCCTGGGGGCAGCCCGTCCTGGGGAGTCCACACTGGGGCCCACCTTCTGCCTGTGCAAAATAGCTGAGACAGAGCACAGCAGACCATTCCAGTCAGGGCCCTTGGACTGCGGAGCTGAATGCTGGGGGCCCAGCCATATCACTCGTGTGACACTGGTCAGATGATGACCTTGCTCCTGTACAATGGAGACCACAGAGCACCTTTCCTGGGGGGCAGGCAGAAGCCAGGCTCACCCTAACTCTTCCACGGTCTGAGGAGTCACAGGGCCCGGAAGAGAACGTAGGACCCCAGGCAGTTCCCCGAGGGCTCAAGCCCCTCACCCCTACATCAGCCTCGCCTGCACCCTCCCCTTTGGAACGTCCCTCCCAGACCACCCACTAGCCCAGATGACACGTGGTGTGCATGTGCAGCTGTGCAGGTGCGGGTTCAGGTGTGCAGGTGCAGGTGTGCAGGTGTGCAGGGGGGTGCAGGTGCAGTGGGAGGTCTCCGTGCTCACATCCTGTGCCCGCTGGAGCGGGAAGAAGGCTCAGTGAGCACCTGCTGAGCCGATAACTGTCCGGGACATGGCCTTGCTGTCTCTAAGTGTTAGAATTTACTTTAGTCCACAATGTCTAAACTTTCTAAAAAGAATAGATATGACTTTTGTAAGGAGAAAAAAAAAGTTAACTGAAGAGGGCAATGGGTTTTTCTACACAGGCCACTGTCATCGGGAACACCTAATTCCCAGCTGTACAAAAATGAAGGTTGCCTTCTCTCCCCAGACCCACATCAATCCTGCCCCAGCGTGAGGACAAAACAGAGGAGACCTGTGCCCTGCGGCAGGCCCCCACCACTGCTGTGGGGTCTCAGGAGGCTCTGCCGGAGCTGGGATGGGGATCAGCAAGGGGGTGAGACCTCAGCAAGACCCCCTGCCCTAGCCGCACGAAAGCACATACAACTGAGAGTCCAGGGCAGAAGGTGAGGCTCGCCCCATCACCACAACCATCAGCGGAGGTCTGGACCAGCGCCAGCTCAGAGGGGGAAGGGGTCCGGGGGAGCCAGACATCAGAAAACGCGGAAATCCACTCTGGTACATTGCTTCCCTAAAATGAAGCGAGAATCCCAGCCTCGTTCCCTAGTCCCAAAGCTCATCAGCCCTGAACCCCTGAGCCCAGCCCAACACCTCCAAGGACAGCTGGCAGCCGAGCCGCCCATCAGGTGAGACACGCAGAGTTCCCAGGCACCCAAGTCCCTGCAAACATCCAACCCAAGAGAAACAGGGAGCCACGGTGGGCTGGGTCAGGCGGCCAGCAGCACGGGTCGCTCTCCACTCGGGTCACCTGCCTCTTCCAAGTACACGACCTATACCCTGAGGGATGGTCCTGAGGTTCACATGCCAGAGTGGGCGGACACATTTCTACTTAAGGAGGGAAACAACGGTCAGGAGTTTTCAGACCACAGGGCCAGGAACTTGTTGAGTATATGGTATCATATGTTCACAAGCAGTGCATACAGAAAGCCCCCAAATTAAAATCCAATTAGCCTAACTGAATCTACGTGACACAGGAGAGGGGAGACACGGACCTGCCATGAGGATGACCTCCAGAGCGGCCCTGTCTTCACCCCACTTGCACTCCTCCTGCACGGCTGAGCTGTCCCCCTGGGCAAGCTCGCCTGCATCCACCTCCTCTCCTCTCCACACCTGCTCTGAACTCATCATCACTGTCACCTCCTGCCACCTGACTCTCTTCCGAGCAACCCACCCACAAGAACCCAAATGTCCCCGAACACCAGCGCCTCACCTCACCTTCCCCTTCTGTTCAGGGCAGAGTCCTAGTGCACGTGATGCTGCGTGAAGGCTGCTGCGTGTGAGGAAAGGCGGAAGAGATGGACAGCGCCCCGTAAAGAGACCTTCTCATTGAACATCTGGGCCTCTAGGATGCCCACGGGCACCGTCCCTCACCCTGCAGGGGCCCAAGGCAGATAAGGGTTTATCTCAGAGAGATCTGAGGGATGGCTCTTGTCTGATGGCGTGAACACCAATGAGACTCACAGGAGGCCCACAAAGTTTTCAAGAAAACGGTTTCCATAGAAACACTGTCAGCTTGAACTGAAAGAGTCACAGGCAGTACAAATGAAAACTGGCCACTGGATCCCAGAAAGCCTGCTGGCGGGAAGGAGGCCGAGAGAATGACTCAACTGCAGACGTGCGCTGCCTTCACGAAAAGGGAAAGAGAAGAACGAGGCGCGCAGAAGGCAGAGCAAGAGCCACTACCCCCAAATCTTCAGACCCAGTGAAGCGATTTCCAGCATTTTCCAGGCTGGATTGCAGAGCTGCTGTGTGCCTGTGACCCCTTACGCCTTCCCTTCCCCCTCCCTTTTGAAGAGCGTCTACAGTGGTTACCCTATGCCTGTCCCAACGCTGCACCACTGTTCTGGGGAGGGGCTGAGAGTTGGTCTTCAGTTCCGGTCTACAGACGGAGACGAAGGGCACCCCTGGAGCTGTACTCAAGCAACTACAGCCGGGGACCCTCACCCACACCTGGAGCCCGTCTGGATGACAGCCTTCTGGACTCTGAGCTGATGCCATCGTGGAGGGGTCTTGGGGGCAGTGTGTTTTGTACGTGCGAGTGACGTGAGCCACTGGGGCGTGGGCTGGACACAGACAGGCAGCCTCTGAGACGGCCCCAAGGATCCTGCCCCCAAGCCGTCCCACCTTTGGCAGCCCCCTTCCCTGAGTGCAGGCTCCACCTGGTGCCTCGCTTCAGATAAACTGAATACGGCAAAAGGGATGAGATGTCGCTGCCAAGACAGGTTACCCAAAGACCGCCTCCCTGCCCGCCTCGCTCTGAGGGAGGTCAGCGGCCAGGCTGTGAGCTGCCCTGAGAGGCAGCCCACATGGCAAAGAGCAACGTCTCCGGCCACCAGCCAGCACGGTCGTGTGGCCTGCCAACAGTCACACTGTGACCTTGGAAGGGGATCTTCTGAGGCCACCAACTGCTACGACAGTGAGCTTAGGAGTGGCTCCTCACCCGCTGCACCCTGATCACAACCTGTGTGAGACCTGGAACCGAGGACCCGGCTGAGCCACACCCGGGGTCCTGACCACGGGAACGGGGAGGGAGAAAACACTGTCGCTCCAGGGGCTGACCTGTTACATGGCAGCAATAACTCATGCACCGCGGGATCCAAAATATGAATGTCGTCACTTGATTTGTCACCATTCCTGCTGTAAATATACACAATACAGCGCTATACCTATTTCTAAGCAGCAATGCATGATTAAGTATTTTTCCCTCAAATCTAATCTGTGATGAGGTGATTAAGGAAATCATGCTGCATAAATCAGAGGTAAACTGACCAGGAATGGGAAAAACTGGCTAATGAAAATGACTACTTTTGGATGACCACCTAATCAATCAGTCTCGCAAGCTAAATATAACAGAGTCCCGTTTGACAAATGAAGAAACCGAGGCTCAGGCATCTCGCCTACAACCATGTCCGAAGACAGAGTAAGGATTCAAACTCAGGCCGACCAGTTTCAGTTTGCGCTCTTAACCACACTTTTTACTACTAGCACACGAGCAAATGCCTGTGCAGAAACTGGCCTCCCCTGAAGCATTTCTGCTAACAAAAATTATCCACCTGGTTCTCGAACAGTCTACCTCAATTCCTTGGTAGCTTCATCTCCCAAATTTGCACGTTAATCTAAGTTTAGGAAGCAGGTCAGCAGCCCCTAAAATTATCAGGATGCATGGTTGTTGAATAATTTATGATAGACTGAACAGAAGAGTACCACATATAAAATGTTCCACCTCAGCATTTTGTTATTATGCAGAGATTTTTGCGTGGGTTTTTTTCAAAATGTCAGTTCTTAGGGTTTTAACACTTTAAGCCCAGAGAAACCAAGAGGCCAGGCTGCAGGGACACAGAGCAGATGCCTGGGTTCTGGCCTCCGGGGGCACGTCCCTTCCTGCTCCCAAGTCAGCCTCAGCAAGAGTCAGGTCATCATGAGGCAGCCACCCATCGACTAGCGATGGAGACAAGAACTTACTAAACAGCAAAGCAGCTCTTAGAATTAGGAAATATGACAAATACAAGTAATATGGAAAGAGGAGAAAAAATAAGAAAGAGGGGAGATGAAAGACTGGCAACCTTAAGAACATTTAAACACATCAGGAAAATGTATACTGAATTATTACTCACTGTCTAATAACATTAAAAGGAAATGGAATTCCGAACATAATGTGAACTTGAAGACACACAGCTCTGCCGATGTCGTACTTACCACGCAAAGAAAGCTTAAAACACTAGCTTTAAACTCATCTAGTTCCAGGGGCTTCCCTGGTGGTCCAGTGGCTAAGACTCCGCATTCCCAATGCAGGGGGCCCAGGTTCAATCCCTGGTCAGGGAACTAGATCCCACATGCTGCAACTAAGAGTTCACATGCCACAACTAAGGATCCCACATGCCGCAACTAAGACCTGGCACAGCCGAATTTTTTTAAAATATGCAAAAAGGAAAAAAAATTTTTTTCATAAATTAAAAAAAACTCATCTAGCTCCATCTTCTTTCAAGAGAACACATCACGGGGTGTTCTTTTTACAGCACTGAGCTCT
Source organism: Lagenorhynchus albirostris (assembly GCF_949774975.1). Lineage (NCBI taxonomy): Eukaryota > Metazoa > Chordata > Mammalia > Artiodactyla > Delphinidae > Lagenorhynchus > Lagenorhynchus albirostris. The sequence goes on from NC_083098.1 coordinate 146,119,851, forward strand.
CTCTAGGGGACGGGCCGAGTACAGCTCAGCTGCGGAGGAAGGAGAGGGCTGCCCCCAAGGAAGGGAGACCCACGGACCCCTGCGAACGCCCGAAGCGCTCAGAACAGAAGGGCCTGTGGGAACAGGATACCTGCAGGGCGGCTTGAATATTTTATCTCTGTCCCCGGTGCCCCTGTCTACGCCAGGCCTCAACCAAGCAGCCCCCTCACCAGCACTTCTCCTTTTCTCAAAGTGTGGAGAAGAAAGTCTAGATTTAGCAGAAAAGATACTATTTTAAATTACAAAGGTCCATTTTACTGGTGCAAAAATATTACTATATTACATCCTTCTGGGTGATTCTAATCCTTTGTAAAGTTTACATCACGAAAAATCCAAATGATAACCAGTTAAGAGAAAAAAATGTGTGAGATCTCTCTCATCTAAAAGAAATAAATAAAAGTGTAAAACACAACGTTGTAAATCAACTATACTTCAATAAAACAATTAATTTTTAAAAATAAAAAAAATTTTTTTTCAAAGGCGTAAGGCCTCCGACAAGCAGAAGGCAGCATTGTTTCACACCAGCTAGGCTCACACAGGCACTGAGGGGCACAGACCCTGCAGCCTGAGAGGACACAAAAGACACCTATGTTGTAACCAGGCACCTGTGTCCCTAAAAACCGTCTCCCGAGCACACGTGGGGCCTGATCGCTGGCTGACCAGGGACCCTCTGCTGCCACTCTGCATCACTCTCCAGTGTGATGGGCATAACGAAGATACTGAGGCAGGTGCATCGGGAAGTAACTTTTAAACTCCCATCACAATAAGAACCCTTTCTACACAGGAAGGAATTTAAGAAAGGTCTCAACTAAGGAAAGGAGGAGCTCGGCAGAAGGCAGGCAGCCAGACATCCAGGTGGGAGATGGCAGCGTGATGGCGGCAGAGACAGGGGCAGGAGACAGGCAGGGGAGAGGCTGGCTGGGCTGCCAGCACCTGCAGCAGACCCTACTCACACCTGCCGGCCACACATCCACAGCCCACCCTGCTCCAGCCCGGGATCTTCCCCGGCTGCCGCCCAGGGTCCCTGTCCAAACCTCAGTGCTCACCCCGGGCAGGTCCACCTTCACCACCCATGACCTCCCTGCTCGCCCATTCATTCATTCACTCATTCATTCATTCAATAACTGTCCAGTGGCCTCTACAGCAGCACCGGGTAGACAACTACGATCAGGTGACCAGTGACGGCCCCGCCCTCCCAGGGCCAACCACCCTGGGGGACAAAACAGCTCAACGGGCCAGTACCATCACACACGGAAGTTGGAGGGACCCACAGGAGGGCAACGGTAGCCCTGACTCCATTTGAAAAATTGCTCTTCCCTGAACCTACCCTCTCCCCCTCCCTCCCTCCGCCGCTCCTTGGCTCAGGTAGCCCCCCCACCAGACCCCCGAACTCCCCCAAGCCTCATCACCCCCCAGCTACCCGGCAGCCCAGCGGAGGACACCCACACCTGGGCCACGCCTGCCATTCGCTCAGCAGCCCCTCCCCTCCCAGCCCTGGGCAGTAGTCCACACGCCACTGTGGGTGCACAGTCGGGGGTGGGGGAGAAGGGGCCAGGAGGCAGGTTTGAGGGGGCAGGGGAAGCGGAACAAGACAGCCGTAAGGAGTGGCAGGAACGTCAGCGCAGGGTCCACCTGCCACAAGGTTAGAACACACAGAGGCCGGAAGCCCCAGAAATCCCGATTGCCCAGAGCACCACACCAAGCAGCTCAGGCGGGCCGGGCACCCTACCACGCCCCCACCCAGCCCCCCGCAGCCAGGGCTGAGCGGAGGGGCCCGAGAGCGGTGACACCCTACCCCTGCCATCGGCGGGCAGACCCAGCCCTCGAGCTCCTGGCTTGTTCTGGGCGCCAGCCCGGCCATACCGCTTCCAGAAAGTAGACAGGACAAGCTGGGGCTACAATGTTTCAGGCTCTACAGCTGATGAACTGCGGGGCTAGTTTTGATTCCAGAAACAAATTCTACAAATTGAAATACTGAAGGTTAAACCATCTCAATTTTCCATTCCTGTCGCTATTTGACTTGCCCTTTTCAGCTCTGCTTGGTATTCATTTCTGTTTGTGGTTTTTAAACCTGGGCAGGGGGGCACTATAAATAAAGTTGCTGGCTGTAGCAAATGAAAAGGAAGGCCACTCGGTTAAACCTGAATTTCAGATAAAAGACGAATAACTTTTTAGTATAACTGTGCCCCAAATATCGCACAGCAGTTTTTATCCGGTGAATCTATCTATGAAGGGACAGCCCCCCAGTCCTGAGGCAGCAGCCCCCCACCGGAACCTGGCTGTCCTGCCACCCTCCTGGCGGCCCAGGACAGGAGGCACAGCCAGACCCTCCACCCACCTGGCTGCCTGGTCCCCGCCTCCTCGCTCACCCCAAGGCCGGCACCGGCGGAGAACCACTCTCCTCTCCAAGAAGTGGGTCTTTTCTCAGGCCTCCTACAGAACATCCCGCCACGTACAAATCTGGTCATTCGCTACAGGAGTCAAGAGGAGGAAGCCACAGGGTGTTGCACTGCCCTTATTGTCTTTTTCAGTGGGGTAGACGGGAACCTTTCTGTGCTCGGCGTCTCTCTCAGTCATTCTCAGGGAGACAGAAATCTGCAAGTGCACAGAGTCCCAGTACCCGCCTCAGCCTGCACACGGGCTCAGCCTGCACACGGGCGGGCGGCGGGCAGAGCCCTCAGAAATCAACGCAGGACGCGTGGCCAGAGCAGGCCACGTGGCAGGAGGCGCATCCCCTGCCCATGATCCCACAGGGCTCCTCACCTTCCAGGTTCAGGCAGGGTGTGGTAGGCTGCATGGTGGCCCCAAGGACATCAGGTCCTAATGCCCAGAACCTGCAAATGTGACCTTATTTGGAAAAAGGGTCTTTGCAGATGGGCTTGTGTGAAGGATTCTCAGATGAGGAGACAGTGCTGGGTTACCCAGGGGGCCCTAAATGCCATCACAAGTGTCCTATAAGAGGGAGGCAGAGAGAAGCTGAGACACAGGGGAGGCCACGTGAAGACGGAGGCAGAGACAGGAGCGTAGGGGCCTCGAGCAGCCACCAGGAGCCGGAAGAGGTGGGAAGGATCTCCCGACAATGGAGGCCCCCAGGGGGAGCCCAGCTGGGCCCTGCCCACACCTTGATGCGGACATCCGCCTCCAGAACAGCGAGAATAAATCCCCGCTGGTGTAAGCCCCCCAGTTGGCAGTGCTTTGTTCCACGGCCCCAGGAAACTCACACAAGGTGGGCCCAGGAGCCCCCCAGCCCGGGCCCGGCCGCCCCACCCTCGCGGTGCAGAGTGGACTGGCTGTGAAACGCTAGGTTCACGCTCCTGGCCAGGCTCCAGGCCACTAGGGATGGGGCTCTGGGGAGCGGGCGGTCTGGGCACCTCACACTGCCCAAATGCCTCCAGGTAAAGTGTGTCCCAGGCCGGGCTCCTCGGGACTGCACTCACGAGCCGCGGAGCCACAGGCTGGCCCGCAGTAGGGGCTGGAGGCGGAGGTGCCCACGTCCACTCACAGCAGCCACGCTAACAGCACCAGGAACATCCGACGGGCCACACAGTCCCCACACTGCACGCTCGTTATTCTAGCGCATCCTCACAACAGCCGCGTCATTAACCCTGCGCTACAGACAGAAACTGGCAAAGAAAAGCGGTCTGCCGAGGCCCAGCGAGCCCCCGGGGTGGGGTGAAGAGCAGCTACCACACAGCGCCCTGCGTCGAGGCAACCCGCACCAGCAGGACCGCCCCCCCACCAGAGGTCAGCGGACAAAACCCTCGTCCTCACCCCTCGGCGGCTCACGTCGGACGGATGCAGCGAGGGGCGCACACCGGCCAACACGCTCCCCACACTGCTTTGTGTGTCTAAGAAGGCATCCTAGAAGCGCCGCCCTGGACTTCATCTCATCCAGGACTTGGTAAGGAAGAGCTTTCTCCTAGGCTGGAGTGGCTCACTCCCCAATTACTTGATTCTCTAGATGAGAAACAAGTAAACCCCAAAGGTCAACGCCTGGCTACTAACCAAAGTGCCAGGAGGTCCGTCAGTGAAGTGAAAGCCTCACGCATCCGCCTGCGCTGCTGAATCAAGTTCCGACCAGGTCCAAAATATAAAACCAGCTCTTTGAAGGGCTATGAAAGCAGGCAGAAACCGGAGGGGAGTTATCCTCTACAAGAAGAGGGTTGCGCTGGGTAAGGTGTGTGTTTGTACACGTCTGGAGCTCAGGTGGAAGCTGCAATCCCCCAGCTTCTAGTCACAGGATGGAGTCTGGGCATGGCAGGTGCCTGTAAAGTGAGGGGAACACCTCAGTGTCTCAGACAGGAGGTAGCTGGGGAGAGAGGAAGCCCTGAAATCTGCCGGTAAACTCTGCCCGGGCCCTCGGCCAGCCCCCGAGCAGCCTGTGCACAGAGAGCCTCCGAGGAGGAAGCCAGAGTCCAGGCACAGCAGCAGACGTGATGCAGAGAGGTCAGTGTGAGCCCCGACGAGTCAACACTCTTCAGAGAAAACAACCGCTAGTGGATCACTCACAACGTCCAGGGCACAGTCAAATGTTACTAGATGTTCACAGAAACAGGAAGGTGCGGCCCACAGTCAAGAGACACAGAAGCCAGTGGGAACTGATCCTGAGGTAACCTAGGAGTTGAAATTAGCAGATCAGAACTTTAAGGCAGCTAATATAGTGTGCTCAAGGATTTAATGGAAGATACGGTCAAATAAACAGGTGGCCTATCTCAGTAGAGAAATGGAAACTATAGGAAAGAAGCCAGTGGAAACTCTAGAAATAAAAACTACAGTAACTGAAATTCTTAAACTCATCGAATGAAATGGACTTAATTTAGACTGGAGATGGAAGAAAAGGAGATGAGAAAGAGAAAAAAAGTTTTAAATTAGAACAGGGCCTAAATGCCCTGTGGGACAATAACAAACACCAACCGTACATGTAATAGGAGCACCAGAGGGAGAGGAGAACAAATGCGGCAGAAAAAATATCTGCATAAACAATAACCACATGTTCCCCAAATTTGGTAAAAAAATTATCAACTTATTTATCCAAGAAGTTCCACAAACCCTGAGCAGGATAAATACAAAGAAAACCCTCATACGCACATCACAGTCCAAGTGCTGGAAGTCAAAGGCGAAGACGCCACGTGACACACGGGGACAAGGCGGCGATGGCGAGGCTGACATCTACACAACGGCAGCCGGAAGACAAAGCGAACCAGAGGGCTGGGAAGGAGAAACCGGAATTCTACAGCCAGCACAAAGATCCCTTAAAACTGAAGGGAAATGAAGACAGTTCAGATAAACCAAAATTGGGAGAATCTGTCACCAACAGGCAAGAAATGCTAAAGGAGGTGTTTCAAGCTGAAGAGAAAGGACACCAGATGGAAACTCAAATCTACGAGAGGGAACGAAGCAAACAGAAATGGTGAATATGCAGGTAAATGTCGTGACATATTATTTTCCTTCTCTTAATTTCTTTAAAATACGTATGACTTTTTAAAGCAAAAATTATAACAGTGTGTTGTATGGTTTATAACATATGTAGATACAAGACGAATGACAGCAAATAGCTCAAAGGGGGGATAAATGGAACTCTTATTACTATTATAAAATTCTTAACACTTTTTCTAAAGTGTTACACAATTAACTCTAAACAGGCTGCAGTAAGTTAGTATACATATTTTAGACCACTAAAAAATAATGCAAAGAGGTACAGCCAAAAAGCCAAGCCAGGAATTAAGATGGAATACTAGAAAATAGGTGTGTATATTTACTACAGATAAATACACATCTGGTACATGCAATACATAGATACAAACATGTACACACCTTTGTGTATGTACACACATACATGTATGCATTCAATTAACCCAAAACAAGACAGGAAAGGAAAAACAGCAACACCACCAAAAACTAGGGCAAACAGAAGACAAGTGGAGACACAAATCAGCCCTATTAATAGGCACGTGGAACAGAAATGAAAAGCTACGACAAAAGAGGAGTGAGGAGCGGGTGGAGTCAAGCGGAGACTAGCAGGCCCGGACGTCCACAGTCGTCACAGGTGAGTGACAGTACCTGGGCGTTCACTATATTCTTCTGTTTACTCTGTATCTATTCAAATAATTTCTATAATGAACACTTTCTAAAAATTGGTATTAAGAGTGTTCCAAATATTATTTATGCCCCTTCCCCCCCCAAAACTGCTTTGGAAAAGTTTGTGTTTATTATTTGTTTATTTATTAGCTAATAAAAACTTTCAATTTGGGGGAAGTTAAAACACTAGAAATGGAAAAGGAAAACAACACTCACATTCAAAAGCAGAAAGTATGAAATGGGCTTTATGAGAAGCTAACTTTGAATGTCAGCATACAAACAGGCTGAGAGTAAACGGATGGAAAAGCCATAAGGTGCAGACAGTAAACATGAGACAGCTGGGGGAGCGCATCAGTGTCAGGTAAATGGGCTTCAAAACAAAAGCTCTACTCATCAGGAAAACAAATCGTCCCGAAAGCGTACAAGCCTAATAACAGGGCTTCAGATACAGAAAGCAAAACCTGAAAGAACTCAAGGCAGGAATACACAATCCACAGTCAACGTTGGAGATTTTAACACTTTTCTCAACAATTATTACAATGACCAGAATCCCTACCCACCCACCCCCAAAATCAGTAATATAGGAGATCTGAACACCATACAGTGTTCCTTCCATGTGCCAGGCACAATTTTAGGTGTTTGAATTCGGCCATGAATAATACTGAGGAAAAAAAAAAAAATCCTTGCTCTCAAGGGACTTCCCTGGTGGTGCAGTGGTTAAGAATCCACCTGCCAACGCAGGGGACAGGGGTTCGAGCCCTGGTCTGGGAAGATCCCACATGCTGCAGAGCAACTAAGCCCGTGCACCACGACTAACGAGCCTGCGCTCTAGAGCCCGTGAACCACAGCTACTGAAGCCCACGTGCCTAGAGCCCATGCTCCGCAACAAGAGAAGCCACCGCAATGAAAACCCCGTGCACCACAACGAAGAGTAGCCCCCGCTCACTGCAACTAAAGAAAGCCAGCACGTAGCAACAAAGACCCAACATGGCCCAAAATAAATAAATTTATTTAAAAAAAAAATTCTTGTTCTCATGAAGGATATAGTCTAGTAAAAAATAGGGGGGAAAAAAGAAAGATAAGAAGACAGAATAGGGCTTCCCTGGTGGCGCAGTGGTTGAGAATCTGCCTGCTAATGCAGGCGACACGGGTTTGAGCCCCGGTCTGGGAGGATCCCACATGCCGCGGAGCAACTAGGCCCGTGAGCCACAACTACTGAGCCTGCGCATCTGGAGCCTGTGCTCCGCAACAAGAGAGACCGCGATAGTGAGAGGCCCATGCACCGTGATGAAGAGTGGCCCCCACTTGCCACAACTAGAGAAAGCCCTCGCAAAGAAACGAAGACCCAACACAGCCAAAAGTAAATAAATAAATAAATAAAATTTTAAAAAAAAAAGTAACTGTACCATTAAAAAAAAAAGACAATAAAAACTCAAAGTATCCTTAATTATTACCTTCTAAGAGATAAATAGAAAAGGAAAATAGAAATGAAAAAGAACTATTGAACAATAAAAGGGATAACAGAAATAAAACAATTAACAGAAGTGTCAGAAGACAATGCAAAGCAATCTCCCAAGGGCAGACCAAACATCAAAGAGATCAATAAGAGGAGAAGGAAGATCAGGGATTAGAAGGTCAGCCCAGGAGTTCTAGCCTCCAAATAAAAGGGGTTCCAGAGAGACACAAGAATGAAGGAAAGGAAACTAAGAATAACACAAAACGTCAGGCCTAGGCTGAAGGGGGCCACCTGGCCCAGGACAGTGATGAGAACGTACGTCATCAACTGATAGATCAGAACATGGGGAACAAGAGAAGCTCCTGTGGGGCCAGATCACACACAGAGACCTGAAGTCACCATGGCATCAGCTTCCACCAGTGCCGGAAACTACACACAATGATGCAACATCTTCAAAATTCTGAGAAAACACTTTTCAGTAGAATTCTATACCCAGCTAAACTAGAAGTTAACTGAAGAGTGAAACAAAGATACTTTCAGAATCAGGGGCAAAAGAAAAATCTAGCTAATGTTTCTTAGTTATCATGAATATGCACTCAACAGAACAAGGAGTGAGCCCAGACAGAGAATAGAGGTCCTGAGCGTAGGGACACGGGGGCGCAGGCGTGCAGGTCCCATGGGGACCAGGACAGAGTGGGGCAGGAAGCAGGATGCCAGGAGCGAAGTCCTCAACAAGGGCCACCACAAGAGGGGTGTGTCAGGGCACGTGCTGGGGTGAGGAGAGAGAGGTTGACAGGAGAGCGACAGGGTTGAGCGAGAAAGGAGTTGTGCTCAGGTACCGTGTGGTTCAGTAACAAACATGTGAGCAGCGGACACTAGTCTAACCAAAAGAAGGTGATGTGATGAAGTTGGGAAATGGAGGGAGAGGAAGCAGTGGTGCAGCGGAGGGGAGAGCCAGCCCTCCCTCGCACCTTCGAGGGAAATCAAATACACACATTTTAAGACTAGCAGCTTAAATGGGCAGTAAATGCCTGAGAAAATAGGATGCCTGAGATGACTGCCCCTTGGAGATGGGGACAAGCAGGACAGGAGAGTGCCTGCTGTCTGATTCTTTAATCAGTAGGCTTAGCTCTTCATCTGGTGTCCTAAAAGGATGGCCACTGTCAAGGGACAAAAATGGTGCAACATGGTGTGTGTAAAAAAAAAACCAAGGAAGGAGACACATCGGGATATCACCTGATTACAGGGTTGGGGACGGGTTGGGGACAGTAAGGCCACAGGAAAAGAGAGCAAAGAAAGCAGAAAGGACAAACTAGGCATTTTACTTGCCTGGAGTACATGATCTCGGGGATGAATCTGGTGAACCCCCAAAAACCGCAGGTAAACTTGCGTCTGTATTAAAATTGCACGTGCACGTGGGTTAAGTGTACTTCTGAGGACTGACTACAGCTCTTGTCAGATGGCCAAAGGAGCTGGTAACCACCACCCCCAAAAGTAAAAACGAGTGATCTGCCAGACTTGAACCCCAAGCAAAGCTCATCTTCTCTCCCGGGACAGCTGCGGCCTCTCCTCCGGCGCACAGCAGGGGACACCGCGAGGCCCTTCTGGACGCAGGAGCGGCAGCGCCCAGTCGGGGAAGGTGTACGAGATGGCTGCTCCCCAGCCCAGGATGGGAAAGACCACAGTCCTTCCAAAAGTAGTCAGGGTGGTCCGCAACGACATCAGGTCCAAGGCCCTGGAACTGTGAATGTCACCTCATAAGCAACAGGGACTTGGCAGGTGGGATTACTTTAAAGAGCCCTTGCTGGGAAAGGACCCTGGGTTCCACACGCAGGTGTGACCACAGGTGTCCTCACGGGAGGGAGGCAGAGGGAGGTGTGAAGACAGGACACAAGGACGGAAGCAGGGGCGCCAGGGCAGTGTGACACGGGGCCCAGGGCCGAGGCATGTAGGACAGCCTCCAGAACTGCGAGGGGTACATTTCTGCCCTTTAAGCCACTAAGCTGGTGGTAATTTGTTACAGCGGTCATGGGAAACGCATACACGTGCTAACTAGAAAGTAAAAGGTTTATGGGAACTCCACCAAAGAAAATGTAAGACGCCCTGGCTTCGCTGTGTTTTGTGTACTTGCTACACAGCATGTGTTAAGTCTTCACTAACACACTCTTTTCTCCTTCATCCTGACCCTTTTGCTTGGCCCGTTTCAGACAAAGACAAGTGTCAAAAGACAATATAATCAGAACGCGAACGTGCTATCACCTCTGCTGTGGGAGATGCGGGCGGGCGGCACGGGCCACTCCTTCCACTGGGCAGCCAGCCTTGACCGCCCTCACCTCCCCCGCCTCCCGGCCGGCCGGCCCCTCCGCCAGGGCCACACTGGTCCCGGCCTCCCAGCCCGCAGCTGTCCTCTGCCTGGCCACTGGCCCCTTCCTCTCAGATGCCCTCCTTCTAGAACGAGGGGGAAGAAGGGCTGCCCTTGACCCTGGGGCGCAGCAGTGTCCAGGCCCCCTCCTCTCGGCTGCGCAGGCCCACTCAGTGCCCGCCTCTCACCTCCTGACCCTGTGCAGGACACTGCCACCCAGCACCCGCCCACAGGTCAGCTCCACACGTCCGTCCAGCCCAGGTCCTCCTCTGCCCATCCCAGCCCACAGGCGGTCACCCAGCGCCTTGGCTGTGGGCGCCTCAGCGATGGGCTGTCCCCATCTGAGCATCCCTGAAGCCCAGGTCCTGTGCCGGCCACCTCGTGCCCGTTATCTCTAGGCCTCAAGACCACTGGGTCGGAAGGCGTTCTGATGAAACCTCACGCTGTGACCACTATGTTTCTAAAGTAAAACTTTAAACATATTCTCTCTACTCACCGCCCTCTCCCCACTGCCTACTTGGGCTCCTGTCTCAGACCTGGGTGCTGGGGGGGTCTCTGGGGAAGCGGCGCCTTGCCCGCAGGCCTCACTGTCCCGCCTGCAGGTCCCCCGGCCTCACAAGGGCCCTTCCCATCACAGCACGTGAAAGTACCTGACACTGACCACGCAGATCCACCCACAACCCTGAGCAGCCTCACAGGCAGGTCCCGTTACACACCCAACCCAGCAATGGGGAAACTAAGGCACAGAGAGGGGGGTCGCCTGCCCAAGGGCTCTGTCTACATCCACAACTCTGGGCTGCTCTGTCTACACTCACAACTCTGGGCCACTCTGTCTACACTCACAACTCTGGGATGCTGTCTACACTCACAACTCTGGGCCGCTCTGTCTACACTCACAACTCTGGGATGCTGTCTACACTCACAACTCTGGGATGCTCTCTGTCTACACCCACAACTCTGGGCCGCTCTGTCTACACTCACAACTCTGGACTACTGTCTACATCCAAAACTCTGGGCTGCTCTCTGTCTACACCCACAACTCGGGACCACTCTGTCTACACCCACAACTCGACCACTCTGTCTACACCCACAACTCTGGGCCGCTCTGTCTACACCCACAACTCTGGGCCTCCCAGTCTCACCCCTCCACCCCTGAGCTGCAGCACGGAGCCTGCACCGGGAAGCCGGCACGGCAATGCACTGCGTTGCTGCAGTGGATTTCCAGAGTTGGGGTCTCTGGAGGCGGCCTCTGGCCAAACAATGCGGCCGCCCGTAAGATCGGACAGGAAACTCGGGAGCCGTGCGGACTCGGCCCGGGGCGCGCGGGCTCGGCCGCCGTCCGAGCGAACGCGGTGGGCACTGCAGGCCCGCGGCTCAGGCCGGCCCCGACCCCCGGCCCTCCTGTCCCGCCAAGGGCCGGCCCCGCGGCGGCCCCACAACCCGGCCGGAGTCGGGCCCGGGAACAAAAGGAGGGCGGCGGCGGCCGGGCGGCCCCGACCCTGAGGAGCCGGCCGCCCCCAGCACCCTCCGCTCCGCTGGGCGGGGCGGACCGCGGAGGGCGCGAGCGCGCGCCCAGAGAAGAAAGAAAGCGGAGGCGGGGCGGCCAGCGCCCGGCCCGCAACCTACCGGCCGCTCGCTCTCCGGCCGCGATCCGCTCCGCCCGCGCGCCCAACGGTCGCCTCCGCTGTCTCCCAGGGCCGAGGGGCGGGGCCGGGAGAGGGCGGGGCCGCAGAGAGGGGCGGGGTCGATGGGAGGTGGGGCGAAAGCAGCGCGTGGGCGGGGCCTAAGGGGCTGTTCGGGGGCGGGGCCAATGCGGGCGGGGCCGTGGACGGGTAGGTATCTCTAGGGGGCGGGGCCATCTGTGGCGGGACCGGTGAGGGGGCGGGGCCTGGTAGGGGAGGGGCTGATGGGGCGGGGTCGAGGGAGGAATGGGACCTCCTGGGGGCGGGGCCGTGAGAGGAGCGGGACCTCCAGGAGGGAGGTGGGGCGGGATCGTGGCCTCCAAGGTCGTGGGAGGCTCTCAGCACGGGGCCGGAGTGCTTGGTCTATGGAGCTGGGACGGGGAGTCCAGTGGACGGGATGGGGGGCGGCGCTTCCACGGGACAAGGGAAGAAGGAGACGAGAGACGGATCTTGAGGGGGCGGATCTTGAAGGGCGGGGACCCCCGGACAGGGGCGGGACTTCCGCTACCCGGGAGACGTGGCGGGTCCTGCTCTGGCTGTGGACGTCCTGCGCCGTCGGCCCGTATCCCCTCCCGCACCGGGTTCTCTCCCGCGCCCACCCCGCCCCCCCGGTCCCGGGAGGTGCGTTGAGACTTCCTCCGCGGCCCGCGTCTCGAGGACCCCGCCCCCTCCTCTCGACTGCCTTCCGCGACCTTGATGATCATCAGACCGCATTCCACCAAGAAATCGCTTTATTTTTGCGGAAGGGAGTGTGGTGTCCCCCGCGGATCACAGCCTCCCCCTAGTCCCCCAACAGGGAGCAGAGGCCAGGCAGGCCAGGCAGGTGCCCAGCACGACCCAGGCTGCCCTGGTGGTCCCCAGGGCGCCTGCTCCCCTCCCACCTGTCCAGACCCTGGGCCTTGTGCCCGGCCGGGGAGGCCGTCCCGGGCTGGCTCTCCTCCCCTCCAGCTGTCTTCTTCCTCAGCGGTCCCTACTCGGGAAGTCCCATTCCCGTTAGTCATAGTGACCGGCCAGAGTATTTTCAGGAAACAGTCTGCTGGGCATTTATTGTACAAGCTAAGTGTGGGGAAAATCAAGCCCAGGGCTCCTGACTAGTCATGCCTTGACTTTCAGTTATGCAGCCGGCACCCAAACCTGGCTGGAGCCTGCTGGGTTGTATATTAAATTGTATATTGTTGTATATTAAATCACCAGCCATCACACTTCCAGCCCCTCGGCTGACTGTGAAAAATCAGAAAATCTTCAGTTATGCTTCATATTCCCTTCAGTGCTCCCAAAAGGGCAGCGGAGGACAAATTTCTCACTACCTGACATGTTGTCAGGATGCATCTTCCCCTTATGTTTGCAAATGAAATAGCTCGATAGCATCTGGGGATGCGGACCTGTGTTGGCAGAAGTGTGCTGGCCATCAGAAGGGCTGCCGTGCTCTGCTGAGGGCAGGTAGTGGGGAGCTCTTGGGCATTGGGGCCAACGGTCTCTACAACAGCACAGCTACGGACTGTGTCCCCCCAACAACTTCACATGTTGAAGCCTATTCCCCAATGTGATGGTATTTGGAGGTGATGAGGTCATAAGAGTGGAGACCCATGAACGTGATTAGTGCTCTTGTAAGAGACCCCAGAGAGCTCCCTCACCTGATGGGCCATGTGAGAACACAGACCAAAGACACCCGTCTGTGAACAAGGAAGCAAGTCCTCACCAGACACTGAATTTGCCCACACCTGAATCTTGGACTGCTAGCCTCCAACGTGCAAGAAATAAATTTCTGTTGTTTCTGAGCCACCAGTCTGTAGTATTATTGGCGTAGCAGTTAACAGGGCGGACGTAGGGTCTTCCATGTGGGGTTTAGATTCGCTCGGCCCTACCTGTGCTCTGAGCCAGCAGAGAGCGCTGGACGCCTCTTATCTTGTCGGCTCAGGTTGCTATGACAGATACCATGGACTGGGGGACGTAGACGGCAAATGTTTATTTCTCACAGTTCTGGAGCCTGGCATTCCGAGATCAAGGTGGGGACAGATCCCTGGTCTGGTGAGCGCCCTCTTCCTAGTTTGCAGATGGCTGTCTTCTCAGATGGCAGAGAGCAGAGAGAGAGGACAAAAGCTCACTCATGTCTCTTCCTATAAAGGCATTAATCCCATCACAGGCACTCCACCCTCATGGCCTGATCACTTCCCTAAGGCCTACCTCCTAACACCATCACCTGGAGGGTAAGGGCTTTAACACATGAACAGTGGGGGACAGCCCAGAGCGGCACTGCTGCAGCCTCCTCTACCTGCATTGGCCAAGCCGGCCTTGCAGAAGGTCTGGGGCGGGTGAACCATACAGCTCTGCTGCATGGACCCCACATCCAGACTCAGAGGAAGCCCCCACCCTGGGGAGTGGGCCCCCTCCAGCCTCCCAAGGGCCAACAGCTGGGCAATAAGAGAACTGAGAAAGAAGGGTCCGGGTTTCACCCGGGGTCAGCTTGCTCAAAGTGGAGCTGTTCACAGGGCAGCCCAGAGACGACCTGCATCACTGAGCAGAAGGCCAGGAGCTGCACCAGCTGTAGGGGCAGTCCCGCATGCCTCCACCCGTCCCTGCAGGCTCTATGCTCTGGGGAGCCCTGGCCGAGGCCGGCAGATCCAGTATAACCCTTCCAGAAGGCAGACCATCAGGAAAGGATTTTGGAACTGGATTCCCAACCTGTGCGAAGACAGCGTGGACCCTGCTGCTGGTGATGAGCAGCATGACAGCAGGAAGCGATTCCACGGTGACCACTCACACCCTCATTCATGGTCACTGGGCTGAGATGCAGGCCGAGGCGTGTTGGGACATGTGAAAACTAACAAAGGGAAACTTCATTTAAAATAGCGTTGGGACTTCCCTGGTGGCCCAGTGGTTAAGAATCCGCCTGCCAATGCAGGGGACACGGGTTCAATCCCTGGTCCGGGAAGATCCCACATGCCGTGGGGAGCAGCTAAGCCTGTGCACCACAACAAGAGAAGCCACTGCAGTGAGAAGCCCGCGCATCGCAATGAAGAGTAGCCCCCGCTCGCCGCAACTAGAGGAAGCCCGCATACAGCAAACAAAGACCCGATGCAGTCAAAAATAAATTTAAAAAAAATTAACAACAACAAAAAATAGAGTTGGGGGGAATTCCCCAGCAGTTCACTGCCGAGGGCACAGGTTCAATCCCTGGTTGGAGAACTAAGATCCCATACGCCCCATGGTGTGGCCAAAAAAAAAAAAAACACAAAACAACAACAACAAAAAAAGCAGACACACAGAAACAAAATTAAAAATAAAATAAAACAGAGTTGGGAAGCCTTGAAGGGGACTTCTTATGCAGTTGGGAGACTGCAGGCCCCATACAGGAAGAGAGTACTTTGCGTCTCCAACAGGAAGGTCACTACTTCCCCAGCAGGAGGAAGCTTTTCTCTTCACCCGGCAATAGCCCAGCCAATGAGAAGCCTCCACTGCTCAGCCAATGAGAAACCATCACCACCCTTAACCGCGGCTTTCCTATAATGGACTTTCAAAGCTGCCCCTCCCACCTTCCTCCCTTTTACTCTATAAAGTTCCTCTCCTTTGTTTACTAGACTTGCTCATGGTTTTGCCATAGCTTGCACGTCCCGAACTGCAATTCCTCCGCTGTTCATGAATGAACTTGTTTTGCTGGTAAAATAACTGACTGGGTATTTTATTTTCAAGGTTGGCAGAGGTAAGTGACTCTGACCCGTCGACACCTGCCGGCTGCATTCCCAGTCTATATTACTAACCCCTTTGTCTCCACAAGGAGCCCTATGCGGGGTGATAAAGCGTATGGTCACTTAGCCTAAGGAATGTTCTCTGGAGAGCACAGCACATCCAGGGGCTTGGCAGTAGCTGCCTTGCAGGCTGACGCTGACAGTGGAGGTGCTGCCATGGCTGGTCCCTCATGTCACAGCTCGGAAAGGTGGTGGAGCCACTGGAGTGGGCAGCCTGGCGGGGCCTGACCCTTGGGGGTCTGTGGTGATGGTGTTCTTGGGGCAAGAAAGATGGGCGGGTCACTGGGTGCTGGTCATTTTCCACAATTAAGGGAAAGGAGGGCTGGTGAGCAGGAGGCTGCAGCAGCGGTCCTGATGGAGAGCCGCAGCCCCTCCTCCGCCTCTAGATCTCAGTTCAGGGGCTCAGAGCCCTTCTGCAGAAGGACCTGCAAGGCCACTGTGAGTCTAGCCCTCCAGCAGGCCCCGCACAGGTCACCACTAAGCAGGGGGAGGGTGCTGGGAGCTGACGCGGTGCCACGCAGCCCCTCCCCGCGCCCTGAGCCATTGCCGGAAGGCCGGCGGGCACACACTGCCAGGCTGCTCTCCCCAGCCTGCGTCTGCTGTACCATCCCTGCTCAGAATCTCCCGGGGACCCCACCGTCTGCAGGAAGACATCCACTGTCTGAGTCCAAGGCTGGCATTCCAGGCTCCCCTCCACAAGGCCCCTTCCTGCCTTGCGAGAAGTCAAGGGGACGGGACCTTGGGCCTTACAGCCAGGCACCCTTGGTGTAGCCAGACACAAGGCCAGATCAGAGCTCCAGTGGTCAAGCAACTAGCGGGGTCCAAGGTCCTCTCCACCCTCCTGAGCCGGTTCTCGTCCCGCCTGCCTGTCCTTGACCGGCCTGCTGGGAAGCGGCTCCCACACCCATCACCTGTCACACCCGCCTCCACCCCACACACCCCTCCCATGCACCCACCAGACCCATACACCCACCTGCCACCGTCCCAACATTCTGTAAAGGGGTCAAGTTCAGGTCTGCCCCACACCCCCAAACTACCCCCCTCCACCCTGGAGCTCCTGGACAGGAAGGACCATCAGAAGGGTGGGAGTGCCCATGCATACCAGGCACGTGCTAGGCTGGGGGACACAATGTCCGGGACAGGAGAGGCTCCAGGAACTCCAGGTGGACCAGCCCAGCAGGTGCCATGGCCCATGGGGGCCGTCGGGCAGAGAGGCCTGCAGGGCCACTTCAGGAGGAGTTTGGGAACCACGTCCAGGATACTAGGCAGCTGTGTTTCCAGAAGAGCCCTTGGCTGGGTGGAGGGACAAAGGAAAGGGGCAGCGGTGGTGATGCTGGGGAGTGGGGACAGTGCCCCGACCTTGGGGAGGGACAGGGCCCTGGGAAAGGAGCAGCAGTGGGTGTGAGAGACTGGAGGCCGTGGTGTAGGCAAGGGAGGGGCAGGGGCGCTGGGCCAAGACCCAAGAGGCAAGGCTGGTGTGGAGCCCAGCGGGTTAGGGCAGCTGGGGGACCCCAGCGAGTTAGACATGGGGCTGAGTGCCCCAGCTCGGGCCCTGCTCACATGTTGTCCCCACCTGAAATCCCCGAGTGGCCCCTCGTGAGCCCCTCCCTTGCAGGCAGGCAAGCTGACCAGCCCCGAAGGTCTGCAGAACCCACCCTCCCTCCACCCTGTGTTTTGGAATTCATTAGGATCAGTGAACAGACGAAATAACTCAAGTGAAGCACTATGTTGTTTTTAACCAGAACACATGAAATTAATTAAATAGAGCATATTGTCGCTAAATAGAACTTGTATTAATTAGGGACATTGTTACCAAATAGAGTATGCACTAATGAAACAGACCATATTGTTACAGAAACAGGACGTATAATCAACCAGAACACACTGCCCCCCCCGAAGGATCGCGGGGCTGCTGGTGGGCTGGGGACTGGCGGCCCGGCCTCAGCCAAGTTCATGGAGCAGGAAAGGGAGGCCCCTGCGCAGCGCGAATGTCCCCTCCTGGGCAGTCCCCACTTTGAAATGTCTCTTCTCCACCAACCGCCTAAACACACTGGAACGGAACCCCTCCTGCTGGAAAAATACCTACGGGGGGACAATGTACGTCAGGAGATTGTGTTTTCCTCCACAGGAAATCGACAAGAAATAAATCAGAAACACCCCCTCAAGACAGGAAAACGTCGGGGGAGTCATTTCTGAACGTTGCACTTTGAGTCCCACAGCGTTTCCGAGACGGCTCGGCGGTGGCCTCGGTGAGCAGGCAGCGTCTGGAACTCACCTTTAAGACCAGGACTTGGAACGGCGACGTCCCCTTTCTGATCGCTCTCTATGGTGTGCACGAGCCCATGCTCCTGGCGCAGCGAGGCCGCATCCTGGGGAGCCTCCGGGCCTGTGCAGAATTCCCCTGGGCAGGCTGAGCACCAGGTCAGGGCGCCTCTGGGCGCAGGCACCCCGGGTGCTTCCCCGGCCTGGCCTCTCTACTCCGCCGGCCCCGCTTCTGCCCGTTCACAGCCATGGGTGGGGACCCGGGCTCCCGGAGATGGTGCCAAGCCTTCTCCAGGGTGCGGCGCCGGGCCGGGCCTCCAGCCTTGGGGCGCACTGCCCTTCGTGCCTCCTGAGCTGCTCTGAGCTTCGGGAGTGCTCAGTACGCGCCGTGGCCCTGCAGGGCCCCCAGAGGAGCTGGAGCGCGGCCACGGGGCGCGCGAGGCTGTTCCCGCTGTTCCCCGGGAGGAATGTCGCGAGGCCGGCAGGGTCGCCCTGTCCGTCATGCGCCCTCCTCTATCTGGGACCCGGACACCCTCGGACCCACGCCACCGAGCTCAGGTCCGGGGCAGGTGGGGGACAGGCGCGTTCCTCAGGACAGCTTCCTTCTCAGGCTGCGGGGAGCCCTGCGTGGGATCAGGGCGCCAGGACGCTCGCACCAGCCGAGGAACAAGACCCCACGCCTGCCTGTAAGGCCGCCCACGTCCACCTCCAGGGACGACAAAGCCCCAGGGTAACCTCTCAGTAAGGACCCGGAGCCTCCCACCCCGCTCCCCACCCCGTGCTGGCGCCCCTCAGACGGGTGCTTCCTGCGTTTTCTATGGAGACAACAGGGGTTCTGCGTGGGGAATTTTTTGGCATCACCTAGTCAGCCGGCCTCGTGGAGTGGGTATTATTAGTATTATCCCACCTGTCAGGTGATGAGACCGAGCAGGAGGGAAAGCCCCCAGCCCCACCACGGGCAGGCCAGAGCCAGGGTCCATCTGCATCCGGGTGACAGTGTGACAGCTACGATGGATGAGTAAGGGGGCGGGGAAGTGCCGAGGGGGAGCTTACAAAGGCGAGACAGCCGGACCGCTTGTCCACTGGAGGGAGTGGAGAAGGGTTTGAGGAGAGATTCTTTGGGGTGTCCTGCTGCGGGTCCCACCCAGCATGGGGGAGACTTGATGCCTCCTCCACATCCAGG
Organism: Lagenorhynchus albirostris; assembly: GCF_949774975.1. Lineage (NCBI taxonomy): Eukaryota > Metazoa > Chordata > Mammalia > Artiodactyla > Delphinidae > Lagenorhynchus > Lagenorhynchus albirostris. The sequence continues at coordinate 146,138,659 of NC_083098.1, forward strand.
TGTCACTCTGTGTCCTGTGTCCCGGGCCACCAAGCCCATCCCACACCCTGACTGTGTGTGCACAAGGATGTCCAGGAATCCCGTGGACCATGTGTGGGGCCAGCATCACTGTCCTGTCTGCCTGCCACCCCAAGAGGCAGAGGGCCCACAGCAAGGACAGGAGTGAACCCTGATTCCTCAGGGCCGAGGAAGGAGGGGGTGTCCGGGGGAGTCCCCACCCGTCCACCCGTGGACTCACCCAAGGACCCATGGAAGTACCTGCAGAGATAGGAATGTTGTACCGGCAGGCCCAGACCCCAGAAGTTCCCTCAGTCCTCTCCCTCTCCCCCACCCCCTCCATTCCACCTGCAGGGACAGAAATGGGGGCGACTAGGGACTTCCCTGGTGGTCCAGTGGGTAAGACTCCCAATGCATGGGGCCCTGGTTCAGTCCCTTGTAGAGGAACTAAATCCCACATGCATGCTGCAACTAAGAGTTTGCATGCCGCAACTAAGAGTCCACGTTGCACAACTAAGAAGTCTTCATGCTGCAACTAAAGAGCCTGCGTGCCACAACTAAGACCTGGCACAGCCTAAATAAATAAATAAATATTAAAAAAAATTTTTCTTTAAAAAAAAAAGAAAAGAAAAACAAACTGTGGCAACTAGCTGGGGCACAGTGGGAGAAGGAGACTGGGGAAAGGGAAACGCTCACCTCGCCCCTTCCCAGGATTCCAGCCCCCGGCTGGCCCAGGGCAGGAGGGTTTGATTTGCTTTCAAGTATCTCAGACTTGATATCACTGATTTGGACTGATTCTGAATTGAGACTATATTCGCCACTTAAGTGATGGAAAGCTAGCTGCTTTTTATGTAAGAGTGAGCGGAAAACCCTAATGCCACCAGAAAGTTTTAGGGACCTAGGAAGTTTGCCCCCCTGCACGGGCTGCGACGAGAAAGAGGGAGAAAGTAAAGAAAGTTGCATTTTGGTTCTATGGTGAGAAATGCTTTTCCCACCCACCAACTGCATAGGAAATAAACGTTTCAGACTGCAGGGTGAAGGTCTGACCTTTCCCTTTTATGAGGACCAGCTGTCCCAGTTCACCTGGGCCTTTCCAGGCTTTAGCATCGGAAGTCCTGCGTCCCTGGATCCCCCGCAGCCCTCAGTCCCCCCACCTCTGACGGACATCACGAATAACCAGGGAGACACCCAGGCTGGACAAAGGCACTGCCTCTCACACCTAAAGGAATCTGGACTCTGCACGTTTCCCAGTTAGTCCTGTGATGGGATTTCCTGGCTCGCCCGAGAGGCAGTCCCTAGCCCGGGGCTGCGGGATGTCTCTGCTAATATGGCAGCGATAGGGCAAGAACTGAGAAGGAATAGACGATTCCACAAAGTCCTGCCTGCGCCCTGGGCACCCCCAAGAGCAGGAAGTCTCGGAGTTTTCACACGCTTTTCAATCTCACCCCTTTCAGATCCAAGGTGACAGGGTGCATTTCCGGGCCTTCCCTCCCTGAGGAGCAGGGGGCCTGCTGGGGCCCCAGGACAGGCTGTGTCCACCCATGAGAGACATGGCCTCCTGGGGAGGCTGCTATGATTCCTTTGCTTTAAAAAGGAAAGGAACCCACCCAACCACCCACCCATCAGACGACCACCTGCCCACCCAGGGTCAGATCCCGGGCCTGCGTGCCTGTCTCAGGGGGCCTGTGCTCCCCTCTGTGTGAGACTAAGGGGAGTGTCTCACCTGAGGCCAAAGGGTCCCCGGGCCTCGTCCTCTTGAATCCAGGTTCCTCTAGGGCCGTCTCGGAGCCCCGCTGGTCAGTGCTGCGTTGGACATTCATGTCAGGGTCCTGAGACAGGTGGGACCTTCCAGGTGGGTGACTTGAGTGTCTGCAGCTGTGGCTCATACATAGGCAGGAACTCTAAGGGCTGGTGCTGTGGTCTGAACGTTTGTGTCCTGGAGGTGGATGGTCCTGAGGGTGGGGCCCCCATGAATAGGATTAGTGCCCTTTGAAAAAAGACCCCCCCCCAGGGAGCTCCCTCACCCCTGGTGCCACGTGAGCACACAGCAAGAAGACAGCCACAGTCTATGAGCCACGAAGCGTCACCAGACACCAGATCTGCCAGCGCCTTGATCTTAGACGTCCAGCCTCCAGAAATGTGAGGAATAAAAGATTGGTGTCTAAGCCCCCAGTCTATAGGAGTTTTTAAAAGCTGCCTGGGACACCAGGACCCAGGGGCAGGGTCCCTGCCAGCCTTCAGCTCTTCCACAGCATCCCTAATACTCAGGGCCCCCGAGTCACAGTGCAGATGGGAACCACACACCACATCTGCCTGAATACTAATAAATATAACTGAAGCCAGTAAAATGTTCAATAAAATGCCTTCCTTCTGTCCTTCCACCTTGACAAAATTCCTAAAAAACAACAAAATTGAAAAAAAAGAGCTGAAGCTATGGGTTTTTCTCCAATTTTTTTTTTTTTTTTGGTAAAATAGACAAACATAAGGAATTCCCTGGTGGTCCAGTGGTTGGGACTCTGTGCTTCCACTGCCAGGGCCTGGGTTCAATCCCTGGTCAGGGAAATAAGACCCCGCAAGCCACAAGCCGCGCAGTACAGCCAAAAAAAACCACAAAAAAGCAAATATATTCACCATCTTAACCATTTTTAGGTGTACAGTTCAGTGGTGTTAAGTGCATTCACACTGTTGTACAGCCGTCCCCACCATCCATCCACAGAACTTTTTCATCTTCCCAAACTGAAACCTGTCCCCATTAGACATTCACTCCCCATCCCCCTGCCCTGGCCCCACCATTTTACTTTCTGTCTCTGTGAATTTGACTCCTCTAGGGACCTCATATTAGTGGAATCATACAGTATTTGTCTTTTCGTGACTGGTTTATTTCACTGAGCATAATGTCTCAAGGTTCATCCATGTTTAGCATGTGTCAGAATTTCCTTCCTCTTCAAGGCTGGCTAATATCCTATTGTAGGATGGACCACATTTCGTTTATCCATCCATCCATCCACCCATTCACGGACACTTGGGCTGCTCCCACCTTCTGGCTGTTGTGAATGATGCTGCTGTGGACATGGGGGTACAAGTATCTATTCCAGTCCCTGCTTTCAATTCTTTTGGGTTTACACTCAGAAGTAGAATTGCCGGGTCAGATGATAATTCTGTTTTTAATTTTTTGAAGAACCGCCACACTGTTTTCCACAGCGGTATTTCACAACCCACAAACACTGCACGAGGATTCCAATTTCTCCACATCCTTACCAACACATATTATTTTCTGTTTTTTGTTTTTTATTTTTTTATGGCCATTCTGATGGGTGTGAGGTAGTACCTCATTGTGGGTTTGATTTGCATTTCTCTGATGGTTACTGACGTTGAGCATCTTTTCAAGTGCATGTTGGCCATTTGTATATCTTCTAAAGCTCTGGTTTTTATATGACCACACAATATCAAATTATCAAAACTATGTATTGTTGCTTATGTCTAGGGACTTTGATGGGTCAACTGTGAATGGATGAGTAATAACAGAAAAAATACACTATTCATGAATGATTAATTAAATGTTATTTATGATAAATATCATAAATGATAGTTATTACAAAAGTAACTTTTCCTGCCTTCATTTCAGCAAAATCTGTAATTATGTTGCTACAATTCAGATTTCCACATAATTTGTGTTGTATTTTCAATTTGAAGAAACTTTTCTCTGCTGAGGCAGAAGCAAACATAACTGTGACTAAAATTCTTAGAGCAAATATTTATAGTTGGAAAAGAACCACAGATTTTACGTATCATGTTCAAATATTATGGGGTGGCGTACGAGACATTATTGTTATCACAGAAATTATTACAAACTACTTTAATCTCATCATAGAAATCACTATAACATAGGAAGATTTTCACCATCTCTTAAAACTACATCTAGCTTCACAGAGTATTTCGAAAGTTCTTATTTCAAATTTTCCATGTTGAGATATTATTTTTAAAATACCAAAATATTACTCAATTTATTCAAATCTCTCTTCAATTGAGATCATTTCTTAATCTAAAATGACAGAAGCTAGGGCTTCCCTGGTGGCACAGTGGTTAAGAATCTGCCTGCCGGGCTTCCCTGGTGGCGCAGTGGTTGAGAGTCCGCCTGCCGATACAGGGGACACGGGTTCGTGCCCCGGTCTGGGAAGATCCCACATGCCGCAGAGTGGCTGGGCCCATGAGCCATGGCTGCTGAGTCTGCGCATCCGGAGCCTATGCTCCGCTAGGGGAGAGGCCACAACAGTGAGGGGCCCGTGTACCACAAAAAAAAAAAAAAAAAAAAGAATCTGCCTGCCAGTGCAGAAGACATGGGTTCGAGCCCTGGTCTGGGAAGATCCCACATGCCGCAGAGCAACTAAGCCCGGGTGCCACAACTACTGAGCCTGCACTCTATAGAGTCCACAAGCCACAACTACTGAAGCCTGCTCACCACAACTACTGAAGCCCGCCTGCCTAGAGCCCGTGCTCTGCAACAAGAGAAAGCCCGCACACAGAAACGAAGACCCAACACAGCAGCGAGGGGGGCCACTCTTCATCGCGGTGCGCGGGCCTCTCACTATCGCGGCCTCTCTTGTTGCGGAGCACAGGCTCCAGACGCACAGGCTCAGTAGTTGTGGCTCACGGGCCCAGTTGCTCCGCGGCATGTGGGATCCACCCAGACCAGGGCTCGAACCCATGTCCCCTGCATTGGCAGGCAGATTCTCAACCACTGCGCCACCAGGGAAGCCCTAATGGAACTTCTTAAATAAACAATTCACAGCTTTGGTGTCCAGTGTCCACCCTGCTGGGGGTCTGCAATGAGGGTCCCTTGTCGCAGTCAGGTCCCGTGCCACATGCACTTACATGTACGGGGCTATGGACACTCCGTGTTGCAAATGCTCCTCAGCTCTCAGGGAAACTGCAGCAAATGCTCTGCTAACTTCTGAGAACCTCTGGAAACAAGCGTGAATAGAAATAGGAAGGAAAGCAAGGCAAACGGACATCAGCACTGTCGGGAAACAGCATTTATTATGTGAGAATCTATGGTGTTCACTCCACCTGCGAGGAAGGATTTGACAAATGTGTGAATTTGTCTTCTATCTTAACTTAAGCACTTTCAATGTGGAGCATAATAAGGAAAGAAAATGGTGCTTCCTCCACCTCGGGTGTAGAAGGTGGCAAAGGCTTCCACGCCCATGGTAACAACAAGAAAAATCCAGGGAAAAAAATAATTATACTTTTCTATGGGGTTAGTAGACCAGTAGGTACAAGGAAACTTTTATGAACTGAGTTCCGGAGAAAGACAGCTCTTCATCAAGAACAGACTGCAGTAACAGATACACACGACTGTATATAAAATAGATAAATAACAAAGACCTACTGTATAGAACAGAGAACTATATTCAGTACCTTGTAATAACTTATAATGGAAAAGAATCTTAAAAAAAAATCTGAATCACTTTGCTGTAGAACTGAAACACTGTAATTCGACGATACTTCAATTAAAAAACAAAAACAAAACTAATTTATGGTGATGGTTGCATCACTCAGTAAAGTTACTTTAAAAAATCATTAGGATATGTTTATGTATGACTGATTCACTTTGTTGTGGAGCAGAAACTAACACACCATTGTAAAGCAATTATACCCCAATAAAGATGTTAAAAAAAAAAAAAAACATTAGGGAATTCCCTGGCAGTCGAGTAGTTAGGACTCTGCGCTTTCACTGCCGTGGTCCCAGGTTCAATCCCTGGTCGGGGAACTAAGATCCCACAAGCCTCGTGGCACAGCCGAAAAAAATTGTTAAAATGTATAACTTGAAATGGATGAATATTATGACAAGTAAAAATACCTCAATAAAAAAATTTTATAGAATGGATAAATAACAAGGTCCTACTCTATAGTTGCATAGGGAACTATATTCAATATCCTATGATAAACCATAATGGAAAAGAATATGAAAAAGAATATATATATACATATTTTATACACATATATATAAAACTGAATCACTTTGCTGTACACCAGAAACTAACACAACATTGTAAATCAACTGTACTTCAATAAAATAAGTTAAAAATGTAAAAAAGAAAACAAAAACAAGAACAGACTATGGCAGCAACGTCCACACCTGGCACAGGAGTCTGGTCAACATAACAGTGGACAGAGGAGCTGGGATGGAGAGAAACCAGCCGTGTTAGATGACAAATCACCAAGTCCCACCCAGACTCAAATGTTGTAAAGCAAGTGAAAGGAGAGGCTTGACAGCAGGTGTGTCCCAGTTCCAGAGCCACCTTGACTCTTGTAGGAATCTGAATGATAGGCTCCCCACCCAAACTGAGGAAACAGCTTGCCTTCTGTGGGAAATAAACAGAACAAAATCAAAACAAAACATTACATATCAGTCACCACTGTTCATTTGCACACAATGTCTCCAATGGAATAAAAATTTATAAGAAACGTGAAAAAGCAGAAAAACTTGACCTATAATCAAAAGAAAACACAGTCAAAAGATGTAGACCCCAGATAATCCAGGAATTGAAATTAACAGACACATAATGTTAAAAAAATTATGAATATGTAGGAGAATTTACAGAGAAAGAAATAATAGATAAAGAGATGGGGCATTTCGGAAGACAAATGGAAACTCTAAAATCTCAAAAGAAGTTTAATAACTGAAAACTACAGTATCACAGTACCTGAAATAAAAAATGATTGGCTAGGCTTCTAGACACTGAAAAAGAAAATTTCAGTGAACTTGAAGACAGATCAATATGAATAATCTAAACTAAACCACAAAGAGAGAAAAAAGACTGAGTAAAAGGAAAAGAGTGCTGTGGCCTATGGGATGATACAAAGTGGTGTGACATATGTGTAACTGGAGTCCCAGAAAGATAAAATGGGGGAAATACATTAGAAGAGATAGCAGCCAAGGTTTTCTCAAATTTGATTTTTAAAAAAAATCAATCCATAGATCTCCAAATTCAACAAACTCCAAACAGGATAAATACTAAGAAAACATACCTAGACACAAATTGTTGAAAACGAAAACTAAAATCTTAGAAACATCTAGAGAAAAAAATATTACATACATTACCAAAATAATAAAAATGAGTGAGTTCTTATCAGAAACAAAGGAAGCCCCAAGACAAAAGAGCAACACTTTTAAAAGACTGGGAGGAAGAATTGTCAACTGAGAAGTCTAGATCCAGTGAAAATAGCCTTGAGAAATAAAGGCACAATAAAGGCATTTTCAGGTAAACAAAAGTGAATCCGTTGCTAGTAAACACATGCTGCAAGAAATGCCAAATGAAGTTCTTTGGCTGAAGGGAAATGATGCCAGATGGAAGCCTGGATCTACACGAAGGAATGAAGAGCACTAGAAATGGTAAATATGTGTGTAAATAGGAAAGACCCATTTCCCTGTTTTTCCTTTCTTTAAAGGACAATTGAACATTTAAAGCAAATATAATAACAATGTTTTATGAGGTTTATAATAAAAGTACATGTAAATTATACGCAACAGTAGCACAAAAGATGGGAGGGAAATGGAATTGTATGTTGAAAGGTCTTTACATGATACGTGAAGTAGTATAATATGATTTCAAAGTAGATTAAGGGGGACTTCCCTGGTGGTGTAGTGGTTAAGAATCCGCCTGCCAATGCAGGGGACACAGGTTCAATCCCTGGTCTGGGACGATCCCACATGCTGTGGAGCAACTAAATCCGTGCACCACAACTACAGAGCCTGCGCTCTAGAGCCTGCAAGCCACAACTACTGAGCCCGCGTGCCACAACTACTGAAGCCCGCGTGCCTAGAGCCCGTGCTCCACGATAAGACAAGCCACCGCAATGAGAAGCCCGCACATGGCAATGAAGAGTAGCCCCCACTCACCGCAACTAGAGAAAGCCCATGCGCAGCAATGAAGGCCCAATGCAGCCAAAAATAAATAAATTTTAAAAATATTAATTTAAAAAAAGATTTAATAAAAAAGTAGATTAAGGATACATATTAGAATCCCTAGAGCCACCTCTAAAAAAATAATTCAAAGAGCATTGTAGCTAAAGAGCCAATGGAGGAGATAAAATTTTTTAAATTTTAAATCAGTTAATCCAAAAGAAGATAGGAAAGGGAGAAATAAAAGAGCAAAGAACCAATAGGACAAACAGAAAACAATTAGTAAGATTACAAGTAGACTTAAACCTACAATATCACTAATTACATTAAATATAAATAGGCTAAACACTCCAATTAAAAGGCAGGACATGTCAGACTGGATTTTAAAAAAACCTGCTATATTCTAGTTTAACAGAGACACACTTTAAATAGAAAAACACATTTAGATTGAAAGTGAAAGGATAGAAAAAGAAATACCATGGGAAAATAGCCATAAGAAAGCTGGAGCGGCTACATCTTCAAATATTTGAAGCAAAATTGTGAGAACTAAGAGGAGACAAAAATAATAGACAAATAATTTAATAGATTTATAGCAATATTTTAACATTTTTCTATCATAAATTGATGAAAAATCAAAATAATCAGGAAGTGTATAGAAGACTACACCCATCAGCTACAGAATACAGATTGTTTTCAAGTGTACATTAAACATTTTCCGAGAGACAACATATGCTGGGCCATAAGATAAATCTTGTTAATTTTAAAGGACTGAAGTCATACAGCATATATTCTCTGACAACAGAAATCAATAATGATACCTAGAAAATCACTCAACTTTTGACAATTAGGTAACACACTTCTAAATAATCCAAAGGTCAAAGAAGAAATCACAAGGGAAATTAGAAAAATATATTAAACTGAATTGTAAAAAACTCAGTATATCAAAAATTGTGGTTTCAATTTCAAGTGTTTAAACAGACAAAAAGTGGTTTAAAATTAATGATCTAAGCCTTACATTAAGAGGCAAGAAAATAAAGAGCAAATTAAACCTAAAGTAAATGAAGGAAAGGAAGGAAATAATAAAAATAAGAGCAGAAATTAGCAAAATACAGAAGAGCCAAACCGCAGGGAAAACAAACAAACAAGAGAGCCAAAAGTTGGTGTTTCAAAAAGATTAATACAATTTGTCAAACCTTAGTAAGACAAATGAAGGTCAGAGGGAAACACAAACTACTAATATCAGGAATATCGTTACAGGGCCCACAGATATCTAATGGATAGTAAGAGGGTTGTATGAACAACTTGATGACAATAAACTTGCCAATACATTTTTATATAAAAATAGAAAAATTCATTTAAAAACACAACAAAAATTACACAAGAGGAAGTAGAAAGTCTGACTACCCCTATATCAGTTAAATAAATTGAACAAAGAATTAAGAATCTTTAAGGGAAAATGTGCTGATGTCTGTGATTTAGGAATGCATCAAGAAATAAGATGGTGTGATGGATAGATATCTGCTAAGGAAAGTACAGCAAGATGTTAACCTAGGAAATGGATGTGACTGTTCATTATACAATTCTGTCCACTTTTCTGAGTGGTTGACATTTTCATAATAAGTTTTTAGGGAAAAAAGCCAGCATTTTCCATATAGAAAGTTACCAACAAATAAAATCCCAGAACCATACGTTGTTGGAGTGAATCAAATATTTAAGGAAGAAATAGCACCATTCCTACACAAACTTTTTTGGAAAACAGAGAAAGTTGGAACACTTTGGAACTCATTTTGTGAGGTCTGCATAACTCTGACACCAAAACTTCACTAGGACATAATGAGAAGAGGGAAAGTACAGACCCATGTCCTCATGAACATAGATATAAAAATCCTCAGCAAAATATTACTATAAATAAAACCATGAACAAGTATGGCTTATCCCAGCAATGCAAGGTTGATTTAACATTTGAAATGCAACCCTTATAATTCACCACATTATCAAAATAAAGGAAAAAAATCTTGCAATTATCTCAATAAATGCTGAAAAAGCACTTGTCAAAATTCACTACACATTTGTGATTAAAAACTCTAAACAAACTAAAAATAGAAGGCAATTTCCTCAATTTAATAAATTTAGAGCATCTATGAAAAACCTATAGCTAACATCACACTCATTGGTAAAAGACAATTTTCCCCCTTAGCTCAGGAATGAGGCAATGATGCCACTCTCATAACTTCTTTTCAACATTGTCCTAGAGGTCCCAGCCAGAGGAATAAAGCAAGAAACAAAAATAAAAGGCATACCTGTTACAGGACAAGAAGCAAATTGCCTTTATTCACAGAAAACCTGGTTATAAACCTGGAAAGTCCTAAGGAACTTATTTAAAAAGCTATTAGACTAATAAGCAAGTTTGGCAGGGTTGCAAGCTACAGATACAAACGACAATTGTATTTCTATATACTACCAACAAATAATTGGAGAATTTACATACTGAGGAATAGATTTAATGAAGTATGCATTAGATTTCTCCAAAGGGAGCGATATATCACGTTCAAAAATTGCAAGATTCAATATTGATTGGTAACATGTCAATTCTCTTCAAGTTGATCTATAGATCTATGCTGTGTCAATCAAAATTCAGCAGGCTTTTTTTTTGGATACAAACTGACAAGCTGATTTAAAATGTATAAGGAAATGCAAAAGATCTGTAGTAAACAAAACAATTTCAGAAAAGAAGTAAAGTTGGAAGATTCACACTATCTGACCTCAAGACTTTCTATAAACTACAGTCAGTAATCATGATGATGTGGACATTTGACCAGCAGAACTGAACGGAGTCTAGAAATTAGACCCACTCGTGTTCAGTGAATTGATTTTTGACAAAGGCACCAGAAAAATTCCGTGGGGGGATGTGTTGGAGTAACTGGATAACCATGGAGAAAAATGAACCTTGATATCTAACTCACATCATACACAATAATTAATCTGAGTTGGATCAAAGATCCAAACATCATCACAGCTGCTAGAATAGGATGTGGGAAAATAAATTCATGACCTTGGTGAAGATTTCTTACACCACAAAAACTCTAGCCATAAAAGAAAAATGTTAGGTAATTTTGATTTTATCAAAAGCAAAACCTCTGCCTACCTAAAGGCACCATTAACTTATAATTTCCACCCCGGTGGTGTCACAGGTCTGGATGGAATCACTCTCCCACCCGCGCCCACCCACTTCAAACAACTGAAAACTGGACCAAACACGTGAAACGATGGTTTTCGGACACTGGACTGCAATCCTGAGAGGAGAGACACGAGTGGGTGAGCATCACGACTCCCAGATCCCTCAGAGGAAGCTCCTCGTGGCCCACCCTGTGGGCGCCAGGGTGGGGTGGGCTCTGGCCTTGGGGGGAAGGAGCTCGGATCCAAGCGCGTCGGGGGCTGCCGATGGGTGGACCTGGGCCCGGGATGCATCTTCAGGAGGGAAATACACTGAGCTTGGGGCCCAAAGTCCGGGATGCAGGCTCTAGTCCACAGGACTGGGTGCGCCCATCACCTCCCAGCCTCCAGGGCGGCCCCAGAGCATCGGCCAGCCCGCCCTGCGCCCCCCTGCACGGACGCCTGCAGCCACCCCCTCCGCACAGTGGTGGAGTGTTACTATCCTTGGCTGTAACCTGAGCAGCTGCCCATTAAAATTCCATTAGTTTCGAAGGCTTGAGCTGCAGTTGATATTTCTAATTATTGTGAAATTAAAATTGTCCCTATAATTTAAGGATAATTGCAGGAGATGCCAGCTGGCATCCCGGGGAGCCGCACTGTTCCCGGAGAACTTGGAAGGGCTCTTGAAAGTTCTCTGAACAGGAAAAGACGAAGGCGTTTTGGAAAATAAGGGAGGTGGGGGTCAGGCATGAAGCCGGAATCTAAATTTCAACAGTAATGGGCTTTTGTGAGCTGAGCTCGTGGCCTGAGGGGCAAGCAGCTGGGGAGAGGCGGGCCCCCAGACCCCCGGCAGCCTGAGCTGTGGGCTTGACAGGAGTAGTAACACACCACACACCGAGTAATAAGATGGGAAAGTTCCAGAAGCTGGTGGAAAGCTTGGGGGGCGAGGCCTGCATTGAGGGCACTTTGTGGATGTGAAATGAGACAGCAGCTGGAGCAGGAGGGAGGGCGGGGTCCGTGTGCCGGGCCCTCCCCGGGGAGCGAGGCCCCCACGCTGTCTGTGGCCTCTGAGATGAGAGCAGCCCGGGACCCCGGGGCCCTGCCCACACCTGCGGCCCTCCCGGCCTCCCCTATCCCGACTCGGGGACCCCATACACGCATGGCGTGAGGGGCCTTGGCCCTAGGATGCTGCGTGCCCCCCGGGCTCCCCTTCTGCTGTTGGGGCCTTGCTCAAGGTGCCAAGAGGGCCCAGCTCTCACCAGGGTTCTGCACGTATTCCCCCCATCCCCCCAGCGCTGCCAGCCTGCCTGTGTGTGTCTGCCTGCCAAGGTGGGCCAGGTGGATGGCAGTCTGGCCACACGATCCCCGTGACATGGCGCGTGTCACCGGCTTTCCAGCGGCAATGGGTAGGCCCTCGTGACCCCTCTGCCCCCCATTCAGCTGCCTCCACTTGGCTGGTACATTGTTCCAGGAGCCGCTGTTGCCAATACCCTTTCCCCTTTCTGGTACTAAATTCTCTGTTAAAAATTGAGTTTGGCTGCAAAAAACAGAGGCCGGAAATAACACTGACATGGGATGGAATTTTATTTCTCTCTCACATAAGAGAAGCCAGGCCCACACAGCAGCTTCACGGCGCAGGCAGATGCCAGGGCCCTCAGTCTTTCTGCTCTGTTGGGCTTGTGGCTTTCATCCTCAAGAGGGCCTCATAGTCCTGGAAGGCTGCTGGAGAGCCAGGCATCTCCTCCATCTCCCCTGTTGCTGGGCAGGAAGCAGGAGAAAGTGGGGAAAGGGCAAGAAAAACCCACATACCTGCCTATTACTTTCTTAAGGACGTTTCCTAGAATTTGCACCTAACTTCCTCAGATGCCTTACTTGCCACCCTAAATTGCAAGGGACTTTGGTCAGATTTAGTTGGAACATTGTTGCCCAGAATAATATAAGCATTTTGTCATTGAGGAAGGAAAGCATGGATACTGACGGGCCTTTAGCGGCTCTGCCACGAGGGAGGGGAGGGAGGGTCTTCCGTGCGTTGTCTGTTACAGGGGAAACCTGAATCAACCTTGACACCAAACAGCAGAGATCTGAATGAAGGAACTGAGGTCTGTCCTCAGCTCCTCAAGGGCAGGGACACAGTATCACAGCACCTGAACCTGAGCAGGTGCCCCCAAAATGCCATGGAACCAGTTCCCCAAAATGGCTCACGTGGCCAGTTACACTGCACCAGACAAACTGGAACAGCTGAGACAGCTGTGTCTCTCCCCTGCTGCGTCGATGCCTCTAACCCCCCACGACCGTAAGCCACTGCAGCCTTCAGAGCATCCTGGCCTCCCCTTCACTTCCGCCTTCCCAGCCTCACACAACCTCACCCTTGACCCTGGGACCCTGGGACCACATGGGGTGAGGAGTTCTGGCCAGCACGGTTCCAATGGAACACTCCAGAAGACAGTGTCAGAAAGCTGCCTGGGGCCCTCAGAGGCAGCACCTGCTGGAGAAGGGTTAATTCTATCAAATCCTGGCCCTTGAGTCCATGGCTTAATCTGCCGTGTGACCAAATGGCAGATACACACAAAGCACTTCAGTTCCAGGCCTGCGGGGAGGTTGGGGAAAAGCACGTGTGCAGCTGTTTGAGCTGCTGGCTGAAAAATACACACACATGTTAATGCAACAACTTTTTACTTGAAGGAAGGACTGATAGAAGCTCTGATTATTCAGACCTGGCAGACATTTTCTTGAAAACAACAAAGTGAGCCTGTCCCTTTAAGGAAAACGGAGTGTTTGTGACCAACAATAAAATTCAAGCTTTCACGCAAAGACTGGGATTTTGAAAAACCTGCATCCACCACCATAAGCTCGCCAATTTACCAAACTAAAGACTTTTCTGCTGAGACTGATGGTGACGTTCACAAAAGCGACACTTTGATACATGACTGTCACCTCCATTGCTTGGTGATCCGTTATCTTCCAAATGCCCAGTGTGTGATGCCACAGGAACAAGTGTGCATAAGGACTGGTCCAGGCGCAGGACGGACAGATGGATTCCAGTAAGACAGAAGTGAAAGTTCATCGATACAACTTCAGATTCCACGTTGCAACCAGCCCGAGAGGGACCACCGCTTGTTGAGTTTGGGTGTCGTCACGAGGAAGAACGTCTGTGACCTGAAGATGTTATTAAACCTTCCTTTCTTTCCCAAACGTATAAGCGTGTGAGTCTGGATTTCCCAGATCCTCTCACATTTTCCAACCAAGCCATGTGCCACAGTTGACGCTGACCTCTCTGAAGCCAGAGATTTGAGGAAAGGTGACACGATGCCACTCTTCTCGCTAAAACTTCTTGTTTTGGAAAACATATTTTCCATGTAATTGTTACTTAGGTTACCATTGTAGTGAGTTTATTGTTATTTTGAAGTGAATATTTCTTAAATCTTAGGTTTAATTTCTAATAAGGTACTCCAACAGGTGTTAATATTGGCAGTTAGAACCCACATAAACGAAAAGCTCTTGGCATCTTCAATACTTTTGAAGAGTGTTATTTATGGGGGTCCCGAGGCCCCGGATTGAGAACTCAGCCCTGGGCTGGCGCGTGTGGGAACGGCCCGGTTGACGAGCTCTACTAGGAAATGCCAGATGGCTCCTCGGAATGGTTGCATCAGTCTATATGGCCACCGGCCGTGTCCGAGTCTTCGTTTCTTGACGTTCTCCCCATCTCACGAGTGTGAAATGCATGTTCGCATTTAATTTCGTATTTTCCCACTGCCTCCTGGAGCTGAGCACGTCTTCCCACTTTTATCGGCCTCGGAGCTTTTGCCCTATTCCATTTTCATGTGAATTTTAAAATAATTCCACCCATTTCAAAACAAAGAAGTGCAGTGTTATTGAGAGCAGAGTTGGGGTTTCATTAATAAAATCATAGTATATTTTGGAGTTTCTGGGATCTCTCCACATGCTCAGATATTGTTTTAAATGTTCTTTTTTTGGATAGGTAAGAAGTGGATTTATTTAGAGAGATACACATTCCATAGACATAATGCAGTCTGTCTCAAAAGGTGAGAACAGGGCTTCCCTGGTGGCGCAGTGGTTGAGAGTCCGCCTGCCGATGCAGGGGACACGGGTTCGTGCCCCGGTCCGGGAAGATCCCACATGTCGTGGAGCGGCTGGGCCCGTGAGCCATGGCCGCTGAGCCTGCACGTCCGGAGCCTGTGCTCCGCAACAGGAGAGGCCACAACAGTGAGAGGCCCGCGTACCGCAAAAAAAAAAAAGAAAAAAAAAAAGTGGTGAGACAGCCTTGGGAGAAACACACTTCACAGACAGAGTGTGGGCCATCTCAGAAGGCGGGAGGCCTGTTTTACATTTTTCAATGAGACTGAGTAGTTTTCTTCATATAATCCTATACCTTTCTGCTTAAATTCACTTGTAGATATTCTATAGCTCTGAATCATAACTGTGAATTTTTCCATCCGCATATTTAACGGGTTGAAGGTAGTTTAATGTGCTCTTGATCTTTTCTATACTTTGGTTTTCTGGGTATATAAAAATATGATCTGAAAATAAAGGTATTTTTAATTTCTTCATTTCGTCTCTTATCCTGCTTATTTTGTTTGTCTTAATGCATTAGTGATAAATGTCAAGAAACAAAATAATAATGGTGAAAGTGAGCACATCTGTCTGCTTCTTGATTTTACTTGTCAGTGTTAACATGTTGTTTTGCTGAATCTTATCAAATATTTTAGCATTTACTGATATCGCCACTTTTCCTTCCTTAACGGACCAATAACCTGTAGAAGACATTGGAAAGCGGCTAAAGACACATCGTTTATGAAGGGCGCGACCTGGGCGGTTCTCAGCTGAGTTCCGCTGGACCCTAAATGGCTCTGTCCAGACCAAGGACAGGGATAAGCTGATTCCACTGAGGACGGAGAAGGGGCATTAATTACAAACTCTGATGGAGAGAGCAGGGAAAAGAAAACAGACCAGATTACCTCCAAATACAAATGCAAAAAAGCAAAATTACACGTTGTAACTGAGGCCTCGCAGTTTCTGAAACACTAATACTTCGTGACCCTGATTCTAGGAACGCAAAGATGTTAAGGTGAGACTCTGCCTCACGACTCGGTCCACCCCTCCTGGAGGGCTCCTGGGCATGACCACCCTGATGAGGTCGGTTGCCTGTCGGGGTTCAGTCCAGACCCTCTCAGGCCCAGCCTGGCC
This sequence comes from Lagenorhynchus albirostris, assembly GCF_949774975.1. Lineage (NCBI taxonomy): Eukaryota > Metazoa > Chordata > Mammalia > Artiodactyla > Delphinidae > Lagenorhynchus > Lagenorhynchus albirostris. The sequence continues at coordinate 146,154,920 of NC_083098.1, forward strand.
GGGGCCTAGTGTCAGCTGAGTGAGTTCTCATGCTGGTGCCTTGCCTAAGAGCTAGAAATTCGCCAGGGCAGCCCCCAAACACAGGCCTTCAACATGAGGCGCCTCCAGGCTCTGGGCCTCTGTGGTGGATGCGGGAGCCACCGTGCACACCCGGCAGCGCACACCCGGCAGCGCACACCCGGCAGCACACACCCGGCCAGGCACACCCAGCAGCACACTCCCGGCAGGGCACACCCGGCAGCGCACACCCGGCAGCACACTCCCGGCCAGGCACACCCGGCAGCGCACACCCGGCAGCGCACACCCGGCAGCACACACCGGCAGCGCACACCCGGCAGGGCACACCCGGCAGCACACACCGGCAGCACACTCCCGGCAGGGCACACCCGGCAGCGCACACCCGGCAGCACACTCCCGGCCAGGCACACCCGGCAGCACACTCCCGGCAGGGTACACCCGGCAGCACACACCGGCAGCACACACCCGGCAGGACACACCCAGCAGCGCACACCCGGCAGGGCACACCCAGCAGCACACTCCCGGCCAGGCACACCCGGCAGCACACTCCTGGCAGGGCACACCCGGCAGCGAACACCCGGCAGCGCACACCCGGCAGCGCACACCTAGCAGCGCACTCCCGGCAGGGCACAACCAGCAGCACACTCCCGGCCAGGCACACCCGGCAGCACACTCCCGGCAGGGCACACCTGGCAGCGCACACCCGGCAGCGCACACCCGGCAGGGCACACCTAGCAGCGCACACCCGGCAGGGCATACGCGGCAGCACACTCCCGGCAGCACACTCCCGGCAGGGCACACCTAGCAGCGCACTCCCGGCAGGGCACACACGGCAGCACACTCCCGGCAGGGCACACCTAGCAGCGCACTCCCGGCAGGGCATACGCGGCAGCACACTCCCGGCAGCTGGGGCTCGTGGGAATACTTGCAAGTTGACACGGCAGGGCTCCACCCCTGCTGCAGAGCTGGGTAAACATTCCCCAGACACACCACCTCTTCAGTCCCAAAGTGCAATGGTTTGAGTCCACAGCACGTGCTCTCCGAGGGGATCCCGCTGGGCCGTCCTGCCCACCCGGCCCCGCCCTCCACGCTGCACAGGACACCCAGCCCCTCCCTCCAGCAGACAGGTGTCTACACCACCTGGCTCACCGGGGGTGCTCTGACACCAGCAGAGCCCTGGTTACTGGCTGGCTGCCCTCAAGGGTCATGGAGGTTCAGATGAGCTGGTGGCTGTCACACAGGGAGACTGCGGCAGCCTCCTGCAGAGCCCCGGCTTCCACTCCCCACCCCGCAGCCCCACAAAAAATCCCAGCAGTTTGCTGAGCAACAGTCAGAGGAGCTTTTCCACCCCATAAGTCACCTGTCACTAACCCACCCACTGTGTCTCCTCAGAACCCTGCTGTGTGGCAGCAACTTGCTAGTCCAGGGGTGAACCAGGCATTCCTTGTAAAACAGAGAGCCACGGAGGGTTTTGCTCATCACCCAGCTGCACGGGGTGGGGCCACAGTGCACCCTGCGAGGGGATCAAGGCGACGGGATGGGGACTCCCCCGGCAGTCCAGTGGTTAGGATTCTGCGCTTCCACCGCACGGGGCCCGGCTTTGATCCCTGGTCGGGGAACTAAGAGCCCGCACGCCTCACGGCGTGGCCCCCACCCCCCAAAAAAGGTGACAGGACGAAGCCCTCCACACTCCAGACAGAAGACGTGAAGACCGTGACGGGGTACTCTGTGCTTTGGACAAACAATCAGGCCCTCAGACAGGTAGACGTGTATCTCAGCAAGTTTTAATGAATCCGGTTCTTCCCATACAGAGAAAAGCGCTACAGCCATTAACTGAGACGTCTGTTCTTTGTGACTAGCTGTGACCTTTCACTGGGACCTGACTGCCATATCTCCTACCAAAAGTCACATATCAAGAGGCTTCTTTCTCCCCACTTTTTTGGAAGAGCGTCCCCAGAGCTACGGAGTGGCAGCGTCCCAGGCTACGTCCCCAGGGAGGCCCTGAACAAGACGTAACCCCCGGCTCTCCTGTGGTGCCTTCTTTCAGCCACCTGGGCCCAGATGAGACTCAGGAGGAACTGGGGGGCGGGGGGGCTCTGGAAGGGCTTTCCTGCTGGCAGATCTCGCAGCGCTGAGGCTCCCACCCCCAGCCCCTCTCCCTCCCGGGGAGGCAGCCCCTGGATGGCTGCCGGCTACGTGCGCCCACGGCCAGCCCGGCCCTGCCCTGCCAGCACTTTCACAACCTGCTGTTACCTGGCTTCTCCACTCACTCGCCTGCCTGCCCCCCGAGTGTCAGTTCCCCGAGGCTCGGCCTCGTCTCATCCCCGCCGCATCCCTGGGCAGAGACGGTGGAACGGGACAGGGTGTCCCCAGCGGGCAGGGTCACCGCTGTTATTAGCGCTGTCGGGACGCCCGACGTCCCGGGGGGACAGATGAAAAGGCCGCTGAAGGCGGTGCGGGCCTCTGGGGTTGGCCCAGGTGTTCGAGGCTCTCGGGGCCGACGCAGCAGACCCAGGGAGGGGGACACACCTGCCCCCGCGCTGCGTCCACCCGCTTCGTCTTGGGAGGGACCGCCTGCGCCTCCCTCCAGGGCTGCACTGTGACCTCCGCTGCCAGGCAGTGATGAAAATGACACGTTTAACATCAAAAGCCGTTCCGAGTACCGTCGACAGTGACGATACTGGAGAGCAGATTCCGGGAGGCTCTTCCCGGGAGCTGCCCTGCCGTGAGCCCGGGGCCCCGGCCGGCCGCGTGCCCGGGGGGCTTTAACGCTGGAGGCCGAGGCGGCGGCGGCGGGGGGCCGGTGGGCGGCCTAGACCCCGGACTTGGCGATGATCTTCTCGAGCAGGCTCATCATGCGCTCCTGCAGCTGCAGGCCCTGCGCCTGCAGGAGGCTGTGCTGGTCCAGCCCGCGGCGCACCTCGCGGCACGTCTCCTCCAGGGCGCGGCTGAGCCGGCGCTGCTCCTCCAGCATCGTCTCCAGCAGCCGCAGCTTCTTCCTCTGCAAGTGGCCGCCCTGTCCCTTGCGTTTCTTCACGGGCCGCTCGTCCGACCTGGAAGGACAGCGCCGGCGTGTGGACGGCTGGCCACGGAGCCCGGGCCTGCCCGACCCTCCCGGCCGCCACCGGGCACATGGGGTGCTGGGCTACCGTCCACGCACGTGAGGGCCGGGCCCTCCCACCACGAAGGGGGCGCAGGCTTAGGAGGCGGGGGGTCCCTGCCACGAGAGCACCCCCAAACCCGCTGAGCTGGGTGGGCATGCCCTGGGCTCTCTGCTCGGGGGTGGGGCATCCCGGGTCTAACCGGCCCCCACGGGTGGGCAGGGAGCTGCCAAACCCCACCAGGCCCCAAGATCCTGCCCGTCCCCGAGCCCAGGCCCTCTGCTTCTGTGCAGAAGATTCGTGATCCCGCCAACCTCAGGGGCAGAGAGCAGAGCTCGGCCCCAAGAGGGAGAACAGCCCCACGTCCCAGTCCTGGTGCAATGCCTGGGGCAGCTGTCAGTCTGGGAACTGGGCTCAATCCATGGAAACAACTGTCCGTAAATCTCAGACTTCCCTGCAACTCGGCCTGGCCACCAGCAAAGGCATTTCTGTCTGGGGTCTTTGCTGAGAACAAACGGAGCAGCAGCCCCCCAGACTGGGGGTGTCAGACTGGAGGGGCCCCCGGAGATGCCTTCCTCACCCCACCCTACTCCCATCTGACAGACCTGAGACCAGGCTCAGGGGAGGCAGGGCCACAGCTCAAATCCACACTCTTCCTGTTCTCTCCCCCACTGGCCAACTCCTATTCATCCGTGAAAGCCCAGCCCAAACGTCACCTCCTCTGGCTCCCCAGCCCCCACACCACAGGGGTGTGTCTCCCGCACACCTGACTGAGGGCATCTTTAGGCAGGGTCAGCACACGCCTGGCAGGACGCCGTGGACGGCAGAGGGGCTGCGTCCCCCCACTGCAGCCAGGCTCCGAGCACACCCTGGAGGCTCAGCCTGACACCCCCTCCCCGGTGCTGAGAGACCAGCCGGCCCGGCCAGGCCAGGGAGAAGGGGACCCCAGGGCACGGTCTGCTTGGGGTAGGGGGAGCGCAAGAGCCAGAAGCCGAGGGAAGGCGGGAGCGCTCGCCTCTAATCCCAGCCCTCCTTGGAGAAGGTCCTGATTTATCCCCATTTCACAGAGGGAGGCTGAGGCCCAGAGAGATCAAGGACTTTCCACACAGCTAAGCGGTGACGGAGCAGGAGATGCACCCAGTCTGTGGACATGACAGCCCAAGCTTCGGGAACCACCTGCCTTCCTGTCTCTGGCCTCCCTGCCCCTGGGGGCTGGTGCATACTACCTAGGCTTCCGCGGCCGGCCCGGGCCGGCCGAGGATGCCGCCGCCAGGACAGCCCCCTCGCGGCCCTCAGCCCCCTCTTCGGAGGGCGGGTGCCCGGCCCCGCTGGTGTGGAGGCAAGAGAGGGAAGCACACACACTACCTGAACTTAAGGGACAGTAAGCTGGAGGAGCTGGCGGAGCCATCGTCCTGGAAGCGGCCTTCGTAGGAGCACTGCTTATACGGTAAGTACAGAGGGGTGGACTTAGCAGACGGCGACAGGGACGCCTCGGTCTGGGACGTGGAGGGCCCCGGCTGCTGGCCGTCCGGCAGTTTGCCATCACAGGACTCGGGGACCTTGGCCAGAATCCTATCAATGGCTAGGTAATAGGGCCAGTCGGGCGGGACGGACTCGCTATCTGTCATGCATTTTAATTTCCTGAAACGAAAGACACAAGAGCCAAGGGTGAGAAACAGCTGCTCCCGGCCCTGCCTCGCCCGGCCCTCGGCAGAGGGGCACTCGGGGGCTCCGGACCTGGGGGAGCCACGTGGCAGCCAGGCCTCCCCAGAAAAATTGGCCAGGCCCCAGGGCCAAGGTGACATGGGACTCAGCAAGAAGTCAGGCTCGGGACCTACACCGCCTTGGATGTTGGAAAGGATGCACGTGCCCCAGTGTGAGTGCCAGGACCTTGGGCTCATTCGTCCTCTCTTTGCTTTTCTGGAATTTCTAAACTCTCTGCAATGAACAAATGCTGCTTTTTAATAAGTTAACCGGCAATAACCAAATATATGGTATAACACCAACATGGGAATAAAATGTAATATAATGTGTTACGCAAACGTAAAGTACGGTCGTATAATCAACGCGCTTTTCTAAAGAGGACGCCCTGGGGAGCAAGAAGCTCAGAAGGTAAGAGCACAGGCCTCAGTGTCCAGCACATCTGAGTCTGTCTCTCGTCTCCATCGCTTTGCTGTGTGACCATCAGCAGGTCCATTAACCTCTCTGAGCCTCCATTTTCACATCAGTAAAATGGGGATGATCAAAGTAAGCTCCTCACGTGGCCGTCACTCTCGGGAAGATTTAAGAAGACAACGCCCGGTGTCTGGCAAACAGCAAGCTGTCAGATATTCTCGGCTGAAGGTGCCAGGAGGACCCGGGCTGGGCCGGACGGGGTCCCTTCCCACACTGCCTGACGTCCCCCACCCCCACTCGGGCCCCAGGCCCAGGGTCTGCACTGCACGGCTCTGCCCACTGTGGGCCTGAGCCCATCTGAGGCCCTGCACCACGCTCCCCTCCCCTGCAGACGGAACCTGAAGGTCCCTGGGCCTTGGCTGTCCCCTGGGAGGTGAGGGATGGGGAGAGGCGGCCGCAAGACAGCTGGGCAGCACCAGCCAGGCCAGGAAGGAGGCCACAGGGTTTCCTGGGCCCCCGGCCTCAGCTTCCAGCCCCCATGTTCCTGCCCCTCGCTCTTCCCGCTGTGGCGAGGCCTTTGAGAAACAGAGCGCCCCGTGGCCAGACGGCCTCTGTCTCTGACAAGGGGCTCCCTGCCAGGGTGCAGCCACCGGTCACACTGGTCACTGCAGATAACGAGCTGACCACCTGAAAGAGTGGCCCCCCGCGGAGGTGCGTGGCTCAGGGCAGCAGGCAGAGGCAGGCCAGGCAGGACATGCCCTCGAGCAGTGCCCAGCAAGCAGACTGTCCTCAGCGGGAAGCCCGGGACGGGCCACGTGGGGACGAGCAGGCCGCTCCGGCTTCCTGACCACGGACCACCGTCCATCCCGCGGAGGGCGACACGGACATGGGCACAGCGGGTGGACGATGGTGCTCGGGGCCCAGCCCCCACCCGGGCTCCCCCCCACGCCCTCTGCAGGTGTCCCCCCAGCTCCTGGTCTGTCAACTCAAGCCAGCCCACTCCTCGGAGAAATAAGGAAAGGCCCGCCCTGGCATGGGGAGCACCTGAACGGTGTGCCAACAAAACACCCCCCACGGAACCTGGCCACCCCCAGGCTTCCTTAACCAGCAATTTTTTTTTTTTCCGGTTACACTGAGCGACTTGCGGCATCCTAGTGCCTCAACCAGGGATTGAACCAGGGCCACGACAGTGAGAGCGCAGAGTCCTAACCGCTGGACCGCCAGGGAATTCCCCCGACAATGTTAATATATAAAAAGCTGTCTCCGGGGCTTCCCTGGTGGCGCAGTGGTTGAGAGTCCGCCTGCCGATGCAGGGGACACAGGTTCGTGCCCCAGTCGGGGAAGATCCCACGTGCTGTGCAGCGGCTGGGCCCGTGAGCCATGGCCGCTGAGCCTGCGCGTCCAGAGCCTGTGCTCCGTAACGGGAGAGGCCACAACAGTGAGAGGCCCGCGTACGCCCCCCCCCACACACACACACCTGTCTCGGGACTTCCCTGGTGGTCCAGCAGTTAGGACTCCGTGCTTTCACTGCCGAGGGCCCAGGTTCAATCCCCGGTCGGGGAACTGAGATCCTGCAAGCCCTGCGGTGCGGCCAATAAATAAATAAATAAACAAGGATTGTTTAAAAAAAAAAAAAGCTGTCGTGAAAAAATAACTAAAGTCTCTGCTGTGGGAGGCTCTGGGTGGCGGGGGGAGAAAGAACCAGTCATGCAGCCAAAGCGTTGGCCTGTGAGGGGCTGTGTGGCCTTGGGCAAGTCCCTCTCCTGCTCTGGGCCTCTGTTTCCCCATCGGTGTACGGGAGCTGACACATACCATGGTGTGCAAGTGCTTCCTAAACTGTGAAGTGCTGTCCGCGAGGGGGCCCTGGGCCCTCTCAGCCATACCCTCATCTCCTGTGGCCTCTGGGGCCCACATCCCTCTTCCAGGAATGGAACAGAATCCCTCCCCTGGGACTCTGAAGAAGCTTTCAGGATAAATAATGAATGACCCGGCTAGACACCAGTCAGGGCCCTGGAGCTATGGAGTCAGACAGGAGCCCCGTAAGACAGCCTGCGTCACCTCCACAGCTCCCTCCTCACCGGGCAGGGGCGGGTGGGGGGCGGGGGGCAGGTGCACCTACACGCTGCTCGGCCCTTCCGTCAGGAGCCGGCGACTGGAATCTGACAGACTTTACCTAAGCGACTCCTCGGATGCCTTTGGACCCCAGCAGCCGCCTGTTTTCCACCCCGGGGCCTGGCTGGGGGCCAAGCTGGGGGTCAGAAATGGGCCTTCGGACAGGCCAGGCTCAGGACCTCCAAGGGCCAGAAAAAGTTAAATGGATGCAACTGAAACAGCCTCTGGTTGCCCAGGGCCCTGGGGAGCCCCTGCACGTCCCCAGGCTCCAGACGGGCTGGGAGCGTCAGGCCAGGAGGGATGAGGCCTCTCCTTGCTTGTTCGAGGTGGGCATGGGAGTCGGGGTGAGGGTCCTCTCACCCACGGTGTGGCTCAAGGTGCCGAGGCCAACCTGCAGGGCCTCGTCCACACGCAGCTCTGTGCCCCTGCCCACAGCGGCCACTAGGAGGGCCAGAAGTGGCCTGGGCTGGGACCAGCTGGGTCCCGGCACGGCCCCCTGGACGGCCCCCTCCCCCCCCCCCCCCGCACACTGACAGGCTCTTGGGGGCTGCCCAGGCCGCCCCCAGGGCCCATGCTCTCGGTGCCACTCTCCCCCTAGAGCCCAGCTGCTGCTTGACCTTTACCTGCCCTGACCCACGCCACACCTCTGACCTTTGCCCTCCCTGTGACCCTCTCCTCACCGTGAGCCCCTGCAGATAGGCCTGGCCTCACACTCCACGGTGCTGGGCACGTGGGGCCACAAGGCTCCGTCCCGGACGCCAGAGCTGCCCCTGCCGGAGCCGCGCACTTGGCCCCGACCGGGCTCCTCCCACGGCAGCCAGGGCCGGGGGCCTCCTCCCGGGAGCGGACCCTCCTGGGCACTCAGGGCTTCCGCTGAGCCCTCCACGCCCCGCCCAGGCCCCAAGGCCAGCGCTGTGCTGTGCTCACAGCAGGCTCAGCGGATGCTGAAGATGACAGAGCGGCAGGACAGGCCGGCTCGCAGGCCTGGTGGCTGAGCCTCCTCCGGCCTCAGTTTCCCGCCCACACAGCAGCACCCGCCACCCTGCGGAGCAGAGCCAAGCCTGGGGGGCCGAGTGGGAGTCGCCCGCGGGCCTGGGGGGTGGTGCCCTGGCCGAGGCCTGGGGAGCCGGGGTCAGCCCCAGCCCGGCCCTCCTGTGCCTCGGTTTCCCCCCTCCCCTCCCCCATGGCTTCTGCAGGTCCCCTCTCACTTACACAAAGCCAGGACCCCCCCCCACACTCAGCTCCGGGGATGTCCCGGCCGGGGCGGGGGCGGGGGCGGGGGGGGGGGCGATGTCCCTGTGCGGACCGCCTGCCCAGCGAGCCTGGGGTGCCCTGGGGCTCTGTGGCGGCAACAGCGGTGGCCGCGGGCCTACCTGTACTGGAAGGTCATGTTGGTGATCTTGATCTTGATCTCCTCGCCCAGCCGGCGCTCGCCGGTCATCTCCAGCAGCTTGCTGGCCATCTTCTCGTAGACCTTGGCGTTGCGCTTGGTCTGCTTCAGCTCGTCGAAGAACTCCTCCCAGACGAGCATGAGGCCGCGCATCTCCGCGTCCGTCCAGTTGCGGGCCCGCCGGTGCTTCTCCGTCTGCGAGGACACGAGGTAGCCGGGCACCTCGGCCGCTGCCATGCCGGGGTCACCTGCGGGGTTAAAGAGCGCACTCGGGCCGGGCCGCGTGGGGCCTGCGCACCACGGCGGCGGGAGCCCCGCTCCTGGAAGGCAGCTCCTCGCTCAAAATGGGGCCTACATCTGACAGGCAGGAATTTAGTTAAAAGCTTTTAAACGGGAAACGTCATTTTGATGTCACGTTTCCATAGCAACAGAGCAACTGCATAAGCTACAACAACAGAAACCTTTTAACTGAAAGCGCAGGAATCAGGGCCGCCCTGACGGGCCATCAACATTGCAGTGAGCGAGCCAGACCCCAAACTGGCGGCCCGGGCTCCCGGCCCCGCCCCGCGCCCCAGCCCTGTCGCCAGGCTGGCCGGCCCAGGCCGCCGAACGAGGCACCTCCGCTGGGCAGACCGGGCTCTTGAGAGGTGGGGTCCAGGCCGCAGCCCCCGCCTCTGCCCCGCCCTGGCTCACACAGGCGGGGGCCCAGGGAGGGCCCAGGGTAAGGCATTGGGGTGCAAACAGATGAGGAGACCCAGAGGAGGAGAGACGACAGACAGAGGGGTGGCAGGGGCAGAGACAGACAGATGGGGAGACTCACACGGGAACACACTCTTGGGGACCCGCAGAGACACGTGTGTGCACCAACACCCACCCACCTGCATGCCCTGCACACAGCCATCCTCCGGCCAACACGCTCACACTTACGGTACAAACGCCACCACCACCAGGCTGGGCGGGGGCAGGGCTCCGGCCCCGAGCAGACCCCTGGCTCGGCCACTGTCTGCCTGCTCCCCTCCTTGCAGGCGGGATGCTTGCTGGCCTGGGTGACACATGGGACGGGCTGGGGGGCTGGCACAGTGCTTGAGACCAGAGAGTAGCTGGGAGCGGGTGGTGCGGATCCCTCCCACCATGGGCAGCCCCACCGCAGTCCTGATCGCCCTGCATCAATCAGCCCCATCCACACCCAGACCTGCCTGGTCCACTCGGCTGGGTCGGCTCCTCCTGTGCCCCACGGCCCCGCAGGAGACAGCTCGGGGAAGCCTTGCTGAATAAAGGAGTGAACAAACGAAGGACTGACCTCAAGTAAATCCCCTCCCTTCCCAGCAGGTTGCCTAGACTTCACCTTCGGACTTACTGGCAAACTCTTATTCATTCTTCAAAACCCTGTTCTGGCATCAGCTCCTCTCTGAAGTCTTCCTATTCAATACACTTTGGTCCTTCTTCCCTTTTTCCCTCCCGCAAATTGGACCTGCTTTGAGCCAGCCATTTATTTTCTGCCTTCCAGCTTTGTGACGCTTGCTAAGGCCACTGGGCACTGTTCTAAGTGCAGTATGTCTGGTACGTCTGTGTCTTCTACTTTGATCCTCACGGCACTCTTGCGAGGGAGGCTGGCACTGCTGTTATTCCCATTTTCCAGATGAACAGCCTGAGGGACAAAGGTGAGGTCACGCTGTGGTCAAGGAGCCAAGCTGGGCTCTGAACCCAGGCAGGCTGGCTCGGGACTGGGTTTGACTTGTGTTGTGCAGTGGCCGCCAGGCTCCCCGTGAAGGACACCGTCACGCCTCCTCTGCCCATGGTCCTGGGAAAACGCCCCTGCTGCTTCCTGGCTCTCCTGAGAGACCCCCCAACGCTGACCTTGGACAAAGCGACCACTGGCACTGGCTGGGGTCCCCGGCCACCCACCCTCAGCAGGCCTCCGCCCAGTGTTTGACTGAGGCTCAGGGGACAGGGACATGAACCTCCAGCGCCAGCCAGGTGGTGCAGCGTAGGATGAAGGAGAGCTCTGCAGAAGGACCGGCCAAGAGAGGCAGCAAGGCCGCCCGGCCCAGAGCACGTGCAGGACGGGCAGTGAGAGGTGGTGGGGCCGTAACGGGGAGGGCAGGACAGCAGGGCCTGAGAGCCAGGCTGGGGATGGGCCACCACCTCGGCAGGGCCTAGGGACTGAGTGCCCACTGGGACTGGCCAGGGGACCAAGCCTTAGCCGGGCAGAAGACCAGAGCAGTGGAGCCTGCGGGGGCTTCAGAGAGAAGGGCCACCTAAGGCATCGGGACTGAACATTTTGAAGGTAAAACTCAAGCAGGTGGCTTGCCAGCAAGAGCCCTCACACCTGCTGGACGGGCTGCAATGGCCACGTGGTGCCCCCGCCCCACCCCCAGGCCCACGGGCCAGCGTGCCCATCCGTGAGCCTGCCTGGCATCCTCAGGGTTCCGGGGTGGCCTGAACTCGGGGGGAAGGGCTCACAAAGTCCAGGCCGAAAACCTCCACCTTCAACAGAGGACCCTCCTCGGGCCTGACTATGACAGGAGCTTCTTGGTCTGAGCCGTCCCAGGACAGGGAAGCTGAGCCTGGGATGCGAGGCGTCCCCGAGTCTCCACCCAGGTGCCCCCCCCACCGCACCCACGTGCCCAGAGCTCGCCCTCTGACACCCTGCGAGGCAGGCTGAAGCCCTAGGCGGAAGGAGGGGAGGTGCTCAGGATGGGGTGGGCTGGCTGGGGCTCCCTCCCTCCCCCGCAGTCAGATCTTGGAGTGTAGAGGGGAAGGGCAGCAGGGGTCCCTGGGTCAGGGCCCGGGCCTGCCATCAGCTCCTGGTGGAGGCCCCTCCCTCTCTGGGGACACAGGGACACCACATAGCACCGCCCAGGAAGGCTGACAACTGCTGCACTCCTCCAGCCTGGGTACCTGGCATAGAGCACTCAGTAGTGCTTGCCAAGTGGACCAGTGACCGCAAGTCCCACCTCCTCCAGGAAACCTCCCCCCCGCCCCGCCCTAGATGAAGGATTCAACCTACCAAGTGGCCCTAGCGCTGGCTCTCTGTCCCCCAGAGCCTGTGCCAACCCTGACCATCCTCCAGGAGGACCTTTCTTCAACCACGACTCCAAGAACAGAGCAGGGCTGCCTCAGTGCATCCCAGCACCAGGGCCAGGGGGACCAAGGGAGAGGCAGGCAAAGCCGGCTCAGGGTCTCAGACCCAGCTCCACCAACTCGGGTTGTGACTCGGCCGTCCCCCCGCCCCCAGCCCCTGTCCTCACCTACAGTGGGGCTCAGAGCACAGGAGTCGTCCTCTCTGGACAAGTACCCACCGCCAGACATGCGGCTGGAGGCTGCACCTCCAAGGCCCTGGGACCCCTTCCCACGGCCCCCTCCCTACCCCCACCCAAACCCTCCTTGGAGCCTTGGGAGAGGGCAGAGGCCCATGTGCTGGCCTGGCGGGGCTGGCGAATCGTCATCAGGAAAAGCTGCTGCCCCAGGGCACCCGGCCTGGTCAACCCCAGGACAGCGGGTCCCTATGCCTCCGCAGGGCAGCTGTGGCCCAGAGGCATCGCTGCCCGTGCTCAGCGTCCTGGCAGCCAGGCGGCTCGGAGGAGGCATCTACACCCCCTGCTAGGCCTCCAGCCAAACGTCCAGGAGAGTCAGGGTAAAAGGCTGGGCTCCAACCGTCTCTTCTCAGGTTTCAGGGGCACCGGAAGCCCTGGAGAGGGGGGCCCGGGGGACGCTCCCGGAAGCAGAGCCCTCACTTTCGGTGTCCAAGGACGAGGAGGGGCCAGGAAGGTGGGGAAGGCAGGCCCAGCTCCCCGCGGCCCCACGGGTGGGCCCACGTGCCCTCGGCTGGGCAGGGCTGTGAACCTCGGCACAGGCCTCTGCTTCCCGCCGCGGAGGCTCAGGGCAGGAAGGGGCGTCTCTCAGGGGCCTCCAGCACCTCCTGGGAGCAGGCAGCGGTGAGCTGAGCCCGTCTCCGAAGGCAGGGGTTTGGCCGAGGAAGACCCCCCAGCTGGGCAGAGGCAGGGAAGCACAGGGAGTGTGGGAGATGGGTCCAGGCCCGGGCGCAGGCAGGGCAGAGCTGAAGGAGGGCAGGTCGGGAGGATGGACTCCCTGGTGCCAGGGGGCGACGACCGTGCCGGCACCACCATCCTCTCCCCGCGCGCACGGGAGCCCAGACCGTAACTTTCAGTCCCCCGCCTCAGCAGGCAGAACCCAACCCCGACCCAACGGCTCCACTGGGCCAGCCAGCCTCCGAGCACACCCTGGGCCGGGTGAGTGGAGGCCTGGCCGGTGAAGGCCTGGGAGTGTCAGGCCCCTAGAGGACGTGGCCGTGACGGGCCCCGGGTTTCCTGCTTGGAGGGCCAGTGGGGATGAGCCGTCCAGACGGAGAAGCCAGGCCGTTGAGGCCCCCAAGCTCGTGGAAACTGCAGGACACCCTCATGGTTTCCCAAGAGCCCCGGTGACCCCACAGAGCAGGCCCACCCTGTGCCCACAGGCCCCGGGCGCTGGCAGAATGCCCCGTCCGGCGGTGCCTGGGCCCATGGCCAGGCTACCCTGAGGGGTGAGGCTGGGCCGGGCACCCCCAGACCCAGAAGGGCTCTCAGGTGTCAGGTCAGGAAGCAAGGGCTTCCTCTGAAGACAAGAGGGGTCTTGCCCTTTACCGAGGGCACCTGTGCACGGTGGCTGGAGGGTGAGTGGGGGACAAGCCGTCGCTTCTTTCCAGGGGATCTGGGGGCATTTCCTTTCTGGAAACAGCAGGTGGACCAGGTGTGCCGGCCAGGGTCTGGCTGCCTCGCCTGGACCAGGGAGGGGCGGGTAGAGCTTAGGCAGCTCTGAAGGGTGAGCTGAAGGGGCCCTGGAGGTGTGTCGCAGAGGAGACACACCTGTGGAGGCGACATGATCTTCCCAAACGCGTAGAGCAACTCAGGTGGAAACGAACCCGTGCGGCCCGTCCACGAGGCCCAGCAGCTAAACGCTCTCCAAGCAGCTTCCTGCCGACACTGCCCGCACCTGCGGCGCCTGCGCACATCCCGACACCCTGTCTGCAGGCGTGTGCGGTCACACGGCCGTGACCACAGGCAGGGGCCAGTCCACCCGTGCTCGGCCGTCTCTCGGGGCCCCCGCCACGGTCGGGCTCGGGGCCGCCCACTTCCCAGAACTGGGGGGACTTCAGCAGACACTGTGAAGCGCCTGCCCGGGGCAGCCCGCGGCCCAGGGTCTCTGTGTTTGCAGGTTGGTGGGCAACCACCAGCGCCCCGAGATGACTGTGACGCTCACTACCGGGGTTCCTGGGGGCTGGGAAGGACGGTGCCCACTCAGCTGAGTGGAGAAGACTTCCAGGAGGAGCTAGCATTTCAGGTGGGAAGAACTCACCGGCTCAAATAGACAGGGCAGCATCGCCTCACGCTGTCGCCCAGGAGCACGGGGGGGCAATGGCCAATGAGGCGGAAGGGGCAGCTAGACCGTGAGGGGCTCAGAAGTCAGGTCGTGGCCCCCGAGTGAGCCCCCCAGAACCTCTGCCAGCCCTGGCCGCCCCTCCAGGGTAGGGCTCCGGGCGAAACCCCACGGCCCCTGGGAGATTCCACCAGAACCGCTGCAGCCTTCGCGGCCGCGTGTGCGGGCAGGAGGCCCGCTGTGAGGTGGCCCGCGGGTCGCCTCCTCAGCCCCGCATGGCCAGCCACCCGGACCGGCGGCCCCCGACTGAGGCACTGGGCTCGTGCTGGTGTGGCATCAATTCCTGCCTCCCCGCCGCGGGGTCTAGGCTCTCCGCAAGCAAAGCAGGCCTCACCCAGCAAGTTATCGCTTAATTCTTTTCTTTTAATTCATAAGTACAATGTTTGTAGCAGTTTAAAAAATTAAAATGTACATCTCACGTCAGACTTCCCTTTCCTCTCGCAGACAGTCACATCTGGGCCAGGCTCCGGGACGCACCCATCGCAGCCCTGCTGGTGCCCAGCGTGGCAGGGACGGCGGGGACGGTGGCGGCGGCGGCGCAGCATGAACTCAAACCCCTGCCGATGGCCACTCCGCCACGGCTCGAGGCAGCGAGTACGGGCAGGTGGCCCCACTGAGCTCAGAGCCCAACCACCTTCGGCAGGTCCACGACGGCCACAATCCTCCAGGGCCAGGGGTCACCCTGCAGTGACTGTCTGGGGCCAGATGCTCCCACATGCGCTCGAGGGAAGTGGGCTGCTCCAGCTGCTTTAGAAAGTGCCAGGCACAGGGCAAGAGTGCCCCTGCACCCTCCAGGCCCCTTCCGGTTGTCACCGCCACCTGAGCGGCCCCTCCCTGCTGAGCGCATGCCCGGGCCCGTGGTCCCCTCCTCGCGGGGGCACCCCGAGCTCCCCAGCGAGCCTTGGTGGCCTTCGGGGTGGTTTTCCCATCCCCGCCTGTCGCTCCAGTGGGCAGAACGGCCGTGAGTCTCACCCTGGCCGGGAGCTACACTTTCGGCCACGGCGCAGAGGGACAATAGCCAAAGCGAGGCCACGTGCCAGGGAGAGACGTTATCAAGATGGAACTGAGTCCTCACCTGCAAACCACAGACAAGTGGCCCACGCCACGCGGCCCCGGAGGAGTTTCCCTGCAGCACGGCCGAGCGCAGCTCCGTGAACCCGCGCCGACAGCAGGGGCTCCCCTTGGCTCCACGGATGAGCCGCCCGCGCCCCAGGGCTGGGCAGTGACGCCCGGCCACGAAGGGGGCCCTCTGGCGTTCAGGGGCTCCTCTGATGCCACGCTGTGGGTGTCTGGAGGCGCCTCAGCGTCTTCCTTCCTCCTGAGAGGATACAGGGCTGCAGGAGTGGGAGAGCCCGCAGTAAAGGGCACTAGGAGGCTGGAGAGCCCCTGCCCGGCTCAGGGGCCGCCCCGGGAGGCACGGTTCCGAGAAGGCGCGCAAGCGCGTCGCCCACCAGCCCTACCCTGGTTTCACTCAGATCTTTCCTGTGTCACCAGCAGGAAAACAAAAACACCCCCCCAAAAAAACAAAACAAACCTGACGATCACATCAACGATACTTTCAACAAAATGTGGACTGGCAGTAGGACTGGTGCTCGCCGTAGACTTTCAGGAACTTGGCAAAGTCAGTCCCTTCTGCAGAGAGCTGACAAGGTGGACTGTTTTCTCAGTGGGATTTTAATGACCCCGTGCAGCCGACTCCACAGGGCAGGTCTAAGGAAGGTCGGCTTCTACAGGGAACTGATGGCCACTCTTAGAGGCCTCGCCTGTCTGTGTCTTGATGAATACAGATACATACAAACACATTACACACGTACTCATCCACGGGTAAAGTGATCTCACTCATAAACTCATATCCACTTCGGGGGCACACCGGCAAGTCTTTGGGTTGGCACCTAGGGCCAGAGCTGGGCTCAAGCCCCCTCGTTAAGCACTGGCTGTTACGGGTCACGTGGTAACAAGGAGGCCCCACCAAACTCAGCTGAGCCCGGTGCTATGACTCCTAAGGGGAACGGTTCCCAGTTTTACATTCACAGAGCTATTTCTAACAAGCGTAAACATTAAGCAGGGACAACGTCAGCCTGCGATGCGTCTATCTCGGAGCTGCTGAAATAACGTGGGAGTCCAAAGTGAAAAGGGAGAGAGAGCGGTGACTTTTCTCAATTCTTGTTCAGAGTCAGGAGATCCTCCCCAAGGTCCTACTTGGACCTCTGACCCGTTTCTACTCCTCCCCAAGGTCCTACTTGGACCTCTGACCCGTTTCTACTGTTCACGCCCTGGCCGGGCGAGGCCTCTGCCAGGCGCTGGTGGGGCAGGCAGGAAAAGCCAAGGGCTGCTCTGAGGAGGGGCTCCCACAGCCTACCCTGGCCGCACACTCTGACCCCAGCCGGCCTCAAACCATGGCAGCTCTGGGGGTGGGAGCGGCCTGGGTCTGCGCCCGCAGCTGTGTGCGCCATGGTGAGATGTCGCACAGACGCGAGGGTAGATAACCGTGCACCGAAGGACTCCTCCCCTTGGCAGACTCTGGAAGTCAGCTTCACAGTCATCTCCACCTGCCAGTGAAACACCCCAAACCTGACTGCACTTGAGCTCATGACCAAACTGGCCAGCATGACGGTGACCAAATGACTGGCTGCCTCTGGGGACCTCAAGAGCCCTGCCCGTAAGCGCTCCACCAGCCCCTGGCCAAGGGCACTCGACTGTCCACGCCTCGTGTGCATTTGATGATGTGGCTGCTTTGGGCCCAGAAACAGCTGGTCCAGGGGCCAGGGCCTGGGGTAGAAGTGGCGGCCCTGGCTGGCCTCATTCCTGCCCCACCACTGGTCCAGTGGGCACAGATACGCACCCGCCTATGCTGAAAGGAGGCCCCGCGGATGGACTGAAAGGGAGCCGAGGACGTGCTCGGGCCTTTCTCAAACAGTTGCCAGGACTCCAAGCTTTGCTCTTGACCAAGAGGGGCGCAGACAACTAATGCTGTTACACCCTTGGGGCTGCCAGACCAGGCGAGCCTCTGGGCCCCACTGTGCAGGAGGGACACGGGGGACTCGGATCCCAACACCCGTCGGCCAGCCCCTGGGTAGAGCGCAGCCCCAGTCAGGACAGGAGCCGGGGGACGACAGTGTTGGTCAGGACGGAGGCTGCTCACGGCCAGGCGGGCCGGCCTTGTCGGCTAAGTGCCCAGGAGCCGCCCGTCACCAGTGGGAGAGCCTTGAGAGCCATCTGTGCCCCAGCGCTGACTGCCCACGACCAGGACAGCCACGGGGGAACCTTCCCAACTCGTAAGGGGGCAGGGGGAACTCCCGGTCAGACATCTGCACGCCAACACCTCCCTAAACTCTAACTAAACGTGAATGCACAAAAAAGGGCGGCGTGTCGGGGGACTAGGGCTTGGGCGAGAGGAACGCCAGAGTTAAGTCTCGTGGAGGGAGAGGGAGGGGCTCCCGTCGACCTCCTCGGAGGCCGTGACACGCAGCACAGACTCGGCAATGCACAGACTGTACACGGGCATAGAAAGTTACCTTAAAATTAATCTCTTTACTGATATAATTAAACTTTAAATCCTGAGAAGAAAACAGAGACAGGGAAGAACGGCGCAGGCCATCGTGCTCCCAGCCACCCCGCCCCGCCCAGGCCCGATGCCAGCGCGGCACGCAGGCCTGCAGGAGCCAGCGAGACCCCAGGACCCCGTGCCTCACTGGGGAGATGCGGGGGGTGCCCTGGGAGGCCCGTGGCATCACCTCCCGCCTGCGGGACAGCAGAGGGGCTCACGGCCGACCTGCGAGAGCCGAGGCAGGAGCAGCTGGGACCCGGTGGCAGCGAACAGGCCGCACGTGAGGAAGCACACACCGGCGACTGGCATTTAACGCTAGCTCTAGCACGGGGGTCAGCAACGGCTGCTCTTGCCCCTGCAAGGACTCAGGCTCAACCCCCAAGATTCCTGCATACGTTCCCTGCACGCGGTGAGGCCGAGCCACGCGGTGCAGGCGGGGCCCCGAGTCCTGGCGCCACCTCGCCTCCGCCCACCTGGGCGCTCAGCACGTGGTGACCTTGTGGACGTTCCGCAAACAAGCCAGCAGGCGGTGATACGGGTTTCCTGGCGCCGCGACCACCTCGAACACAGACTGGAAGGCCCTGCGGTCGAGCTCCTCCTCTATCTGGTGTCTGTAGAAGTCCGCGGCCACCAGGCAGAAGAGGTGCACGTCCACGTGCTCCAGCTTGCCCATCCTGCTCACGACGTGGGGAAGGCTGGCAGGGCGGTTAAGGGCGCAAGGCTGCAAGTGTGGGGGGACCTGCCTCCCGTCCTCCCTGGGAACCCCTGCCCCGACACAGGCCTGCCAACGGCCCGGGAGCACCGAGTGCCAAGCCAAGCCGCGGACGGGGTGGAGGCGGCAGCTGCCTCCCACCTTGGCTCCGGGAAGCCAGAGCCCCCCGCGGAGGGCGCTCCTCTGGGCAGCACCTCCCTGGCCCGGCACCCGTGTGCCGAGGGCAGAGCCGTGCTGCCCTCCAGGGCCGCTGACAGCGCCAGGACGGCTGTCTGCTCCGAGGCTCTGCGGTCTGTCTTAGGGGGCGGCTGACAGGAGGGGAACGTCCCTTTAGCAGCCAGCATCTTGGGGGTGGGAACTGGATCTTCACTTAAGCTTTTACCCAAGAGAGTGATACGAGGCACGTGACAAAGAATAAAGAGAAGCAGCACGAGGGACACACCCAGCTGCACGGACCAGAGTGGGCGGGAGGAGCTCTTTGCGGCCCCCCCCCCCCCCCCCCCCCCGCACTCCTCAGAGAAATGCCCCGGCCCCGCCCCTCCCGCTCAGCATGGGGAACGCATGGTTTTCTGTTTCCTTGTCCACGGCTTACTCTCTTGGGGCTTAAGGTAAACAACACCTTGACACCTGGGCTTTCTGCAGAGCTTAGGTTTCCAAAACCTTAACGCAAACGTCAACCTGGATGTTGACGGAAGTGCTGCCCCTGAATGCTACGTCCCGCGGGGCCCCAGGACCCAGGGAAGGATACATGGCCGAAACCCACGGGCTAGTGGAAGCGCTGACAAAGAAGCAGGAGAGGCTCCACATGGCCATGGCAACCGGAGTCCTCTGCGTGAAGTTGGAGAGGGACAGCATGACCCAGTCCCGGACCATGGACGACTGCCCTGTGCTGTGCAGAGTCTGGAACACCTGCAAGGGCAGAGAGCCCCGGGGGGCCACCCCGTCAACACCGGCTTCGGGGGAAGAGTGGTGGCTGGCTTCAAGGGGAGGAACTGGCAAGTCCCCGGGGCCGACACGTTCAGAGGGTAGTAGGCACCTGGTCTGGGGGCTCCTCTGCACTGGGCCCTCACCTGGTACACTACGGTGGCCATGAACTGCGGGTACGGTTGCTGGTTGGACAGAAACTCTCCAATGACCTTGTTCATGACGTCCTGGGGCGGGAAGAAGTCATCTAGAAACTGGGGGAGGATGCGCGCCACCACTCTGGCTTCACAGGGAAACCCCTTCCTGATCCTGCAGGGAGGAGACACGGATCAGAGCCTCGCCCTGCCCAGGGCTCCCCACCCGCACGGGGGCCCCCAAGCCAAAAAGGGGTCCTGGAGTAACAAGCAGAAATGGTTTGGGGCAGTGGCATTATGGGGGAATTAAGTCAGTCGTAACAGAACCACGTCCTCGTTCGCGCCTGTCCTCACCAGTGTCCACACGCTCCTGGAACCTGTCAGCGTCTCGCCAGGCCCCCTTCTCTCCCGCCTGTCCCTGGTGCCCTCCTGACACCTCCCCTCAACACACCCTCAGCGGGCATCTTGGGCAGCGTCCTTCCAGGTTCCAGCTGGGCAGGCGGCCAGCAGGCTACTCGCGCTGCCGTACCGTTAGCACACACCGCTGGCCCTCCGTATCCGCGGGTTCCGCACCCGCACTTCACTCCGCAGCTGGCTGGGTGAAGGCAGAGCCCGAGGACACAGAGGCGGAGTGCTCTCCACTATTTTATGCCAGGGACTTGAGCATCAGCAGAGTTTGGAATCCGTGGGGGTCCCGGAACCAATCCCCGTGGATACCGAGAGACGACCGTACAGGAAAGCTATGTGTGACTGAAAAGCACCAGAAAGGACCCAGAAACTGGCCCAGGAGTGACCGTCCCACCTGCCTGCAGACGCCAGCCGCTGCCCAGCATGGGCGACACTCACAACTCAAAGTCAGCTTTGTCAAGCCAGCGTCCCTCCACGTGTCTGGAAGGTGGTCAGGCTGAACGCCGGCACTGCACTGGCTGAAGCGTTTATCCCACCAGCAGGCATGGGAATGCAAGCCCCACGTGGGCAGGGGCCTGCGTGGGCGGCCCTGCCCACCGTGGAGGGGCCCGAAGAATGTGAGGGAAGAATGACTGTAAACGCTTTCAACGCTCAACGTGAAAACAGCCCACGCGCTCAGCTTCCCACAGCCCCTCACCTGGCCAGAGCAGACGGAGAAAGTCCTGCTAAGTGTGCTCTTGTGAAACCCCAAATGGCCTCCTCCTGACCGAGCTGACCAGACCTGTCAGGCTGAGTGGTGCGGAGTCGGCTGCCCCAAGGCCACAGACACAGCACGTCGCCTGGACCAGGAGGCCTGGGGCAAAGCCGGATGAGGCCCCCTCACCCATTCTGCAGGACCGCAAACTGAGCCAGTCCTGGACACAAGGGCACACACGTCGGGGGCAGGCTCTCAAAGACGTCTGTCATTTAAGTCTGTACCACGGTCTCCCGAAGCCTCCTGAGCCACTGCAAACGTGGCTCTAAGGCTCCTCTCACAAGGCAGCAGGTCTGATGGCCAGTCCCGTTACCGACCAGGGCTGCACGCCCAGTCTCATTACAGGCCCTCCCGACACCACCACATGGCCGGCACTGCCCCTCGCCTTCAGCAGACACGCCGGCACTGGGGACAGGGCGCTGGGGTCCTAGGACTGGCGGCTGGAGCAGAGCCCGAGGGCAGCGCGAGCGCGCTCAGGGCACAGGCGGGCTGAGAGCAGAGCGGGTGTGTAGGAAGCAGCAGCTCCCGGCTAACGCTCCAGGGCTTTACCTGTCAGGCTCCATTCTTACCTGTCAAAAAGAACAGACACACGCTCCATGGCCACGATCACTGACTCGCTGTCAGGGGCAGCAGGGCTGGGGTCTGAGGTTCTGCCTGGACTGATTTTCTCTTTTCCTGAAACAAAGCCGGTCAGTTCTTTTCATTTGTAAAATTGGACAGGCTCCGTAAACAGGGCCTGGAACTCGCACAGGAGTTTACTAAACACCTAGAGATGATCTCAGACCAGGTGGCGGGAGCCCCCAGCACCCCAGGGCCCAGCCCAGCCACACAGGGCCCAGGGGTCTGTCTGCAGACCCGCTCCCAGGCAGGGTTCCGACACCCGCACAGCTCTGCAACCTTGAGAACTGGAGGGGCCTGTGGTCTGCGTCCTGTGCGTCCGGAGCTCAGCGGCACTGACCCGCCGGGCACAGGTGGCCCCCTGCTCACCTGTGTACATACAGGTGAGCATCAGGCCCAGGGCCGCCATGGCGCGGTGCGGGCTGTGCACGTTCACTCTGTCCACGCTCAGCTTGACCAGGGACTCCGCATCCAGCCGGGAGAGCTGCTCGGAGAGCAGGAGGCGCTCCAGGCCCCTCAGGACACAGTGGTAAACGATGGACGGGGTGGACTCCTCGCTTCCAGACAGCATCACCCCACACATCTGGACAGGAAGGAAGACCTCCCGGTCAAAGAGCCACATCTGGCCTCCTGTCGCTCATGCACCTTCCCCCAGATGAAAACCACCAAGGGCCCCACCGCACAGGTCCCGGAGCACGGAGCCCACGCCCGTTCCCCCTCGCCTGTATGATGGATGCGGAGAACTCCGGCCCGACGTCCAGAGGGTAGTTCTCAATCAGGTAGAAGGCCGTGGCACACATCACCAGCACGTGCTGCTGGCTGTGGATGTTCACGCAGCTGAGAACGAGACAAGGGCCAGGCTCAGCCACGCGTGGTGGCTACTCCCACCTGATGGCACGTGGTATCCTCCTGTCTCAGTGACCGCAGCCACTGTCCCTGTGAGAAGGGTGCCCGCCTGGGTTCCTGCTGACCCCTGCCCATGATACGGCCGGGGTCTGACATACGCTTTGAAATGTGCAACGTCACTTCTCACAGCCCCCCACCTCTGGTCAGACAGAAGCCCTGGAGGGAGACAGCAGCAGGAGGTCCTGGCCGCTGCCACTCACTGGGCTGTGCCTTTGAGGTTGGAGAGGAGATAGTCGCTGATGACCGGGATGAGCTGCTTTGCGGTGTCGTCTAGGAGGTCGCACTCCAGCACGTAGAGGACGCCATGCAGGGCTCCGATCCTGCTGGGCAGATGGCCGCTCCTGAGCGTGCTCTCCAGCAGCCGGCTGACCGGCTCTGCCACGGCCTTGTCCTAGGGCGCAGCACACGCGGAGGCTAGCCTCACAGTGCCGTGGGGCGCCGAGAGAGGCTGGCCTCACGCTGCGGTCGGGCCGGTGTGCAGAACAGAGCCCTCTGCGAGGCCTGCGTGCGGGGCTGGCGTCCGGGAGCTGGGGTGTCGGGATGGGGGGCTCCCTGGGCCTCCCCTGCTGTGTCTGTGCTGACACCCTTCCCCCCTCCCCGGGGCTGGAGTTCGGTGTGTGCCCGGCAGAGGGGCCTGCGGAGCCTGCGGGCCGGCAATGAGAGCCCCGGTTCTGAGTCTCTGACGAGCTTCCCTGGGGACAGCGTGTCGCTGGGGGTGGAGTGTGGCCCGCGTGACTCCATGGGACGGGGTTCTGGAAGCTAGCGCCTGTTTCCTCTGGACCTCGCCCCCAGGCCCTCTCCCTTCGGTGGTTCTGCTTCACAGCCCTTCACTGCGATGGATCAGAGCCCTGAGTGTATGTGAGTCCTGCGTGTCCTCCTGGTGTGGCCTTGGGGACCCGCACAGTAGCCTATGCTAACTTGTAGGAAAATGGTCTTAGTTTCCCTCAGCAGCCTAAGCAGGATGGAGAGGGGTAGGGACCTCAACACTCAGCACCACACTCCGCACTTCAGATCGGCTTTGTATCAGAGAAGACCCTTCACAAGGCGGAGATGGCGACCACTGCTCTTCACAGACCACCTTGCCCAGACACAGGCGGCCACTGCTGGCCGAGGGCCTTGTCTCGCTCTGCAAAAGCCACAGAGGCTGCCCGGCCCGGCAGCCCCCGGAACTGTCCTGTGGCCCCCGAGGACGTGACACTGCTGAGACTCCTACCCCTCCTGCCCGCACCCAGGGCCACCACCACCACCAGGACCCGCTGCAGGGCACCGCTACCACCACACTGGGCAACGGGAACGCCGGTGCTGCACGGGGCGCAGGGGCACAGGCCACGATGTGCAGAGAGAGTGCCCTGAGGGAAAGTGCGCTGCCCTTCACACCGGCCGGGAGTCCACGTCCCGTGCCATCCTGCCTAAGCCTCTTCTTGAAAACCACGATCACTCGATCCATTTACTGACAACACAACATTTGCCTCAGGGATCTAGGCCAGAGCACAAACACAATTACCATGAAAACACCCAGCACTTGAAACTCCCGCAAGGACAAGAGGACCCCTTCAAGCCTGGCTGCACATACCTCCCTCTCCACACCCAGAGGGCCGACACTTGGAAGAGCTGTCTGCTCAGCGGAAGGGACTCATTGTTTCTGTTCCCTGGACGGTGGCCCCAGGGCCGAAGGCCACCCAGGATGAATGGTACCTGCTCTGGGCCTTGGCTTGGAGGGACAAATTCAATGGGGGAACAGTCGGGAAGGAGGGGACCCCAGCTCACACCCCACGTCTGCCCCGTCCCGTGCGACCTGGAGCAAGTCAGCAGCCCCCTGTCTTGGCCTCCTCGGGAGCAGGTGGGATCATGGCGGCCCCACCTCCGCCAGCCTGTACACAGCGTGTGTGGGGCACGAGGGGGAGCTCCGCAAATGGCAGCGCAATCAGGACAGACAGCATGGGTGTGGGATGTGGGAGAGGCACCTGGGTGCCACCCCGCCCCTCGCTGATGGGCCCAAATGCCCGGCTCACGGCGGCCACCCCTGCGTTTGTTCAGGGAGCGAGTCTCTATTCTAGCATAGAGCTGGATTCCAGGAGACATGAGTGAGAAACAGCAGTGACCGGCGGATGCCACGTGGCCTGCAGTCACGCTATTTGCCTCCAACGGCAGGGCTGCTATTTTAACACGCTCTAAGACATGGCCGGGCCGGCGGTCAGTACTTCCTGCGCCTGTGCCGCGTGGTGATGTGGCCACAGAAGGTGGCGAGTCCCGACCAGCTAGAGGCTCAGGAGGAGGCCCGCCCGGGCCCCGGGCTCAGAACAGAGCACAGGACCCAGCTCCAGGGGTGGGAGCGCAGGGCCAGAGACAAGCGGCCCCGGGAGAGGCCCTGGGGACCGGGAGCACGGCGGGCGGCAGCACACGGGGGAGGAGGGTGCGGCGCTGTGGGCCGCGGGCGACCGTCCAGGAGGAGCCAGCCCCGCTGCCCCGCCGGCACAGCCGAGCCCGTCCAGGGCCAGGCACGGGATAACCTGAGGGACCAGGGGACAGGAGCCCCAGCCGAGGCTCGCCCAGCCCCGCACGCTCCACAGCGACGCGCGCCCAGGCCCCACGCCGCCTCCCACTCACCATCCCGAGGACGGCGGCCGCCTTGCAGGTGGCGGGTACCAGGTACTGTTGCAGAATCTCGTCTTCCGAAGGGTGCACCCTCCGCAGCTCTGTCAGCGTCAGGTACATCGTCTCAAACTGGCTGCGCTCCGTAAACAAGTCTGAGACCACGAGAAGCTGGCAACGGGACATGCGGGCAGGAAGGGGTGAGTTACGCTATGGGAAGCGCGCGACGCGGGACTTCACAGGGGCCCTGACCGGGAAAAGCAACCAACAAAACCCGGAAACCTAAACTACACTGTAACCCTGTACCCGCACATCCTCCTAGTGCCTGTACGCACACACTGCTGCCGCGTGGGAACCCACCCCCAGGCCACCGCCGGCGAAGCTACCCAAAGCCCCGGAACGGAGAAATGGGTGATCATTTTGGAAATTAATGCTTTGGCGATGATTCTTTTTGTCTCCCCGAAACGTTCAGTGTTCACATTACGTCTAAAAACAAACTTTGATTAGGCACGAAGGCCCTTTTTCTTTAGGAGCGTGAGGGAAGGCTGGGGTCGGCCCCTTCTCAGAGGCCCCAGGTGAGCTGAACCAACAAGCCAGCAGGACACTCAGCAAGTCATCTAAAAGAGCACTTCTTAGGTGAGCCTCTCAGGGCCACAAGGTCAAAACTATTTTCCTAAAAATGCTAAGACCCTACTTGCCTTTCTCTCCTGTGCTCTCCCAACTGTACGGTGGTATTTTCTAGAAATTACTTAATATTAACAGACTGAGTGCAGAGGAGATACAAGTGTCTTGGCCGCGCCATGCGGCATGTGGGATCTTAGCTCCCTGACTAGGGATCGAACCCTCGTTCCCTGCAGTGGAAGCGTGGAGTCCTAACTACTGGACCACCAGGGAAGTCCCCTCAGGGGACTTCTAATGAGCCAGACATTAAAGAGATTTGCAAAAGCGCACAAAAACTAATTTAAAAAAATTATTTTAAAATAGAAATTGTTATCCTTATTATTTTTAAATGGATAACTTTTAAAAATTTAAGCTCTTTAGCAGTACTTAAACTTGTTGACTTTTTTGAAAAAATCAATTGGTAACTTACATTACAAATTAAAAATGAGGTTCTTAAAAATCTCAACTTGACCAGATATGAAACAATTTAGAAAACTTTAAAGGAGTATTGAGAAAAACAGACTTGGAAGAAAAAAAAGTCTGTCTTTACCTAAAAGAGACATCTTTCGGTAAAAATAATAAAAACTCTGTGCTGCACAGGTAACAAGACGGTTCCAGTAACTGGGCATCTCTCCTTGCTGGATGGCTAACCTGGGTGACGTAGAGAAGCCAGCACTGAATAAGTAACTTTTAAACCTTCTCAGATGTGACTTCCAATACTGCAAGCACGGATGGATGTCACCGACAGACACCAGCGCTCCTTGGGGTCCCCACCAATCTCAAGGATGCAGAGAAATCCCCTGGCCGACAGCTGGAGAACAACTGCTCTAAACTGGTGCTTCTCAAGCACCAATCGGTGGTTGGGTGGTCGGTGGGTTGGTGGTCAGGGGACTGTCTGTCACAAGCCCCCGAGGAGACAACGTGGACAAGGACGGTGACCCTTCAGACCTTACGGTTAACGTGCCGTCCCCACGACACCCCCACTGGACTGACGGGTGTCACTGCCAGTGACTGGACCAGCGGAAACCGCTCCTTCACTGGCTCCAGAAGTACTACATCCTCCACCTGTGTCTACGCGTCCCCGCACGGGCGCCCAGAGGCCGGGAACCCCGGGCGGGAGGCAGCGGGGGAGGCAAACGCACCGACCGCACCACCTCGCTGATCAGGATGACAGGGGTCCTCCTGGCTGAACTTGACGGCAGGATCCAGCGACTGTACAACTCGAGCAAAAACTGCGAACAGGAATGGATGTCGACTCCAGCCCGGTGTTTCCTGCAATGTCCCCCAACAGAGATGAGAGGTTCATTTCCAGAAACAGCCCAGAAAGTCAAGTGACTAATCAGAGCTCTCCGAGCGCTTGAACACAGAAGGCAGACGGGAACCTGGCGCTGACTGGAGACGTGGGCGGGGACGACGGCGCGGGGGCCTCCTCCTCCTCGGCCCACTCCTCCTCTCTCAGGGGCGTGACGCTGCTCCCCAGCCACACGGAGCGGATGGACACCTTCAAGGGGCACAGGACAGGGAGCTGACGCTCAGGGCAGGAGGCAAGGGGCGCGGAGCCGCAGGTGCGGCCCGGGGCCCCCGAGGCGAGCAGCCCCCGGCACTCAGCAGGGCTGCCGGGCGCTCTGCCTTCAGGACTCAGGGCCTGATGAAGCGCGCCGGGCGGGAGCGGCCGAGGAGAGGGAAGGAAAGAGTCTCTAGGGAAGGACACTTTCACTCCTAAGGGACATCTGCGTGAGGTCTCGGCACAAAACTGAACCAGAACGTGAGACCCCTTTTCAAAACTTGTCCTCACTGGCAGTCACTTGAGGACCCCGTTTCTCTCAATTACTTGCTTAACAAAGCCCCCCACAAATGCAACAGAATGCCATGCTTACTCTGCAGAGGGCGCGGTGGGGAGGAGCTTGAGAACCCTGACAGGCCCCCCGGTCCCCACGCGCCCCATGGGGCCTCGCGCTGGACGGAGGCTGGGGGACTGACCTGGCCGAGGTTGTAGCTCGTGTTCCCCAGCTCCCGCTCGGGGTTGACCTGCAGCAGGACCTTGTCGTGGCTGGTGAGGGCACCTGCGGGAGCAAGGGCGCGTGAGTGCCGCCCGCACGGCCGCGAGGGGCTCGGGGGTGCTCTATCCCTTCACAACCCGTTAAGCCGGCAGGGCCAGCGGGGCGATGCTGAATTATCACTTTTTCTCTGTAACAGACCAGCTTCAGACTCTGAACAGGAACCGGTTGTGGGCTGAGGTGTAAAAGCTAAGAGTCAGTAGCCACGAACGAGGCGACTACCCAGCCGGCGGCCCTCTGGGAGCCCAGACGACAGCTTTGGTGGATGGGCCCTCCTGGGATCCCGCCTCGGCGCCAGGACTGTCCAGCTGTGCCCACCGGCCCAGGGCATAAGCTGACACCCACGCTCAACCCATCTTCCCCGCAAGCCCCAGGGACACCCGGCCCTCTCCCCACAGGTACCTGTAGTAGCTGGAGACAGAGAAGGGATGGGGTCCCACGCCTGGTACAGATGATGGGTGGCGATATTCTCCCTCTTTGAAACCATCGCTTGAATTTCCTGCTCTACGATTCCTCTGATGATGCTCAACTTCCTCCCAAACCTAAGGTTCAGAACAAAGGTTACAGAACATCTGGTTCCTCCGAATCTTACAAGTGGAAACCGCCAGGCTTCCCCCAGCTTTGCCTCAAGGAAACACAGGCACCTCCAAGCCCCAGGCCCACACCCTCTGTGGGCGGTTCCCGTCCGCAGGCCCTGCACAGGTGCTCTGTCAGCTCCTTCGGAATCTGCCCTCCACACCGGATGCCCGAGTCATCAGGCCTCAGCCAGCCACTTTGGGTCTGCACCCCCCGCACGGGGTTTCTGTCTTTAATTCCGGCAGCAAAGGCAAGGGCACCCTGGCGCCTCCCTGCTCCCACCGAGGCTGCCCCTGGAGACACGCGGCTTCTCGGGCAAACCTGGTGCCGAGAGCTTTCAGGGGCTTGTTCCGGGGCTGCTGCTCCAGGCAGCTCACGGCTGGGTTGCCGGCAACAGGCACAGTCATCGCGCTCAGCACCAGGGAGGTGATGGCCTGCACGGCCAGGACGTGGATCTGGGTCCTCTCCGTGTCTTCCTGCAAGGGGAGCCCACGTCACCAAGTCACAACACGGGCAACACCGCTGCCCCGCCTGTGGGCAGAAGCTGCGGGCCGCGGCTGTCCAGCCACGTGGCCTTGAGGGCGGGGCCCCCCCGAGTGCGACAGAGGGATGTGCCTTCCCAGCCAGGGTCCTGTTGTGTCTGCGTCAGTTCACCAGAACCCACACACATCTGTGGTTTGAGATGAATCTGATGGGCAAATGGCTGCTTTTGAAAGCAAGGTCTCCTACAGGCACAAACCTCCAAACGTGAATTACTTTTAAGAAACTGTCCTTAAATTTCCTCACTGATTTTAGGGACTCTGCATATGACACCCTGTTAGTTCCACACCTGTGAAAGACAACCTGATGATTCCTGACATACATACTCTTTGAACTGCCATTTCTGGACGTTCATACCATACCTTCCGTCAGAATTAAAAACGTATCTCATGACTTAATGTTTCAGGCTTTGCTTTATCTGAACATGTTTTTTTATTAATGTTAAAGTAACATAATATGCATTAATACCCCAAGAAGCCTGATAAAATTTTCGCAAAACAGTCAAGAGAAATGAACACACGTACGTATGTGTGGCCTTTATGACGTGCCTTTTCATTTTGATGAAATGTTGCTACCCACTGTACCCTGAATATTGAGAAACAAAACTGAAAAATATTTTCAAGAAAGGACATAATGCTACTGACCCTGAAAGGGCAGTGCACTGTGGTAAAGGCACTCCGGCCGCGATTCTAGGGTACCCAGACCTTGGGGAGGCTCATTCCTGCTCTGGAACACCAGTCATGACATGATCTGGCTACCTTTTAAAAACACGGTGAGACAGAAAAGTAAGAGCTTGCTGCCCTGCCTCTCCCAGCACGCACGGCTCGCGAGCTGCTGCAAGTGCCCGTGCGCCGGCCAGCAGACACCGGCGCCCGCCCGCGGCCTTACTTCGGGGGGGCTCTCCTCTTGCTCCATCACGAGGGGCTGAGTCACCAGGACACCGAGGAGCGTGGCCCACGTTTCCTCAAACTGGGTACGGCTGGTCCACCCTAGAAATGCAAATGTCACTTTAGACAGAGGGTCCCCTGCTGCTCAGACTTTTCGATGCCATGTGGCAGCTGGGCCCTCCGGCTCTCACTGGCCCAGGCGCCACATACAGCCGCTCCCTGGACCCTCACGGCAGTGCTGCGACGCGGCAACACTGCCGGCCGAGCCCAGTGGTGACGAGACCGAAGCACACAGGTCCAAAGGCACACAAGAGGCCAGGCTGAGTTCAGCCCAGGTAGCCCGGCGAGAGGCACCCTCTGGAGCCCTGCTGTGTAGACGCAATGAAGTAAAGGGACATCTGAGCAGGCTACACTCAAATGGGGTCTGAGCCGCTTCTACCCTGCTCACCAGAGGGTTGGACGTCCTCCAGAAATCACATCCCCAGACTGAGTGTACACCCCAGACCACAGAACTGCACTTCTGAGTGGGTGAAGGGTGTGCTGTGTGAATTCCACCTCAGTACAGCTGTTAGAAAAGTCAAAGCGCTGGTCCCTCTGACCCCACCAAGAAGAACAGTAGGTCAAAAAAGAATGTAATCTAGGGGCTTCCCTGGTGGCGCAGTGGTTGAGAGTCCGCCTGCCGATGCAGGGGACACAGGTTCGTGCCCCAGTCTGGGAATATCCCGCATGCCGCGGAGTGGC
Source organism: Lagenorhynchus albirostris (assembly GCF_949774975.1). NCBI lineage: Eukaryota > Metazoa > Chordata > Mammalia > Artiodactyla > Delphinidae > Lagenorhynchus > Lagenorhynchus albirostris. The sequence goes on from NC_083098.1 coordinate 146,185,148, forward strand.
TGGGCCCCTGAGCCATGACCGCTGAGCCTGCACGTCTGGAGCCTGTGCTCCGCAACGGGAGAGGCCACAACACTGAGAGGCCCGCGTACCACACACACAAAAAAAAGAATGTAATCTAGCGGGGGTGTGTGTGCTCAAGCCCTCGGGGAAGGCACCTCTGAGGGGCCACCCTCAAGCACCATCGTCACAAGCTGCACTCAAGGTGCTGTTTGATGAACGACTGTTTCAAGGGCTGCGCTAACGTCCCCACCCGTGACCTTGGAGGTGGAGGTGGCCATGTCACTTGTATTAGGGCTACAAGTGACAAGAATGCGGGTGTTGAGGCCAGAGGTTAAAATGACCTGCCCCACACTACACGAAGCCCAGTGTTGCCCACCTAAAGCCTACTCTCCCCCCCGCCACCTCTGGCTCCATCCCGCCCAGGCTCCTGGTTCTGCATCCGAGGAAAGGGGCACCAGTGACCACATAGGAAGCACTCAGAGGGAATCACTGCTGCCCTTTAGCTTAGGTGCTACACAAAGGCTGAATGTGCCTTAGCATTTCCAATTACTAGGGTACCCTTCCTGACCGGAAACAAGCCTGACACAGGAAAATCTGGCATTAAACTCACACACACACACACACTTGGATCAAACTTCTCACCGTGACAGCTTTGTGTACATTACAGAACGTATGCACGATTACGTTATGCCTTAACTCTTTTGTGGAATAAAAGGAGAAGACGGGTCCCACTACTGCAGCCCTGGCTCCCCCAGGGCAGGCACGTGATGACGTGTAACCACATCGCAGGGGAGACCCGGACTACCTAGCGTATTGATGCGGTAGATGAACTCTTTGAAGACTTCCTTTTCCTGGAGGAACTCCACGGGGATCTCGGGGAGCACGGTGCCAAAATCCCCTCCCGGCTTGGGTGACCATCCGAGCTTCCACACCTGAGAGGATGAAAGAGACACAGCCTCCCGAGTCAAGTCAGGACGGCCGCCCCGCGAGGGAGCCAGGAAACACGCTTCCTCTAGGCGCAGCTCCTGGCGGGCCACCTCTTCCTGAGCGCAGACACGGCGGAGGGAGGGCCCTGGGCGCTGGTGCCGCGGGGGCTCCCAGACCTGCCCAGGGCCGCCCGCGCAGGTGCCCCCAACCCTTAGAGGCTGGCAGGAGCACGTGAGGGTCGGCCGCACACAGCAATATTTACCGCGAGCAGGCACGACAAGAGCCACGCCAGCCGTTTGTAAACTCCGTCAAGTCCAGCTCTGTCGTCTGGTGCTGCCACGCACACCAGAGGCGCCGAGGCTGCCCCGGCAGCAGGAGCCCAGCTCCCAACTGGCCGAGCCGACCCCCTCGGAGGACACAGGCCGCAGCCGGCCAGAGCTCGCACTCTGCATCCCCAAAGCCGGCCACGTGGGCCTCGAGGAGGTGGCCGGCTGGCCCCCGCAGCCCCAGCGCCCACTGGCCTCTGGAAGACGCCCTCTCAGCCTCTCACCTCTCCCCGAACCCTCCTGAACGTCCCGTGGCAGGGTCGTGGAGCTGCGTGGGTTCAAGCCCACGCTCGCAGAGTTTCAGCTACGGCATGCGTGGTCTGGGCGGCTCTTCCCACGTCCGGGCCAGCCATCGAAGCCTCTGGACTGTGCCCGCCTGCATCGGCTCCCCGCTCCCACCCAAAGGTGAGCTGTCTCGACAACTGCAGCGACGGCCCAAGCGCAGCGCCCGGGCTGAGACCCACACCTGACTTCCCCAGCTCTCCCCACCCCGGGGTGCCGGGTTTCGCCAACGCCCACAACTCCCAGTTTCCACGGCGACCCCAGGACAGCACGTCACTGGGTTTTTCCCCAGAAAGAGCTCCCACAGCGAAACCCTCTTCACCCTCGGGGTCGGGGCGCACCACGGCCTCGGTGCAGCCGCTGCAGAACCTCACACGCACAGAGGCTGAGCCCCGCCGGCGGGCACGCACCCTTCCAGGCGGCAACAAGCACCTGCCTCTCGGTCGGGCCCACCTCCCCCTGCTGGCTCCAGCCCGCGGGTGCCAGCCCATCGCCCTATCTCTCCCTCCAGCAGGTGTGAGGGCAGCAGCGCAGCCTCCTGCACCCGCGGCCCGCCTGCCCAGGCCCCTCTGTGACGTGGAGCCGGGTCCCACTGACGACGCCCACCTGACCCTGGTTCCAAAGCCAGCTTTAAAAGAGCGGAGGAGCTGCAGCTGTGCCACACCCCCCGAGCTTCCCCCGAGGGTGACTACCTAAAGGGAAACGCTCACTCCAGGAGGTATCATTTCTGCTCTCCTGTTCAACAGATGAGCCTGAGGACCTCGGAATCACATCCAGCATCGTGGGAGAAAAAAAATCTCATTTCATCATGTGATGATGCCCCACCCCATTTCGGAGCATTTCTACTCACGACTGAGCCACATCACGCCCGAGGAAACCAGCCCGGTGTCACGAATGCAACCAAGGAACGCCCTGGCCACCGCAAGCGGGCATGTGAGCGGCTTCGCACTCTCAGAGTCCCGAGCTGGGGCCTGCCTGCGTGTCCCCATCACTTGGGTCCTGTGCAAAGGGAGGGACAGACTCACCAGGGGCGGGACGCGCGTGTAGCTGTTGACGAGGGGCAAGCGGGCCAGGCTGATGACGATGTTCTTGAGCACCGGCGTGAGGAACGCCGGGGCGCTGCTGTTCCTTTTATGACCCAAGGCCAGCACCAACGGCAGTGCCTCCACCATCTCGGCCACCATCCCACAGGCTGCAGTGACATACTGAGGGTCTAAACAGGCACCGTGGGTGACAGGACCATTCTGTCAAAACACACCCCAAACCCACCATCCCTCCCCCTGACCTTCCCACCCTCGCAGATAGTAGGCACAGCCCCACCGCCGGCCACGCCCGCCAGGAACGTGGAGCCCATGAGACTCTAGGTGGTCGCTGAAGGCCCTCAGATCTCACCTCCTCCACATCCACCTAAACAAGCAGTCCTCTCACATCTGCCAAGACGGGCACAAACACCTGGAACCTGGTCCCAGCCTCCCAGCCACCCTGCGTGTGCAGCCCCTCCCCAGGGCTTTCGCTTTCTCTGGCTCTCCCAGGACCCTGTGCTCGCTCGCCCCTAGGCTGGTGTGGAGAGACCCACGCCGTAATCCTCGGTTCACCGTTTCCCCAAGATCAGGGGTTCTGGTGGCTGGTGGCGGGGTTCTGATGGGCTGCCGAGTCCTACCCGGAAGCCCCGAGACAGAACGCTGAGGAAAACCCCACGTCCTGAGGGCTTAAGAACCACTGCGCCTCGACGGCAGGGGCACGTTCTTCCTCACTTTGAGCCTGGCATCGAGTATGTGCCAAAACATTATTTGCCAAGTTGATAAATGTTTAGGGTTGTGGACGGATACTATCCACCGTCCATGAGATTCAACAGTCTAGGCAACTCCTTCACAGAGAGAAGGAATGACCAGTGGACTTAAGGAATCGAGCCCTGAACTAAGGGAAACAAGGGTGACTTTAATACCGTTTCCGGGACCACCTTTAAGAGGTACCATCCTACTGAGGTGATAAGGAAAGCGCTCTTCCTCCTCTGGCCAGGATGAAATTAACCAGCCTCAATGGGGCCGTGGAGAATGAGCGCAATTATATTAACCCAAACTAAACATGCTCCAGCCAGTGGGCCTGCCTGCTCTGACTCAACCACATGAAGAGCCGCAACTATTTTCAGAGGAATGGAAACTCAAATTACAACTAAAATACGGTGACATGCCCTGAGCACCTACAGTAAGCCTGGCCCTTGTCATGGGTTCTTTATGTGGATTAACGTACTTAATCCTATGGCAGCCCCATCAGGTGAGTACTATTCTTATCCGTACTGCAGAAGCACAGGGTAGTAACTTGCTAAGGCCACACAGCCACAAGGTGGCCGAGCAGGAAGTGAGCGTTTGCACGTTCCTCAGTTATCAGTAAGGAATCATTAAGTCACAAACTCGGGGATGGCAGAACCAGAGTCTTAAGACAGAGGCTCAGGGAAGAGCTTGGCTGTGAACAAAACACCACTGCTTCTAGATGCTGTGCAACTGTAAAACCTTGAGTGGGTAACAAGAAGAACAATTCCTATCTTAACACCACCAACAGGAACACTCTTGTCGTTAACTGGGGTTGAACAAGAGCTGGCAAAAAAGGACACAAAGCGTTTATCTACCTGCTACTAAAAAGGCATGTTTCTTAAGCCAACAGAGCATGGATAAGATTTCGATATTCCAAGTAAGAGTGTTCCATAAGAAAGACGGCCAAGAACTGCCAGGCGGGGCATTTGCTTCCCCCCTTTGTGGGACAGGCTGCAGGTTGGCATTCCCACCAGACCCTCTGGGGAAAGAGCCTGGAGGCCCCTGGTGACAAGAAGCTTTCCTCACAACGTGCCTTGCCACCATTTTCAGAGTAAAATACCCGAATCGGGAGAAAGTACATGAAAAACTAAGGTACGTGGCTAAATGATTTAGGTTTAAATGATTTTGAATAGGTTTAAATGAATGAGATGTGTATTTTTTTCTTTTCTTTCTTTTTCTGCAGGGAGAAGAGGAATTTTCATTTAAAAGTCCACCAAAATATATGGCTGAAACAGACACTCAGGTTACCTAACATTCACATGGTATTTCCACTAACTTTAAGTTTCTTAGTATTTTTATTCATTCATTCGTTACTCAACAAACATGTGTTGATCACTTACAGCAGTGAGAACACAGAGAAGGAAAACGGACACCCTGCCCACAAGGAGCTCGGAGTCTGAGGTAAAGGACACAGAAGCAGCAAGTGCAGGGTGAAAACAGAGGTGGGGAGCGGGGGGAAAGCGAGCGAGGATGGAAGTCAGGAGGCTCCCCGACGAGCACGACACCCCAGCGGAGTGTGGGGTTCACAGGGAGCTAGACAGCAGAGGGTGCCCGCCAGCGGGACGTGCGAGGCAGCCCCTCGAATCGCCCCGAACTCAGGGACGAGCGCCAGGACACAGCCAAGTGAAGGCAGGCAGCTTCCCACGTCCACACTGACCGCTTTAAAGGTCTCTCCTGTGAGTGAATTTCAAGCCCCCAAAGACACTAGGTAAGACGTACTTTGTGTGTTTGCATCCACTTCGTCCTCTCTGGCGGCCTGTGGGGTGTTCGTCCTTCTTTCTGGACTAAGAAGCTGGTCCCCAGGCTGCACCACAACTAAAACCACAACAGAACAAACAGAAGAATTCCCATTCCTTTCATTCAGGTTTTCACATTCATGCAGCCTCATGAACGTTTCAAAGTGACAGACTATGTCAAATGAGGTCTAGATTTCCTAGAATCAACTTTAGACCATTTTAGACGCACCAGACTCAGGTATCAATCTCTAGGTTAATCCAAAGTGCGCAAGGATTTGGACTTCTCACTCGGATTTCCAAGTCCTTCCCACTGTCTGCTGTTTGCCACCTCTAACCTGGGAGGTCTTTATCAGATGGTTCGTGATTCATTACTGCTAAAAGCATCAATGCAACCCCCAAGAAGTCTGGCTTTGATAAATTAGCCCCTGGATCTTCGTTTTCAAGTTGACTACAAATGCACAGATGAAAACAATTTAAACAATGACTCTTCAAAACACCACTCTATAATGCTTAATTTAAAAATACAAAACTTCAAGACACCCTCTAACATGTTAAACGATAATGTCCAATTTTTAAAAATTGTGGCTAATGACCCTTGTTAAGGACATTGTCCCTTGAAAAGAGTAAGTCACTTTTATTTTTTCAATATACTAGTATTACAATGCCGTATAGAAACAAGCATTCCAACTATAATAGAAAACAAGTAATTTTTTGAATACAATCTTATTAATCTTATGATCATCTAGGACTAAAAGGATGAAACAGTCAACTAGGACCAGAAATCAAAGGGACATAAATTAGAAGTATTCTTAATGAAAGCTAGAATTCCAAAATCTAAACAAAATGACTGCAAAAGCAAACTCAAGTTAAATTCTAGGGTAGACCCCAAGATGCTGGAGAGTGAGGCAAGGCCCATACTTCATCCACCTCTTCACCCCCAATTCCCAACTTAGCACCTGGCAGACAGGTGGCACAAAATGAACGTCTGTGACTACATTTGCGGAGCTGATTACTGGTTCAAGTGACAAAGGAAAGAAACCGTCACGGTCATGGACTCACGGGCTTCTAGGATGAACCGCACACAGTGGATGAGAGAGCAGGCGTGGGTCACCATCTCAGGGGAGGAGAGCAGGCTCCAGAGGCCGGGCAGCTGCAGAGCCAGGCAGCAGCAGTCCAGGCCCGCCTGCAGGTCCAGACTCAGAGGGATCTGCTCGTGGATCAAATGCCACGACAGGGCCTGGAGGGGCAGGTGCGTGTTAATGCAGGTTGGACCCACACCTCCTTCCTGCCGCAGGGGCTGGCAGGGAAGCTGAGAACCCCCGGCCGTCAAGGAACTGTCCAAAGCCTCCTGCAGAGGGATGGCTCTTGGGCCACCATCCCCAGCTCCCTCCGGTTCAATCCTGACCCACCTGCTCACTGAAGTACCCCCCTCCCACTCCCACTCTGGGAGTGGAACGCAGAACGCCCAACCTGATGTGGCTGCCCGCCCCCAGCATCCTGCCCTGGCCACACAGCCGGCGGGCTGGGCTCTCCCTCGGGGCTCCCACTGCCCAGGGCCTCGCCTCAGCTGCAGTCACAGAGGCTGAACCTGACAGCCGCGCTGGGGTTCAAATGCTGGAATGGCTACTTCCCAGCGGGTGAAGTCGCTGAGCCTCTTAATCCCTACTTCTCTCATCTGTAAAACGGGAATAACAGCCCACCTCCCAGGGTTGCAGTGAGACCTGAATGAGATGATGCAGGGCGTACGGGCACGTGATGGCTGGCAGGGGCCACACTGTACTGTAACCGTACGCTTGTTTGCCAGCCTTCCGACTACGCTGAAGCCTAAAGGGCAGGGGTCACAGCTATCTGGCTCGGCCTGGCTCAGGTAGGCGCTTGTTTGTCGCCTTCTCAACAGCTGGGCGAATGCCCTCTGGACGCTCCCCCTCCCTGCTGGGAGGCGGCAGGGGGTGTCAGCACTGGGTCAGCCGTGTCCTCTGCCTCCAAGGGTGCAGGCCAAACTCTCTTCTCCAGAAGTCGTAGAAAAAGGCAATGCACACACGTATGTACCCGTTTTGGGGGTGTTTATAAGTATTAACACAGAGTGTTCAATTCCCCACAGCTGAAATATCAGGTTTATTGCTCAATTTAAAATATAACAAATTTCTCAGATTATTATTTACTAAGTATCTAAAATTAGGATACACACTACATTTGCACGGCTTCTTTTTCCCTGGAAAAAATTTTTAAATGGATGGTTTGTACTAAATCAAACAAGTATCTTAGCATCAAGGAAACAAGATTCACATGTAAGTGCCTGACGACTCCCCATGCTATGCTCAGGAGACCCTGGGCGGGAGCCCAGGTCCCAGACCTGACTCTTCAGAGTGCCCCCGCTCCCCTGCCCTGAGGCAGAGACAAGAAGGGCTGTGTTGTCAACCGCACAAGGCAACCGTGGGGAATGGAGCAATTAGGGGCGTGACGGAGCTCGGCAAAGCAGGGGGCGGATGTGACATGTGACAGCGGTCACTGCTGGAAGGACAGGCCGCAGGCGCCTGGCTGCACACAGCTCTGCATTTTCAGATGGAGGAGCTTCTTCCCTCTGCACTGAGCGCCAAGTTCCCAAGCTGCCTCTTACCTCGAGGGTCATGACCACAAACTTCACGGTGTCCCTCTCCTTCTCAGGAGGAAGGTGCAAGTGGCCGGGCAGTCTGGAGAACACCAGCAGGTACTGGGCCAGGGCCCGGGCCAGAGTGGTCAGGGTCCGATACAGCACGGCATCCCCTGAAACAGAAGGCCTCCATGGGGGCAAGAGCCTTCAGCAGAGGCTCTGACCTCTGAAAGACAGGCAGTCGCCCCCCGGCCCCGAGAATCTGATGGGAACTAAAGACATGGCTCCCGGAAGCACACGGGCACACAACCCACCACCCCGCGAGACCAGGACCCACATTCCCGAGGCTGAGCCTGCGTTCCTCGCAGGCCCCGAGCTCAGGCCACGTCAAGGAACGGCCAAGCAGCAAACACACCAAAAGACACGCAGAGCCAGGGCCCCAGGGCAGGTTCTCAGTGGCCTCTGTAAGTGCCTTTGGTGTATCAGATCGACAGTGTTGACTGTATTTTCACTCGGTACAGAGCGTGGCACTGGCTCTGCAGCGTTTTTTTAAAATAAGGGGACTTTGATTTTAATTACCAAAGAGATTGTCCAACTTGCTCCAGTAGGCGGTGGGCTCTGCCGGCAGGAACGGCTGGAAGACGTGGTGGACAGCGGGCAGCTGCTGAACCACACTGGCCACGCGGTCCAGAGTCGCCGTGCGAGCTGCTGCAAAAAGGGGGCTCTTCCGGCCTGCACAGATCTCACGCACGCCCAGGCCCAAGCACGGGGCTAGCAGGTTCAGGTTGAACTCCTGAATCGGGGCATTAAAGGTTCAACAATGCCGATTACGAGCTTTCAGTCGGGCAAGAGAAACACAGCAGAGAAGCAAACGTTTCTGAGATAACAGATTAGTACACCACCCAAAACACTTGAAAGAATACCTTATTCTACTTCTGTTACAAATAAATGAACATCTCCATTTAGTATATGATCAGTGAAGTATATTTCTGGTCGCTTTTGGGTACTTTAATTTTAAAGAAATTTTTTTTTATGTCTTCAGATTTATTTAAAATCAAAACTTTAATATGATGAAATTTTAACTGATGAAGATACAAAATCAAGCTGATGTGCCATCCAAGAAACAGTGAAACACCAAACATCTCAATGTTCGAAAAAGACAAGTTATGTTCAAAAGCAGCTGGACTAAATCAACGCAGTCATATAAATGCCACAAGTCTGATTGGAAAAATAGCATTTCATATGATACTGTTTCAATTTGTACTGTGCTTTGCCAACTTTTTAAAGCCATTTAAGGATCTTTTTGGCCAATCTTAATTTAGTTAATATTCAGAAAAGCACATGTCATTGTCGGCGACCAAAATCGACCCCTAGCCATTGCAGCTGAGCCTTTCTTTAATGCTGTTAAAAGTCTAATGAGCAAATTTGGAAAATTCAGTTGGTTATTAAGCAAATTTATCACTTATCAGCAAATCAGCTTTCACTGAAGGGCTCTTCAAATGAGTTTGGCAAACTGGTTTTGGGCCAATTCTCCTGTTTTCCCCATGTAGCTCTTTCTTTCAAACTGAGGGAGGGTCAGTGCTTGGGAACATGTGGCTGCACCCTGAAGCTCTCTACGCCACACCTGCCGGTCCTTGCCATCCCCCACGTCCCTGCGTCCCTCCCACTTGGCATATTTCCAGGCAGCACTATTAACACCTAAAGGTTTGTCGGCTGCTGGTCCCAGCAGGTCTGAGAAGGACTCTGCCAAGGCTGTGCCAACACCATCAAGGGGGCTCCAGCCCTCACAGCACCAGTCCAACAGCTGAGGACAGGAACATGGATGCCCCTGCCAGGGCTCCTGGGCCAGCTCCGCACAGCAGGCCTGTGTGACACCTAGTGAGGGTGGGGGGCCTCACTGCACACAGTGGGGAGGGGACCCCGCTCCGGGTAGGGAGGGGCTTACTAACTTCCATAACATCATGAAAAAGTCAGTTAAATCATGCACCATGGCTCCATCCCAGTACTTTTGCTCATGAGCACGAGACAAGCAATCAGAACTCATTATAACCTAAGGGAACCTATTTTCTTTAAATGCACGAAAAGGTGAGTTAAACACAATTCCCCTCCTTTTAGACTCTAACGTGGCTGCAATAACATCCTGTCCTGTCTGGGTTAGGGTCTCTGCTGTTAAGGCACAAAGGTAAGTGGTGCACATTGCTATCCCGGTCACATGACAATGAAACACATCAAACACGTGTGAGTAACAAGAGAAAGGGTTCCCAAGGGTCCCGCGGCTCCACTGTACCGAGTTCATCATGAACGCATTCAAGTCACCCGGAGGGATCCGATTCACCAGCTCTGCCCCTTCCAGCAGTGCAGAGTCTGACCGTGTCCAGCACTGGGATTTAACCAGACGTACGTACCAGTCCTGGGGAGGAGAAAAGGCGGACGACGGGATGCGACTGGGCAGGCTCTCAAGGGGCTTCAACTTGACCGGATACACCTTGTTTCTTCTCCTACTGACCCTCATGTCCTGTCCCAGACCAAAGGACAAGTGGCCTCCCTGGACCATGAATACAGCTCTGGTAAAACTGGACGCTGTCACCGTGCGGGCTGCTCAGCGCCCCACAGCCCTTTCCCATGGGAACTGGTACTGGCTGTGTCTTTGGACTTGCTGCCACCTGTCTGGACACCCTCTCCCCTCACCTGGCGATCGCTCCACTGTCCCTCAAACTCAGTAAAGCACTGAAGGTAGCGGACACCTCTCTGTCCACCCCTTGCTGGGCATCGTGCTGATCACCTTCTACTGGGGGGTCTGCTTTGCTCTTCTCTCCCCAGGGCCAGTGCAGTGGAGGGGCTGAACAAACCATGAGAACAGTGGCCCGGACTCTGTTATCTACGCCTGGGCTGCTGGATTTTGGACTCCAAGTTCATATTTAAAATGAACTCTCTCCAGGAAAGGAGCACACCAAGGCCCCACCAAGGCCCCACCAAGGCCCCACCAAGGCCCCAAATGGACCCCGGCTCTGAGGTGTGAGCAGTGAGGGTGATGACAAGGTACCAGGTCCCCTGGGGTGGTGGGTCAATATGCAGCGGGTCAGCAGGCGTTAAGGAAAGGGAGACACGCCAGTTGGGCAGGCCGTGGCCACCCGTCTCCTGATTCTCCATTTGTCACCATGACCCTCAGCCCCTACTAATGACCCGAGTCAGCACTTCCTTTCTCACCCCATGCCCCCTGCTAAAACCCAGGCTGGACCTCATGGGTCCTGTCGCTGATGTGACTGTGCCCATTGCTGGCAAGAAACAGGGCAGGTCAAGAGCCCTCAGGGGCTGTGCTGAGCGCCAGGACGTCCTGCCGCCTGAGCCACCCACTGCAGAGGCACTCAGTGCCCCGAGGGGGCCCTATGTGTCACACCCAGACGTGCTGGACACTTACTTTGTCAGGACTCACTGTCTCCAGTGCCAGGGGCCCGTCCCCGTCCAGCGGGTGGGGCGTGACCAGAGGAGCGGGGCCACGCGATGCCGGTGCAGTGGCGAGACGAAGCCTGTCCAGCAGGGAGTAGAGCCTTTGGTGTCTGGAATCCAATCACACACGGGTTAGGGCACAGCTGCACGGGAGGGAGCAACAGTGGCTTCTTACAGCGAGGCGACACGTTTGAAACTTTCTGTTCAGAGCTATTTCTCATCGACACTCAAGTCATGATGCAAATTCAGGCCCCAGGTTGCTGGTAACAACCACAGTTTATGTCCCATAAGTATTTTTCAGAAATTTCATTTATACCCAAACACTGCAGCAGGCAACACACGGCATAACAGCTAATACAGGCGCGTACCAACACACAACGGACCACCTAAGATCCCAGTGCACAGAATCTCCTACTTTATCTCCCCGCATGTCAATCTCTACCCATTGACATTCATTTCGAAAAAGAATCACCTCAGCTGGCACAAAGTATTTTCACCCCTCCTCGTCTGCCTGAAAGTCTAGGGTCGAAAATAGGGATAGTGTCGCCTCTCACCACCTGCTACGAGAACAACAACTTCATGATGCAAATCACAACGTAAGTCACCCAGCATACTGACGAGTCACCTAAAGCCTCGTACTGCCCAAGTCCTACCCCTTCTCGGTTAAAGAAACCAGCAACAGCTACTCTTAAGACTGAAGTCAGTACAGTAACCAGATTCTCTCTCACAAACGTTTTCCCTGCTGTGGAGGAGAGAAGATAAAGGCTTCTCCTCATTTATTTTGCAGTCACGGAAATACACTCATGTAACAGACATCAGGATTTCTGGCAAAGGCCTCAAAAAGACTTTGCAAACAAAATTAGGTGATAAACAGCCACAGAGAGACAAAATGTTGACAAGATGTAGAAACAATTCTCGCCGAGAACTAGGTAACGTCTCTCAGCTCTGCCAGGTCTTATTTAGCAGTTAGATCACAGGCTTTGATTTTTGCTAAGACAGAGCTGATCGATGACTCATCGCAGATGGTGAGTGGAGGCCACAGGAACACCCGCCACCCTCACACAGCCACGGCGCATTATCGCGGCAGGGCTGACACTGCCAGCTGGTCCTCACTGTGTACACGTTGAGATCCAACTGTGTTAATTTCGGAAGGCTCCTCTCTCAAGGCCCTTCTGCAGTGAACCCACCAATACAGCACGCCAGCCTCTCATCCTGCGAGTCTGTGCCCTCGCAAACCCTAGTCTTTACACTCAGAAAGCAAGGAGCACCGGGCCCCGGCGTTACCTCTGCGCTAACCCGCTGCTCTGCAGGTGCTCCTGGATCCTGCTTAGCTCTTCCGCCGGCAGCTGGGCCGTGCTGTTCTAAAGCAGACAAGAACACGTCAGTGGGGTTGCAACGCACAAGAGTCAAAGTCACCTGTGCTCATTTACAGAAGATAAAGGGGCGTGTCCGGCTCTGGTGGCAAAGGCGGACTAGAAGAAGTACAGGAAGCACCCATATCGGACACACAAGGAAGGACCAGCTCATCCATGTTGCACGCTCCCCTCGGTGGCCACGTGAAGACTATCCCCGTGGGGGAGGAGCCAGCCAAGTGTTCCGCCTGCCCTGCCAGGTTTTCAGTAAAAAACGACATCCGTGTTTTCTCCCAGTACCTGTAAATTTGCAGCCAGAAGCATCTCCACCCGGCGACAAGCAAGGGTGTCGACCATGTGAGCCAGCACACGGAACGGAGTACACAAAAGCTTGTCCACGTACAGCGTCAGCACGGCGCCCGACTGGCTCAGGTGGATCCCTTCCAGGCACTGGAGGGTTTTCTTCAGCGTGGTGGGCTGCGGTTTGAGAGAAGGAGAGAAATAAGAGCAGAGGGTTCTGACCACTGGAAAGAGCAGTTTAAAAATGCCAACCCTCCATTTTTAAGGCAGAGAAAACTGGCGATAGCCGGCACCAGGGAGACTTACAGTTGAAAGATTTTCACAACGAGACTGAATTGCCTGGATGAAAAGGCCGCTGGCCGCGGAATTCCGATGGACAGCACTAATGAAGTCCTGCACAGGAGGCTCGTGGGACAGGCTGATCAGGTCCTGAATGTGGTTGACGATGAGCCACGTTAAGTGCTCTGAATCGTGCAGGTTCTGGCACTGAGGACAAGACAACGATGAAAGGCCATCTTCTAGTGGACGAGGCAAGAGCGGACACGAGCGCCACAGAAAAGGCCGGAAGTGGTAGGAAGGAGAAAACCAACTCCGAATTATAATCCTCACTGAAAGTATTCAGTGTTTGAGCACCATGACTGATGAGGTGACAACACACTTTACAGAGCCAGCACCCGCAACTGTGCACCGCAGCCGAGCTGTCCAAAGTCAGGCCCCAGGGAGGTGCGCCCCAGCGGCACAGCTCAGGGACACAGGAGGAGAAGAGCGTGGCCCAGGGCCGCGGGCGGTCTGGGGCACCTGAGAGCCCGGCGCCTCCCGAGGGCAGTGGGAACGGCGTGACCGGCCCGAGCTGAGACACGAGAGCGGGTGGTGCTCCCATCCAGGGCAAGCCCTGCCTCACCCAGGCCTCAGTCCAGCCTCCTGACGGGAATTCTCCAGTTACCCTCGCTGCAGCTTTGTGACAGGTCAATAGACAAAAAGAATTTCCTGTAACTGTCAGTTTTGATAGATTTCCTGAATCCAAAATATGGATGGTTCCCATAGATCAAATGGATCTTAAGGGAAGAAATTTCATGTAAGATTTATAAGGAAATGAGAAAAATACAGTTTTAAATTTTGGGTTGGCCAAAAAGTTTGTTCAGTTAATGAATACGTTGTTCAGTAAAATGCTTGGTGGGCCTTCCCTGGTGGTCCAGCGGGGGTGGTCTGTGCTCCCAATGCAGGGGGGCCCGGGTTCAATCCCTGGTCGGGGAACTAGATCCCACATGCTGCAACTAAGAGCTCGCGTGCCACCACTAAGAGCTCGCGTGCCACAACTAAGAGCTCGCGTGCCACAACTAAAAGATCCTGCATGCCGCAACTGAGACCCGGTGCAGCCTAAATAAATAAATATTAAAAAAAAAAAAGTTCTTGGTGAAAATGAAACATGTTATTATTATTTGTTTTGTTTTGCGGTACGCAGGCCTCTCACTGTTGTGGCCTCTCCCGTTGCGGAGCACAGGCTCCGGACGTGCAGGCCCAGTGGCCATGGCTCACGGGCCCAGCCGCTCCGCGGCATGCGGGACCCTCCCGGACCGGGGCACGAACCCGTGTCCCCTGCATCGGCAGGCGGACTCCCAACCACTGTGCCACCAGGGAAGCCTGAAAAATGTTATTTTTACTTAAAGTCGAACAAACTTTTTGGCCAACCCAATACATATGTTGCCTTTTCACTGTAATTCATGACCCTAGGCAGAAATTATAAAGCGAGATAAATTTTTTGGCATCTGGTTAATGCTTAATACTTTTACTGTGGGATAATTTGATAGTATTAACTTTTTAGTATTTTAGATAGTATTAAATATTTTTCTTAATTTTCTGTGAAAACAGCATTATATAACTATATCAATTTCTCAAAAGTGGAACAAGTTAGAAAAACTATTTGAACATCAAGAATGTAAAGCAAGGGGCTTCCCTGGTGGTGCAGTGGTTAAGAATCCGCCTGCCAATGCAGGGAACACAGGTTCAAGCCCTGGCCTGGGAAGATCTCATATGCCGCAGAGCAACTAAGCCCGTGAGCCACAACTACTGAGCCCGCGTGCCACAACTACTGAAGCCTCCGTGCCTAGAGCCCATGCTCCGCAACAAGAGAAGCCACCGCAACGAGAGGCCTGCGCACCACAACAAAGAGTAGCTCCTGCTCACCGCAACTAGAGAAAGCCCGTGTGCAGCAATGAAGACCCAAAGCAGCCAAAAATAAATAAATTTACAAAAAAAAAATGTAAAACAAAACATGAATAGTAACAAATTGCTATCATGGCAAAAAAGATCTCAACAAGCAGCTCAGGTGAAGGAGTCTACTCCTCTTCCGACGCACTGCTGAGCGACAGCGGCCTTCATGGCACCATGTCTGCACCAAAGGAAGGCAGCACTTTCTATCAGCCTGGAAAAGGTATCAGATCCCAGTGAGAGTGGAACAACGAGTTCTCTCTGAGTAATACGATTACAGATGTTATTTTCTTCTGTTTACTTATTTGGTTTTTGTAAATTTTTTTGTATTAAACAAGAGATGTTAGTTTTACGGTCAAAAATTCCACAAAAGTTATTTTTTAAAAGAATGTCATTCAAATAGGAATCTAAAAACGCAGCAATTAACATTCTAACACCTTTGCCACAGATTAAAAAATTTTTTTAATCAGAACCTCACTCAGTCAAACTTGTAACTTCTTTTTATTATCATTGTTACTCCATGGCGTCCCTCAAAACAACAAAGGCACCCAGCACTGTGATTGGTGAAGAGCAAGTGATTCCCCACTGAATCTTTTACAGACAAACTTAAACTCCCAGGGCTGGACGCCAAGCCTGATTTCCAATTATACTTGGGAGCAGGATTCAACTTTAATTTTAGTCTTTCATTCTGGTGGAGTGACGGACGGTGGAAGTCAGTCTGTAGAAGTATCATCCGCGCGAGGTGTTTTCCAGCCCCCAACCCGCCCCTCCTCGCAATTTCAAACTTACGACATAATCGCAGAAGAGAATGAGAGCTCCTCTTCGTACTATTTCTCTATTGCACATTCCCAGTTTGGAAGCCACATCAGAATCCTCGTCCTCTCCAGACATCTGGGGACTAAGTGACTTCGTGCTGGACAGACTGCGTCTTCTAGAAGGAGCAACAGAAGCTCTGACAGTGTTTCTGTGATGACAGCCGGCTTATTTTCAAAACACTGAAGATGACTGTCGTTTAGTACCAGTTCTAAAGCAGACAGTTACTTTAAATACTGCCACATCAGAATGATGTGTAAGATCTACTCTTAGTGATCTGTTTCTGAGCTATGATAAAGCACATATGGAAAGCTAAAATAAACAGAGGATCTAACAGGCAGAAAATTTAAATGCTTGACTGAAAGGCAAAATCCACCACAAAGTTGCACATTCAATCAGCGCTCTTATCTCACTGGCTGTGTCTGATGGCAGAGCTATTGCTTTTGAAATGTCTGGTTTTAGCTTGCTACGAAAGCCGTCAAGTGACAGAAGAAAACCTTTGCATTTCCATACTTTACTCTTCAATTACCAACGAAAAGTTACAACCCTAAGCATGCCCACAGCGTCTATGCTATTATGGAAACCCTGTTTAAAAGCATTTCTGCAAAATTAATTCCCCACTAGTGAAGGTTATTTCACTTCATCTTTACTTCTTCTCACCTTGTCTTTTTTCTTTCTAAGGAGATGAGAATTACAAACTTTGGGACTCTCAGTACTGGCCACAACTCTTAAAACACAGTAGTTGCCATGCTCACAAACAGCCCTCTGACTTGAGGGTAAGACAATCCCCTCACCTCAGCGGCCAAGAGCCTACAAGTCTCTGCTAAGGCTTAGTGGAGACGAAGATGACACCAGGACTAGAATATTCTGAAATGTGTCAACTCTGCCTGTTAACGCCTCAGGATTTAGAAGAGAATTGTTTAAAAACTTCTATCACGACAGAACATGGATAAGTGGTTACCGAGGGAGGGGCAGGGGGAGGGGGTGGCTGCACTGGGACAGGAGGGAATTCTCTGAAGCGATGATACTGGTCTAACTCTTGATTGTGGCGGTGGTGACCTGACTATATCGGGTACAAAACAGTACATTCTACTGTACTGTAAGTTATATGTCAATTAAAAACTAACAAAAAACCTTTCCTTTCTCAGTCAGCCCTCCTGCCAGCCCCAACATGACTTACATTCAAGCTGCAATTCTGTGTTTGCAATAGTATAGCTATAGGGGAAAAAGCCTCTGAAAGAGAAGGGGAGAATTTGCAGTTCAAATATTAGCAGTGGACACAAAGAAGGTCCAACGTCAACCCAAATTTAGTCCCAGTTTGTAGGAGGGCAAGCCCCCAAGACCTCAGGACAGACACTGCCAGCTACTGATAGCAAATGAACTTCCCAAATAAAAGATGACTGCGTATGCAGGACCCTAACCGTCCACCAAAAGGTAGGACAGGTAGAAAGCAAATCATAAGACTATGATGATCTAATCCCCAAAATAAGAAGCAGACAAAAACAGACCCCACTGTGGCAACCACGGGTACTTCCAGGAAGTGTGGCCTGGGAGCCCGTGCTCATCTGAGAGCCAGCGCTGAGCTGCATACAGAACCTCTGTAACAATTGATAGAGCAGTTCTATATCTGCTGAGTACACAGAGAGAAAATAATGACTTGTACTTTGTATTCCAAACTTCTAGTAATTCATTTTTATTATCTTTTGGAAATAGACACACTCATCATCAAAACCAGACAAGGACACCACAAAAAAAGAAAATCACAGGGCAATATCCTTGATGAACATAGATGCAAAAATCCTCAGCAAGTTATTAGCAAACTGAATTCAACAGTACATTAAAAGGATCATATACCATGATAAGTAGGATTTATTCCACGGATGCAAGGATAGTTCAGCATCCATAAGTCAATCGATAAAATACATCATGTTAACAAAATGAAGAATAAAAAATATATGATCATCTCAATGGATGCAGAAGCATTTGACAAACGTCAACATCTATTTATGATAAAAACTCTCAATAAAATGGGTACAGAGAGAACGTACCTAAACATAATAAGGGCCATATATGACAAGCCCACAGTTAACATCATACTCAATGGTGAAAGGCTAAAAGCTCTTCCTTTAAGATCAGGAACAAGACAAGGATCCCTACTCTCGCCACTTTTATTCAACATAGTATTGGAAGTTCTAGCCAAAGCAGTTAGGCAAGAAAAAGAAATAAAAGGCATTCAAGTCAGAAAGAAGTAGAATTTTCATTACTTACAGATGACATGATACTGTACATAGAAAACCCTAAGGAGTCCACTAAAAACCTGCTAGAAGTAATCAATGAATTCAGTAAAATTGCAGGATACAAAATCAATATACAGAAATCTGTTATATTTCTATACACAAATAACAAACTATCAGAAACAGAAATTAAGGAAATAATCCCATTTACAATTGCATCAAAATAATAAAATACCTAGTAATAAATTTAACCAAGGAGGTGAAAGAACTATACACTGAAAGACACTGATGAAAGAAGCTAAAGAAAACAAAAATAAATGGAAAGATATTCCATGCTCATGGATTAGAAGAATTAATATTGTTAAAATGTTCATACCACACAAAGCAATCTACAGATTCAATGCAATCCCCATCCAAATTCCAATGGCATTTTTCACAGAACTTGAACAAAAAATTCTAAAATTTGCATGGAACCACAAAAGACTCCGAACAGCCAAAAGCAATCTTGAGAAAGAAGAACAAAACTGAAGGTATCACGCTCCCTGATTTCAAACTACACTACAAAGCCACAGTAATCAAAGCAGTACGGTGCTGACATAAAACCAGACACACAGATCAATGGAACAGAAAATAGAGAGCCCAGAAATAAACCCACACTTATATGACACTTTCAGCTACAATAGGTGAAAATAATCGAGTTGGGGGACCATGCATGCACACATGTCTGTTAATGTGTGATAGTGGGCAAGTTATTTAACTTCTCTGGGAAAAGAAGTTTCCTTGTCTATAATATACATGCATTTCGAGAGATTTTAATAACTTATCATAGTGGAAGGCCCACAGAACAACATCTGGCACTTAATGCTATATAAGCGCTAGTGATCTATATATAAAAGGTCTTTACCAATACATTATTATTATTTCTATTATCAGGGTAATTAAATCACTAACTCATGTTAGTGCTGGGGACACTATGAGGGCCCTTGTGGGAATTATGATCTAGAGGGAGAGATATTAACCAAATTATCACACAAATAAATGTCAAATTACAGTCTCAACACATGCCACAAAAAAGAGGCAAAGGTTGGGGTAAGAGCAGATAGTGAGACTTCACCAATCAAAGAGAAGTCAGGAAGGTTTCCCTGAGGAAATAATGACTGAGCTGAGAACCCAGAATCAGTGAGTTTCCCATATCTGCTAATATATGGAGAGAAATCAGGAAAATGTAAGTTGAACTATAAAAAGCTGGCAAAAAATAAATCAATATCATAAAGCCAATGTCTGTCCCTTAGATCCCATCTGCTCTTGCCAACTCTAGGATAACGCTCTCTTCTGTAAGGGGTCACCCATGCCATTCGTTCTGTCATCTAGAAACTCATGTCCTCATTTCCCATGTCTCTGTTTCCCTCCAGAGCGAAACAACTCCTAACCGTTGTGTAGAGCTGCTCTCTAAATGTCCCTCTTTCGTCATTTTTTTTCCTTAACTCTTATTCTGAAAACTTTCAAGCTGATATAAAAGCTCAAAGAATAATTCAGGGCTTCCCTGGTGGCGCAGTGGTTAAGAATCCGCCTGCCAATGCAGGGGACACAGGTTCGAGCCCTGGTCCAGGAAGATCCCACATGCCGCAGAGCAACTAAGCCCGTGCGCCACAACTACTGAGCCTGCGCTCTAGAGCCCACGAGCCACAACCACTGAAGCCCGCGAGCCACCACTACTGAAGCCCACACGCCTAGAGCCCGAGCTCCACAACAAGAGAAGCTACCACAATGAGAAGCTCGCGCACCGCAACAAAGAGTAGCCCCCGCTCGCCACAACTAGAGAAAGCTGCGCACAGCAACAAAGACCCAATGCAGCCAAAAAAATAATAATAAATAAATTTATATTAAAAAAAAGAATAATTTAATTAACAGTGACATACTCTTCACCTAGATTCAACTACTAGTAAGTCACCACCTTTGCGCTCAGGCACGCACGCCACACACATGCACGTGCTCCACACATACACACATACCCTACACACACTCGACACTCATGCACACTGTACACACACGCAATTTGGGGGGCTGTACCATTTGAGAGTAATCTGCAGGTCAAGAGACTGCACCCCTAAATACCTCAGCAAGTGTGTCCCCTAAGTACTACTCATAACCAAAAGCAACAAGTTATGTAGAGCTCACATTCAAATGCAGCTTGTTGACCCAATAATGTCCTTTCTAGTGGTTTCATCCCCCAGATCCAGAATGCAATCAAGGATCGTAAAACTGTACCTATTTGTCACACACTCCTACGTCTTTTCATCCAAGCCAACAGTTCTGTATCTTCCATGACACTGACTGACACTGCTGGAGAGCCCAGATGATTCTTCTGTGGAAGGCCCTCCATTCATCAGACTGGGGTCTGCCCTCCCATTTCCTCTTGAACCCACTCCAGGTGGGCCTCTGCCCTCACCACCCACCATATGTGCAAAGGCAGAGGAAGAGGAGGAGGAGGAGAAGGAGAGTGGGGCAGAAGCTAAGAAACACTGGCTGAGGATCCATTTGGGCGGTGGATACCTTCTCACTTACCGTCCACCCACCCAACATCTGTTAGTATTATCAGCTAACTCAAGTCCTGCCCTTGATGTCCAGGGAGGCTACTGGGGAAGCTGCAATAACACAAGAGCCCAGGACCCTAATTCCTACGGTGCCCAGCCACCCGGTCCGACAGTGGGCTGGAGCACAGGCTTGGTCCTTGGAACAGCCCCCTGGGTGCTCTGAGGCAAAATCCTCAAGGACCCAGGGCCTCACTGCTCAGAGCATACTCCATGGATCAGAGCACTGGTACCCCCAGGAGTCTGGCAGAAATGCAGAGTCCCAGGCACCATCAGCCATCTGCTGAATCAGAATCTGATTTGAACAAGCTCCCCAGTTGATTTATACGCACAGTGAAGAAGCTCTGAAGTAGAAGACACCGATTTTCTGTTTCCGACTCTTACAATACTTTAGTCATCATGACAGGCTTAAACTGTTCTCTAAGCATGTCGATGTTTTCACTGCTCTGTGCTCCCCAACTAACTGTAAGCACTTGGAGGGCAGGAAGCAGCGATTATTTTTCCTTTGCATGTCCCACAACATATAGCACAGGGTAGAGGTGTAATACTGCTGCTCACGTTGGCTTTTCCAGTGAGAGGACTGGACCAGCCAACGCGGGACCCACGGCCTCACTTGGCTGTCTTTCCATGCTGAGCAGAGAGGAGCTGACCTCAACCCTGCAGCCCCTGCAGTCTCCTATTTCCATAGCTTTCTCTCCTTGCCATCGGCTCTTGAGTCTTCCAGAAACACCGCACTGAGGACTCAGCTGCGGGGTGGGGGGGTGTGGGGGGGGGGCGGAAATAAAATCTTTTCTTTCCACATATGTACAAATGGCTGAGCAAGAGGGTGCCTAGAAACAGAGACTCAGACCTGACAACTTTTTGCAAAAACAGGGCCACCCACAATCAGATACTTAACAAGTCTTCTTGAATGATAAAAAAAAATAAGGTATTTCCAAGTAGTTTTGAAAGGCTGCTAAATAATTTCTTCATTATCTAAGAATAACCAGAACCACATTTAACTTATAATGAAGTTAAGCCATCGCAACATGTCTGGCTCTGGAACCAATTTAAGGATGAGAACCCAGCAGGAGGGACACAGCATGACAAAAACGGCCGTAAGATGGAACACTGTCAAAGAACTTGTCAAAGAAATCACATGTGAAAAGCAGCGGCTATTCTGAATGCCTGTAGTCGGACCACGTTTTCCCTATAATAGAGTGTCCGTGAAAGAAAGACTAACATGCGGCAGAATCTTTACAAAGCCTCGTGAAAAGGGAGCCGGAGCTCAGGCTGCTCCGAGCCCCGGCACACGAGCCCAGGCTGGCCTCCCGGGGAGCAGAGCGCGCGTACCTGGGGGTCTGCTGCACCTCTGCCCACCAGCGGTAGTCGGTGTGGCTGACGAGCAGGAGGATCTGACACCAGAGCAGCACGAGGGCCGGGTGGGTGGGGACCATGGAGCGCACCCACGCGTTCAAGCTCTCCAGGCCGTAGAAGCTGCCGTCCGCGCCGTCCGTCAAGAGTCTCGAGGCAGCTGCAGTGATTCTCCGGAATGTCCCTAGAAACAAGCCAAACTAAAACCGATTACGGAGAGACACGTCGTGGCCCAACGCTTCGCAACCACATGAAGCTTTTTACACAAAGAAGATACACACAGGGCTCTCTGCTACACTGACACGTTCACAGCCTTTGGCACTGAGAAAATTCCAGCCTGACATTCTGCTTCCTCAATGGAGCAGCCAAGGAAGCCGGCGCCCCCACTGTCCCGTCCTCCCCACTGAGTGACCAGCTCTCCAGGGGCTCCGAGCCGGGAGCCTCAGTGGTGCTGACCGTGGACACAGCTCCACCGAGAAGGCAGCAGCCACCATGCAGCCCATCAGGTCACGGCACCCAGGACGGCCCAAGCCACAGCCGCGCGGGTGGGAACGGCAGGTCCCTGAGAGCCGAGGGCCAGGGGGCCTCTGCACCCAGCACGGGGTGACCACCCGGGGCAAGGTGGCCGCGCAGGCAGGCGCCCACACTCAGACCCGCACGTCAGCAGCAGATCCAGCCAGGCTCTGCCCCGGTTTCCCACAGCATCCTCCTTAGGGCCGGGAAGACTCTCCCCTAGGAGAGAGTGAATTCATGACTTCATTCTATCCCACTTCTGGAACGACACGAAGCCAGCTCCACACGCCTGTCTCTCCACCCCGCCCTGGATGCACCTAGACTGGCCCTCACCCCAGGGACACGGGGACACGTGCATGCCGTGAAGTGCAGCCTGGGACGCAGCAGGACTGGACATGACAGGAGGTGGCCAGGGGCTCCCTGTCCCCCCAGCTGAGGACTCCTGGCATCACTTCTGGCGAGTCAAAAGTTTATTTCTGCTCTAAATTTCAACACATGCAAACATAAAAGGGCCCTAAAACAGGCAGAAACAAACAGACCACAGACTTCTCACTCCTCATGACTGCTTACACCCACGCCCCGAGGCAAGGGGAGAGCTGACAAAAGCTCGCCAAACAGAAACATCGACGAGGAGCTTCCAGTGCTCGCCTCCTCTCTGGCCGCACTGGCTGGGTTCTCTCCGGTTGCTGCCGTGTCAGCATCGCCCACCTCAGGCCCACCCAGCCCTGGCCTGCTCCCTCTCGTGCCTCCGTCACTGCGTGGGCTCCCTGTGGGTCACGGACACGAGGGAAGAGCCAGGTGCTGTCCCAAAGGAACCCTGGAGCCAGACCAAGGCACGCGGGGAATGGCAGACCACGGATGTGGGGTTTTACTGAACAGGGAGCAGGAAACCATGGTCAGAGCTGAGATCAGGTGACGGAGCGTCGAGGTGGGCTTTGAAATCAGACTGTGGCTCTGCCATGCCTGCTCGGTGACCCTGGCCGTACGTCCCCTGTGGCCTTAGTTTCCTCGCTTGTAAAATGGAATTCAGAGCACCAGCCACTCACAGGGCTGCAGTAAGGATCAAATCATAAAACCCAGGTGAAGGGCTCAGTACAGCGCTGGACAGAGCCAACGACCAGCAAGCGGCTGCTGCTGCCGGAAGGACGTCAGGGAAGTGCGCGGCCTTGGGGGGCAGCGTCCCGACAGCAGGAGGAAACCGCTGGCGGGACAGGACAGGAAGCTAGGGGCCCACCGGGGGGGGCGACAATGACGCTGGGGTCTGAGCGTCTCTAATGACAAATGACGAACAAGTCAACAAGAAGAGGAAGCTGGAGCAGAGCAGCTGTGCCAGGTGACAAGTCCAGCCTTAAGTGTAAGTCTGAGGTGCTGGCAGGACAGCAAGCACGTGTCTAGAGGGAGGATGGAAACGAGAGACCAAGGCAGCCATGACGATGGAGTGACAGGACCTAAGGAGGCAGTTACCAGTCATCTCTGCAGCAATAACCGAGGCAGGTCATGAAGGAGGCGGTCCCATGGATGGGGAGGAGGAGGGAGGGAGACAGAGAGCGGGAGGGGAGAGCAGAGAGAGACCAACAACACTCAATGGATGAAAGACAGTCCCTTCAACAAATGGTGCTGGGAAAACTGGGTCTTCACATGCAAAAGAATGAAACTAGACCCCTAGCTTATTACACCACTCACAAAAATTAAATGGATTAAGAACTTGAATGTAGGACCTGAAACCATAAAGAAGAAAACATAGGTATTAAGCTCCCTGACATGGTCTTGGCAATAATTTTTTGGATATGACACCAAAAGCAAAGGCAACAAAAACAAAATAAATAAGTGGGATTACATGAAACTAAAAAGCTTCTGCAGAGCAAAGGAAACCATCAACAAAATGAAAAGGCAACCTACAGAATGGGACAAAACTTTGCAACCCATACATCTGATAAGGGGTTAATTTCCAAAATATATAAGGAACACATAAATTAATAACAAAAATAAATCCAATTAAAAAGTGGGCAGGGCTTCCCTGGTGGCGCAGTGGTTGGGAAACCACCTGCCAATGCAGGGGACACGGGTTCGAGCCCTGGTGTGGGAGGACCCCGCATGCCGCGGAGCAGATAAGCCCGTGCGCCACAACTACTGCAGTCCGCGCACCTAGAGCCCGTGCTCTGCAACAAGAGAAGCCGCCGCAGTGAGAAGCCTGCACACCGCAACGAAGACACAACACAGCCAAAAATAAATAAATAAATTTATATTAAAAAAAAAGTGGGCAAAGTGGGATTTCCCTGGCAGTCCAGTGGTTAAGACTTCGCCTTCCAATGCAGCGGGTGTGGGTTCAATCCCTGGTCAGGTAGCTAAGATCCCATATGCTTCATGGCCAAAAAACCAAAACATAAAACAGAAGCAATACTGCAACAAATTCAATAGAGACTTTAAAAATGGCCCCCAGAGGACCAGTGTGGTGGGGCAGGGGGGACGGGGGAGCTTGCAGGGCAGGGGACCAGGCCTGGGAGCCCAGCAGGCTCTCGGGGCCCGAGTGGGCGGGGCGAACGCCCTCCACTCCTTCTGCGGCTCCTCAGGTTCTGGAGTGCCCTCCCGCCTGCCTCCTTCCTACGCCCCCAAGGCCAGCGCAGCCCGGACGGGATGGGAACTCTGAGGGCGTAGGACCCCGCCCGAGAGCTGGGCAGACTTCTCCGGCCAACTGGGCGGGAGAAACGCTGGGCGCACTCCCCCCACCCCCCGATCCGAGTCCCCAAGGGTCCCTCCAGGTGTGGGAACCCCTCGCCCCTCTCAGCCACCCCTCAGGGGTGCCGGTCCTGTCCGGCCTCTACTTCTCTTCCCCCCTCAGTGCCCCCACGTCCTACCGGTTCGCTTGGGGGTTCCTCCCATCTCCTTGGGCCTCGAGGTCCCCCACCAGCATCCAGCAGGTGCCCTAGTTGTGGGGAGACGTTGTAGGGAGACGCAAACTCCGCGTCTTCTCACACCACCATCTTGACTCCGCCCCCTCGAGAAGCTCGGGATTTTATTTTTAGTGATTTCCCGACAGTACATCATCTGCTTACTGTGCCTCCTGTTCACCATGTCTCTCCCCCTAGAAGCAGTGGCAGCCGGGCCTGGAGAGGAGACCATGCACACCTCAGCTTCCAGGGGCCCGCCCACCGGGGTCCCCGCTCAGGACCCCGAACCCAAGGAGGCGCTGGGTCTGGGCCAACCGTCATCGGAGCTGCTTGTGACGGTGCTGAGCCACGTGCCCCGACACATTCTGCTCAGGCGCTGCCGCAGGGGTGCCGGCACTGGCACGACCTGGTGGACTGCCAGGCCCTGTGGCTGAGAATCCTGGCCCGAGGCCACGCCACCTGTCAGCCATCCTCCACACCTACCTGCCCCCGCCAACGACCCCAGGCCCTGTGTCCTGGGCCGCTTCTGCGAGAGCACACCCATAGGACGCAACCTCCTCCTGAAGCCAATGGCGAAGGCCTCCTGAAATGGACGGTGCCGACTGGAGGAGATGCCTGGGGGGCAGAGGAAAACTGGGAGGTCACTCCCAGGGCCTGTATACAGACCAGCTTCCTGTCTTCCTACAGGTGGTGTCAAAAGAAGCAGGTGTCGGACCTGGAAGAGGAGGGTCTGTGGCCGGAACTCCTGGACAGTGGAAAGACTGAGATTTTTGTCTCTGACTGGTGGACAGACCAACAGTACACTGACAGTTTATATGGGCTAACTGTCCAACCTCTAGATGCCAACCAGGCTGTCCTGCATCATTACTCTCCTTTGCCTTTTCCCATCCAGCAGTGTAGAGAGTTTCTCCTTTGAGGCTAGCCATGTGTTCTCCAACCTTAAGAAGGTTGTCCACTTTGTGTCTTTTGAACACTTGGTTCGGGACATTGATTTCTGGTCTGAGCAGTGTGGAGTCTATCTGTCCCACTCCAGTGTGATTGTGCAGGTCCATCTGCCCTAGTCAAGGGCTGTCCTTGCAAAACTATGGGACCGTGCCTTCCAGGGGCTGGGCCCATTGGCAGGGTCATCTCAGTAATCAAGGGCTTGTAGCTCCCAGGCATCCTGGGATCTCATGAGTCCAGTCAAAGTTCTACTGGGCCCTGTCTTCAGGTTCTGGAAGCTACTAGGAGAAAGTTCCTCCACCAAATATACTGGCTGCTGCTGCTCTCAGGCAGCCCCTTCTACTGAGTGGAGACACAGGGGTGAGCACAGGGAAATGCTGGACCGGGAGAGGGCTCCCCCCACCCACGACAGGCCCCTCTGGTTCAGCCCCGGTGCCCTCTGCCCTTGCTTCCTCATGTTTCTGCATCAGAGGCTTTATTGATCCCGTGCAGGAAGCTCTCTCCTCCCATCTGAACAAGAACCTCATCCCTGTGGCTGAGAAAATTCCAACCCCTAACTTTCTGTGGTTTCAAGACTGGGACCAGGACTCAGAGCTGAAAGCTAAACTAGCTCAAAAAATGTCTGGACACAGAGGGTTCTGCCCACACTGTGAACAACGAAATGGTCCCCTGAGCCCAACCCTACCCTGAATTGTATGGTGTATAAAATTATTTTGTTATTTTGAAATTCTTTTTTAAACATGGAGAGAATAAGTGAGCACTATGTCTGCCAAAAAAAAAAAAAAAACATGGTCCACAGCAAGAAAAAAGTCTTCAAAAAAATTTTAAAAAGTGGGCAAAGGATCCGAATAGACATTTTTCCAAAGAAGATATTCACATGGCCAAGAGGTACATGAAAAGGTGCTCAACATCCTTAATCATCAGGAAACTGCAGGTCAAGACCACAGTGACATATCACTTCACACCTGTTAAAATGGCTATCATCAAAAAGACAAGAAATAACAAGTATTGGTGAGGCTGCGGGAAAAAAAGGGAACCCTTGTGCACTATGATAGGAATGTAAATTGGTGCAGACACTGTGGAAAACAGTACAGACATTCCTTAAAAAATTAAAAATAAAACTACCAGAGGAGGAGTCAAGGTGGAACTGTGGGAAGACGCGGAGTCAGCCTCTCACCACAATTAGGGCGCTTGCCGGCCGCTGGTGGGGGACTCTGACCCCCAAGGAGACAGGAGGAACCCCAGAGTAAACCAGTAGGATGTAGGGGGACCAAGGGGGGAGGAGAGGTGGAGGCCAGACAAGATCGGCACCCCTGAGGCCGGGGAGATCAGGAGAGGCAGGTGGGAGGGACTCTCCAGGAAGAGTCGGAGAAGAGTGGAGGGCGAACGCCTGGTCCACTCGGGCCAGGGAGCCTGCTGAGCTTCCAAGCCGCTCCCCCAGCCCCCAAAGCCCCATCCAGGCCGCATGGGTCCTGGGGGCATAGGAGGGAGGCCAGGGAGATCAGGAGTGGCAGGCGGGAGGGGCCCTCCGGGAGGAGCAGAAAAGGAGCAGTGGGCAATTGCCCTCCCCACTGGGGCCAGGGGAGCCTGCTGAGCTCCCAGGCCAGTCTCCTGCCCCCCAAAGCCCCCTCCAGGTCACGTGGGTCCTTGGGGGCATAGGAAGGAAGCCGAGGGGAGAACAGGAGAGGCAGGCCCGGGACCAGATGGCTTCACGGGCGAATTCTATCAAACATTTAGAGGAGACCTAACACGAATCCTTCTCAAACTCTTCCAAAAAACTGCAGAGGGAGAAACACTCCCAAATTCATTCTACGAAGCCACCATCACCCTGATACCAAAACCAGAAAAAGATATCACAAAAAAAGAAAATTATAGACCAATATCACTGATGAACATAGATGCAAAAATCCTCAACAAAATACTAGCAAACAGAATCCAACAGCACATTAAAAGTATCATACACCATGATCAAGTGGGATTTATCCCAGGGATGCAAGGATTTTTCAATACACGCAAATCAATCAATGTGATACACCATATTAACAAATTAAGGAATAAAAACCATATGATCATGTCAATAGATGCAGAAAAAGCTTTTGACAAAATTCAACACCCATTTATGATAACAACTCTCTAGAAAATGGGCATAGAGGGAACCTACCTCAACATAATAAAGGCCATATACGACAAACCCACAGCAAGCATCATACTCAATGGTGAAAAACGGAAAACATTTCCTCTAAGATCAGGAACAAGACTCTTGCCACTCTTATTCAACATAGTTTTGGAAGTCCTAGCCACAGCAATCAGAGAAGAAAAAGAAATAAAAGGAATACAAATTGGAAAAGAAGAAGTAAAACTATTTGCTGATGACATGATACTACACATAGAAAATGCTAAAGATGCCACCAGAAAACTACTAGAACTAATCAATGAATTTGGTGAGGTTTCAGGATACAAAATTAATGCACAGAAATCTCTGGCATTCCTATACACCAACAAAGAAAAATCAGAAAGAGAAATTAAGGAAACACTCCCATTTACCATTGCAACAAAAAGAATAAAATACCTAGGAATAAACCTGCCTAAGGAGGCGAAAGACTTGTACTCAGAAAACTATAAAACACTGATGCAATCCCTATCAAACTACCAAACTACAGAATTAGAACAAAAAATCTTACAATTTGTATGGAAACACAAAAGACCCCAAATAGCCAAAGCAGTCCTGAGGAAGAAAAACAGAGTTGGAGGACTCAGACTCCCTGACTTCAAACTATACCACAAAGCTACAGTAATCAAGACAGTATGGTACTGGCACAAAAACAGAAATACAGATCAATGGAACAGCACAGAATGCCCAGAGATAAACCCACAAATATATTGGCATCTAATTTATGACAAAGGAGGCAAGAACATACAATGGAGAAAAGACAGCCTCTTCAATAAGTGGTGCTGGGAAAACTGGACAGCTACATGTAAAAGAATGAAATTAGAACACTACCTAACACCATACACAAAAATAAACTCCAAATGGATTAAAGACTTAAATGTAAGACCAGACACTATAAAACTTTTAGAGGAAAACATAGGAAAAACACTCTTTGACATACATCACAGCAAGATCTTTTTTGACCCACCTTCTAGAGTAACAGAAATAAAAACAAAAATAAACAAATGGGACTTAATTAAACTTAAAAGCTTTTGCACAGCAAAGGAAACCATAAACAAGACAAAAAGACAACCCTCAGAATGGGAGAAAATATTTGCAAATGAAACAACAGACAAGGGATTAATCTCCAAAATATACAAACAGCTCATGGAGCTCAATATCAAAAAAACAATCCAGTTAAAAAACAGGTGGAAGACCTAAATAGACATTTCACCAAGGAAGACATACAGATGGCCAAGAGGCACATGAAAAGATGCTCAACGTCACTAATTATTAGAGAAGTGCAAGTCAAAACTACAATGAGGTATCACCTCACGCCGGTCAGAACGGCCATTATCAAAAAAACTAGAAACAATAAATGCTGGACAGGGTTTGGTGAAAAGGGAACCCTCCTACACTATTGGTGGGAATGTAAATTGATACAACCACTATGGAAAGCAGTATGGAGATTCCTTAAAAAACTAAAACTAGAACTACCATATGACCCAGCAATCCCACTACTAGGCATATACCCTGAGAAAACCATAATTCAAAAAGTGACATGTACCACAATGTTCACTGAAGCACTACTGACAATAGCCAGGACATGGAAGCAACCTAAGTGTCCACTGACAGATGAATGGATAAAGAAGATGTGGTACATATATTTACAATGGAATATTACTCAGTCATAAAAAGAAATGGAGTTATTTGTAGTGATGTGGATAGACCTAGAGTCTGTCATGAAGAGTAAAGTAAGTCAGAAAGAGAAAAACAAATACCGTATGCTAACAGATATATACAGATTCTAAAAAAAACAAAAAAATGGTACTGATGAACCTAGTTGCAGGGCTGGAATGAAGAGGCAGACATAGAGAATGGACTTGATGACATGGGGTAGGAGGGCGAAGCTGGGGCGAAGTGAGAGTATCATTGACATATATACACTACCGAATGTAAAATAGTTGGCTGGTGGGAAGCAGCAGCATAGCACAGGGAGATCAGTTCGGTGCTTTGCGATGACCTAGAGGGGTGGGATAGGGAGGGTGGGAGGGAGACGCAGGAGGGAGGGTATATGGGGACGTGTATGCATATGGCTGATTCGCTTTGTTGTGCAACAGAAACTAACATGGTACTGTGAAGCAATTATACTCCAATAAAGATCTATTAAAAAAAATACAACTACCATATGATCCAGCAATCCCACTTATGGGTATATACCTGAAAGAAACAAAATTACTAACTCAAAAAGATACCTGCGGGACTTCTCCGGTGGCGTAGTGGTTAAGATCTGCCTGCCAACACAGGGGACACCAGTTCAATCCCTGGTCTGGGAAGATCCCACATGCTGCGGAACAACTAAGCCGGTGCACCACAACTACTGAGCCTATGCTCTAGAGCCCGTGAGCCACAACTACTGAGCCCATGTGCCACAACTACTGAAGCCCGTGCTCCACAAGAAAAGCCACCGCAATGAGAAGTCCGCGCACTGCAACGAAGAGTAGCCCCTGCTCACCACAACTAGAGAAAGCCCGCGTGCAGCAACGAAGACCCAACACAGCCAAAAATAAATAAATAAATAAATAAATAAGTGTTCCTTAAAAAGAAAAAAAAAAGATACCTGCACTCCCATGTTCACTGCAGCATTAATCACAGGAGCCAAGACACGGAAACAAACCAAGTGCCTATTGAAGCATGAGTGGATAAAGAACGTGTCACACACACACACACACACACACACACACACACACACACACACACACACACACAGGAATATTATTTAGCCATAAAAAAGGAAGAAAATCCTGTCATTTGCAACAGCATGGATGGACCTTGAGGGCATTGTGCTAAGTGAAATAAGTCAGAGAAAGATGAATACTGTTTGATCTCACTTATATGTGGAATCTAAAAAAACCAAACTCATAGATACAGAGATCAGACTGACAGTTGCCAGAGGTGGTGGTGGGGGGAATGGGTGAAGGTGGTCAAAAGGTACAACCTTTCAGTTACAAGTGTGGAATTAACCACAGAAACCTCAGCTCAAGTTGGACTTGGAAGAGGCCTGTAGGGGAAGCTCTCACACCTACTGAAGAAGGTGTCTCCTTCCTGCTGCAGAGTAAGTAAGGGACGCCAAGTAGGCGCACATCTCCTCCTCTTTGGGGTGATTGACAATGCGCAAGAACACATGCAATTAAGAGGTTGGAAAGCGAAGACTGAAGGAGAAGTCGAGGGACGAGGGAGTTTCAGCGAGCTGAAGTCTGTCCATGGAACTGGGCTGCAGGGTCCGGGAAGATGAGGACCTGGGAAAGCCCACAGGTGGCCTTTGCAGAGGCATTTCTGGTAATGAGATCAAGAGGCAAACCGCTGGGGATGGAGATAAAGAGGGAAAGCAGAGCGCTAGAAGCAACAACAATAAACTCCTGAAACATTTCTTTTGAAAAACTGTGTAGTAACAAGAAGAGGAGGACAATTCAGGAAGCCGCAGAGCAAAGAAAGGGTTTGTTCTGCCTCGTAGGCTGTATCAGCAGCGCAGCTCCAGGCGAGAAGGAAAGACAGACTTCTATGTCTCGCCGTGTGGAGTGTGCAGCGAAGAGAGCGTGAGTGAACGAAGGAGCCTCTCAAGACACAAACTGGAAGAACTGATCATGGGAAGAGCAAACACAAGAGGGGATGGGGACCAGGATGGGGGACGAGATGTCAGACGGAGGAACTGGACAGACACTGGTGCTGGCCTGGGGCTAGACTCTCGCGGGGGAACCGGCACTGCTGATGGTGTGCGACGTACGAGGACTGGCCCAGGCTCTAGACACCTCCCCCAACCACCCCACCACCTGGGAGCTCACGCATTACAAGCCCCGTGACTCAGTTACTTCAGCTAGAACACGGATATCACGGTGTGTGCCGGGCCCACAGCAAGTGCTCTGCAAACATCAGCTGCTACACTTACCATCACCAACCCAAGAAGCAGCACGACATAATGGGCAAGAAAAAATTCTTGGGTTTTCGCTCTTGGTTTTATCATATGACCGTTCAGAACCTGAATTCTCTCATCAGTAGAAATGGGGAACTATCTCATAGAGTTGTTCTAAGGGTTGATGGAGATAATCATGTAAAGGGTACCACACACCCCTAAGAGAACACCGTCAGCAGCCCCATCCTGGCCCAAGCACGAATCTGAATCAGTGCCCATTTTATCACTGCAGGAAGACCATTTTCTCTTCCTTCTAGTAATCCTACTTTGACCCACACATAAAACACTGGGAAGAGAGCTCTGCCTGCGAGGAAGGAAGGGAGAGGGTCAGGAATGGCTCCACCGCCCACTGCTGCCCTCGGCTGGGTGAGCACTGGACGGCAGTGGGGAGGGCACACGGTGGGGGCTGGCAGAGGTGCGGGGGGGACTGGAAAACACGGTGAGGAGTTAGGAAGCCTTACTGTGGCCACAGGCCGGAGGACTCAACCCAGCCCTGCCTGCAACAAAGCAATGGACACTGTCAGCCTCCTGCCACGGCTCCACCTTCTGCTTCTATCTGGCCTGCCTCACTGGAGAGGACGAGGTGTTAGTTACCCAGAACCTATAAAATGGAGACTAGGTAACTTTCTTGGCTCTTCTGTTTATGCTGGATTGAATGTGAAATAGGCAAATGACTTTGGGATTCATAAACCACCACCCCCGCCAACAACAGAAAATGAGAGGACAAGGCCATTACTCAGACTAGTTCCTGTTCTAAGAAATAATACCTGAAATGGGCAAATTCAAAGATCTCGATTTTCAACGGAGGGGTGAAATTATTGTCATTGTTTAAGCAATGCATAAATAAAAACTACCAACTTGAGATGCTAAAGACACCTTATTTATATAAAAAACAAGATGATTTATTTTATCTCAAAAGCAACCAACGCAGTAATTCTGCTGCCTGGTGCCTTTAAAAGAAATGGCATCAAAATACACGAGGAGATAGAAACAGACATTTGTACACACCCATACACCCCTAATTTACAAATACTGGACCAACTGAACAATGCCCAAAGACACGAGTGGCAAAACCCACGTGCCCCGATACCCAGCCCGGGCTCCGGAGCAGAGCACGGCCTTCTCAATATTCCACTCCATGCATGGCTGCTCAAATTTAACCAAACTTAAGACTGAATAAAAGCTCCGCAGTCACAACACCACACTTCCAGTGCCCATCAGCCACGTGTGGTCAGAAGCAACTGGATTAATGCAGACACAGAACATCTGCACACTGCAGGAAGCTGGACTTGACAGCACTGCAACAAACCATGAAAGTATTTCCCCTGATTTCTGAGAAAAGGAAGAGGAAGTTAGAGTGACGGGTGAGTGAACAGCACGGAAATCCACTGGAACGCCATGGAAATCCACTTAGATGCGCCTAAGGCCGCAGAATGCACTGCTCTTATCCAAAGAAGGTAGAAAGCCATCCTTCGATGTGAACTGGTACCCTTCTGGTGTCAGATCCAAACCAACCGATGGCCAAACATTAAAATGGCCCATATACTAAAAACAACTTATTCTTCATATGGCTTAATTATTTTCTCAACTTTAGACTTATCGCAGTGGGTGGGACATAAATCAAAAGATCCTCAAAAAGAAAATTATTTCAATGGTAAGTAAACAAGGTGGCTGGAAGCTGTAAACCATCGTCAGAATTCAATTCTGGCCACACTCTTGTGCCGAGGGCGACCGAAGGTACGTGAAGCACCCATGCAGGGGTGTCCTTCTCCATCGCTCCCAGGCCGCGCGAGCCCAGGTCCCTGCCCGCCCCCTCAGCCCCTCTGAGCCCTCACCCCTCTCAGCAGGAACACTCTCTCCGAAGGGCCAGCTCCTTCTCCTTCAGGGCTTAGCTCAGCAGCCCCTAGGAGAACCTGCCCCTACTGCCCACCCCTGTGCTGGCTGTCACTGTGCTTTTGTTTCCTTCTCAGGAGATAGCAAGACTTGTGGTGACATATCTGTGTATTGTCTGCCCCACGAGACTGAGCACCACAGAGGCAGGAATCGCGTCAGCTGTACTGACCACCGCACACCCAGGGCCCAGCACAGTGGCGGCGGACTCAGTGCATCTTTGCTGAATGAATAAAGGTTGACGGCGGTAACTATCTTCTGCTCTGGTGGTATGTATGCGGGTATGTGTGTGTTTTAATTTGTACTGAAGTAATATACACACGTGATTTTTAAATCCCACAACAGATGGGGGCTTCTGCCTTGACAAGTGCCTGCCCCACCCCTCTTAAGGTGACCATTTGCTATCGTTCTGCTCTCAGTTGTGGTGTTACCTCCAAACTTGCCTTGGTATGCTTTCATCACCTGCAGTGGACCGTCAGTTATTCTGTCTGCTCCCCTTCCCTTACTACTGGAAAGTAACCCTTTCTCCCAAAGGAATGCTGTCCAGCCTCTCACCCAGCCCAGGCTGGCCAGAGCACCCAGGGCTCACGAGTCCCTCACAGGACTCCCGCAGGGGCTGAGACCAGAGGCCATCCTTTCTGCCGCGGGGAAGGAGCCCCACAGAAAACAAAGGCAACACAGTAAAAGAGCTGAGACGTGGAAATACGCGACGCGGCAACAGAATTAAACACACCAGAGGCAGTCACACCCAAAGAGAGCACCTACCCCCGCACTGCCAGGACTCAAACCACTTCCAGGTTTGCTTCATATTTGGACCATGACTTCCTTGCTGTTTGCTTTTCCTAGAGATTAGAATTGCCTTTCACTTTTTCTTGCTGAGAAAAGGATACGCCTATACCCTCTAACTAGCAAGACATTCCTTTTGAAAACACTCATTCCTGTTGAAACACACTGACTGTCCTAAGGTTGCTTCCTATGCTTGCTACATGGCTGGGATCTTGTGACCTCTCTCTTGAGTGCACTGTTTTTTTTAATCCACAATCATATGTAAAGGTAACAAAAACATCTTGTCTTTCCAAATCTTTGAAACAGGAGGAAGCGCCCAGGTTTACTGTTTTCATCAGCACAACGTCTTCAAAGGCACACTGAGCAGGGCAGAGCTCGCACTGGGCAGCACCTCCTTACACCCTGCGAGTGTGCAGGGCAGGGCAGGGGATATACAGGTGCTCTAATAACACTAGTGTGATGCACCTACCAGACTTGAAGATGTGGATCAGACACATGAGCAGCGTGCCTAGCTCTTGGCAGTAGAAAGTATGCTGCTGTTCACTCATTTCCACTCTTAGCTGTTTTGTAACAATGTCCTCTAAAAGGATGCCAACCAGTTGTAGCAGAAACCTTCAAAGAAAGGGAGAAGGGTGACAGTGAAGTGGGGGCCTATTGCGGAGCACTTCTGGGAGGGAGGCACACACGTAAGAGTAATATACACAGTAGATATGGGTAGGGCAGTAGGGTAAAACTGCAAGTCAGGTGAAGTGTTCAGTGCCAGCCCTCTGGATTAAGTCACTTCACCTCTCTGCGTATTACTTTCCTCACTAATGAGATGGCAGGAATCATACCACCTTTAAAGGACTGTCAGGAGGGTAAAATGACCTGCAGTGTTTCTTCAAAGCTTTATAGGCCATGAAGTAGGGAGATAACCCACCGCAGGAATTTAGCGCGTCCTCCGCTTTAGCCCCTGCTTATACGTAACAGCAGGGGCCACGGGCGGCCCTGCCGAACCTGCGGACAAATGGGTGTCGTGCAGTTTCACTGGATTTATCTCCACAAACACAATGGCGCCCCAGGCCCTGACGACCAACCAAGGGCAGCTACGTGGACATTACGGTGGACCCGGCAGGAAGGAGCACGTTCTCAGGAACTGTGCTTCCTGGACACGCTCTACGAGGTATAAGTCAGCGTGCACCCCGAATCCAGCAAAGGTGGATACACAGTCGTCTACACAACAAGCCTTTTCAGTGCCTGAGTTGTGATCGCCACCCTCAAGGAGCTTCCCAAGAACTGATAAGGGCAGATGTGATTTGATGCCCCAAGGACACCCGGGGAGCACAGTATGAGCGTTCCACCCTGGCGGGGAGGGGCATTTTACTACTGACAGTGTGGAGGGTGGCCAGCACCCGGCGGGAATAAACCTAAGACTGACTTTTAGTGGGTTTTCCTAGGTCTTCAAATTCTCTGCAGGCAACCACGCCCTTACCGCCTGCACCCACCCACTACCACCGTGCAGTCTTAACGAGGGTCTGATCCAGGATGTGACAGAGCCTGCAGACAGGCACGAGGGCCACAGGTGAGGCAGGCTGGGCAGAGGAAACACACCGACACGGACTCCTTAACCCGCCTCGCAGAGCTGAAGCGAGACTCAGTGACCCCAAACACCACACGGCGGCCTGAGGACACGCACGCGGAAGGCTCCGACATAGAGCGTACCTGGAAAATGTTTCTTCTGGCAAATCCTTCGTTTGTCTCCCTTCACTGTGTTCTTCCAGTACTGAATTACTGCCCCCATCTCTTAACCTATTAATTATCGGACAGCAGAGTAAATACGGAGAGAAGGAAAGCTCCTGAATGCGGGAAAGCACAATGTCTTCAGTTGACTGGGAAATCAGAACCCTCAGAATGGCTAGGATCCCGGCTATCCACAGCTGAGCAGTGCTCACAGATGCCTAGAGGAAGGAAGACAAGTATGTTATAGCTAAAGGAAAAAGACGGTTAAGTTCTTCCTGATTGCCAAGTTCATTTACGAAAATCACCCTGAGTTTACAATTCCACCAATAAATCTGTCTCATTGGTTCTCAAAGTGTGGTCCCAGACAAGCAGCATCAGTACCATCCGGGAACCTGCTTAAAATGCAAATACTAAGGCTCCACCCTGGCCCCAGCAGAAACCCCCGGGTGCCCCACACAGTGGTGAACCCAAGATGCCATCAGGAGGCGGGATACTCACCAGGGTATCTGGGGTGACGAACATACTCCGTAAAAGCATGTCCACGGGACGGAGGGAGGAAGGGGCCAAAATCTCAAATAACGTATTTAACACTCCAAGTGCTTCGTGAGAATCAATGTGCATCTGTTGCAATGAAACGTCACAGACATTTTCCCGTGAGCCAACTGAAATGCCAACTTTCATACCTCACGTCAGTTGTCTCAAGGTCAAATAACCTTGACCATGCACCATTCCCACCCCCGCACTTAAACGCATTTTAACTTCAGTAGTGAACCAAGTAAACATTTTTTAGAACAACACTGTAACACAGCTGTATTTTTTCCACGATGGAAATCTTTGCATTTAGATTTTTATTAAATAAACCACAGATGCTTTCTGTAAAAAATTCAAATGTGTAGAAGTATGAAAAATATCAACTGAAACCACACCGCCCTGACCCAGTCACCATCAGCACTTCAGGAACCAGCCTCTCTCGCATCTCTTTACACACAAGTAATGTACCTAAATGGGTATCATACATACTGTATCTTTTTTCTTTCTTTACTGGCACCCCATCCCTACCCCGCTACGAAGTAACAAATGTTAGCAAATTAGTGTATTTCTCGTTAACTTTCTCCACATTCCTATACATGTAGAGAGATTTTTGTTTAAGTTGTTTTGAAAAATCATGTTATAAATGTCTCTGCTTTTTTCCATTAAAAATATAATGGAGAACTCCCAAGGCAACAGGTTTTAAAACCTAACATTTTTTAAATTTTGTTGGCCTCTCCGTGCAGCATGCAGGATCTCAGTTCCCCACCCAGGGATCGAACCCGGCCCCCCCAGCAATGGAAGGGCAGAGTCTTAACCACTGGACCGGCAGGGAGGTCCTCCTAACATTATTTTTAAAGGTTGCAAAATATTCCAAATTAAGTCTCTACCACAGTACACTCAACCACTCCCCTACTGATGACTTTCGTCACTACTAACGAGTGTGTATACACACAGTAACATCTCCACAGAGGGCGATTTTCTCAAGGTGCAGGTCTGAGCCCTGCTTGGCGTGGAGCCGCCCCTCTGCGGTGGGAAGATGAGCCTCTTGCCGGGGCCCACCCGCCGGCAAGGCCCTCTGGCCGTGACCCGTCGGCTACGCGGCCACAGAGCCCTGGGTCTGGTGGTGCTCAGGGACGCCACGACGGCACAGCCGCCTGTCCTGCAGAGGCAGTGCCCCTCTGCTCTTGCCCTCAGGGTGGACACTGGCCCTCGTGCCCCCCAGCTCGGCCGGCTGCCGCCACGTCTCTCCCTCTCTCCTCCTGCCCTCTCACCAGCGCACGCTGGCAGGGCTTCTGTTCCCTCCGCTCCACCAAAGCCGCTCCCCAGGGACCCGCGTGTGGCCAAGTGTGGGTCAGTTCCCAGGGCCCGTCTGCTTGGCCCGGCAGCAGCTCCCAGCGATCAGTCCCTTCTCCGGGAAACACCTTTTCTCCTCGGTTGTAAGAATACCACGCCACCTGCTCCTGCCCGTCTCGTCCATGGGCCCCCTCGCCTCCCGGGGCTTGGCCTTCTCCCACTGCCCAGCTACCCTGGGCCCCGCAGCGACCTCGTCCACCCTCAGGCCTGCCCTCCAGCTCGCACCCCAAAGGCCTCCTCCAGCCTCCCTGGCGCCACCCAGTGTCCCAACCAAACACATCCAAACCAGGCTCTGACCTCGTCCCGAAACCCGCTCCTTCCACGGTCCGCCCAAAGCCATCACGCTACAGCCACCTGCACGCCCCTCCTCTCACATCCCTCACCCCACCTAAGCCGTCAGCAAAGCTCACTGGTTCTGCGTCTGAGCTGCGTCCAGCAGACGCCCCTTCTCGCCCCTTCGCTCCCACCCCCGGTCCACACAGGCCCTGAGCCATGAGTGGTTCTCCCTACACCCCCGCCCGCCTGTTCCACTCTCAAGTTCACCCTGACCCCCTTCGTACCAAGCCCTCCGAGGGTTCCCCCAAGTCCTCCACCTGGAGAGCTCTTCCCCAGGCATCTGCTCGGCTCATCCCTCACCTCCTTCAAGTCCCCGTGGATGTCACCCATTCAACAGTGTCACCCCCAGCCGACACACCTCCCCTCCCTCCAGCACTCTCATCTGACATTTTATACACATAACTAGCTTACTCCCCTCTGCTGTCTGTCTCCCCACCCCGTTCCAACTAAACGCTCACTCTGAGAGCGCCCCGCTTCCCTAGCCAGGCCGACCCAGATGAACAGGCACCTGCTGACTGTACCCAAAGTGCTTCCGACCCAGAGCTCTGCCAGCAGCTGGGACGGATTCCTGGAGGGACCGTCTTCAGTGCGTCCCTGCTGCCCGGCTCCCAGGGTGGTGTAGCACCCAGAGCACAGAGTCCTGCCCTCGACGCCGGGGGTTGGGGGGACGGGGGGCGGGGGCAGAAGTGGTTCAGAAGCCGTACAACTACTGGGCTCCATCCTACACACACAGCCAGACCAGTGCCTTCCACTGCGCTTGTGGAAACCACTGACTGCATCGTGTGACCACAGAAATCCTGATTAAATGACAGGTAACTGCCAACTTACTTTATACGTGATAAGGAAAAACACTCCCCTACAGAGCAAACAGAGGGCGTCTGGCTGAGCAGAGTGAGGGAGACAGGGTGTAAGCAAGAAAGGACGCAGCCCTGGAAGCACTTCCCCAGGGGCGCCCTGGGACCCAGGGGACGTCTCTACCTCTGGCCTCGCACTCGCCCAGATGGCATCAGTAACGACCATAAAATGTACACACCACACACTGACGAAAAGCCCACCACGAGCACCCACCTCTCACGAGCATCTTCACCCACTTCCACGGTGTCGCAGTGACCCCACACGCGGGGGGAGGGGGACAAACCTGTTGCCTGGCCAACATCGGGAGGATGATGTCGGCTACCTGCCGAGACAGCCGCTTCCACTTGTCCTCGCTCTCCTTGTGGCACTGCTGCAGGACCAGGATGAACATCTCCAACACCTGCACAGAGGGAACGGCCGGAAGACACTCAGACCCCAGCCCACGTGCCCCCAAGGAGGGCCGATGCAGCCCTGGCCCCAGGACACGCAGGAGGACCACAGCACTGTCACCTCTACAGCTTTACAAGACGGACAACCAGAGGAAAGGCACGAAAGGAAAGCCAAACTCATCTCAACCTTTGGCAGGACACAAGCACAGCCTTGACTAAACTGTTGTGCAGACACCCTCTGGCTTTCGTGTGTGTTAACATCTGTGCAAAGGTCACCTTCTACTGAGGACACCATACTTCAGAAGAGTTGGCCTTGGGTGAGCACGAGTTTGTTAGTGATCCCTTCTAAACAGGGACCCCTAAAAGCCTGTTTTGGTGAACACGGTCTCCCTGGCACACGACCACCGTGAAAATGCTGCCGGGAAGGCTTCCAGAACGACAGCAGACACGAGGAGCTCCTGCAAAGCTGAAAATGCTTGTCACCCGCCTGTTGGCAGAAAAGCCCGCAGCCTGATCTGTGAGCGTGCTGGCCAGGCTGAGCCCGCTCCCTGGAAAGCCGCCCGGCCGCCTCCACAGCTGCCTCCCCCTTCAGGAGGCACCTCGGGCAGCACTTGCAGCACAGGGGCCACTCTGTGCTCATCCCGACTCTCCTAATCCAAGACCCGCCCTCTCCGTTCGTTCCTAAACCAGGCCAGGAGCTCCGGGGACGCTGTGCCGGCTGAGCCGCCCTCCAGGCCTCCCACTAAACTGCATGCTTGCCAAGAGCCGGTTATTGGTTCTCAAACCTCTTTATGGTAGTCGTACTTTTTATTGTAATTACGGGATTTAATTAAACACTAAAAGCATTTAATTAAACATTACCTAGATTAACCAAAATGAGAATGCACAAAGAAAGTGTTTCTACGAGAAAATCTTACGATTTTATGAAGATTCAAAGACAAATAGCTAAAAAGAATTACCAAAATAAGTGAGGGCTAGGCAACTGTACCAGCTACAGAAGAGAATTCATTAAAAAGCCAGACTTCTGTTTTCAGACTGCCTCACACACCACCTGAAATTCCTACTCCACCTTAAGGAAAACGAAGCCAGAAATCAGCGCCAAGAAAAAGCCTCTGGCCCTCCCTCAACATAGTGCTAAATAAATGTACAAATAAAGTCGTTAAATTATTTCACATTGAGATTTTTAAAAATCATTCTTTAGAATGCTACCATTTTGATCGACACTGTTGACTGGTATTTGGTCCTCATTTTGGAAAAGAGGGCCTCCACCATGCTTACCGCCTTGAACGACCTCGTGACCGTCGGCCAGGCCACACTGCCTTCAAGACAGACCCCACCAAGGCTTATGTCCCCCTGCGTCTCACCACCCGAGAGCCCAGGGCCGGCACAAAGCCACCCTCACTGACAGCAGGCAGCAGGCAGTCCCTGCAGGGACAAGGAGGGGTCAGCGACCGCCCCACACCTCCTCTTACCTGATGGTACTGGATGAGCCTCAGTAACATGGACACCACCACCTCCTTCTGGGTTTCAAGCTCTTTTCCTGCATCAGCTTTATTGGTTCCTCTTAAAACGAACAGGTCGTGGACTATAGGCTGCAGGGCTGGTATGGCTGTAGGCACAAAAGGGCCCACTAAGAAGGCAGTATGTGACAGATGCATTCGGAAGACAGCACTAACATCTCCAAATTATTTTCAAGAAATAAAGAAAACCCTGACCCATACTTGGCTTTGTGATAAGACATAAATTAAGGTTATCAATGAGCGCCGTGAAATTACCTGTATACCATCCTGGAAGGCCATGGGTCTTCCTCTGACACTTGATAATGTTGTGAAGATTTTAAAAAACAAAAAAACAGGGCTTCCCTGGTGGCGCAGTGGTCGAGAGTCCGCCTGCCGATGCAGGGGACACGGGTTCGTGCCCCAGTGAGGGAAGATCCCACATGCTGCGGAGCAGCTAGGCCCGTGGGCCATGGCCACTGAGCCTGTGCGTCCGGAGCCTGTGCTCCGCAACGGGAGAGGCCACGACAGTGAGAGGCCCGTGTACCACACACACACAAAATAATAATAATAAACAAAAAAACAAAAAACTAGGATTTCTGTGACATAACATTATTTCTGACACAAAGAGACAAAAATTCAAAAGTCAAATTCAAAATAATAGAACCTTCTAACTAACCAAAATAGCAACATTCTATCCTCATGCGTAATCTACTTAAAGATTTACCTGAAGAGAGAATAAATGCTTTTTCAATGGAAAACATTTAGTCAAAGTATTAGGTTTCTATACTGTTTCAAGCAATTAAAGTCACTCTCTCATTAGACAATGTGTTTTCCCCCAAGTCGTGTCTTTCTCCAAAAGAGCAAAGTAAATGATTTGCCTCACACCACCACTTGAATAAACTAAGAAAGGCCTTTCATTAAGAAGGATCAGCCCAGTCATGTCACCACGATTACTGAAAGGCACACTCTCTCACCCTCAGTGACGCACACACACACACCACACTTGCTGAGTTTTCTACAGACAACCAGGCTTCCCAGTAGAGAGCGGGGCGGTCTGGCTGCCCATCAATTTTCTATCCAAAGACCCTCTGATC
The DNA here is from genome assembly GCF_949774975.1 of Lagenorhynchus albirostris. Taxonomy (NCBI): domain Eukaryota; kingdom Metazoa; phylum Chordata; class Mammalia; order Artiodactyla; family Delphinidae; genus Lagenorhynchus; species Lagenorhynchus albirostris. Next base: position 146,228,032 of record NC_083098.1, read on the forward strand.
TGGGAAACCTCAGTCATCTCTCTATTTGCCGTTTGCACTTTCAACTCTGTCCAGTGACCCCAGGTCCATACGTGCAGTCATGTGCCCCCGTGCTGAGGCATGGACTTGAGCCCCAGCAAGGCCATGGCTAAGGTGACCGTCTTGCTAGTGTGGGAAATGGTGACTGCCGAGCCCCTCCACATCCCCGGCACCACGGCTCGCTGGTCACCCTACTGCGGTATGCGGAACGGGGACCCGGGGTGCAGCAGCCAGCCGAGGTCTTGGGAGGCACCCCAATCACAGTTCAAAAGCCTACAGATTCCTGACGATGGAGCCGGAGAGGAGTCGGTAGGAAGAGCAGCTTAAAAAGTGCAAAGAAAGATTCACAGCTCCTTCCCAAAGCACACCACCTCATTCCACAGGTGGGAGGAGGCTGCCTGAGCAGCTGACTGTCGTCTGTGGACCTCACTCAACCTGCTACGAAATAACCAGGCAAAACAGAAGGCCCTGAATCACGGCCAAACTATATCTTCCAATACCACTGGACGAGAAATCCAATGTCCTTACAGAAGCTGGACTTTAAAATTCTTTGTTTCACATGGCTAGACAAGAGTATTTATGTCAGACTCTACGTGCACCTTAGATTATCTCACTGTCTGTGTTTACCTAAGTGGATCATACACTCCTGAGAGTAAAGAGTGTGCTCTCTCCTTTTTTTAAACATCTCTAACCAGAGTGCACATGTGCACGCGTACACACGCACAGCCTACAGAGCGCTGGGCAGCTGTCCACACAGGTGGAAGGTGGCGTCAGCACATGATGACCACTGAAGACCACAGTGAAAGGTTGTCCCGTTACCGTGTGTCACAGCTTTCCTCCCACTGGCCATGATGCCGTCACAGAGCTGGATGATTTTAGGAATTCCAATGATCTGTTTTGAATGATAGCGTTCATAAGACAGTAATACCAGGAAGAAAAAGATGTTTGGAATAATTGCCTCTGATTCCCTAGAAACAAAAACATCCATTTAGACGCTTCCTTTTAAAATGAAGAAACATAACCAATATAAACAGCATGAAATTACTCTCGATTCAGAGTTGAGAGAGCACATGTGAGAAAACGGGAGCGCGCGAGGAGGGATGAGTGGGCGCTGAGCTAAAGGACCCTCGGGACCCAGTTTAGTCCAGCTGACGTCCTCCCGTGTTCCCGGCTCGGGGTGGGGCCAGCACGTCTTCTGGGGCGCCTGGGCTAAGTGAGGGCCTGGAGAAGGCACCCAACAGGAGAAAAAGTAACTGACACCCAAAGGAGAAAAAGTAACCTGCCTCGAATCACATGGTCGAGAACAAGAAACTATGCCTCCAGACCCAGGGGACTCTCAGAACACTTCCCTCTGCACTATGTTTCCCTAACTACTTATCAGTTAGTTCAGAAACTGAACAATTTTAATTTTCTATAATTATACTTATAAGAGGAAGTATTCAAACCTTACAGTCTAGCAAAGAAAAACTGCAATTAATGTAAGTACAGTGCATAATAATTACCTTTATTAAAGACAACTATATCCGAAAACTGTCTTCTCTAAGATTAGAAAAATTAGTGCTCTATCAAATGAGAGTTCATTTAGAAAACTATTATAATTAAATGCTTTGAAATATGAAATGAAAACTGACAACACGTGATTATCAGATGCAGAACTACGTCTCAACACGTCTTGAGATGCTTATTCATGAATTTTTATTAGAAACAAAAATCCACAGCATGTTAATCAGATTTCCATTAAAAATAATGCTTAGCAAAAATGCCTAACAACCTTTTTAAGATAAATGCTCATCCTACATGTAGGGAGTTCCCTGGCGGTCCAGTGGTTAAGACTCCGTGCTTCCACTGCAGGGAGCACGGGTCTGATCCCTGGTCGAGGGAACTGAGATCCCGTATGCTGTGCAGTGCGGCAAATAACATAACATAACATAAAATTCCATGTAATCACGTAACAAGGACAAGCAATCTAAAATAACAAAACGCTATTACCTGAACTGGCCTACTTCAATGTATTCAAACTGCTTCAGCACAAATCCAATAAACACCTACAGGCAGAAATATAAAATTTTTACATCAATAATTAAAATGTGCAAACTAGGTTATTTTTCTTCATACTCATTTGTATAAACCTTTAACAAGTTTCCTGACAGTGAATTTGTTTGTGCACAAGGACTCCAACGTATTCTACTGTCAGACTAGATAATTTCAAGACACTTCCAGAAATCCCTCTAAACACATTTACTGAACGCTGAGGTGAAACCTGTTGGGAGAAACAGATGATGAATTCCAGGAGCCCCAGGCAGCACCCACAAGGCACAGCAGCAGGCCTCGTGCGCTCCAGCTCCCGGCAAGCCGCACAGCACGGATTTCCTGAAACTGGCTTAGGAATAAAGATGCCCAAGTGAGTCCAACTTCTCCCCCAGCGCCCCCAACATTCAAAGGAGCTGGGTACCGAGGGGTGCGGAGGGGAGGGTGGCCTTGAGAAGCAGAGGCAGGACCTCACGACTGGCTTACAGCCAGTTCTGTGTCACATTCCAAGTGCCCAAATTCACTCTCCAACCCGAAGCATGGAGCTTATCTCCAGTTTCCTCCTCGCCCCCGGGTGTGATACAGACACACAGCAGGTGCTCAGTAAATCACTATCTGAACTGAGTTAAATCACTTGCCTGTTCTATTGATAGTTTTCTACCCTTGTCCATAAAAACTGTCAAGGTACTGAACCCTAAGAAATGGGGGGAAAGGGCGCTGAGTGACAGAAACAAATCGGAACAAACCTGGGGAGAGAGCGCCCATGGCAAGAAAACCTAACGCCACCAAGTAAGAGGCAGAAAGTGCTGGGCTCGCGGCGAGGCCCGCACATCAGACCACCTGTGCACGTGCGCAGAGACGAACACAGCACGGAATTCTCTCTCGACGCTTACGTATCAGATGGGGAGTTTAGAAACAGAGAAGAAAAAATCACTGTTTTGGAGAAGGGCTCTGTGTAGAATGACTAAAGACAGAATTTAATAAAGGTCTGTCTGACCAGGGTACGGCCGAGTGGGGAGCTGTGTTCTTTCTCTGTCCACTGACGGCAGCCCCAGCAGAGACCGACCACCACCTGAGAGAATCAGTTTCCTCCCACAACAAGTCAGAAGGGGGAAACCGAGAAAGGCGGCCCGTGTCCTCTGAGAGTGCAGCCAGCCCGGGCTCTGCTCTCCCCTGGAGCAGCAGGCGCGGGGGAAGCCCGGGGAGGCCCCACCTTCCCAGGCTCCCCTCGCGTGCCTGCGCCTGCCTCCCTCTCGGCCACGGCTGCCCCCCACTTCAGATGAGGGCTTCTCTCCACCCAAGCCCCTGCGTCAGAGCCCGGGAACCGTCCCACAGTGAGCGTCGTCCCCAAGGAAGGAAACGGCTCTTTGGACGATTTTCCTCGGAGAACCAGAGCAGAGGGCGGGACAATGAAAATGCTGGGTCAAAACAGAGCCCCCGCCCCAAGCCCGCTCTCATCAGGTGACCCCCCAACACCACCTGTGGGGAAACCAGCGTCCTGAATGTGTTTGCTCGCTTCTCCTGGTGAGTTTCTCAAGGTGCGTGGCCGGTGGGTGGTTAGAGACCAGTCTCTGCTGGGGCTGCCGTCAGTGGACAGAGAAAGAGTACAGCTCCCCACTCAACCCTACACTGGTCAGACAGGCCTTTATCAAATTCTCTCTTCAGTCATGCCACACAGAGCCCTTCTCCAAAACGGAGTGATTTTTGTTGCTTTCTTCTATCTTTCTAAAGTCCCCACCTGATACGCAGGCATACCTCAACGACAGTGCTACACCGCAGATACAGCGGTGTCTAGAAGGGAATGGACAACTGCAGTATTTCCTGTGTCATAGGAAAGTAGCACCAAATCACAGCCCAACAACGACAGTCACATTTTGACGACCTAAAGGCAACTTTCTTTGCAGTGAACTTGGCTGGCATGACGCTTGCTTTAAGGGAATGCGCATCACGAAATGACACAGCTTTCCAGAGTCGTACCCGTGGCAGGGAGGTCTCACCTGGTGGAAGCAAGCACAGACACTCAGGGCCGGCCCAGACAGCCGCCACGCGGGGACCCAGGGGCCGGGGGCCAGCCACTGCCCAACAGATCACATTCCCTTTCAAATAGGTGAGCTAACTTTAGATCGCTTGAAACTGATCTTCCTTGATAAGCTGTCTAAAATAAGACTCTGGATTCTGCAGAAATGTCCCCCCCAGCAGTAAATCTCAACGACAATGTAAGTTCGGATTAACCGTGGAGTGGGGGAGGGTGAGTGGCCGGGAAGAGCCACGGGCAGATTTGTAAAGGCTGAGCCCAGCCTGGAGAGCTTGGGCGAGGGTGCAACGCTTGCTGAGGCCTGCGCACGCCAGGCCTTCCGTGTCAACCAGTGGGTGAGACAGATGAGACGCAGCCGCTGGTGGGGGAAAAAAACGGCGCATTTCTTTAAGGTAGACTTCGGCGTCTTTCCAAGTTCATTTTTATTAACTTATGAACAGGTGCAGTAGACGAAAGATAAAAGCGACGAACCTGATCCGAATCCAGAAGGCAGTAGTTAACCCGTAACTGAACCAGCTGCGCCAGCAAATCCAAAACCTGCTTCTGTAACTGCACAGAGGTTGTTGTCGTGTACTGTTTTAAAGCTTTTATAACAAGAGGCTCAAATAAACGAATGTGATTATGAATAGCATTCTACGAAAAAAAAGAGAAAGCAAGAATCCGTAAGTGAGTCTTCCACTGCAGGCAGCTTGGAGGCCCCAACCTGCAACGTGCCCAGCGTGCACCTGCCGGCTCCCAGTTACCTTGTCCGCGCGGTTCTTTGCGACGCTGGTGAGGTTTGTCTTCAATTGGGTAGACACTTTCTGGAGTACGTCAAACCACCTGCCAGGCAGAAAGAAAGGTGAGCAAAGAATACCCTTGAACACTCTCCTATGTATCCAGCTATACTCCAGGTCAAACTAATTCAAATTCACAAAATCAGAGCGTTTCAGAGTCAGAAAGAACTATAACAGCCACTCAGTGTAGCGGCATCAAGCTCTTCCTTTAGTGAAGATAATTAGGTGAAACAGAGTTTACAGCTGACCGACAGCCATCAAACCTTGTCACCTGCAGCAGGCTACCCGAGACAGCGCTTTCCTCTGCTACAGGAAACTCACCACTCAGCCCGTGTGTAGTGGGGCCAGAGAGGTGATGGTCATTTGAAAGATTCAGGGATCTAGAAGATACCATTTGATTTCCTTGGGAAAAAATTTCTTTACATCAATTATACCCTTTTCTTTTTAAGAAACACAATATTAAATGACAGTAATCAGACACTTGCTTGTTTTATTTATACCCCATATTATTAGACAAAGTATTTAAAGAATCTTATTCCTGAGACTTGGAAAAATAGTAAGTCCATGACCAATTAAAGCCCCAATCGTGGACATTTTCCTAAAATACTCTAGTATTTTAACTATAGCTGTTTTATCACTACACCTATATAAAGAAAAACCAGGAATTCTATTGTTACTACAGAGTAGTAACTCAAATATGCACTAATAATTGATGGTAATTTAAGAAACAACTACTGTAATTCCAGGCACCATAAACAACTATAAATTTGAGTGAAAATAGACTTTTAGCCATAAAGTTACAAAACACAGAGTAATAATACCTATGCCCTCTACACACTAGCACTACTGAGCCACCTGAGTTACAGGCCCCCAAAGCGCCACCAACACACAGGAACTTACTCTAAAGGGAAATGTCGTCATGCGCCCTGGGGAATAGCGTGTCCCCTTTCTGGCTGGCTGACGAATCAGCAGTGAGTGCGCTTCCCGGGAAGCCCGCTCAGCACTCCTCTCCCCCAGCCCAGCCCTGCCGAGACACTGAGGCGCCCGCAATCTCACCCACTGGACCACATGCTTCTCTGGAGGCAGGGCCATGCCTTCAGCATCCTTGCAGCAACCACATTTTCTAGAGTTCTCTGAACACAGGAGACTATCAGAAGGTTACCCTGAGGTGTCGTGGTCCTGTTCTGCCTGCACCATGTTCCTTAGGCTGGCGTCGGCTAAGGCCTGGGTGAAGTGGGTGTACGGAGCCATGAAGCAGTAGTGGTACAAGCCCGGCCTCACGCTGGAAGAGCCAAGGCGCTGAGCACGGCCTTGAGACTTGCTGGGGTTGGAAGATAAGCCATCAAACTGGGAGGCCAAGTTTGTCCCAAAGAGAGTCTTCAACAGCTAGAGTGGAAGAATTGAAGCCATCAACATCTGAAGTAACACAGAATCTCCCACACAAATATCACATCCACCTATACATAACTGGGTATGTTAGCAAAACTTCAGATTGCGCAGGACAGTGGAGGGATACCAGGACACCAGCTAAGTGACAAGAGGCCAGCACAGCTTCTGAGATCCTCTGCCCCCATGGGGGCGAGCGTCCTCCTCAGGGACCATGAGGGAGGAGCAGCCCTCTTGGCCGGAGAACAGCGGAGTGAGCAAAGGCGGGACAGGTGGGGCTGCCGGACGCGCCACCAGCACCACCTTCTGAACGACGGGCAGCATTACATCAGCGTGCCGGGGTGAAGGGCTTAAAAGAAACTGCTTTCTGACCTGCTGGACACAAACAGTTGCCATCACTGGTTCTCGACTGAAGCAGGATTTCAGGTACCCCAGGATCTCTTCGACACACTGCAAAGGACAGGCAGCAAGACATTAAAGTAAGCAATTCACAGATACTTGTGGTGGTGAATTCTGCACGGAGAGCAGGCCACTGGACGGCTTCCGTTTAAATTGTAAACAGTAAACATCACAGGACAGTCAGAAGGAGCTTTTCGCGTACTGCCAGCAGAGAAAGTCAGTAAAAAGCATGGAAATCTAAGCAGCCACGTCTCACCCTTCCCTTCATGCATTTTTACATTCTTTCTCTCACTCATCCAGAAACTGTGCATCAAGGATCTGCTGTGCCCTCGGCATCCAGCCCTTCTCAGGGCTGGATTGTCAGGGCAGGAGCTCAGAGCCTACAAAGGGGTGAAAGCCCTGCATCTGTGGGGCCCCTGCAGAGGTTCAGCTGAACGTAGCACATACTACATCAAGTGTGATTTACCACAAAAAGCCCTAGACATTTCCCTTTAGCGTAAGGTCCTGTGTCCGACAGCAACCTGCAAAAACGACCAAAATGACTGCCTTCAAACGACTGTTCTCACAAACTGTTTTTACCAGCCTCAGAAATGAGGTCCATGTTATCCAAGGTCCCTGAAGACATGAACGGTCCAGGCACCAGCATCAGCAGCTCCCCGCTCACCGCCCACCTGGTCCCCAGACACTGCTTCTATCAGACCAACTACATTGAAAAGGCCTCTCACTCCATTTGTTTGGTATATTTCCTGCACTCAAAAGCAACAGATTTCTGTTGATTTCAAATACTCAGGACCATGTATTTTTAAGATTCTGATTTATTCCTATTGGACTAGATATCCAAGGCTATACTCCGCAGGGCTGAGTTTGTTCCACGTCACCTTGTTTTCACTAGCTCATAGCAAGCAACTAAGAAGTGCGAACCAGAAGAATTACAACCAGAGCCTTCACATCACAAGTTGCCTAACAAAGAACCACGTCTCTTAACAAACACGTATGAAACGCTCCATGTGCAACAGAAACTGAGTTATAGGCGCTGAAAACAGGTGAGAAGAGGATGCTGCTGTTAGTGGCCTTCAAGGAAACAAGTCCCGGGCATGGATATTAACATACAACATAATGAAGGGAGACTTCCACTCCTGGCCAATATGCAGTAAGAGGAACCAGATTTACCCTATAGCCAAACAACCCAAAAAACCCAATATATGAATATATGAAACCACAGTTCCAAGACAGTGACCAGGAGGCACTGGAGGACAGGCATCCCTGAGAAATGGGAAACCAGCAAGTCAGCCCTACGACTGCCCCGCTCACTGCCCTCAGAGAGCTCCTGGGTGGTGGCACAAGGGCGAGGGACAGAGCAGAGCTCAGGGGACCCCCCGAGTCGAGGAGGAGCTGAGAGTCTGGGGAAGCGGGAACAGTGAGGGCTCCAAAGAAGAGAGAGCTCCCAGAGAGGACTCTGTAGACCGGGGGAGGCCCTGGGAGCCGCTCAACACGTGCGTAAGGAAGGGTCAGAGGGCACAGCACTCCGAACTCACACAGGGCTGGAACAGTGACAGCTCTCCCTAACCGCGTTTATGGGGCGCCGGCTAGAACCAGGGAGGCCTTGCCTCGGTGGTGGAAGAATTAGCCCTGGACTAAGCACTGCTCCGACCCACTGAGTTGACACGTGGAAAAAGTAAAAGGGACAGTGAGGAGAAACAGAAGACAATGTGTACAATGATTAAAGCCAGGTAAGCTTTATGCATATCGAGAAAAAGATGGGGAGAAATGGGGCTTCCCTGGTGGCGCAGTGGTTGACAGTCCGCCTGCCGATGCAGGGGACACGGGTTCGTGCCCCGGTCCGGGAAGATCCCACATGCTGCAGAGCGGCTGGGACCATGAGCCATGGCCACTGAGCCTGCGCGTCTGGAGCCTGTGCTCCCCAACGGGAGAGGCCACAACAGTGAGAGGCCCACATACCACAAAAAAAAAAAAAAAAAAAAAAAAGATGGAGAGAAATGAAAACAAAGGAACTTCACTGTATTCCACTTCTAAGAGACACATGTTTAAGGAGGGCTATTGGTAACTCACTTTGAAATTCATAAGAAACTAAGATGCCCCGGTAGCTGGACAGGTGGATCCAAACACAGCAGAGCAAGTGGACAAAACAGTAACTGCTGGATCTGGTTGTGGACACGACACGGGCACTCACCACACGACCTCTTAACTCTCCCGTGTGCTTGAACATGTCCCCACAACATGTGGGTGGTGCAGGGAGGTTACTGGGCTTGGAACCGAAGTCCGTGAGCCTCAAGCACAGCTCTGCTGCTTCCTGAGGCACCAGAGGAACAAGCCACACCCCAGAGACTGCTCTGACCTTGCCACGTGCGAAGGTCAAATAAAGTAAAGGACTCTGTCAACAGTTTTAAACCCACCAATTTTTTAATTCATCTGGGTCTGAGCTAATTTACAGCAAAAAGTGAAAACAGGATACAAACAGAACCCCGCCCCCGGCAACTTCAGCCTAAGACAAGAATCAGACTCAAGTGCCCAGACTGCAGAACCTTCTCCCCACTTGGTGAATGTGCCGGGATGGTGGGGTCTCGCCCTGGAGGCGCTCGGCCCAGGGCACACGTCAAGCGTGCCCGCTACAGCTCAACGAGAAGAAAGGGAACACAAACCTTCCCGATGTCCTGCAGCGTCGCCAGCTCCAGAATCTGGGAGAGAACATCCAAGGCAGAGCGCAGAAAAGCCCCAAACTTTTCGGTGTTGCTCTGAAGATCCAAGGTGACCTTGGGAAAGTAGTGGGAGAGAAGGCACACATGATTGCTGGCAGCATCCCGGTCACCTAACACAGACGCACACTGTCTGCTGTGGTGTGTTCCCTAGGCAGCGCGACACTCACCATGGGGGGATGGTGGGGGGGGTTCTGTTTGTTTGCTTGTTTTTAGCACTGGGAAATGCCTTGGAAAGGAAATTACTCTTCCGGGTCGCTATATAAACACTATTTTCAAAGGCGTCTTCCAACGTATAGTGACGCTACTGAAAGAAATAATTCCTAACCTTCTATCATAATGAGAAAAAGAATGTTTAATGCCCATCATAACCAGTGCCTGATAAGCAGCATATCAAAAAATATAAAACACATGTCTTCCTCCACCCATTAAGATCCCTGGGGGAAATCATTATCAAATTCAGACACAACCTTTCAGTCTGGCTACAACAAAATATTAAATTAGTCTTAAGAGGTATTAAGTTAAGATCCTAAAGGACCCAACTGAATTAAATTATGTAGCAATTTCCCCCATTTAACAGACTGAGAGAAGGTTCAGGGCCAAAGATATAATATGTAAGAACAAGGGTGAGGGGGAGGCATTGACTGTGAAAATAAAAACCGGCAAAAATCCTACAAAAACATTACAATAAGTAGATAGGAATTTGCTCACTGAAATAAAATCTAACCACCTCTGATGAAAGAGGAAACACTTTCTGGGCAAAGGGAGAGGAAAGCAGGTGAGAGACAGACACAGAAAATGAACATGTAAGTGGATCTCAACACTGTGACCACCGTCCCATCAACCTGAGGGTGTTCAAAACAGGCCAAGGAAGGAAGGAAAAATCCAGGAGCGAGACCCCCAAAGACCCAGGGACAGGCGACTGCACGACGCCAGGTCCCAGGGAAAGCAGGAGGGCAGGGGTTCACCTCCAGCAGGCAAGGACGTTGAGTGGGGGTCGGGGAGAGAGCAGGGAAGGCCTTTCCTGAGTAGCGAACAGATGTGAGAACTGGGGTCAAAGGGCTCCGAGGAGAGCTGAAGAAGGACTTGGAGACTGGGAAATAACGCAGGCGGGAGCCCAAGGGTCAAGCGAACAATGGAGAGCGGGAGAGCAGGACACCCCGTGGGGCAGCAGAGGAGGTGAGGAGGCAGTGATGGAAGATCTCAGGACACGCCAGCCGCTCCAAACACACACACGCGGTCTGCGCACAGCAACTCAACCAGCAGGCGGGACTCCGAGACTCCAGGGAGGCCAAAAGTAAAGGGGTCCACCTTGGAGTCCAGGGCATTCAGGAAGGGAGACGATGGAGAGGGAGGAGAGGATGGAGGGATGCTGCAGAGAACATGGGCGGGGGGTCCCGCAGAACTGAAGATGACGTACACTGAGAACAGGTGGAAAGGAAACATCTTCTCTGTGTGGGATTTTAAACATACCCTCCTCTACTTTAGAGCTTGACATGAGAAACATCCGGCTAAAGAGAGCCTCCAAATCTTTTATCTTTAAAAATTATCTATATCCTTCAGAAAACAAACCAGATAAAGTTTGTAAATGGTTTTTAAAAAATTGAGATGCATCTATTAGTAATAAAAAAAAGGATGACTACAGGTCACATTTATGAAAAAACGTGCAAGATCTATGTGAAGTATCTTTTAAAATTACTTTTAAAATTCTTTAAATTTCATGTGCTTCTGATGTGCCTTTCTGAGGAAACAGGAAGTTTCCAACACAAAAAAAAGCATCTCACACTCTGGACGGGCAGGCTTAGCATGTAAGATATCAGTTCTCCCCAAATTAATCTACAAATTTAACACAATCCCAATGGAAAAACTCTCAACTTTCTTTGGAATTAGATAAGCTTATTCTCATGTCCATATGCAAAAATAAATAAGAATATCCAGGGAAATTCTAAAGTAAAATGGGGTAACTGATCTCCTCAAAAATACATTATGAAGCTACAATAATCAGGAAGTGTGCTTCTAATGGATGAACAGATGGACAGACTGATATAATAAAGGAGTAAATGGAAATATAGAACTATGAGAATTTAGTATGTGACAAAGGTAGTATTTCAAAACTCATTAGTGCCAGAAAATGGACTATTTGGGAAACTGTAGGGGCAACTGGTTAGGCAGCTGGAAAAAAAAACCTGTTAGATGCATACTTCATATCTAACAAATTGCAGACAGAATAGTCTAAACACACAAAAAACTGAATGGAAGAAAACAATGAAAAGCTCTAAATGAAACCGCGGGAGATTTTCCTTAATAATCTTAGAATAAGGGGAGTTCCCTGGTGGCCTACTGGTTAGGATTCTGGGCGTTCACTGCTGTGGCCAGGACTCAATCCCTGGTCAGGGAACTGAGATCCCTCAAGCCACGTGGCGCAGCCAAAAAAATAAATAAATAAAATATAATAATAATAATCATCTCAGAATGAGAAAGTCCTAAGTAAGAAACATACCTGTGCAAGAGAAACAAAAGAGCAGGCCGCTATCCTTCCAGAAAGCTGCTTGCAAGGTTGGCCCTCGGGGGTGCCTGGGAACTCAGCCAGTAAACAGTTCCCTAGACTGACGTCAGACTCGCCCTGAGCACTAAGGGCAGCTCACTGTGCCTGGACTGCCTTATCAAACAATGTGTTGATGCTGGACCCCTGCTCTCCTCTGTGAGTGTGAATTTTGGTTTGTGAAGGCAGAGGGAGCCTCTGTAACCAGCACGCGGCTGCACTTTAGTTGAGGGCGGGGGCGGGTGGGGTCCTCCGAGTGGCCCTCGTGGGGGGCAGAGGTTGCTCCAGACTCCGCCGGCATCCTTCCCCTCAGGGGCTGGCTGTGTGTCCTCCCCACCCTGCCATGAGGAACCCTCGCTGTGAGTACAACCACATGCTCAGTCCCACAAGACCTAGCGGATCTCTGAACGTGGGCAATCTTGGGACGCCCAGACACGGCATCAATAAATCATAAAGACATCACTTTCCCAATGAAAATCCTAAACTTTTGTATGATGGAAGCTACCGTAAACAAAGCTGAAAGACAAAGCTGAAAAAGCTAATTGTAACTCATATCCCAAAGGTCTAACTTACTTACTTATATATGTATGTCTATAAGCTCCAATCTTAAGAAAAACATCGACAATCCTCTGAAATGTGTGAATGAGTGTATTTTTACAAAAGAAGCAGTACCTTGTAGTTTGCGTGTGTAGCTTTCAGGACATCGTGCAATTTAAGGTAAGAAGGAAGGTGATAGAAACTCCCCAGTGACGAGGACTTGGTTGCTGCAACAGGCCCTGAGGTTTCAGATGGTCGAGAGGCTTTAAACACACAAAATAAACTTTTAGATCAAAAGGAAACACACACCAAGTTTAAAAAAGACTGCTAGTAATAATTATTTTTATTGTATTCTAGTAGAATAAAATTCAAATTTTTCCTGACTCTTTCATTAATTCACAATAACAAGAAATTGACTAATGAACATAAGTAGACTCTGAGTACCGCCCATAAGATGACAAAATAAAATAGAAGAAAAAGAAGAAGAGCAGTGTGATGCTATTATGTGTTTGGTTTGGCCTGGCTGCCTGTGTGTGAGTCAGAGGAACGACTGACGTGACCTTCAGTCAATCTCAAAACCCCTCGGAGCACAAGGCTCCCAGGGGCACGGTGGGGTTGACCTCTGGTCGACTTAGGTCATGAGCCCTGTAAGCAGTCAAAGAGGGGTGATGTGAACACGCTCTGAAGTCTGTCAGGTACACACACTGTCATTAAGCTGATACTAAATATTAAATGCCAAGCACCGTGTAAGATTTTAAAGATTTATGATTTGGGGTCCTTAGTTTATTTAATGCATCAGAAAGATGATCAGTCACATACTGCTAACTTTGCATTTATAAAGTTCTGAAGCTTTTTAGCTGGTAAATCTTCCACTGGTATCGTCATCAATACTTAGAAAATAGTTTCTTTTAAAATGCTTTACTGCTGAACTGAATGAATAAGCGTTTTCAGAACTCTAAAAAAAAAAGCTTGACATAGGGAATTCCCTGGCGGTCCAGTGGTTAGGACTTGATGCTTTCACTGCTGGGGTCTAGGTTCAATCCCTGGTCGGGGAACTTAAGATCCCACAAGCCGTGTGGTGCAGCCAAAAAATTAAATAAAGTTTTAAAATTAATAAAATGCTTAACATAAACGCTTTATAAGCAAAATGAACGGGAGAATCATGTCCGGCCCCGGCACTGTGAGGTGGCATGTGAACGGACTTGGGGGCAGCACAAGCAGACAGGCGTCTGGTCGCCTCTGCTCTGTGCCCACCAAGAGTGGCACGGACCACATACGTCATAGGCAGAGTCACATGGTCACTCTGGCCCCTTCTATTCCAAGACTTTCCCCTCCAAGTGTGTGTCAATTTCTCAGGTTCGTCTCACTCAGATGATTTTATCCCCACTTTACTTCTCCCTCAGCCCTTCCACAGGTAAAATTTCCATTTCCTATTTCAGAATTCTCCACACATCAGAAACAACGATGTCACCCCACTCTATTCCTAGCCGTCTACACCCCCTCCCTTACTGAAAATCAGTCAGTGAGAAGAGGAGAAGCGGGGAGGCACAGCATGGGAAGCACGGGGCACAGCGCCCTGCTGTGGGCCAGACGCCTGCAGACGGCTGGGACCCCACATTGGCAAGCAACATTCAGACGTGCGTAAGACCAAAATGTGGTCTGTGTACACTCAGTAAGTAATATTCAATACCTGAAACCACACCTGGGGAAACCATTTCTCTGGCTTCATTGCTATGTATTTTATTTCCCAAAACTACCAAGCTGTAATATTAACCTTGACATGAACGTAAGCTTTGGTCCTAAACCACTGTAATACAGACAGGCACCCCCAATCCCGCCCCCTCCCACTCCCCCGCCGTGGCCTCACACCTGGACTGGCCTCACCGCCTTTCTTGGGACTCACGGGTACAGACACCTGCTCTCCGGGTTCCTTCTCTTTTCCCTTCCGTCGGATTGGACTCAGAGAAGGCGGGTTTGTTAGAGATGGCAAGGCTGCCTAAAATAGAAAACAAACTGTGAAGGAAGTGTAACCAACACAGGACTGAAAACTATGGTATGTGCTTCTACCATTCACCCGTGCAATCCATTTCTCTTCTTTGAATCCACATTTATGAAGCTCAGACTCCGTACACGTACCATCCACTTTAGCCCACACAACAACTGCACGTGGTGGGAACTGACCCAGCACTTCCTAACGGGAGCACCATGAATGCTCAGAGACGGAGGAGCCCTCAGGCAGTCAGGCGGGGTCTCAGGAGGCCCCCGGAGCCCCGGCATGCCACCTCCAATAGCAAGCAATGGGGCTCTCTCTGGGAGCCAGGGCGTGAAACAGGGTACAAAGCAATGCTCTGAACTCCGTTTTCAAATGAGGAAATAGGCTCAGCGATGATGAAGTGACTTATTCAAGGTCACAGCTAACAAGAAGCAGAGGCAGGAGGCAACAAACCCGGACCCTCCACGATGCCCACACTCTGCATACACAGGACAGTACAGAACGCCCCAGCCCCACACAGCAGGAGGCAGTGGCGCGGGCACCTCAGCTCTGCTGCTCACCCCCTCCGCGATCTGAGAGAGGCCACCCTACACCTCGGAGCCTTGTCTGCACAAAGGGCACAGTGGCTGACAGGGAAGGGCTAGAGAGACCGGGAAAGAAGCCGCTGCACCTGGAAAACACGCCACGCGAAAGGAGCCAGTCACAAAGGACGCCAGCTGTGTAGCTGCGCTGACATGCAATGTCCAGAACAGGCAGATGTACAGAAACAGAAAGTAGCTCAGTGGCTGCCTGGAGCTGGGGACGTGGCAGGGCTGGGCGGTGAGAGCCAAATGGTACAGCGCTCCGTTGGGGGTTCTACAATGGATTGTAGTGAGGGCCAAATAACTCTGGGTGTACTAGAACAGAGTCATACACTTTACATGGGTGAGGTGCGTGGTATGTGAATGGCACTGTAACTGTGTGATATGTTAATAATGCTGTTTCAGCGAGGCCACTGCAGTGGTGCAAAGGAGACACTACATCAGCTTGGAGCAGAACAGCGGCAGTGAGCATAGAGAAAAGTGTGTACATCTACATGTGCGTGTATGGATGTGTGTAAATGTATATGCGTGTATGCATACACATATATGGGCTTTCTGCAAGATACTTAGGAGAGAAAACAAAGAATTTGGTGAGCAAGATGAAGAGCTGTGATGACTCCCATATTCTAGCTTGAAAAATATGGAGTGAGAGACGGGGAGAAGCACCAGCTGGGGAGGAGACCAAGATGTCCAGATTTAGACCGAATGAGATTTCTATGGATCGCTCAAGTAGAGGTGACCCGTGGCAGCTGGCCATACTGGACTCCGAAGACAGGTCTGGGGTCTGCCCCGCTTAGATATTGAAGACCTGAGAGTAGACCTGACTGCACTGAGCTGCCCGGTCCCACGCTAGAGCCACGATCTACAGGTGGCTACTCAAATTTAATGACAATTAAACAAAATTAGAAGTTCAGTTCCTCAGCTGCCCTGGCCACATTTCACGTGCTCGGTTGCCACATGTGGTTGTTGGCTACTGTCCCGGCTGGTGTAGATGGAACATTTCCATCCTTACAGAGAGCTGTGCTGGACAGCCCTGGGCCGGAGAATATGGAGGGGGGTCGACTGAGAACAGAGCCCTGGAGAGCACGGATGGTGGGAAGAAGACTAAACCAGGAAGTACCCCGGCAGTAGCAGGGGGTCAGAGGATTCGGAAGCCAACCAGAGAGAATGCCTCAGTACAGGAGAGGTGGTCCTGGGAGACGCAGAGGGGAGATGAGACAGGCTCTGCGAAGCACCCACGAGAGTCAAAGGCGGGTCTTGGCAGGGAGCGTTGCTGTGGGGAACTGGCAGAAATCAGGCCAGCAGGGGTTAAAGAATCGACGGCCGAAGCCGTGGACTGAGTCCAGGGCCGGAGAGGTTTTGCAAAGGAGGCCAGTGTCAGAGAAGCAGTACACTAATTCAGGGGTTAAGCTGGAGAAAGGACTCGAGAGAAGGTTGTAGCAAACCTTCTTGTTGTAGCAAACCAAACTGGCAGCTAGAGGAGAACCTGAGCTGTCATGGTGTAAGAGACAGGAGAGAGAGTGAACCATCAGATACAATTACAAGTGAACTGAGCCATCTTAAATTCACTGTGTGATTAGTTTTCACTGAACTGTACTTCAAAGAAAAGCAAAACATTTCGGGAGAGACCGGCTTCAACGCTGAGCTTTCTCGGCCAACGCTGAAAGCCCAAGAATAAAGCCAGGTATTTCCCTCTCACAGGTGATAGTAAATGACAGACGATACCGAATGGGCTATAAGTTGGATGAGCACATCTAGGTGTTAAATCTAGTGTCACGATATGAGCAATTTTGTTTATTTAAAGCAAAAGAGGATAAGGAAGGGACAGATGAATAAACAGAGGCATGCCTGGAGGCCCACGGAGCCATCTGGACCAGCTGAAAACAGCTGCCCAAGCACGGAGTTACCTTTATTGCTGGTCCAGGAGCCACATCATCCAGGACGTGTGCACAGATGTTGACCACCTTCAGCAGGTGGGAGAAGAGCTGCTCCACCATGGGCACCAGGGTCCGGTCACCCAGAGCCGGCCACACCTCCTCCTGCTTGGTGGCTGCGGGGCTGGCCTCTTCTTCGGAGGCCCACGAACTCCTCAGAGATCTGGGGGCACTGGCTGTGATACGGGCACACACGTTACCTCCCCAGCTCCACAGCATGGGGCCAAGACGTAAGTCCTTCAGACCCGTCTACGTCGAGAGTCTGCTGGACACCTCCACCTGGGGGCCCACTGATGCCTCAGGTTCCACAGGAAACCGACATCTCCCCCCGAATCTGTGTCCCCAACCTCCATGAAGGCCGCCATCACATATCCACCCAGGATGTGACAGTGCCCCTCCTGATCTTTACAACTGAAGTTCAACTGGTGGTCCAGATGTGCTGACTCTGCCCCCTTCACTCTCTTTTAATGGGTCTCTTCCCACACAACCCACAGCCATTATCTTGTTCACTCTCTTGATCTTGCCTTAAGTACGGGTTTCCCTAACTTCTCCTCCAATCCACATTCACGTCAGCCGAGCGATCTTCCTAAAATACTACCCAGATTGTTAGTCCCTTTCATGAGGCTCTCCAATGACCTCCCAGAGCAAACAGACTAAGTCCTCATTAACGGAGACGGATCCTTCACCAGCCACATTCTCCATCGTCGTCCTCGCCCTCACACAATATCCAAAATTACTTAGCACTCAAACGTCACACAATCTCTCATGTCTGCATGCCTTCACGTGTGCTGTGCCCTGTCTGGTGTTCCCTCTCCTGCCAGCCCATAAATGTCGCTTCCTGTCCTAATCCCCGACAGAGAGTGATTACAGCCGCTCCGTGCGGCCACTGAACTTCTGTTGACGTGTGTCGCTACAAACCTACATTCAACTTGAGAACGGAGCCCACACACCATACTTTCTCATGGGCCCCGTGCCTGAGACAGTACCTGCACAGGGTGCCCGCTAAAATGAAATTAGAAATGAGTTTACCTATAGCTAACTGAGGGGCTAGATCGGGAAAGGGCTGCTTTAAAATACTCGGCACAGGATAGCTGCCTGCAGTACACATTTATGCCTATCGGTAATGTCTGAAATTCTGACTAAAGGAACAAGCCATCCCTGGCAATGACCTCAATACTTTTCCTCCATGCGCTCACCGCCGCCACCCCGCAAAAGGAAATCAAAAGTTAAAGACCTAGAATCCCTCTTTCAACTCAGTACCAATACCTGCAAGCAAGTTCCCGGCTAAAATCAAAGCATCTTGATGGGCTGAGAGATCCAGTGGGAACCAGGCTGATGAAAGCAGGGTCAGGATCATCGTGACCATGCCCACAGTACAGCTCTTTCTAGACTCATCAGAGGCGCTCAGTGGGGGCACTCTGAAAGCAGACGTTTGCAAGATCGAATTACAGAAAAATTTTAAGATAACAGCCTTGCTTTCTCTTATGAGCCAAAAGGAAGGCACATCACTGTTCATTTCATGCCAGCTCACAAAGCGATTTTACTACTGTGAACTAGCATCTTTCTTGTAACCACAGTCCCATGAAAGTCATCCGAGACAGGAAATCAGGTAGCAGATCTGACTGGAAGTACTGGAACTGGTTACTCTGATAACTTTTAACTCTCTTTCGACTGACTTAGCACGTTTACCCCAACACCAGAGTTGCTCTGAAGTCAGGTCTAATGCTGCACCTACGACACAGGAAAGCCATCACCCAGGACCAGAGGACGCACCTACTTCAAGCAAAGTTAGTTGGCCATACGCTGACACACACAAGAAATCTGCAGATTCCCTTCCAAATGTGACGGTGAGTTACTAAATTTGTCTCAGTTATCAGTATACATAACAAAAGCTTACTCCTTAATGCTGTAGAGGACTCAGAATTATTTCACAGATGCTATGAGGGCCATCTACTGGAAGAAAATCATTTTTAAATGAGAACTGCTAATATAAATGTAATAGTTCCTAAATTACTCTTGTAATTGATTACAAAATTTTGCACCATAGCTCACATTTGATTTCAAATGAAAAATGTTTCTAAGTTTTTAATACATAGTGAATAGTGAATAATTTTGGAGAGAATCAAGCCAATTAGAAAAGTCTTTTGCCAGCATATGCAAATTCCCTTAAATTAACCTGCAGATCATACCCTCAGATCCTCCAAAATGCTTAAGAGTGAGCATCTGACATCCATTAGAATTCAAAGTAATTCAGTATTTCCCAATAGCTCCTTCTCTAGCTTCCCACACAACTAACAGGGCAGAAGCAAATATTCCAATGGGTATTTTTCCAAAAGGTGAAACTGTTAAGGTGAGACTTAAAAAGAAAGAAAGAAAGGGATCCGTATAACTATGTTTGTATCACATAACTGTAGACAGCCATGCGCCGAGGAAAATACATACCCACAATGCCAACCTAAACTCCAAATGCAAACTGGAAAGGCAGTTGAAAGAAGACACAGAGCTTCACAGCATCCAAACTAAAGAAGAAAGGAATGAGAAAATCACACTCAAACACCAAAAAAGTTTATTAAATTGAACCTCCTTTTTCCCTTTATAAAGAGTACGAACAATGAAAACAAAATTGCGATCTGTATCTAACGATAAGACATCTGTATCTGTCCTCCCATGATACAAGTTCATACCTTAGAAGATACAGCTGGACAACTGAGATACAGGTTTAAGGAGGGTCGATTATATCCCAGTGAGGAGAGGCCAGGAGTGATGCACCTCCTCTGGCTCCAACTTTAACCATCGTGCTCCCCGCCCCCACCAGGAATGCCCTTCCTACCCCAGCTCACCCCACCCCATCTGCTCCAGCAGATTAATGTCCATCTTCCTAACCAGACTGAAAGAACCACAAGGGCAGGGATCCTCTTAGTTTTTACATCCCAAGCCTAGAACACTGTCTGACATACGTAGGCCACAATAAATACAAATAATGTTTATAATATTTTGAACAAATCAAGGGAAGACCAAACTGCAGACAGCCCAAACAATATTTAAGTTTGAAAGGCACTTATATACTTATCAAGATAGTCTAATCATAATTGCCTGAGTTTTCACAACATGAAAGCATTCCTTCTGTCACATAAAATAAATGACAAGATTTAACCTGGTAATCAGCAAATTGGCACTACTTTCGTGTAACATTCTTTTTTTCTGATTATGGAAGTTAGACTTGTTCATTTTAGAAAATTTGTGAATATCTTAAAAAGCATAATCATTCATAATCCTAAAATTTATTTTGGAAATTTTCTGCCAATCATTTTCTTAAGTATGTAAGAAATGTGTTTAATGTGAACATTATTTTTCATAAGCAAGATCTGTCTGTGCACAGGCATACACAGTTTTGTACTGCGCCTTTTTTCACTCATTATAATCCAGATGGTCATTCTACAGATTGTTCAAAATCCTCCAAAGCATCATGTTAATAAGTGCATAATAAACATATCACCATCTATACAGAATTTAGTTATAATCAGAACTTAATCAGTTTTGGACTCTTGGACATTATGGTTCTTTCACAATTTCAGCATCACAAATAATGATACAGATAATCACATTACACAAAAATCTTTGTTGGCATTTCTGATTTTTTTCCGCTTCGTATGTATTATAAAGTCACTGAGTCAATTAGTCTAGAGATATTTTAAACTTCTGATATACTACCAATTCAGATTATGGTAGTTTTTCTTTTCTTTGTTATGTCTTCCTAGACTGGCTGATTGATTGATTGACTGATTTTAATTTTTTGGCCGCAACGCGCAGCTTGTGGGATCTTAGTTCCCAGCCAGGGACTGAACCCAGGCCCGCGGCAGTGAAAGCGCCAATTCCTAACCACCGGACCGCTGGGGAGTTCCCCTGGCTGAATTTTTTTACAATGAACATATTTAATGTTCAGAAAAAAAAAAGTTGTTTCCATTCCCATTGGAATAAACCCAGGTTTTATTCACAGAAGCACAATTTCTTAGTAAGCCGCACATATAAGAGCTCTAATACAAGCATCCTGCCGTTAAGAACTGACCACACAAACTACTGAAAAGTAACCTCATTAAGACCAACCAAAAGAGTCTTACTGTGAGCGCCCTCGTGGTTGATGTGATTAGCTCATGAGAAACTGCTGCAATGACTCTCGAAAGGTTATTTTCCATAGTGACGTCTGTTATGCTTGGTAGTAGGTTATAGCCTCTATATATTCTAATGAGAAAGAGACGTGGAGACTTATAATCTACCACTGAAGCTTATGACATTTTCAAAATTCAAATGGCACTTAAAATTTTAAGATTAAAGGCTACAAGAGGTTAAAGCAGTCTTGACTTTTAAGTTAAAGAAAGACTGGGAATAAAGGTGGTCATTATTCTAGGAAAATGGCTGCGATCACCCCTCTCCTCCTCCAGTTCCCAACACCACAGCACTGGAGCAATGCTCTCTTCGACACAGCCTTGCCTGCAATCTCTCTACGTGTCCAAAGCTGCCCATTTTTCAAGCTTTAAGTTAAAAGAAATCCTTCATGAATCTACTCCTGATTCTGGACAAAAGAAAGTCCTTTCCCACTACAGTACTGCCACTTTTCCATACTCCATTCCTGGCACGTGTCAATTTCAGTCCCTCCTTGTAGTTACATACGAATTCTAATTCCCCAACTACATAAATGAAGCCCAGGTAGGATTAGCGTTGATTCACTTTTGTTTCCCTCAGTGTCCTGTCCTCAACAATAAAAAACACAGTCTATGTTAGTCTTCTAGTCTAAAAGACACAGAAAAGAATGGGCTGTGTACAACCATTTGAAATTGTATATAAAAGACTCTCACAAAAAAATGTGAATAATAATAATTGCACATCACTGAACTAGCGATAACCCTAAATAACACTGACACTCTTTAACAACCTGCTCACCTAAACATTAATGTCATGATATAACTATACTCTTCATAGGTAACACAAATATAGTGAAAATTTTAAGGACAAATTTTTAGAGAAGACATAGCATTAGAGTCCTAGAGAAAAATACAGCTGTCGGTATGTGGCTCATAACAAACGATCATACGATTTACGAGGTCACTGCTGTGTGGCTGCATCAGAGCTTAAATAAAGAGGCGGGGCGGTAGACCCTGAAAAAGAGAAGCGCCCCATCGAGGGAGGAGCGCCTCTTCCAAGCGTGTTCTCTAGAAAACACGAGGCTTTAGAGTGAGCCCAGGGCACGCTTTCCTCGGCTAGCACGGGTACCTGGTTATGGTGCTGGCGGAGAAGTGAGACGGAGGCTGCGCCTCGTGCATGAGAGGCTTCAGGTGAACGCTGCTTTGACCTCTCGCCATGGCCACGACTGCGTCAGCCTGTCCTTGGTCGCACTTATAGAACAGCTTCGGGACAAGCCTGACATAAAAGCAAGGTTTATTTTCCTTAGAAAGTACCTGAAACCCACCTGTGATCCCCTCTCTCCGGCTACCCAAAGACACTTCCTTCGTCAGGGGAATTAAGAGCAGAGGCTCCGATCGCAGGGCTACTCCCCCACACACCTGCTCTGAAAAGACCAGGCGCTGGACTCTCTTCCTGTCTGTCATACAGTTACATACATCTCTCTACACATAATTAAATGCTTTGATTTAAAAAACCTTGAAAGTTCTCTTTCTAACCATCTTGATCAGCGTCAACAAGTGCGTGAAGCCAAGGTGCACAGGAAGCACTGAGTACAGGGCAGATCTGAATCCCAGGGGCTGTCCCTTACTCTCTTCTGCAATTTTGTCTGCAAAACCGTCCCACACGCTCCCAGGTGCAGAGCTCCAGCTGAGGTCCCTCACAAATCCAAAGTGAACTCAGAGGCAGAATGCAGGGGGCACGTGGGCTCCTCCCTGCAATCAGCACTCGGCACACGCCCCATGTGAGCACTCACACACCTACAGACGGGCCCATAACTTTTAGAAACAGTCAACTGCTTTATCACATTAGTTTGCAAACCCAGTGTCTTTAGTTAAAGTCTCTTTCCTCCATGAAGACCTGGTCGTAAGTGTAATTTTTTCCTAAGGTTTAATAAACTACTATCATTCACAGAAAATGGTAAAGATCCAAGATCTTTGATCAAGTCAGTTATATAAATCCAGTTAAATCCATGAAAAGGTACACCTCACAAGTAATCAAAGAAATGCAAATGACCACATTGAAAACCGAAAGAATATCCCCCGAAATGTAACTGGTTTTCTTTTGAGCAGTTTGATTACAAAGATTTTTATTTCCTCCTTTACATTTTTCCTAAATTTTGTTCAGTACACATTACTTTTAAAACAAGATAAAAGTTACTTTAATAGGAAATACCAATGAGTGCCTGAACAACTGACACATATTTAACTTCTTTTGAAATACTGTTTTGGTGAGAAGAATCAGGCACAATCCTATTCTGGGAGTGGGAGCATAAACTGATCTGTTTCTGGACAGTGATTTCACAATAAGTACCAAACCCCATAAAAATCCACTTCTAGGTATCTACCCATGAGAAATGAAAAGCATGATTTATAGTAGTCAAAAAGTGAAAATAATAATACCACCTGGTGAATGTATAAATAAAATAGAGTATTATCTATGTAACAGAATACTATTCAACAATGAAAGGAACAAACACAACACGTAGCATGGATGAATCTCAAAAACTAGGCAAAAGAAGCCAGACGCCAAAGCCCCATCTATTTATTATGTGACCTCATTTATATAGAACATGTAGAAAAGGCAAACCTCTAAAGTCAGGAAACAGATTAGTGGTTGCCTGTGGCCAGGTGGGAATTGGGAATTATTGCAAATGGGCACAAAAGATCTTTTTGAGATGATGGAAATGTTCTAAAATTGGATTGTGGTGAAGGTTGCACAACTCTGTAAATTTACCAAAACTCATTTAACTGTACACTTAAAATGAGTAAATTTTAGAGATATAAAATTATACCTCAATAAAGCTACTAGGGAAAATCAGAAAGCTTGCCTGGCCTAGTAACTCAACTTCCAGGAATTAATTCTAAGAAAAAAAATTACACATAAACATTTATGTATAACAACAGTCACTGAACCATTATTCATTATTTAAATCAATAAAGATTTAATATCCAACCAAATAATATTTATATAAAAATTTATCACAACTACATAGTGAAAAAGTGGCCACTAACTAAAAAACTTTTTAAACAATATTTACAGGCTTTATTTATCTCACACTATATGAAATGTCATGCACTTCAGTACAGAAATATGAATATATTTGAATAGAGGGTGCCACCCCAGACAACAATGCCAGTTAAAATTTCTTTTTTAAGAAGAGTATTTCCAACAGGAAGATGCTAATAATACATTATGTGGAAATTATCAGATAACAGAACTGCATGTACATTTTGTCCCAATTCTGAAAAAGAAACTTGTACACAGGATATACAGGAAAAAATGTTAACAGTGGTTATCTCCAATGGTAGAACCGAAGGTGATTTTTCCAGTGCTAGTCTCCATATTTCAAAATTCTGGCCATGAAAGTGCATTACTTTTATAATATGAAGCTAGTACTTTGTTGTTTAAATTTCCATTTTAGACCCTTAAGGTAGTGAAAAATACCTTTTTTGATAGTTTAAGAGTAGCTGACTGTGAGCTCAAAAGATTTAGGAATACTGCCCCACGTCCTCTGAATTTTCCCCTCTCTTCCCATTCTCATATCATTTAGTACTTTAACCAAGAAAGTGAAAAGAGATAAAATACTTGGTAAGTACCTCGTTAACGAAGCTGCAGCAACGTGGCGCACCCTGGGATCTTCATCCCCAAGCAAATAGATGACAATGTTATTGAGCACTCGTTCTTGCAGTTTTAAAAGCTTTGGAAAGAAGGATAATAAAAACAGATATATTAACTAAGTTTTAGGTCAGATATTTTGGAAAGCCAGTGAGGAAGAACTCAACATCACTAGTCCTAGAGTCACGCATACAATCACAACTTTCATGATGTCAATAAATACTTCATGTGAAATAAATCTAGGACAGAATGCATTCCAAGACATTCTACTCCACTAGGAAAGTGCACTTCCTGGAAGTTAAATCACGGCCTCACAAAAATGAAGGGCTTACCCCTGTATAATGATGGGCCCTTCTGTGTAGGTTTTCTGCTTTTGCCTCCAAAAAGCTCACCAACCTAACACAAAAGAACATATTTCACAATGAAACAATTTAGTTACTGAACAAACACCCGCTGATGGCCTGCACGACTGACAGAGCAAGGAAGACGGCTGGTTCCAGCACATTAACCAAGAGCCAGGGAAGGCTCTGAGGCAGCCTTGCTTGAAACAGCAGAAAGACTCATGTTTTCCAAACAAGTAGAATTTACACTGCTCTCCTGACTCCAGACTCAGTCAGACACTACTCAGGAAACTATTTTCCTTCAAAATGGATATAAGCAACTGTTACTTTGAAAGACCCAAGTGCCCTACAGAATCAGCTCAGAGGGGCAGACTGTGGGGAGGGGGCTGAGGCTCTGGCGCCTCCCCAAGACCGGAAGGTCCCCGCCCGCCCCGCTCAGGGTCCTGTCTGTGAGGCGTAGGTGAAAGCAACCCCGACTTCATGGAGATGTTGTGAGGTTGAGAGAAGGTAACCCACAGAGGTCACCTAGCCCAGCCTGGCACGCAACAAGCACTCTATAAATGGCGGCTTAAAAGCACAATATTCCCGGGCAATAAAGGACCATTTCCCGTCTAAAAGAAAGCATGGAGAGAAATCATCTGGAAAGAAAACTTACTCTTAGAAAATGAAAACTGCAAGGCATCAGAAGTTATTTTTAACTGCAACACAATACAGATCAGCTAAGTTCAGTACAGTGCTAAGTACACTCATTTAAACAAGCACAAGTGACACAAGCTTCACTGTCTTAGAAGTTCGAGCTCTTTTATTCACACCACCCAGAACACCTAGATGACTAAGACTACCGGAAAACCCCACTCCTCTGCCTGTACGTAAACATTCCAGGAAGGGGGCAAAGTCAAGGAGGAGACGGGCAGCGGCAGCCGTGCAAACCACTCCGATGCTGACACGGGTCACTTGATAAGCGTCACTACTGGCACCAGGGGACCGGGCCTTCCAACACCTGTTCCAACTTGGGAGCGGCTGTGGTTCGCCGACCCAACGAGCCCGACTCACTCACCTGAAGTCGATCTCTGCCACGGTCTCCAGAAGCTCCGTCCTCACCAGCCAGTAGGAGCTGCTCCGCAGGGCCAGCATGTCGGTGAGAAGCTGCAGCCCCCACTCGCTGTAGCTGCTGCTGCAGAGACTCATGACGCAGAGCTGGAAGGCACAGCGGGCGGCAGGTGGGCCTCCGCCGACCCCTCCCACGCCGACCCCTCCCACCGTCCCCGCTCCGTCTTCCTTTAACAGCGACAGGGATGCTGCCCTGTTTCCACATCTCTCAGAAACACTTATCATATACACTCACCTCCATAAACTCGAGTTGCAAAGTAAATGTGTCCCTTCCACAAAACCGTTTTCTTCCCCCCATCTCTGCTGCTACCCCGGCCTCTCCTCCCGGACACCAGCATCGCCATCACCGACCACGCGCCACACCGCCACCGCTAAACCCGAGCTCAGCCACGCGCCCAGCACACGGGACACAGCACCCGAGCCCTTCCTGACGTGACCCTGCCCTTGGCCGCACGAGCGGACGGGACGGGGCTTCCAAGGCTGCACCCTCCCCCGAGCCCTGAGCACACTCGTGGGCAGTTCCACACACGGCCTGCTGCCTGCCGCCAACCCCCTTCCTTCTGCTCCAGCAAAGACAGACTGACTGAAACTTGGCAAACAACTCTAACTGAGGAACAATTCTGGCCGGGCCAAAGGGACGGTATCCCATAAATCTGACAATTGTAGGGTTTTTGTTTTGATTTTTACTGGTTAACTTGGACTGCTGTTGACTAGCCAGTTGTGATTTATGAACCAGCTGATATAAAGTTTCCTACCACATAAAGGACTGGGGCTCTCCCTCGACACAAAAAACAAAGGGGATTAAATTAAATTAAATTGTCATAAATCTGACAATTGTAGGGTTTTTGTTTTGATTTTTACTGGTTAACTTGGACTGCTGTTGACTAGCCAGTTGTGATTTATGAACCAGCTGATATAAAGTTTCCTACCACATAAAGGACTGGGGCTCTCCCTCGACACAAAAAACAAAGGGGATTAAATAACCCCTATGCCTCACTTTAACTCTATCCATTCTATGGGACTGAAAGAGTTGTTGGTTTTTTAATTCAACAGGTTTTACGCTTAATGTGAGCAAGGTACAGACACCCTTTAGGGAAGGTATACTTCAAACAAATATTCTGAGATTTAAATCAAAGTCTATTAAACCTTAACTGTTGGCAATGTTTTCCTTCTAAGGCTGAGTGGTGGATACACAGATGTTTATTATTGTTCAGAATATCTGGAAATATTTAATGTTAAGCTCCAATTTTAACTGTAACATTGGTAAAATTTCCACTAATCAAAGAAGTGATTTCCACAAATGACTATGCTCACCCTCACAGCTGTACAAGCCAACTTGCAAGTAACAGAAGATTCGTCCTTCAAAGTTTTCTGCAGCAGGGGAATGCAGTCCGCCAGAGAAAATGTATTTCCTGATCGGAAAAGCAAGGAACAAACACCTTCATGTGAACCTGAACATGAGAATGCCATCTGGAAGAGACAACACTGAAAAATGAACACTCGACGTTACCTGTCAGGGTTCTGACGGTGCCCATCCAGTCTCCCACGTGGAAGCGGGACCTGCTGAGGATGGAGGAGACAAGGGTCCCACAGAGGATAGCTGTGGCTCCTCTGACCTGCGGGTCCCCATGGTCGATGTAGTTCAAGATGTCTGACACGTACTGCTCCTCTGTGGAGAGAGACGGCCGGCCACTGTACAAGTCCCTACCGTCAACTTTCTAACTCAGGGCAAAGGCTGAATTCTCAGGAAAGAAAAAGAGGGCGAGGCAGTGATCCTAATCTAGAAAAGACTTGAATATAATAACCATCAGTGGTAAAAACGTTTCGGGGTTTAAAGATTCTATATTCATCCTTCAACACAATAGATTTTCTGGATTATAATTCCAGGTTGTCAGCCAATAATCAAAATTCCAAGGTTTCATCTCAAAAAATTATTAGAGAACCTCAAACTTGTCCATACTTACCTAATATAAATTCAAAAGCATGGGTTGTCCCCTTGCCCAAGGAAAGACAGAGAGCAGGCAGGAGGATAACTTTAGGGGAGCGAGTCTTCCCACCATTCACTGTATCGTGAGAATACGCCCCAGAACGTGCATGACAGGAGACTGGCTCGCTGCTGCCCCAGCTGGTCTTGGTGCCCACTGGCTCTGAGTGTGAACACCTGGCCTGGGTGGTGTGGCCCAAAGCCATTTTGATTATATACAATTTGTGCTTTTGGTATAAATCCAATTCATATGCAAATAAGCTCTGCCGTTCCCAGATTTCTATCGCTTTGTTGTATGTGTTTCAACTAAACGCTGCATCTATAGGGGGTCCAGGAAGCTAAAAACATGACTGTGTGTTTTATGGAGAACACCCCTCAAATGCCGCAAATCAGCTAAGAAAACTTAGTGCTCTAAAACTAAAATAGTCAAGACGGTTTGAAATAGTTTTCAAAATAATGACTGAACGTGAGGAATAAGATACAAACTTGGAACGTACCAGGGTATTCCATGGTGTCAAGCGGTGCTCTGTAAAGTCTGCCGAAGAAAGATTCAGGGTGAAGGGCCACAGCAGCTCCAACACAGCTGAGCGCCAGTGCCTTCACGCTGACCCTCACATCCCTGTCCGGAACCAAGGCTGCAAACAAATACACCTGGGTCACCTTCAGCTTCAAAGCAGCACACATCCAGCTTCCAAATACACAAAACTAGACCCACTAAACCAGCTGCTCCCGTCTTCCCCTCCCTCCCGCTCCAGTCAGTGAAAACCAAAGCTCGTCCCCAGATTCTACTCTGTCTGCTGCAAACAGGCACGAAGCTGGTTCCCAAGATGACCTCTGAAACCTAAAGTCATTCCCTTCAACTCTGCACCTGCTTTTCTACACTTACCGTGTTTTTCCCCAGTTAGCAAAAATGAAGCGGACAGAAGGCGGACACAATGGACAAGAGGAGCAGAATCTTCATCACTGGACTGGCCAATGTCGCCTTTGATCCGGCAGGGCTGGAACAGAAAAACTGACACTTGTTTGTCTTATAATCACAGAACCCACCCATTGATTCGTTAGTTCATCCAACAAATAGTTCCAGAACAGCAGCTGTGCCAGGCGCTTGGGATTCAGAGACGCCTACCTTCACCCACAGGTGCCCAGCCTCACGGGCCACGGCAGAGCAGAATCAGACCAGCCAGAGGGAGTCCTGACCCGGGGCCGCGTGGGCTGTGGCAGGGATGAGCCCAACGTGCAGGGAGGGAGCCACACAGGAGGGCAGCTGAGACCTGGCATCCGGGGGAAGCTCCTCGGGCAGAGGAAAGAGCCTGGGGGAGCCCAAAGCTGCGAGGGGTGGGCCTGGTGCGAGGGGGCCCAGAAGGAACAGCCGAGGCCGCTACAGCGACTGAGCATCATGGAGGGACTAAGTACAAAACACTACTTCTTGCCCTCAAGGAATTTAAAATTAGCTGGGAATACAGGACACTTACATGGAAAAGGTAAGCAAGAGAGATAATTTTAAAATAGTTCAATGAACAAGTGAGCAGCAACAAAAAAACCGAACAACCTGATTAAAAAATGGGCAAAGGACTTGAATAGACATTTTCCAAAGAAGGCATATGAATGGCCAATAAACCCATGAAAAGATGCTCAACATCACTAATCATCAGGGAAATTCAAATCAAAGCCACAGTGATACACTTCACACTCAGTGTGATGGCCACTCTCAAAAAGAGCAGAAAACAGCAAGTGCTGGCGAAGATGTGGAGAAAATGGAATGCTGGTGCACTGTGGGTAGGAACGTAAAATGGTGCAGCTGCTGCGGAAAACAGTACAGTGCTTCCTCAAAAAATTAAAAACGGAACTATCACATGATCCAGCAATTCCACTTCTGACATACACCCTAAAGAAATGAAATCAGGGTCTTAAAGAGGTATTTGTACACTCACTGATAACAGCATTATTTACAACAGACAAAATGTGGAAGTAACCCAAGTGTCCATTAAGAGATGAGGAGAAAGAAAAGCAAAATGTAGTAAACACGTTCTGACACCTGCTACAACACGGATGAACCTTGAGGACATTCTGCTGAGTGAAACAAGCTGGTCACAAAAGGACAAATCCCGCATGGTTCCACGTATATGAGGCCCCTAGAGTCACCAAATCCATAGAGACAGAAAGCAGAATGGTGGGTGAGAGGGGCCGGGGGCCGGGGGAATGGGAGGTTAGTGGACAGAGTTCCAGTTTGGGAAGATGGGAAAAGTTCTGTGGACGGATGGTGGTGACGGCTGCACAACAGTGTGAATGCACTTAATACCACTGAACTGTACACTTCAAAATGGTTACGACGGTCAATTTTGTCATGAGTGTTTTACCACAATAAATAAACAAACAAACAAATCAATTCAATGGAACAAAACCAAGAATGTTGCAAGGCCATGCATGACCACCAGATGGTGAGGACGCGCTCACACCTGGAGAGGCAGAAAAGCAGAGCAGACCCGGGAAGAGGTCAATACGCGAAGGGGAGACAGCTGAGCAAAAGCTCAGCGACGGGAAAGCCAAGAGCGTGGTGGACAGGCAGCACCAGGGCACTGCCGAACACTCACGGGAGCTCGGGAGGCTGAGCAGTCTCGGGCCTAAGTGTCTCACCTTGTTTTCTGGATCTCCTGGCTCAGCAGCTTCATCTCGTGAGACAAATTTATCTATACTGCTGTCAGAGGGCTGCCTGCTGTGGCCCATGCTTTGCAACAAATGTGCTTGTTGAAGGGCTTCAAAATCAGAGAAAGAGAGGTTAAGTGACAAGTTTCCAATTAAAACACAAATACACATATTTACACAAAGTCAATATGAAACCACAGGATTTAGATTAAAAAAAGGATAATAACTTCACAATTGATCTTCCTCATTTGCTATTTACACCTCAGGAAACAAAGACACCAGGAGATTTCTTCTCAGAAGCTGAGACATAAGAGGTCAGGGTTGAAGACAAGGCCGCTCCGTAGTACATGGCCTGAAGTCAACATACCGATGGAAGAGTTTCTGAAAGCCTCCGTGTCTTCATCAGGAAGAACCACAGCAGCGTCCTCGTCCTCGTCCTGGGGCTGCCCCACTTGCATCCCTGGGTACTGGCTGTCGGCACCATCTAATACCTAAACAGTTCAAGAGGGGCTGTGAGGGTTCTGAAGTGCGACCACCGAGGGGCAAGCCCTCCAACGTGGAAGGCAAAGGCAAAACCCCACAAATAACACGGACCACATCTCACACGCCAACACGAAGGTCACTTCTTCAAGTACACGTGGGTGCGTGCGTGTACATTATCAAGAGCTGACTGACCACGCATTACTGCTACATTATAAAAAGCTTTTGTAACTCTAAAAATTCCAAAACAATTCCAATCTGAACATTTCTCTTTTTGATTACAAAAAGAAAAAAAATCCAAACAAAAGTCTTTGTGTTCACAAGCAAATTTTACAGTAAGTCAAAAATGAGGAAAAATCTTTTAGACAAAAGTCTACCAATAGGTTATCCCCTAAACTGTTAGAAATGACCCAACTAAGTTTTGGGCACAATATTTCATATATTTAGCCATATATGTGGGTTATGATTTCATACAGCAAAATTTTTCACATCCAATTGTAATTGACCTGAAAAACTGAGTGATGTACCTTCAGTATGCAAGTTAAATTATTACTGAAATAAATTCTATATCATTTAAAAAATCATCCCAAATCCCTCCAATTAAATTAAAAAGAAACTGAGCTACTTGCTCAAAAACAACCAAGAAAGAAATGATTTCCTCCACTCTCCAGACTGTTTTAAAAAAAAAGAACCCACACAGGTTAAAATGAGAAGTTTCACCACAATAAAAAACAACATTTTTTGAATATCATACTACACCCCAGGCAGGCTCAAAAGTAATAACATGTATTATTTCCCTTATCCTCATAAGCCTTAACAACATAAGTACTGTCATCATCTTCATTTCGTGGATAAGAAAACTGAGGCAAGAAGGGCCATAACTGTGCTAGGCTACACAGCTAGTAAATGGCCGAGCCAGAATTCTCATCGTGGTGGGCTCCCTCCAAGACAAGCCCCGCACTGGGCTATCTCATGAGGACAATCCCGACCTCCTACAGTTGGCTTATTTTTCTCTATGGCACTTATTGCTATCTGACTATGTGTTTATTTACCTGTTGATTACTGGCTCATCATCTGCCCCACCCACAGAGGCACACACTCTAGAACAGAGGCAGGCAAACTACGTCGGTGTGCCAAACCTGGCCCACCAGCTGTTTTTGTAAATAAAGTTTTATTGGAACACAGTCATGCTCGTTCATTTACATATTTACGGCTGCTCTGGCACTTCAACAGCACAGATGAGTATACAACACAGGTCATATGGTTCACAAAGCCAAAGATATTTATTATCTGGCCCTAAATGGGAACAGTTTGAGGAGTCCCACTCTAAAATACTAGCTTTGGGCTTCCCTGGTGGCGCAGTGGTTGAGAGTCCGCCTGCCAATGCAGGGGACACGGGTTCGAGCCCTGGTCTGGGAAGATCCCACATGCCACGGAGCAACTAGGCCCGTGAGCCACAACTACTGAGCCTGCGCGTCTGGAGCCTGTGCTCCACAACAAGAGAGGCCACAACAGTGAGAGGCCTGCGCACCACGATGAAGAGCGGCCCCCACTTGCCGCAACTAGAGAAAGCCCTCGCACAGAAACGAAGACCCAACACAGCCAAAAATAAATAAATTAATTAATTAATTAAATTAAAAAATATATATATTAGCTTTGTGTGAGCAGTTTTGTATGTTGTGCCTTCTACTTCATCTGCGGCTTGTAGGACAATCCCTGGAACATAACAGATGCTCAGTACATTTGTTCAGCCAATAACTAATGACTAAATAAAGGACATGGAAGCACCTCATAAATCAGAAAGAACTCTGCCAGTGTGAGAAGCATCAAGGGAAGAGGTTTAGTTCCCTGCAGGCTACAGCCCGGCGTGGGTCCCTGGCCCAGCCCTACCACACAACATACAGCTGCTGCAGCACTCCCAGATGGGAGGCTTTCACAACCTCCTATGGTCATTCAGTCCTACTTGTAGCAAACCTGCCCAGAAATTATCTACTGTGAAAAGGCAAGATGAAAGCTGGTGCAATAAGCAAACAACAGAAACTTCCTCCGCACACTTAACGTGCTACTGAGCCCAGCACTTTCCCAACCTTCTCTTCTCCCAGCCTACTGGTTAGCACTCTTCACCCTTTCCTGACTTAAAATCATTTCCCACCGTTCCCGTTATCTGTCCTATCCTCCTCCAGGTCTTCTAGTTAAAAACCCCAACCGTGAGCCCACTTCTCCAGCTGAGTAAGCGGCAATCCACTCGGCCATTAGGAACCACATCCACGTGACAAGTGGAGAGCTGCCAGTGCTTTAGCTCATGATTTGCAACGCACAGTTTCTGTATTCATTTAAGTAAAATATATATATATATATTCTTAATAAAATGCATTCAATAGTAGCAAAACAACAGTACAAACTGTTTCGATAAAATGGCGCTGTAAAATCTGGCATATACCTGTAGCAAACCTTAGACCACTCTTGAGGCACTTCTTGTCCACTAACTCAGATAAGAGGCCCTCAGAGCCATGCTCAAGATGGGACATGTTGTAAAAGGTTTTGAAAAGTCAAAAAGGGTTAAAATAACGCACAGTATTAATGTTCTTAATCATCCTGCATTAAGACCACAGGTCTGTTACTAACAGGCTCCTCAAGGACTTTCAAAATAATGACTTAACCTGTGCCCAATAAGATATTAAGAAACTTTTAATGCACTTGTGACCTCCACGTTCGGCGCAAAAGACACTGGGCTGTTTCCTTCAGTGAAGGACTCAGATGGGGCCGAGCTGCCTGTTAAGGATCTGAGCTGGTGACCTCTACACTATTATCAGAGGGTCAGATGAATGGAGTGAACCAGCAGGAGGGTCCAGGTCTGGGCCTCCAGGGAAGGCCCCTCTGAAGAAACCGGGCTGCCCCCTCCAACCACTCACAATTTCAGAACTGTCGGAAGGGGTCACGGCTGAATCGGGCCCCTCGGTGGTGGTCTGGGAGCTGTCACTGATGGGAGAGGAGGCCTGGGTCCCATCGTTCAGGTCCATGGCAGGGTCAGATGGGACGGCGCTAATCTGGCTGGAGCTGTGGCTCAAGATGTCCTCCTCGTCCCCGTCAGTGGCACCACTCGTCAAGTCACAGCCGGTCAGATCCACCGAGTCCGTCTGAAGTGTGTGCTGTGACCGGGGCTGCTCAGTGATGATGTCGTGACCCACAGAGTCGGCAGCTGAGCCAGGAGTGGAGACCCCAGAAGAGGCAGCCAGCTCACCACCAATCTCACCCTTGACTGAGGCTGAAGACAAAGAAACACTCATTCTTCAAAGGGTCAGGAAAAGCATTCAATACGGGATCAGATATTTGCAAAATACCCCAAAGTTCACTATCAGCAAATGTTTTAACTGCAAGAATCCCTGAAATACAGTGAAAATATGAACTACTCAATTTCAAAAGCAAGACAACAGTGCATCCTTCAAACATGTTTACTGTATTATTTACTTACCTTTTACTATATTACAGTATTGATAAAATAAGGATCACAAGTAGATATTTTTTAAGTGCTGTGAATATTCTCAAATGGCATTTCAGTGCAAAACCTGAACCCTGCCCAGCAACATTGCCACCTCCAGTTCTTAAGCAACTGGTCCAGCCTGAGCGTGGAGCAGCGACAAGACTTAGGCGATTCCTAGGCAGCCTGGTCAGGGGCACAGGCTGGGTGGTCACAAATGCCTGGAGCAGGGCTTCCCTGGTGGTGCAGTGGTTGAGAGTCCGCCTGCCGATGCAGGGGACAGGGTTCGAGCCCTGATCCGGGAAGATCCCACATGCCACATAGCAACTAAGTCCGTGCGCCACAACTACTGAGCCTGCGCTCTAGAGCCCAAGAGCCAACACTACTGAAGCCTGCGTGCCTAGAGCCCGTGCTCCACAACAAGACAAGCCACTGCAATGAGAAGCCCGCACACAGCAACTAAGAGTAGCCCCCGCTCGCCACAACTAGAGAAAGCCCACGCACAGCAACAAAGACCCAACGCAGCCAAAAATAAATAAATTTATTTAAAAAAGCAAAAAACAAAAAAAACCCAAATGCCCGGAGCTCTAAGCAAGCAGTGCTCTTGGAGATGGGCTTTCCTTCTTCCCAGACCCTGTTCAAGACTTCTAAGCCAATCCTACTCTCCGGTAGCGTAAAGTTTCACATTTTCCTAGTTTAGTTTTTAAATTCCCATTTAAAAAAAAAACAAAAAACAAACAAACAAACAAACAAACAAAACACCATTATGGGGACTTCCCCGGTAGCACAGTGGTTAAGACTCTGTGCTCCCAGCGCAGGGGGCTTGGGTTCGATCCCTGATCAGGGAACTAGATCCCACACGCATGCCTCAACTAAGAGTTCATATGCCACAACTAAGGAGCTGGCAAGCTGCCACTAAGGAGCCCACCTGCTGCAACTAAGACCCGGTACAACCAAATAAATAAATAAAATTATTTATTTATAAATAAATAAATAAATAAATAAATATACTACCACTACATAAAAATCTACACCAGGCTGTTAGCAGTGTCACTCCTGTAGGCCAGTGGGTCAATGAGCACTTGGGCTTTATAATGTTGTGTATAGCTGCAATTTTTTTGTTGTTTTAACTTTATTTTTGTAAGTTAAAAAATCAATTTCTCTTTTGTAGACTAAATCAATAAATAAGTAATCACCACTGAAATCATTCAGATTTTCCTTCCCCAGTATTTCAGCCTCATTTTCAGTTATCTAAAAATATTATTTTGCACAGGGTTATACAACCCAAACCACTCTCATTTAATCCAATTATTAGTATCTTACTAAATACTCATCTTTCACAAGATGAATAAAGAGCTTAGATAACTATTTGTAAACAAATGTAAATTTCTTTCAAGTTAAATTATCCTCAGACAATTTTTTTTAATTGAGGTATAGTTGATTTACAATGTTTCAGGTGTACAGCAGTGATTCAGCTACATGCATATATATATATATATATATTTACAGATTCTTTTCCATTATAGGTTATTACAAGACATTGAATATAGTTCCCTGTGCTATACAGTAGGTCCTTGTTTATCTATTTTATATATAAGAGTGTGTATATCTGTTAAACCCAAATTCCCAATTTATCCCTCTCCTGCTCTTTCCCCTCTGGTAACCATAAGTTTGTTTTCTTTGTGAATCTATTTCTGTTTTGTAAATGAGTTCATTTGTATCATCTTTTTAAGACTCCACATATAAGTGTTAACATACGATATTTGTCTTTCTCCGTCTGACTTACTTCACTTAGTATGATAATCTCTAGGTCCATCCATGTTGCTGCAAATGTCATTATTTCATTCTTTTTTATGGCTGAATAGTATTCCATCGTATATATGTACCACGTCTTCTTTAAGCATTTCTCTGTCGATGGGCATTTAGATTGTTTCCACGTTTTGGTTATTGTAAGTAGTGCTGCAGTGAACATATGGGTGCATGTATCCTTTCAAACCATGTTTTTCTCTGGATATATGCCCAGGAGTGAGATTGCTGGATCATATGGTAGCTCGATTTTCAGTTTTTTAAGGAACTTCCACACTTCCACTTTTCCGTAGTGGCTGGACCAATTTACATTCCCACCCACAGTGTAGGAGGGATCTCTTTTCTCCACACCCTCTCCAGCATTTATTATTTGTAGACTTTTTGATGATGGCCATTCTGACTGGTGTGAGGTGGTACCTCATTGTAGTTTTGATTTGCATTTCTCTAATAATTAGTGATAATGAATATCTTTTCATGTACCTGTTGGCTATCTCTATGTCTTCTTTGGAGAAATGTCTATTTAGGTCTCTGCCCATTTTTTGATTGGATTGTATATTTTTTTTACATGAAGCTGTATGAGCTGTTTGTATATTTTGGAAATTAATCCCTTGTCGGTCTCGTCACTTGCAAATATTTTCTCCCATTCTGTAGGTTGTCTTTTCATTTTCTTTATGGTTTCCTTTGCTGTGCAAAAGCTTTTAATTCCATTACTCTAGGAAACAGACCCAGAAAAACACTGCTGTGATTATGTCAAAGAGTATTCTGCCTACGTTTTCCTCTAGGAGTTTTATAGTATCTGTTCTTACATTTAGGTCTTCAATCCATTTTTAGTTTATTTTCATATATGGTTTAGAGAATGTTCTAATTTCATCCTTCTACATCTAGCTGTCTAGTGTTCCCAGCACCACTTTATTGAAGAGACTGTCTTTCCTCCATTGTATAGTCTTGCCTCATATGTTGTAGATTAATTGACCATAAGCGTGTGGGTTTATTTCTGGGCTTTCTATCCTGTTGCACTGATCTATGTGTCTGTTTTTGTGCCAGTACCATACTGTTTTAATTAGTGTAGCTTTGTAGTAGAGTCTGAAGTCAGGGAGGGATTCTTTCAGCTCCATTCTTCTTTTTCAAGATTGTTTTGACTATTCAGGGTCTTTTGTGTTTCCATACAAATTAAAAAAATTTTTTGTTCCAGTTCTGTGAAAAATGCCACTGGTAATTTGATAGGGATTGCAATGAATCTGTAGATTGCCTTGGGGGTATGGTCATTTTAACAATATTGATTCTTCCAATCCAAGATCACAGTATATCTTTCCATCTGTTTATGTTGTCTTCAATTTCTTTCGTCAGTGTCTTATAGTTTTTAGAGTACAGGTCTTTTGCCTCCTTAGGTAGGTTTATTCCTAGGTTTTTGTTTTTCTTTTTTTGATGAGATGCTAAACGGGATTGCTTCCTTAATTTCTCTTTCTGACATTTTATTGTTAGTGTATATTAATTTTGTATATTAATTTTGAATCCTGCAACTTTACCAAATTCATTGATGAGCTCTTGTAGTTTTCCGGTGGCATCTTTAGGATTTTTTATGTATAGTATCATCTGCAAACACTGACAGTTGTACTTCTTCCATTCCAACTTGGATTCTTTTTATTTCTTTTTCTTCTCTGATTGCTGTGGTTAGGACTTCCAAAACTATGTTGAATAAAAGTGGCGAGATTGGGCATCCTTGTCTTGTTCCTGATCTTAGACGGAATGCTTTCAACTTTTCACCATTGAGTATGATGTTAGCTGTGCGCTTGTCATATATAGCCCTTATTATGTTGAGGTATGTTCCCTCCATGCCCACTTTCTGGAGTTTTTATCATAAATGGATGTTGAATTTTTTCAAAAGCTTTCTCTACATCTATTGAGATGATCATATGGTTTTTATTCTTCAGTTTGTTGATGTGGTCTATCACATTGACTGATTTGTGGATACTGAAAAATCCTTGCATCCCTGGGATAAATCCTATTTGACTACATCTATGTTCGTCAATGATATTGGCCTGTAATTTTCTTTTTTTGTGGTATCTTTGTCTGGTTTCAGTATCAAGGTGACAGTGGCCTCATAGAATGAGTTTAGAAGTGTTCCTTCCTCTGCAATTTTTTGGAATAGTTTCACAAGGATAGGTGTTAACTCTTCTCTAAATGTTTGGTAGAATTCACCTGTGAAGCCATCTGGTCCTGGACTTTTGTTTGTTGGGAGTTTTTAAATTACTGATTCAGTTTCAATACTGATAATCGGTCTGTTCATATTTTCTATTTCTTCCTGGTTCAGAGCCTCAGACAATTTTTAATCCCATTTTCCCCCTCACAACCCATGCAATTCATGAGACACTTTACCCACCATCCTCTTCTCAAAAAGACTTATACTCAGGGAGTATAAACCTAATTTTAAAACAGCTTAAACCAGGGAAAACAGCAAACACTTGATGCAAGAAAACACACACACATTTCAAAGTGAACACTATAAAAGACTCCTGAATCATCCACCATTTGAGCAAGCTGGCTTCACTGCTGCCTCCCAGGAGCAAGATCCATGGAGGTGCAGGGGAGGGGAGGAGGTGGGCGCAGCAGGGGAGAGCAAGGAGGACACCACGGCCACTCCGAGAGAGCTACCTGAAAAGGTGGGGCTGCTGCCGTCTGACCTTGACTCAGAGTCATCCTCCAAGGCTGCTGCTTCTCCAAAGAGCACTTTCCCTAGGAAATGATGTAGCGAGAGTCCTTTTAAGCTTGCTAAAAGGACGAACTTTGAAAATCAAATAAATGTACATTCCAAGAGGAATATCGTAAGTATATTTAATTCCTGCTCTCAGTCCATCATTATATATAAGTTCCTTTATACCTCTAGAGTGTGAAACACAAAAAATGCAGAGATATCATACTTAGAGTATTATTAAAGTCAATAAAGCTATATCGAAAAAGAATTAAAAGCAACGATTCTCAATCTGTACCACAAAGTACTTTAATAATTAATATTTATTGACTTAGACTACTGTTAATGTTAAATAATTTATATTACTATTTATTTAATCTTAAAAATGGTAAGTTATGGCTAGAACCAATTCTATTAGCCTTTGGAATATTCATGTCATATCTCCAATGGCACATCAAAACTTATATATAAAACTTTTATAGCTAAAAGTCACTTTTATTTTATCTTTTAATCTGCTAGATTTCTATCATTGATAATCAATACTCAGGTACTGTTATGATCTATGAGGATGGAATAATATTTCATCTTTTGCAAAATCCTAAAAATACATTTCACAGTTCATGGTTTCTAAATTATATTAATAAGAAAAAAAGTAAACAAAAGTCTTAACATGATTTAACTGGGATCATTAAATCATTTTGGTTATATTACATATAAATGTCATTAAACAACACTATCAATATAATTACTGGTAAGTTCCAATTTCTGATTTCACTGCTCTTCAACGATTAAGTCATAGGGGTGATAACTTCCACAAATCTACACTGATGTGACGTTAAAGCCCTCCCCCCACCCCAGAATAAAGCAAAGGAAACTCAAAATCTAGATGAAACTAACACAGCAACTTCGCTTATCTACTAAATAACAGGGTCCTTTATTACAGAACAAGTGATTTACCTTGAGAAAGCAAATAACATTCCAACCTGTGAATTCAGAGTTAATGAAATCAGTCTCTGTCTTTGGAAACAGTAGTTTGCAAATCTGTTCCAAGGAGTTCTCCCGAAGAGTGGGCAAGGGCCAGGCTGCTGCCAGGATGCCAGGCCACAACCCCCAGCCCTCACCCTTACATTCAACAACGACAACTCTGTTTTTCTCTCTCCTATGTACTGGCAGATTTCACTTGAAAAAAAGAATTCTGCAGCTATGACAGGAAACTGTGAAAACTGCAGCTCTAAATAAAAACAACAACAAAACACTTGAAAAACAAAAAAGAGAATGAGGACAAATTGTATGTCCTAGCCCCCAAGAAAACAAAATACATCTCTACTAGTCAACGAGTCATTTTATCATCATCAGAAAAAGTGACCGAGAAACAAACAAGGCAAGTGCCGGAGAAATCTAGTCACATGCCTAAAAATCTCTTCCTAGTCCAAGAATAGAAAGGCTAGCTTTTCCTGGAACCCTTTCAGTTTTCAAGCAATCTCAGTGTTTTCACCAAAATCTCAAACTTGACTAAGTATCCCACACTATGATGGCCCAAATATTATTAATTCTAAGTACTTCTAGGAAATGCTTACTTAATCCAGTTAAGGCTAGAATATTATTCCTGTTAAGATCCCATTCAATACTACAAATAATATTAGGCATTAGGCTCTCAATTAAATATTCAACTCATGACACACAAAAAAGATTAGTATGTTGTATGTAAAAGATTAGTTGTTATATGTCAATTATACATCAAAAAAACCCCAAAAACGGTATAAGTCTTTTAGGATTTCAAAATAGAAAACAACAGCAATTCTTTCCTATGGAAATCTAGACTGGAACAGAACATAATTGGTGCTATAAGTGATGACGTGTACCAAAGCTATCAGACCATGTCAGACACACTTCGATTAAATAAAAATAAACAAACTGTATCAGAAACTTAGGTATGTACG
Source organism: Lagenorhynchus albirostris (assembly GCF_949774975.1). NCBI lineage: Eukaryota > Metazoa > Chordata > Mammalia > Artiodactyla > Delphinidae > Lagenorhynchus > Lagenorhynchus albirostris. The sequence goes on from NC_083098.1 coordinate 146,269,240, forward strand.
AGGCTAAATATGTCTGAAAAATGACAACGAGGCCCAAATTCACCAAATAATTAACCAAACATTATTCCTAATACTAAACAAAATTCATTGGGAAGATGAGTTACCTTTATAAACATAACATTCCCTAAAAGCAGGAGAAGGCAAACTCCAGCTCACCCAGTTCTGTAAAATAAAGTTGTACTGGAATGAAGTTGCACCCATTAGCTTAGTATTGTCTATGGCTGCCTTCCTGCCACAGGACAGAGTTGAATCATTGCAAAAGAGACAGTAAGGGCCACAGGCTAAAATGGGTACCACCTGGCCCTTTACAGAAAACATTTGCTGACCCCTGGCCTAAAGCATTAGAAATTTATGACAGGGAATTCTGTGGTGGTCCAGTGGTTAGGATACGGTGCTCTCATTGCCGGGGCCCCGGGTTTAATCCCTGGTCAGGGAACTAAAATCCCATAAGCCACGTGGTACAACCAAAAAAAAAAAGGAAATATATGACAAACCAATTCTGATACACAAGCAACTTTTAAAACCCATCCTAGGGACTTCCCTGGTGGCACAGTGGTTAAGAATCCACCTGCTAATGCAGGGGACACGCGTTCAAGCCCTGGTCCGGGAAGATCCCACATGACGCAGAGCAAGGAAGCCCGTGCGCCACAACTACTGAGCCTGCGCTCTAGAGCCCGCGAGCCACAACTACTGAAGCCCGTGCACCTAGAGCCTGTGCTCCGCAACAAGAGAAGCCACTGCAATGAGATGCCCGCTTGCTGCAACAAAAGGTAGCCCCCGCTCGCCACAACTAGAGAAAGCCCACGCACAGCAACAAAGACCCAATGCAGCCATAAATTAATTAATTATTTATTCTTTAAAAAGCCATCCTACAGGACTATTCAGGCCTGGTTATCAGATTCCAGCAACATTTATACATATAATCACCCTGCTGAGAAGAGTTATAGGCATAGCCAATTACATTACAGAAATATGGAAAAAGCAGTAAAATTGAAAATAAGAATCATTTCTGAAATAATCACCTTTTTGTTTCCTTGAAAGGACAGGGCTGCATGAAGAACCCCCTCCAGCTGTAAATCACAGAAAATGACAGATGAAAGTAAGGTAACAAGCCACTAAAATGCAGAAGGAATTAGAAAATCTTTAAGCTTGATTCAACTTTAAAACTAGAAAATATGTGAACATATTTCTACAGGTGGTGCTTAACTACCATACTGTAACATGAAATCTGCATGTTACAATTTTAATTTCAACGTGGAAATTATATTAACACTCAAATATACAGTTCTAAAATGCAAAAGAGCTCAAAGTGCATTTAAAAAGTCAAACTAAAAACATTAGAAATCTCGGATAATTTGGTCAACTAATAATTAAGTACAAATTTTCATTAGAAACAATCATTAGAAATTAGTATTTCCAGCAATTATTTGTAAGGCATGCATTCCAGAGAGAAAAGGATTGTGCAGTACAAAGGACAGTGGACAGGCAGATCAACATTTTCTACTCATGGTTCAGGCAAACACTTGTGTTCAAACGAGGCAGCAGTCAGACTTCACGCCAACCTTCCCTGGTCTGCAGATGCTGTGGGTAAAGGCCACACCGCACCCACACTGCACTAAACGGACCCCATGCACCACGCCTACTCAAGTGCAGTCAGCAAAGGCTGCAGAAAGAAGCCTCTGCCGCTGAGCCAGACCCAGTTCTAGAGGCTGCGACTCAGGGACCCATCTCTTCCAGCTCCCCAGGGGCAGCTCCACATTAGACTGGTAGGTCTGCACAGCATCCGGGGGCGGGATTAGGGCCCAGTGCCCAAGAGCATGGGGAAGAAGAGCAGAGATGGGGCGGAAGAGGTGCCACGAGACGAGGAACAGAAGGGGTTTTCTAGAATCAGGCGCGACAGCAAAAAGGGCCCAGAGGGCAGAAAAGGAGTCCAGAATTCCAGGAAGACTTGAAGAGCCCACCTTTGGCAAAGGGACACAGCGCCTGGAAATCCCTTCCCGAATGCTTCCACTTCACGACAGATGAAATGCCACGCAGAGGCAGCCGAGTGAGATGCAGGAGGCGGGTTTCACGTGCTGGCCTCACCCTGCCACCTAGCCTTCCCACCTCAGCCCTGCCCCGTCTACACAATAAGGACGACACCTGCATCGCAAGTCTCCTAAGGAACGGAGCTGTCCGTTGCTCAGCACAGCATCGGAGCAAGGGTCAGGAGAGGGGCCAATAACACTGCAGGGTGGACTCCAAGAGTCACCTTCCTAACACCTTACCTATAAGCTCCACGATACTTCCGCTACGACTTCGGCAACCGGGCTCATCCTTAGCGGCAGTGAGCTGCCCGATGCCGCCCGCCGTGGTCAGCACCCGCAGGAGCTCAGGTGGAGGGGTTCTGAGGAGCTGCTGCAGGAGTTCCAGTGCGCCAGTCACAACATTGTGGTCTTGGTGCTGAGTATAATGCAAGGTCAGTTCGTACACCTAGAAACAGAAACACCAGTGTCATTCCCATGGTTTTTAAAATGTGTCCTAGGTTTCAGGTTTTTGTTTTGTCTTACGTTGGGAAAATTTGTGCCTTAATTTCACTCTCTAAAAACTTCTCTATCCCTTCTACCAGTGTGATCATAGCTTCCATGCTGTTTTCTAAAGTCCCAGCATTTTTTTCACTGTTACCTTAATTCCTTAAAAGTAAATAGAGCACTTCCACAAAAGCAGAAGCAGGCTAGTGAAGAGCTCCAGCTCCGTAAACGGGCGACTAGTAAAGGAGAGTAAAGCCCCAAATACACGGAGCGCGCAGCTACTCGAACACACACGTCATAAGCAAGAAGTACTGTCATGAGTGCCACTGAGAAAGGGTTTCCAAAGCTTTTAAAGGCACTACATTAAACTTCATTAGTGCTTTTAATACTATATCACATTATATGAACATAGTGTATTTATCCTTTTTCCCTTTAATTAGAGGTGCCAGATAATATACGGAGTTCCCAGCCAAACCTGAATTTCAGATAAACAAATAATTTTGTAGTGTAACTGTGTCCCGTGCAATTTCAGGCATACTTACACCACAAGATTACTGATGATTTATCTGAAATTCAAATAACTGGTACCCCCTATTTTTATTTGCCAAGTTGGGCAGCCTTACCTTTAATATCATAAAAGTCATATATACGTTTTTTAAAAAGACAGTATAGCGGTTTATAGAGTAAAAGTCTCAAAGGTGGCTACTTTGACTGGCTTGTTTTTAGTTCCTCTGATGGTTACCTCCGTAACTCTAGGTCACAGATCTGCAAACCGCAGTCCACAGGCGAATGTGGCCCTCCATCTGTTTCTGCACATAGTCTTACTGGAGCACGGCTGTGTGTGTACTGTCTGTGGCTGCTCTCCTGCTACGGTGCTGCAGTTGAGTAGCTGGCCCACGAGCCCTGCTCTAGGTAATCAGCTTTACACCGCGATTCCTGAGCCGTCTGCTCTGAGCAAAGAATCTCTTGACTTCTTACTATGTAAATGGGGGAAATGGGCACCCACACTCCCTCACCTCATCTGCCTCCTCCCAAATTCTGTTAGCAACCTGAGTGCTTTTATATTAAGGGTTACATTTATTTAGTACGATGTAACTTTTAAAATCGCACGTGCTCTGCCTAGATGTTGAGCATCTGTCATACACAGCGAAGTCAGTCAGAAAGAGAAAAACACATATTGCAGATTAACGCATACATGTGGAATCTAGAAAAATGGTACAGATGAACCTATCTGCAGGGCAGGAATAGAGACGCAGACGTAGAGCACAGACGTGTGGACACGGTGGGCAGGAAGGGGAGGGTGGGATGAATTGGGAGATTACAACTGACGTAAGTACGCTACCATGTGTAAAACAGGTAGCTAGTGGGAACCTGCGGTATAGCACAGGGAGCTCAGCTCGGCGCTCTGTGATGACCTAGATGGGGGAGGGGAGGGAGGGGGAGGTCCCAGAGGGAGGGGATATATGTATACGTACAGCTGATTCACTTCGCTGTACAGCAGACACTAACACAACATTGTAAAGCAATTATACGCCAATTAAAAAAAAACCAGTATGTGTCTCATCACGTGTACATTAACACCCTTCACCGCAAAGCCTGTTAATGTGACTGGACCCAAAAAGAAAGAAGTATTTCATTATTACTAGTCCTGTGTCACTTGAAAGAGAATGTCCCAAGGATAACCGTTAAATGGATTCTCTTTTATCATAATCTCTTACTTGCTTAAAATTATTCAACATTTTAATTTGTTTCATAATTGGATAACTTACTTTTATAAATCTTCCTGGTTTTCCCCTCCTTTTAACATACACACATGCCTTCCCTTTTTCCCAGCACTTAATCATAACATTGGTCACAAGGAGCTCCTTGGACTCCGTTTCTAATCTGAATGGCACACAGTACCAGTCATCTCAGAATTGCTTCTAACACATTCCTGGGTTAGGTGCTTTGTTTCTTGGATTTCAGGACTTCCTCTTTTTTTGTTATCTATTTCTCATTTTGCTGGAATACATCTTCAAATAATTTTTTCAAAAAGCATACATGAAAAAAGTAAGTGCACATGAAAAGCAAACTGAATTCTTACATATCTAAAAGTATCTATATTTTGCCCACACTTGCTTAACAGTTTAGCCAGGCTCAGGATTATTTTAAATTCTATTTAAATATAGCTAGGCAAACTATTATTACATTAGCTGAGTTGAACTTCTTAATCAAAATAATTTAATTCAAAATGGCCAACAGTCAAAAGAAAATAGATTAGATATGTTTTAGAGACAATCTTATCTAGCTTGCTAATGCAACAAGGTACCATGTTGTTTAACCATGTTGAAGAAACATTAACTATTAAGAAAATTTGTAATTAATTAAGCACCACATCCCATACCCCTTCACTCCATCCTCCCAGGATTACTGCTCTCTTAGTTTAACACAGTTTTCAATATCCCTCTAGCCACATCTTCCCCCAGCACCCCTACTGACCTGTGAGAAAGCCTGGAGACCTTTACAGGATCCAGCTCACCCTCACCCGCACACTCTCACTCTCTCACTCTGTGCACTTGGCAAAGGCTGCAGCTTCTGTCTATAAAACTCTCTTCTCCCAGCTCCCTGTGTCTGCTCAAATCCTACTCACCCAAAAGCATCAGCCGTAACAGCCTGCCCAGCATGCCTCCCTGAACTTGGTCATGCACACCCCCTGCCCCCCGCCATGTACTCTACAGTACCCTACACCCCCCGCCTTGCTATTTAGTGACTGTTTGCTTGCTTCCCCCACTAGACCAATGGTCTCCAAACTTTTGACTAAGCAGCCTTTTTAAAAAAAAAAAAAATCAGAAAAAAAGTTCTGAGCATGCAACTCCAATAATATTTATTTTAAAATACTGTACAGGTACTACCAAAACTCAGATATTACATATATTATAAAATATGCACCAAATCTGACAAGTCTCTAGCTCCAGTTATTGGTTTACAGGAAATACAGACAACAAAGAAGCATGTTAATTTATACAACGGAGAGTCAATTAATAAAAAATCAGATTGCCGGGAGTTCCACAGGACAATCTGTTTCTTCAAAAAATGAACTCTAAGGGAAAAATAGGGATAGAAGGCAACCATCAGATCAAAGAGAATCACAATCCTTATCAACCAATCTTATTTGGGTACTGATTCCAAAGAGCAGAAGAACAAAATGACAGGGGATACGTGGGTATTTGATGTTAAGAAAGTGTTCTTTTTTTTTAGGTATGACAAGGGCATTGTCATTAAAATTTTTAAAAAAGAGTCCTCATCTATAAGGACACATATGAAATAGTTGCAGTAAAACAATACGATGGTTGGGGTTTGCTTCGAGCAGGTCCACGTAAACAGTACCCTCGGTGACCTTGTAAAGGGACGCCTTCATTTTTATCTGACATCACTACCACACACAGGTGGAGTAGCCGGGGTCATGACCTAGGATCTGAACCACGGGGTCTGGCTCCAGAGTGCACGCTCTTAAGCCTCGGCTCTGCCACTTCTCTTCCAAATTAGCTGAGTCTCCGAACGTGGGTCACGTGCGCACAAGCACTAGAGTAAAGCGCGGGACGCCCACCTGGACGAGCTGCTCTGTCGAGGGGGAGACCTCCATCTCTTTCCGCGTCACCCCAAAGCTGCCTTTCAGGCTCGTGTCCTTGACCTGCTGCTGCAGCAAGGGCACCAAATACCTCAATGTGAGCAGCACTCCGAGAATCAGAAGGGCGGAGCGTTCCTCCTCCACGGGAACCAGCAAACCTACAAACGCAGCAACAAGATTCTGTCACATCGGATTCGCTACTGGGAGACTCGTGGCTTCCTTTGTTCACAGGAAGAGATCCAAAGCAGAACCGCATCATGAGGCTGGCAGGGAGGGAAACAGATGGCACAAACATCACGGTAGCGGCCAAAATCCAGGAGTGGCTCTAAGGGGCAACATTTAAAGCCTCAGCTCAGCGAGGCCCTGCAGTGAGTGAGTTTCACTGCCTCTGAAAGCCCCGCAGCTCTTTCACGTCGACTGTCCGTCCGTGTGCTCCCGGCAGCACCTGCCAGCACGGATTTCCACAATTGCCCACAGTAGAGGAGAAGCCTTCACCGGGCCTACAGCCCTCCAGAGAGGCCCCTCACAGGGACCTGAGCCTCAATTTCCGGCCACGGGGACTCCCTGCACTCAGGGTCTCCGCAGAGGTGGTACGGTGTGCTGCCAGAGGGCCAGGCCCGGGAAGGCTCCCGCCCACGGCCCCGCTAGCTGTCCGAGGGCCTGGCCGCATCCGCACCGCTGCACCGAGGGGGAGGAGCCTTCTTGGAACCCTCACCCAGACCCCACAGGGGCTCACTCACATTTACCAGCCGGCCAGAGCTAAAGGGCCCGGTCCAGAAGCCGAGGGGCTGCCTGATTTTAAAGAATTTCGCAGGCCTGTCTCAAGTAAACGCTAGTGACCACCCCCCACGGGGAGACTCACTAACAGGCCTGCGCCTTACCTAAGAGCACACTGAGCAGCCAGCTGTAAAAGTACTGCGTCCTCCTGGAGTGCTGGCAGATGCTCACCGCCGAGCCGGCCGCCGTCCGCCGCACGGTAGGAGAGCTGCACTTCAGATTCGCTATGAAAGCCTTTAACAGAACCTGTGGAAGCAAAGTCCAAGTAGACAGAAGACGAAGCTCCTGTGAAACTCATCATGGGCTTCCCTGGTGCAGTGGTTAAGAATCCGCCTGCCAATGCAGGGGACACGGGTTCGAGCCCTGGTCCGGAAAGATCCCACATGCCGCGGAGCAACTAAGCCCGTGCGCCACAACTACTGAGCCTGCGCTCTAGAGCCCGCGAGCCACAACTACTGAGCCCGCGAGCCACAACTTCTGAAGCCTGCGTGCCTAAAGCCCGCGCTCCACAACAGGAGAAGCCGCCGCAGTGAGAAGCCCGCGCACCGCAACGAAGAGTAGGCCCTGCTCGCCACAACCAGAGAAAGCCCGTGCGCAGCAACAAAGACCCAACGCAGACAAAGATAAATAAAATAAAATAAAATAAATAAATTTATTTTAAAAAAAAAAGAAAAAGAAACCATCATGTATTTCAAAAAGCATAACTTGCTCCAAATTCTTGCAGAGCATAAAGTACTAACAATTTGAGACCTTCCTAGAGCTGAAAGGAAGCACACCAAATCTGGGATATTTCAGAGCAGTTTGCAAATATGTAGTCGATTTATTTCCTTATAAACTGAGTAGGGACTTGCTCAGCAACTACGTCCCTACACGAGAGTGAAAGCCTTCACTTCTAGAAAAGGTGTCCCCACAATAGTTGGGGCCAGGGTCAGTGAATAACACTATGTAAAATAAATGCAGGGCTTCCCTGGTGGCGCAGTGGTTGAGAGTCCGCCTGCCGATGCAGGGGACACGGGTTCATGCCCCGATCCAGGACGGGAGAATCCCACATGCCGCGGGGCGGCTGGGCCCGTGAGCCATGGCCGCTGAGCCTGTGCTCCGCAACGGGAGAGGCCACAACAATGAGAGGCCCGCGTACCGCAAAAAAAAAAACAAAACCACACACAGTAAATAATGAAGTCCAGGAGAAAAGTGCTAGCCAATCACAGCAAGGTCCCAGCCTGAACGACGGCTTGTAAACGTGCTGCTAATGCCACCAAGAGACAGTCCCAGGTCTGGAAAACGTGTGCAGCGTAACTGAGCTGAGACCACACACTCCTCACAGCTATTTTCCTAAGAAATCAGAGAATAAGACTTGTTACCGTGCCTCCAAGAAAACCCAAAGGAGGGGTGCTATAATTCTAGGGGTGCTATATTGCTAACGATGACCGTTTAAGTCTTCACAAAATTATCCAAACAATGAAAGGGGGTGACCATCCAGCTGCAGGAGTTTGGTGACTATGCTACTTAAGAACGTCTACTTCCCACCATTCTAAGCTATGCTCTGAGCATAGCTCATGATTTGGCCCAGCTACTGCTGGGCGTGTACGGAGCCTCGCTGGGCAAGTCAGGGACACCACTGGGGCCCTACCGGGGAGTCTAACCATCGGCAAAGGAGCAGCCAATTAACAGCCTGGCATCTGACTTAAACAAGCTTCTCCCTAACTACGTGTTGGCATAAACTGGTTCTCAGAGGCTCATCAACGCTCAGCGAATTCACAGATTAGACCTCTGGAACCAGAGAGGTGGAGGACCAGACCCCTGGCCACAGGACACCCCTAGTGGATTGTGGCCTCCAGTTTCTCCCCAGAGACAATATCCGGAGAAACCAGTCAACTTATCTCTGACAAACTTTTTTAGCTTCAAGGAAAGATACATTTTAAAGAACTCCTTTGAGTGAGAACACACACACACACACACACACACACACACACACATCACTGAAACGGTAAATAAAGAATCATCCTATATTAGTCCAAACTTCTAAGCAGAATGAAAGCTAAACATTACTATGAAGAGTCAGCCCATGGCGAACTTAAAGTTTGGAATAACAGTAAAATGGAACGAGAGCTCGAGGGGGCTTCCTTGGGTCTAAGTCCCACAACCCCGAGAATGCCCTGTAGCAGGCTGCTGGCCGGAGGTTACCTAGACCACCCTTAAAAGCTCTTCTCACAAGCGGAGGAAGTGCGCTAGACTACAGGGCAGATAGCTCCACTTCTCTAAACACAGGCAGGACATACACTTAAGAGTACTTCATTCCACTTCAGGGCAGAGTACTTAGGGAGCGGAAATGGAAATTAAACCAAACTGTGACTCCGGAACACACTCAGCGGGCGGCTAAGCCTAAAATGACCGAAATTCCAGTTCCGCGAGGCCAGGGGCTGCCGGAATTCGCACACACCGCTGATGAGGTGTGAGCTCGTGCAGCCACTGAGAGAAGCTGCTTGGAGGCATCTACCGAAGGTGGCGTATACACACCCCACAATCTCCGTTTCTAGCTATCACAACCTGTGCTCCAAGAGACACGTACAAGGACAGGCACAGCAGCAATGCTCGCGACGGCCAATACTACGAACGACCCAAGGTCCAGCTGCGGTAAAATGATGAGCTGGAGCACATTCATCCAAGGGAACGCTACACAGCTCCGGAAAACCACAGGATCTAGTGACACACACAGTGACGTGGGAGAATCTCACGAGCTTAGTGCTGAGCAAAAGAAACCAGACGAAGAGAATACATACTGTATGGTCCTACATATTTACAATTTAGAAACAGACCCTATGGCATTAGAAGCCAGGTCAGTGATCAGCCCTGTGGAGGAAGGAGGGAGTAGTGACAGGGAGAGGGGGCGGAGGCTCCCGGGTGCCGGTAATACTCCATATGTCCAGACCTAGGCAGTGGCCGTGAGGGCAGATTCGCTTTGTGACCACTCATCAAGGAGTACATGTATGATTTACATGCTTCTTGTATGTACATTATACACCAGTCAAATAAAAGGCTCGGGAGTCTCAATATTTAACAGGCAAGCCTGAGAATAACACCGCAGGGCTCCTGTTAGGAAACTTCTGATCAAACATGCTGTACTGGACACGTGAACCTCTAACTTCCCAGACACCCCACCAGAATCACATGTACAAGGTTTAAAAAGCATAAACTTACAAGGACAAAAAGAACAGAACAGGGACAAGCACAGACTAGAGGCATTAGCAAATTTCTGGAAGCTAGAAAGTAAACAAGTGGTAACGGACTGATTTGCAGCCCTCAGGCAGAAGTTCCCACGCAAGCCTTTTTGGGAGCTGGGGAGAAGGACTGAAAGCCACCAACCAAAGGCAAGCTCACTCAAGCCACAGAAAGCCAAGAAAAGCTCAGGCTTAGGAGTACCAGAGACATCTGAAAGTGGCGTGGATGTGGGGACGAAACAGCTGCTCATCTAACAGCTCCTTGGGTAAACTGCCAAGCCCCGCTCCCACCCAGGCAGCCCGGGATGTGGTCTTCACTTCCCCGTCTCCCGCAGAGACAGGGAATCCCCAGAGATGCTGCCACAGCTGAGGACAGGCACAAGGCACAGACAGAAAACAGAAATGAAGAAGAAGTCTGCATTCTCACCAGTGAGACTGTCAGCACCCTTCCATCCAAGGGTCCCAGGACAAATGCAGCTGGGCTGATGCCTCCAAGCAGGAGAATGAGGGATTTTTCTTTAGAGATATTGACTGGCCCAAGAGGAAAAGACTTACTGACACTGACATTTAAAGACCCACAGTGGAAAAGCAGGTTCACTACCCATTACCCGAGGAAGTCCACCAGGGGACAAAGCTTGCCACACACTTGCTTCCAATAAGCTTTTTAGGGGCTCACTCAAATCTATGCGGACAACTGCTGACATAAAAGAGAAAGACAGGAAATAGAACAGAGGAAGTGAGAAGAAACACACAACGTGGAGGTCAAAGGAAGTTGTCAAGAAACTATAATCAGTATCCTCAGAAAGATAAGAGAGTGTATTCATGAAACAAGAAGAGGTTGCCAGAAAACATGACCATTCTGAACACGAGAAAGCTCTTAGAAACTAATGCCACAGCAGGAACAAAAATTCCAGAGAAGAGTCTGAGGTGGACATCTCCTAGCAAAGTACAGAAAAGAGACATGGAAAATAGAAACAAAAGATAGTACAAATGCGCATCAGTCCAGGAGGACCAACAGCTAACTAACGAATTTCAGAAAGACAGCACAGAGAAAATAAAGGGGGGAAATTGTCAGAGAAGGATAAGGACAACTCCCAGAACTGAAGGCTAGAACGTTCCAAATTAAAAGGTCTATCAAGCACCCAGCACTCCCCCCTCCACAAAACAGCAAAAACCTTCTAGAGAAGGACACATTCAGAGGCTAAGAGATCAGGTCATTCGACTTCTCAGATGCCCCGCTGGAGACTATGAGACAAAGGGGCAAAGCCTGTACATTCCTAAGGGAAGACGATTTCCACCCCAGAACTCTACGCCCAGCCAAGCATCAGGGAGAAATCAAGGCATTTTCACTAATGCAGAATCTCAAACGATTTACTTGCCAGTCAGCCTTTCTCAGGAAGCCCCCTCTCCAGGAGTAAGCCTACAGAGACGAAGACATGGCAGCCAGGAATCAGGCATCGGACAGGGGAGCCAAGACATGACCGTGCGACAGACCTAAGGGGCGCCCTGACCAGGCTGGAGCAGCAGCTGCAGAGCCCAGGACGACCCCAGTGGAGGAAACGGGTCCAGGAAACTACCCATCATGTGCACAACTGAACTGAGACACACAGCGCCGGTGGGAGGTGCGAGAAGACGGAAATTGCCAAAGAATAATAAGCAAATGAAAAAGAGGCAATTACTGACTCCGGAAATACCAAAGAGTTATACACAGAAACATAACCACGGCACAGAACATAACTAGCTGTGACTATTTACTTAGGCATAATAATGTACACACTGAATACTGATATAACTGTAGTAAAAAGAGGAAAGAAGGGTTAGAGTTGAATTCATCTTTTCCATTGTAAAAAATAAAAAAATCCAAAACCAGCAGTATAAGCAAGTTATTTAGAAATGTGGAGGGAAATACCAAGAAAAACACTAACACAGGACTGACTCACTAAAAGGATGAAGTCAAGAATCTGTAATCCTCAGACCATGTGACAGGGTCATGATTTCTGGACATTATAGACAAAACACTAGAGAGGGTTTGAAGGTTGCTGGTTGGGGCAGAAACAAACAGGAAGTGGTTCCCAACAGCCGCAGGGCACTCGTACACACAAGGCATCATCGGTGAGCTTTCTCCTGCCTGCAGTCCAGGGACGGTGGCCTTTCTTCAGCCAGGTTAAGCAGTCAATCTTATACCCCAAAACCAGTCTGCTCTGGCAAAACGCCTTTGGATTTTGCATCTATAAACCATCTCCCTATTCCTCTTTTCACCCGACAGTAAGAAAGCAGAAGTGGAAAGAAACTCTCAGTGTGCCTCCAAAGAGCTCAAAAGGTTTTAATCTAAACTATGAAGCACAGCCTAACTCGAGAAGTACTCTCAAATGCCTGCCTGCGCAAAAGCCCAGCTCCCACGCTTGTGACCTGAGGCAGCAATCATACCTTAATTTCACTGTCGTTTGCAAAATTGCCAAAAGAAGCCATAATCTTAGGGACAGCTGCAGCCAAGGTCTCCTGGACAGACTCCTCAGGTCTCTTGCTTGTGCGCGTCAGGCAAGGCAAAAGGTTTACCAAGTAAGGCCTGTACATGTGAGAGGGACACTAATTACTCTTCCAGAAACACAAGCGATTAGTTCAGCGTCTGTTAGGGAAAAACCAGTTTTTACATGCAAGAGAGTCCTTCCTGGAAGGTAAGCAAACCTCTGCTAGAAGACTAAAGGCAGATGAAGCCCAGATGCTGGGAGGCTCTCATCCTTTGTTTCTCCTCTAGTCACACACACGACTCTCAAAAGCTTGTTTTAAAAATTCTTTGCAGTAAATTATAATAGTTATTAAAATAATCAGATTCTAAATGAGAAAATAACAGATAATATAAGAAAACACCATTTAAAAAGTAAATTAAGAAATAAGAATAAAGCTTTCTTGAAAAGGGAGCATTACAAAATTTTTTCTAAGCATTGACCTGAATGAACAGGGCCTTAGAGAGAAGCCTGGCCCTCTACAGAGAAGTAGCAGACCACGCAGGACTGGAGAGGAGCAGTCACAGGACAGATAAGCCAAGGCCACGGGACAAGAACTTGGTGGCGACGGCGGCGTCCTCTAGTGGCAGAGACGGGCAGCAAGCAGGTGCACCCCTGGGACTGTACAGGGAGGGAGGCAGGCCCTTCTAAGGAGATGGCCCAAGGGAAAACAAACCAGACATCAGAAGGAAGACATGCCCAACTTTTCAAAGTCAGGCCAATAAGTCAACGGAGTGTCTGAGGTGACGGGGGCCACTGGGGGCCAGATCTCCCTGGGCCTTGGTAAGGAGTCTGGATTTATCTGAACAGCTCTGGGAAATGAGTAAAGAGTTTAAGTAAAGGAATGACATGACCCAATCATAGTTTTTTAAGGTCACTTTGGCTTCTACGTGGAGAACTAGGGATGTGTTGCTTTAGAAATATAACAAAGTTTTCAAAACAAGGATAGTAAAAGAAAAAGGTTATATAAAAAGAAATTTCCTTAGTGACTGTATGTGTGCAATCATGTAAGACTCTTATTACAGTCAGGCTCAGTGGAACAGATCACTGTTTCATATTAAAAGAGAGGGTTTCTGCCACTCCACCAGTTCCTCGGGGACAGAGCCAAGGGCTCCATGGATGTCAGCACGTCTTGCCAGTGAAGGAGAGAAGGAAGGAGTTGAAAACTGTGGCCCTTCTTTTGTTTTTCAATCCATTAAGATACAATTGGTTCAATCAGTCAAAACTTTATTCACAGTTTAACACTCATATTTTTAACCCACATAATAGACAAAGGCATAGTTTTCTATAATCCCTAGAGTAAGCAACAATGAGGTAGTACTCAACCTTCAACCACCTGGCAAGTATCTTTTCGGCAAGTACCACGTGCAGACGCCGTTATCAGTGTTGGGCTGCAGCAGGGACCAGACAGGGATGCCCCCACTGTCCTGAGACGTACATCTCCTACAGCTCTCGGGGGAGGGTGGGATAGAAAACGAACAAGCACGCTGATGAAGTGTGCGACAGTATTCCTGAGAGCCGTAAGTTTTACGCAGGAAAAGGATCAGGACAACCTGTACTGCAGCTGGAGAGGCAGAGGTGGGCAGCTTCAGACAGAGTGGACAGGGAAGACCTTCAGAGAAATGACATTTGAGCCAAGATGGCAAGAATCCACCGCAGCTGGCCCCCCACCCCAAATAATAATAATAGTAATAACCCAGAGTGTCCACTTTACCTGCATTTCTGAGGCCGAACGAGGTGAGCCAGCTCGGCAAACCTCCACAGGGCAGCGCGCAGGCTCCGAGGAGCGCCGTTCTGAGGGATTTAAGAAGCAGCGTGTTACATTGAAGAGTCGCAGACACGAGTCACCAAGAGGACTTCAAATAAACAAAAGCATTTTTTTCATTGCTAATTTCTATTTTTAGAGAAAAGGCCATTTGAATGTGTAACTACTTTTGTAATCTTAAGGTCTAATGGGAGGCAATTATAAAGATATTTTTTAAAACTACCATGTTAGTTCCCATCCCATCTAATAAATAATGAGGAGCAACCTTTCGAAGAAAAGTAAAACAATAAAGTCTACTTTACCAAACAGCATTTATTTCCTTATCAAATAAAAGATAAAATTTCACACACTACACTGCTCAACACAGTGAATCAGTAGCACTTTTTCAATGATGGAAAACAAAAGCCTACCTTTTTAATTTCCTTATAGAGTTCCAACTGTAACCTCGGAAGATTAGAATCCATCAAAGCCTACAACAAAATACAAGAGATTTGTTCACGGAAGACACATTCTACTAGCAATTCTAAAGAAAGCTAAAAGGCAGCTAAAATTTCAATTTGGGGGCAAAGCAGAATATAATAGCAACTAAACTAAGAACCTATTCTTTAAGAAAGAAGCATATGTATGCAGGAAGTTACCAAACGGACAAGATACAGGTCATTCACTTTAATTTTAAAAATGGAAGGAAAAAATTTAACTTTCATTACAATCAACTACTACACAGCATCAAAATTAAATGGTAGGTAGTTCAAACTCATTCTAAAGCTCTTACATTCAATTAAAGCACATTCTGTTGGACGATCCAACATTAGCAATGCCCTGGAGTCTGCAGGGCCAGCAGGGCGGTGGGTGGACATCCCAGATCAGAGCCCCTAGCTCTGGCGTGGGAATACTCCTCTCCACGCAGAAGCCCAAGTCCTTTCCAAAGGTCTGGTCCACCAGTGATGCACGGGTGCTCCCCAGGGAGCAGCAACGCTCCGAACCTGCTGGAACCATAGGCTCCTCAGAGCCATGTCTTGACCCTTCTGCTCACTTATGGGCCAAACCAAAAAATGGCCACACAGCCAATTTCAACCCAGTAAGAATGGTTGATGGCAACCACCGCCAGTGACACAAAGTCCCCGTTGGAGGCGGCTTCTCAAGACAGAAAGGAGAGACTTCTGTGCCCTGCTCCCAGCCATGGGAACCCTCTCTTCCAAAACAGTATTGCCAATGTCCCGTCCACAAGAAGAGCAGAAAGACGTAACCAAGCCTCCACAGAAAATCCCTCCTCCTTTCCTAAGATGTACAGCATGTGATGTCTATAAACCAAGCTGGTCTTAGTAAAACTCACGGAGGTTCAGCAAGCTTGAGAATCAAACCAGGGTCACTTTCTGGGAGGTTCCAAATAATGTCTCAGAAATTTTAAAATCCTAATTCTGCTGTTTCAGCGTGTACTGAAATTCCTTAAATGAGCACACCAAAATGGACAAACATACATTAAAGCACTACTTTGCCGATAAAACCAGAAGGCATATCAAAGTTTTGTTTTACTTTATAAATGTTTTATAAACTGATATCAAACCTATTTTATTACAGGAGGAACATAAACCCCAAGCCCCTGGAACAGCACTGAACGGGCCCTCGCAGTCATGGGTGATGGGAAGGTGCCATCTGACCCCTCCCGGCTCCTGACCCCACCTTCACACTGAGGCGAACACACACAGCAGCCAAGTCCAGCCCATCGCGGCCCCCTGTGCCTCACAGGCCGCCCTGGTTCAAGGCCCCCATCGCTCCTGCCCGGGTTACTCAGCCTCTCGCAGGGATTCTGGGTGCACAGTCTCTCTCCACTCCAAGGCAGGCTACACGGCATCCCCAGGCTACTCCTCCTAAATAAAGCACTCCTCTGACCAGGTTAAAGACCTTCACGAGTTCTTCCTCTTCATCCTCTACCAGATGAAGTACAAACTCCTTGAATGGATCCTCAACGCCTCCCATTCTCTGCTAGCACACACGTTCACCCTCCTAGGTGGGTCTGCAGGGGTTAAGACGGTCCTGATCTCCTCACTCACCTAACAGCCACCACCTCCAGGAAGCCTTCTCTGCCTCGCCAGACAGAAATCACATCCACTTCCTGACCGCCACGATGAGTTGCCAGCATGTCTCGGAACTTACAGCACGCATTAAGCCATTCCTGTACAAACGTGCTTCCCCCTCCCCAAGACTGTAAATTATCTGAAGGCAGGAGCATGCTGTCAGCTGAAGCACATCCCCAGTGCATTTGCTACACAAGTGAAAAGCAGAGCATGCCCCATTTTCTTGGGTCCTCATCCTAAGCATATAATGATACTCTGAAAAACAGAAGGCGCAAGTCCAGGACCTGACTCCTAAGCGACCATCCATGCGTTCCTCTCCACCCCTGACACCTGGGCCTAATGCCATCCAAGTTCTCCCGAGCCTGTCCTTCCTCTGCCACCGTGAGAGCACATCAGCCAGACCCTGACCCCATCCCCAGCCTGCTGGCCTTGAAGACCTGCGCATCTGAGGAAGCAGACATCAGAGCACAGCCAAAGCCCAGGATGTCCAACTTTAAGCAGAAAGAAGAGGTTCTGAGAGACTGACCTCGTCTTACGCTCAGGGGCGCAACATGAGAAGTTGGAACCTCTGCACTGGGAGGCCAAAACAAGGCAGAGGAAATAGGAAGGCAGTAGGGAGGTGGCCAGGAAGAGAAGCCAGCACCTAGAGCTCTGACCAGGCCATGGCCCAAGCCCCCAAACACACACACCAGGCTAGCTGGACGGCAGTTACAGAAGCAGGTCTCTCTCTGCAGCATGTGCCTCCAGGTAAAATGACCACCTTCTCTGTTTGTGTGTTTGGGGCCATATTGTCCTCTCTCCCCTCCTCACCTGTTCTTGTCATGGCCAAGGCAACCTGTGGTGACTTCTTTAGGTTTCCTGATTCTGAGGATCAGAGTTCAAGAACTGAAATATCAGAAAAAGCCTAGCCTGGTCCTGCCAGTGGGAATAAAAAAAAGCAGCAAGGATGTTGAGGCCTAGAGAAAAGCAAGTGTAAGTGAAAAAGTCCACCTCCAAATGTGCTGTGGACCCATCACACCTGAGTGGTACCCACACACTGCCGGGCAGAGAACAAGGTCAAATGGCCGTGGCCACTGCAACACTGCGGGGGTGGGGGGGTGGGGGGGGCGTGTGGAGACGTGAAATGCAGGTGGAGGGAGAAGACCAGGCAACTCCCAATGGAGAAGCCAGAACCCTGTGTCTGCAGGGAAGCTGGCGCCCGAGCATAGACAGCATGGCCCACAGATCCACACGCCAGAAAGCGGGGAGCAGTGGGGCTCTGGCATGCCCCTCGGCCTCTCTGGTTAAGGAAGCAGGAATCTCACTGTAAGAGCGCCCCTTCCCACTCCGAGGCCCAGCAAGGGGCAGGATAACACTAACCCGTCACGCACGTCACTGCACCTGATCCTCACACTCACGCACACCACAAACCCGTGTCCGATTCCCTCTGTGGTTAAGGAGACGGAGGCTCGCAGAATGAAGCACATCTCCCGAAGCTGCTCAGCGAGCGGGCAGCAGAGGCCAGATTCAAGCGCAGGCCTCCTTCACTCCAGAACCTCCCTGTGCCCCACCTCCTTAACGCAGGAGTAAAGGGTGAGCGTCTTCCCGAGGAAGCTGGACCCATGACAGAAAAATGAAGGACAATTTCTTGGCCAATGTAAAGTGTGACCACTCTCCAGAGAAAGCCCTTGGGGAGACTCCAAAGAACAGTTTTGGTTTTCAAGATCCTAATAAGGAGGGAAATATTCAACTAGCCTATGTTAGGCTGGAGTTCTTGGCTCATCTGGCCAAGTAAGTATTACTAGGAAGAGAGCCTTCAAGGAAAATGAAAAGATGTGGCCTTATCTCAATTCCACGGGTGGAACTCAAAACAGTAAGGGAAAAATTAGGAAAAACTGGAAAGATCCAATTAGCAGGGCTTCCCTGCAGAGAAGGGAACAAGATACATTTTCTCCTTCACCATTATCAAGAAATCGTTTTTGGAGAAAGCGTCAAGAACTATGTCAGTGAACCTTCCTCAGCACCGGTTAGCCTCTGGTGGTGGGAACAATATATAAGCTTAGACACAAAATTCAAAAGTCTCATTCACACACTCAAAGGTGACCTGGAAGAAGGTGCCCAGGGTGGTTGAGGATACAAACTAGGAGAATGGCAGAATGAGACAAACAAGGATTGTTTTCCAACACCGTAAGAATTATGGAAGAAAGACTTTATCTTCGATGGCAGCAGAAAACAAAAAAAGGGAAAAGTGGATTAAAGCTACAGTGGTCTTGGGTACTAGCTCTGCACTGGGAAGCAGTAAGCGAAGAGGACAGGTGTCCCCCGCCCACTCCTTACCTCACCTACCACCCAGGTAGCTCTGGCTTTCTGGCTTCATCAACCTTTTCTGGGAACTCCTGTCTCTCCAGTCACGTCACACTAACTCCAGCGCAGCTACCAGAGAAGGCACATCTTTACCTGCAAACAGTACTGCCTGACCCAGGTCTTAGGAGACGAAGACACCGAAAGCGGATCCCACTCCCCGTCCCCCTGCCTTTCAGGGCCTCATGGTTTCTCAACAAAGTGATGCTTTCCCCAAGAGCACCCAGTGGCCCCCATCAGCGCCCACCCCGACCTATGCCCTGCGCAGGCACGAGGGTAAACCCACTCCCTCTGACGGGGCGGGCGCAGCCGGCACGCCGGCACACAGCAGAGCCTCCAAACCACACACCACAAATGGAACCGGTGCAGATGTCCTGAGGGGCTTTGCTACTCAAAACAAAAGAACCCTAAGTCATGGTTTCTTCTCTTAGCTACAACGGTCACAGCTCGTAGAACACCGTCCGCAGGGCTCTTACTTTTATGACTTTGTTGAGGCACTCGTCAGCCACCATCCTGACATCTGACTCTGCGTCATCACTGCACAGCAGAAAAAGTTCCATAGCAATGCCCAGAAGTTTCTGAAATTCTGGAGAATTTCTAAGTAAAAAAAGAAGAGAGACTGTCACAGCCAAAAGGAAGCTCAGAAGACATGACGACGAAACATAGTGAAGTTTCTGGTATCCTATGTGGGATTCTGGAACAGAAAAAGGACATTACATAAAAATTAAGGCTAACAGTATACCAATATTGAGTCATTAATTGTGAAAATTGCACCACAGTAATGTAAGATGCTAATAATTTGGGTAACTGCATGTGGAGTTTATGGGAACACTCTATACTATCTTTGTGATTGTTCTGTAAATCTAAAACTATTCTAAAATTTAAGAATTACTTATAAATAGAAGTGTACTTGCAAGACAATTTTATTTTGTTTGAGTTTTAGTCAAAAAATCTTAAAAAGACACTGTCTTTGTATGTACTTTAACTCAATTAAAAAAAAGAAAAAAAGACACGGCTTCAGATACTTAAATCTCAGATAGCCATCCGCCCTCTGCCAACAAGTTACTTCTACTCTTACAATATTCTCAGAACCTAGAAAATCAATATACCAATATAACTCCTTTACTCCTTTTTCATCTTGCTTTCAGTATGTTCCAAACTCAACATGATCATGGTCAGGCTGTGTTTTTGTTGCTCCATCAGTCTCAAGAACTGGAATCTAGGCGATGCTTTTAAATGATTTTTAAAAGTTTCACTGAGAGAGCCTGTCAGGCAGTTGTGATCCAATGGGCTAAACACAGCCAAGACAGAGAGACCCATGGCCATGTGCATGAAACTGACTTCACAGCACAGTGAGGGATGGGCCAGCAGTAATACAGCCCCTGGACAAAGATGCTATTCTTGAAACATCTCAGTCTAGAGTCCTCTGAAATAAAGGGCCTCCTCCCCACTCTCTCTCTACCTCACAATTCCTACCAAGAGTCGGAAGAGCCAGGAGCCTAAGAGAAAGCAAAGAACCACATTAGCAGTGATCAACAAACAAGTACGAGCAAGAAAAAACATGTGCCCCTCAGCAATATTTCAGACCTCATCTCTGTGAAACACGCCTGTGAATAAAGAGGAAGGGTCCCTGGGATGCTGACACAGCATCCAGGCGCTGCTCAAAGCGGTGCTACGGAAATACAACGTGAGCTACAAGTGCAATTTATACTTCCTAATAGACACACAAATAAAGAGAAACTAATCTTAATAATATACTTCATTTAACCCAATATATCCAAAACATTACTTTAACAAGTAATCAATATGAAAAAATTACTGGGATCTATAACAATCTTTTTTACAGCACATCCCAATTCAAACACAAAATTTTCATCAGAAGTATTTTATTTGTATAGAGACTCCATAAAATTCACAGTTGAAAAAGTAGGTTTACTTAAATAAAACCTGGAGATCTAATGCACAGCTTAGTGATTATAGTCAACAATACTGTATTTTAAACTTCAAAGTTACTAAGAGACTAGGTCTTAACTGTTCTCAACACAAAAAAAGAAATGATAACGATGTGACATGATAAAGGTGTTAGCTAACACTACGGCCGTCATAGTGCATTATACAAATGTATCAAACCAACACGTGCACCTCAAACTCAGTGTCATATGCCAATTACATCTCAATTTTTAAAGAAGAAAAAAGTAGGTTTATATACCATTTCTAACCATGCTTAAAAGGTCTCCAATAACTAATCAAATATTGATTTTTAGATTTTAATTTAATAAAATAGATACAGGGCTAATTAGGTTATCTATTTCTCTTTGAGAGAGCTTTAGAAGTTCATCTTTCAAGAAACTGTCCATTTCATCTAAGTTACTGAAGTTCATAATATTCCTTTACTATCCTTTTAATATTGATACAACCTATACCGATAGTTTGGAGGGGCTAGAGGTGCCGACCCTCCACAAAGTCAAAAACCCGAGTATAAATTATCTGCAGGTTGGAAACCACAGATTCAACCAACCGCGCGGGGTGTAGTACTGCAGCATTTTTTGAAAAAAATCTGCATATAAGTGGACCCATGCAGTTCAAAACCATCTAGTTCAAAGGTCAACTGCATTTCCATTTCTGCTCTTGCACCCTTTGTGCTATGGCCGTCATATATTCCACTCCTACGTGTAAACCCCAAAATACATCGTTATTATTTTCGCTGTAAACAATCAAGTATATTTTTGAAAGATTAAAAGTAAGAGGGAAAGTCTTATATTTACCCACTACAGTTACCATTTCCATTGCTCTCCAATCCTTTATGTAGATCCAGACTTCTATCTGGTACCATCTTCCTCCTACCTGAAACACTTTCTTTAGTATTTCTTATAGTAGTTGCCTGCTGGACACAGATGATTTCAGCTTTTGCAAGTCTGAAAAAGTCTTCTTCCACCTTTGTCTTTGAGAAAGAAGTTTCTACAGGGTGTAGAGTTCTAGGGGTTTCCGTTTCAGTACTTCACAGGTGATGTTGCACGGACTTCTGGCACTTTTTTTTTTCCAGTGAGAAATCCACTGTCAGTCTTACCTTGGTTCACTTCAGGTCTTTTTCATGTCTTATCTCTACTTAACATATTCAATCTTTTCTCTAGCTTCTTGAACTAGAAGAACAGTTACAGTTACTGTTTTAACGTTTCTGTGTACAAATTTTACCACCTGTGCAATTTCTCGGTCAGCTTCAATTGATTTTTTCCACTGTCAATCATGCTTTCCTGCTTCTTTGCATTCCTGATAATTTCTGACCAGATGCCAGACCTTGTAACTTTTATCTTGTTGGGTGTTATGTACTTCTGAATTCCGATAAATATTCTTGAACTTTGCTCTGGAATGCAATTAAGTTACTTTGAAAGAGTGTGATCACCTTGGGTTTTGCTTTTAAGCTTTACTAGGCAGGACTGGAATGACATCTCAGCCTAGGGCTAAGTGAGCCCTGTGGCGAAGGCAAACCCTCCTGAGTAGCCCACCCAACGCCCCAGGAAGGATAGGGTTTTCCACTCTGGCTGGGGGGAACAGGAGCTCTTCCTGCACCTGTCTGAGTTTAGCACCTGTTCCCTCCAATCCCCTCAGGTGGTTCCACCCCCAGCCCCAGGGCACTGAGGGACCCCTGCAGGTCTCGCTGATGGCTCCGTGCAGTTCCCCCCTCTCTGGTATTCTCCCCAATGGGCCCCAGCCACCCTGCCTCCTGAGGCCATCAGCTCTGTCTCCCCATCTCAGCAGCCACTGGGCTCTGCCTGGGTTTCCCCTCCTCACATCCTGGCTGGGAAACTCCCTCCAGGCAGTAACCTGGGGAAGTCATAATGCTCATCACAGTAGTTTTCCATTTTTCCAGAAATGCCTGATGCCCCGTGCCTTGAAAACCATCGTTACATATATTTTATCCATTATCAATTGCTTTAGGCAGGAAGGTAGATCCTGCCCTTGTCACTCAGCCAGAAGCAAAAATCTTTCATGATTTTTTAAATTTAATTTTTAACATATTCCTAATATCTTTTCTGGTCACAAATATAAATATCTATAAATCACCTTTTATAAAGTTAGCTAATATTCCTTTCTATAAATGTATCTTAATTCTTCAATTCTGTGGGTAAGTCATTATGATTATTTTTAATTTTCTAATGGGATGAATAGCACTGCACATCATTGTACACTTTCCTCAGGATGAACTCCTGAGGTGAAACAGTTAAGTCAAACAGGTAGTGTTTGCCAAACTGCCTTTTAAAAAAACTGTATCACCTCTGAAAAACCCCTGAATATTTTTTAGTGTTTGGCACTCTGACAGGTGAAACTGTTCTTATTCGTGTTTTAGTCTCATCCCACTGACCACCAGTGAGTGTGAGCATTGCCTCCACAGGAAGCACAAAGTAAGTGTCAGCCATATGCTCACGGGCCCCACCTCATGTCTTCTTTTCCAAAAGGCCTATTCATAGCCTTTGCCTATTTTCCTATTAGGATGATAGTCTTTTTCTTCATGATTTATAATTGCTCTTTATAGACACTATTAAACCTTTGATATATATGCTGTCAATACTTTCCCCAAGTTGCATTTATGTAATTTCCAGTTTAAAGTGGATTTTGACATACTGAACTATATTCCAGATAAAACATTTTTTTCCTTTATACTGCTAGCATTCCACAGCCTGAGATTCAATGTTCTTTTTATAGTAATGATTTCACTTTTTTGTGTTTAGGTAATTAATCTGGCATTTATGTTTGTTTGCAATATGAAGAAGAAACATAATACCCCCCACTAAATAGTCAAGTGGTTCATCATTTCCATACTAATACAAGATGCTATATGTATCATAAATTCATACACACAGATACACACATACACTTTCCCACTTTCTATTCTATACCTTCTTTAATGTCTAACAGCTATTTTAATTTCATGTACACCAGGTATCACCATATTACTGATGGTTTCAGATTTTCTTTGCAACAGTGATGTATTTATTCTTGCAGATGAACAAGTTCAAAAACATCTCTACTAGAATTTTGATCAAGATCATTTTAAATTTATGGACTAATTTTGAGAAAATTTAACTTTATGATAAAGAAATCTTCCCATGTAGAAAGGGAAGTAGTAATCTGTACCTTTCAGGAAAGTCAATAGCCGTCCTTAAGTAGTTTCTGCACGTCTCTTGTCAATTCCTTGAAATTTAATATGTTGTTGCTACTATGAATTGGCTCTTGAACCACTACATTTTCTAACTGATTTATGCTAATATTGGGGAAATCTATAGATTCCTGTATACTTATTTTTACCCAACCACTTTATCAAGGTACACTTGCTTAGATGAGGGTTCCTAAGTATTCCCAAGAGGATACTGGTAAAAAACAAATCCCCACACTCCACCTGAACAGAAAATGTAGGTGTGCTGGGGAAGAGGGCAGTGAGGTATCTTCGTTACTATATTTTTGACAAATCTTCCGGATGATTTTGATGTTCATGTGTATTTAGGAACCAGTAGGACAGACCACCAACTTGAGAGCTTAGGTAGACTAAGAGTCACAATACACAATGAAGACTTCAGAAGCTGCCACGGAATAACCCCACTGGAGAGAAGGTCAGTGTATCACAGAAGCTGTAAGAACGTACCAGAGGTTAATTACACTCAGGAGAGATAAGAGGAAATACCAGCCATCGAGAAGATTTCATAAATCATTACACGCATATAAAACATCCACTTCAGCTCTACACTCCAAAATTCCTAAAAAGTATGGAGAGTATCTTAAAACAAACTTGTTCTTTGATCTGACGGGACCAGAAACAACCTCTCTGGGTCCAAAAAATATCCTATTCATATGCTGCTGTGTAGAACAAGCAGTATAATGACTATCAGCATTACTCCATACAAACATAATAGACATACGAATGTAAAAACTATTATCAGCCACTACTGTGATTTAAGACGGCAAACTGAACCACAAATCAGTCTTAACACATCTCAACATACTTTACTACCAATGTGTGAATCTAAGCCAACATCCCATCAATTCCATTGGGAACTGTCAAGAAACAAACCAAGTATAATGCATGAAGCACTAAGACTGGAAGAGATCTATTTCCTGGGTCCATAAGCTTTCAAAGTGAGGTGTTACTCCCTGAGACCCGGATGCTGGGGGTCAGGTGAGCACAGCAGTGCTACAGCAGCAGCAGGCACCAGGGGCCTGTCGGGCATTTACCGTCATTTCATACAAAAGTAATGACAGTTTGTAGGACAATGTGCGTCACGACGGGATGTATCTCTGGCTCTCGGTAGCTAAAGAACACATCTATGTAGCCCTCGACAGTGTTTCACGGGTGTCGCTTCATCCCACAAGAACCCTTATAAATTGGGTTTACATTTCATAGATGAGGCAACAGTGGCTCCAAGAAGTTAAACTTATCTAAAACCACCTGGCTTATAAGGAGTGGATATAGAATTCAAGCTTTTTTCCCCCCTACTTTTATCTTAGTATTGTTTTCTAAGCTATGCTAACAATAGTATGCTAACTTAGAATTTTTATATTTTTATTCTCAGCACATATTCTCATTTGTCACTTCATTTCTTCCCACAATATTTCTACAAATTAGATAGAAACAGAAATCATCCACTGTCCTTCACAAACTGAATGAGTTCAACTAAAATGAAATACTCTATTGTGAAACTGCTTTGAAAGTATGAAATACAAAAGCAAGGTGACACTAAAATTAAATGAATCACCAAATTTCTGTCAGTACTAAAATCAAGATTATTATTCTCAGAGCTTTTTCTAACAGATTATAAAGAGCTCTTTCCAACAGGAGAATAACATGAATGATTTATTCCAAAGGAAAGAAAAGTCAAGAGAGAAGTACTTCACACATGCCCATGTGGGTAACAGAATTCTGAAATCATAAGTAAATCTGTTTCCTACTCAGCCATCAGAAACAGGCTTAAAATATTTACCATCCACAGCTACTATGAACAATCAATGGTCAGAAAAACCGACAGTCCAAAGTAAAGAGAACGAGAAGAATTAGCAACGAAGCTACACAGAAGGTGCTGCTAGTTCAGCAAAGAGGAACAATCGAGCCAGGGAAGCAGACCTCCAGTCAATGCCCGTGATCCCACTGGTCCCAGAGCCTTAATGAGCAGGCAGCAGCCATGGGGGGAGCACGTGCACTCCCACAGTGTCGGACGAGGGCAAAGTGCTGAAGAAAAGCAAACAAAAGACCACGAGAGTGCATTTATGTCAAACCTAATCTCCCAATTCATCCCACCCCTCACCCGTGTCCACACGTCCGTTGTCTACATCTGCATCTCTATTCCTGCCCTGCAAGTAGGTTCATCTGTGCCATTTTTCTAGATTCCACATATATGCATTAATATATATTTGTTTTTCTCTTTCTGACTTCACTCTGTATGACAGACTCTAGGTCCATCCACATCTCTACAAATGACCCAATTTCCTTCCGTTTTATGGCTGAGTAATATTCCATCATATACATATACACCACATCTTCTTTATCCATTCATCTGTCGATGGACATTTAGGCTGTTTCCATGTCCTGGCTATCGTAGATAGTGCTGCAGTGAACATAGGGGTACCATGTGTAAAACACATAGCTAGTGGTGGGGCTTCCCTGGTGAGGCAGTGGTTAAGAATCCACCTGCCAATGCAGGGGACACGGGTTCAATCGCTGGTCCAGAGATCCCACATGCCACGGAGCAACTAAGCCCGTGCACCACAACTACTGAGCCCGCGTGCCACAACTACTGAAGCCCACGCACCCTAGAGCCCGTGCTCTGCAACAAGAGAAGCCACCTCAATGAGAAGCCTGTGCATCGCAACGAAGAGTATAGCCCCCGCTCGCCACAGCTAGAGAAAACCCACGAGCAGCAACAAAGACCCAACGCAGCCAAAAATAAATAAATAAACAAATTTATTCTTTTAAAAATAGATAGCTAATGGGAACATGCTATAAAGCACAGGGAGCTCAGCTCGGTGCTCTGTGATGACCTAAATGGGTGGGATGGGGGTGGGAAGGGAGGTCCGAGAGGGAGGGGATATATGTATACATATAGCTGATTCACTTCATTGTACAGCACAAACTAACACAACATTGTAAAGCAATTATACTCCAATTAAAAAAAAAGACCACTATAATTAGACAGGCTCTTGTTGTTCCAAATACCGCAATAAGTAAAATATAAACATGTTCAATTATCATAATGGTTACAATGATACTATGTAAGATTATGGAAACATTACTCATTACAGTGTCTGGACATCCTCCACATATGTAGCCAGAAGTATGGGGAAGGGGGTCCTGTAAAGGTTCTAAAACAATTGGGGAGACAAAGAATATTCTAGCCCATTAAGAATGAAAATATAGAAATTTTTAATTTTCACTAGGAAGTTCAAAGTGCAGTTACCTGAGAGACTGTGCCACTATGTTTTCACATATTGTCAGACAATGATTCACACGGTCTTTCTTGGTGGCTGAGAGTTCTTTCTTTCTAAAAGGAAAAAAAAGAGTAAAGGAAGTTTGCATGTGTTGTGTTATCCGCTCCATCTATTTCTACAAGGCATTCATTCATTCAGTAGTGCTTCTTGACTCCTAGAAGTAAACCACCCATTCCTGCTGGGGGCAGGGTGGCTCTGAGGTCAGGGAAGAGGGGATGAGCCTAACCCAGGGTTCCCTACAGGACAGGGCTCCATAGAAAAGTCAAGGGGTGTTACTAACGCACCTGCTTTCTCTACTTTAGAGAGAAGGAGAAACTGCAGTGCAAACAGCGCTCACCCAAGATCACATGGATGGACGGAGTGTGCAATTCAATGAAACACAAGGATGTCAATATAATACTCTACATACCAAGCTGCTGCCACTTCTCAAAGTCTTATTTACTGACTACAGTCAGCATACCACACAGACCTCACACTCTTAGGTGTAAAATAACGTTCAGACAATGGCCAACTGCTTCTATATCCCCAAACGGCTAGAAACAAGCCCCCTGCCCAGACACTTTCTCAAAAGCCTCCTAGTAAGACTTCTCAGCCCCAAAAAAAGGAGATAAACAGCCTGGTCAAGAAGATCAGACAAAAGGTGCTTGCTTCCCACCCAAACCTATGACTTGAGATGTCTCTGAGGTAGGCACCACAGAAATAAGGTAGAGAGGGTCAATCCAAAGAGGAAGCCAAAAAATAACTCAGGCTTGATAACTACATCCAAAAAGAATCTGAGTGTTAGCAGGTCACCAGTACATGGTACTAACTAGAAACACCTAAACCAGAAGACTACTAAGTTTTGGAGGGAATTCTAGCACCAAAGAAATTTAAAAACTAACCAACAAACACCTCTATTTAATCCCTAATGCAACCTCAGTTTCCAACAAGTACACCTGAAGGAACAGGCTCTTACAATTATGCAAATCCATGAAAGACACACCCTCCAAAAGGCACTACAGATGTGGCCAGGGAAGAAAATGGACAAGGAAGAGTCTCCAAAGGGGAAAGTCAGGGTCCAAAATGAAGGACAGACAGAGCCTGAATGAGAAGACAAGCCCAAGGCATGCGGAGAGGGGCTTCCCGATGACTGGTCAGTAAGAGTCCATCACCACATGGACTGGTGACTGTGTGCCTCCCACCGGTCTCTTTTCTAAAAGAGACTCTTACTGATAAGCTATGTTGCGGACTGCTAGTCACCCACCAAAATGCCAGCCTTCCCTTCTCCGACACACACCTCCTGGTTAGAAGCTCCACAGCCTAGCTTCCCTGCAGTCGGGGATAGACAGGTGACTTAGTTCCCACAGATGAAATGGCAACAGAAGTAGCAGGTGGAGCTTCTGCCTTGCTGGCTCGCCCTGGGCATCCCCCTTTTAGTTCCCTCCGACTGGAACAAACATTCCTAACACCCAGTTTCTGATTATACAGATAAAGACAACAAGAAGGCTGCAGAGCAACAGGATGGAAGGAGCCTGAGTCCCAAGTGACCACAAGAGGCAGAGGCCCCTCACCACCCACCCTCATGAGTCACTCACTTCAAAAACACTGTGATGGAAACAACCCAAATGTCCCAGTGGATGGATAAATGACACAGCCGAATGACGGAACACTGCTTGGCAGTAAAAAGCAGCAAACCACTGATTCACACAAGGATGAATCTCAACGTATCAGCTTCAAGATACATAAGTATAATTCCATTTATGCCACGTTCTGGAAGACACAAAACCAGGGGAACATAAGGTGATCAGTAATTTCCAGGGGCCTGGCAGAGGAGGGGGGAGTTGACAGCAAAGAGGTCCGAGGCAGGGGGAATCTTTAGGAGGTGATGGCACTGTTCTAAATCTTGATTGTGGCAGTAGTTACACAGCTTTATGCAACTGTCAAAATTCACTGATCTGTACATTAAAAAGGGTACATTTTACTATATATATGTATGTGTGTGTGTGTATATAAATAAAATACCTCAATTTAAAGAAGAAAGCACCATGAGAATTTAAATGCTCTCTTCTTTGAGCCACCACATTAAAGTCTCTATTACAGCAGCTCAGAGGTTACCTAGTTTAAGACAGCCATCAAGAAAATTAAAGAACACTGACCACTCCAAGCACATTAGGAAGCAAACTAACTCACTTATCCACTACTCTTTTCCAAAGTGAGAATCTGTCAAAGGCCTTAAGTGAACTGAATTCATACACCCAGGCTCCTAGCTATATAGGTAGTGGCCCCTCCTTGGGTAGCCTCTTACCGTGAGGTCTAAAATGATTCCTAGGGGGATGGTAATCAGAAAAAGGTCGAAAAACACTAAACTGAGTGGACTTCACTACCTAACGATGGTCAGAATAGAAAAGTGATAAATACAAATGTGAGCTTCAAAAAGAACCTTGTCTCCCTCCTCACATGTGGAATAAACCACAAGAATACAGGTAACAATAAACAATACAGCTCTCTGGACCTGCCGCCTGGTTTCCTTAAGACCTACTGTGCTGTTCCCCCAAGCCAGAACTTGAGCAAAAGTTTATGAAACTAGCAGAAAGTCAAAGAGAAAATATCAGTCTCACCCACCAAAATAAAAATACATGCTTCTGTTGTCTGTTTGGGTCTAGCTCCTCCTCCGAGCTCCTTGTGAGGAAAGCCTGCCTTATTCACCCGGGACCCTGCCCTAGGCCCGGCCGTCAGCCAGCACCCCCATCACACTCTTTGGTAGTAACTGTTCCTGCAATTTCCTCCCCAGGGATGACAGACTCACTAAGAGCAAGGGCCACGTCGTGTCTCTCTCACTGGCACTCAGCACAGCACCTACACGGGAGCAGGTGTTTCAGACAGACAACAAAGGAATGGATAAGTAAGCTTTTGCTGTAGGAGGGTAGGTTACATACACGTTAAAACTGACTCAAAAGTTCTTAAGTCAGTCTTACAAACAAGATTCAGAAGATAAATGATAATTGCTTTAAACTTGAGTTTGCATAACCAAGAGATGGAAAGAAAAGTAGAAACAGCAAAGCTTAAAAAAGAGAGAAACTGTAGGGCAACCCCACAGGCTTGAGTTCAAGCACTTTGTGGAGTCCGAGCTGCAGCCCTCAGCCCCTCTGGCTGTGACCAAGACGTCAATCACGACACGTCTGATGACCCTGACTTTCACGACTTTACTGCCAGAAAGAGGGCAGCACACGTTCTATCATGGTCGGTTACAAAGAAAGCACATGTTTTAAGTTTCTCTTCCTAACTCATCCACAATCATTTTCCAGCAATCCAAACACTTTTGAGGGGGGAAAAAAAAATCTACCGTAGTATATTTAAATTTTCATCTTTTCCACACTCAATAGATAGCCCTAAAATCATAAGAGTCTTCAGATAGACAGTCAAAGTCTTCAGTGGTTACTAGTCTTGCTATTAAAATTTAAACAATAATTACTAAGTACCTATTTTGGGTGAGGAGCATAGAAACAAACCACCTGACTGCTACCAAAATACTTATCCTGTAAAATCTTCTCTCTTATCACACTGAAGAATACCCACATTTTAAAGTGTGAGGATCCGACTTTACCCTCAGACACCCCAACAAAGAGGCATTAACCAAAAATATCAGAAAACGAAAAAAACAACCCTTCCAACACTACCCACTGAAAGATGTCAGGGCAGCAATGTAGCCCAAAAGGAACAAACACCCCCACCCAGTACAAAACCAACCCGGCTTAAGCAGGCCCAGTATAGTCTGGCCTCAGGCTACTTTCCTCCGTCAGGAAGCCTGCGTGGGAACTCTGGCCACTGGAAATAACCCAGTCGTTTTGGTCATGCACCTTCAAACTCAGTTCTTGTACATGCCATGGTCCCTGCTTCAAATACTTCCTTCCCGTCTTATTTTGTCCAATAAACCAATTTGGAAGTTTAAGAAAACTACAACTATTTCATTCCCCCATGGAATTTAATTAGGCTGATGAACTAAGCTGTCAAACTGACTTGTTCTACAAGAAGAGTAAGTATGGAAATTAAGGTGAAAACGGAACCGCCCTGCTCTAGGCAGGAACTGGATGAGCAGGGTGAGAGCTGGATAAACAAGGTAAGAACAGTCCTGATCCTTCAGCTGCTTTTGTAAACGTGCTTATTTTAACTCCACCTTCAAAGTGAAAACAAACCACAGTCAGCCCCCCCCCAACTGTGTAATGAAGCGATCTGTACACAAACACGCATCTGTAAGGAGGAGGAACATATAAAAATCAAGGACTCTACAGGCATACTACAAACACGTTAAAACGATTATCAAAGAACTAATTCTGACAATGGGAACTCAAACCCTCTCATCAAAATTCTTATTTTTAGAATTATGTAAGAAAAATTTGATTCCAGGTTGAGGGTGTGCAAGGGAGGGCCTTGACTACTCCAGGAATCTTGTACTTGTCTTGCTAGTTGTGGTCACAGGTACTGTCACATACACATTTTCGAGTCGGTGCCTACACACCCCACACGATGAGTAAAACTGAGGTCTAGAGGCTGCCCCGCCTGCAGGAGCAGGGCAGTAAATGGCCGGGCAGACATCCAGGTCTTCTGATTCCTCATCAGCTGCTCTCTAACTTTCACCAAGTACTATACTAATGAGAGTGTTCCTAGAAGATTAGGACTCTTTTGGATCTTTTTTTTTTTAAAGAAGGAATGGAACACCAAAGTCATTTTGGAATTATGTTTCATACATAATTTTAAAATAAAAGTACTGCTTAAGGGAATTCCCTGGCGGTCCAATGGTTAGGACTCAACACTTTCACTGCCAAGGGCACAGGTTCAATCCCTGGTCAGGGAACTAAGATCCCACAAGCCGCTCGACACGGCCGAAAAGAAAAAGTACTGTTTGATTAGGGGAAGCAAGGCCTACGATTTCCCCACCACACAGTCTATATCACAGAAAAGGGCTGTGAAAGCCTTTCTTACCAGTAATTTAACTGAGTACTGTAACAATTACTAATAGAAGAAGGTGCAATTCAAAATGCGATCTATGCTAAGTGAAAAAGGTCTGACACAAAAGGCCCCACGTGTATGATTTCGTTCACAAGAAACGTCCAGAACAGGCAAATCCACAGAGACAGAAATAGATGAATGGTTGCCAGGGGCCGGGGGAGGGAAAATGGGAACTGACTGCTAATGGAGAGGGGCTTTCTTTTTGGGGTGATGAAATGTTCCAGAAATTAGACAGTAGTGATGGTTGCAGAGCCTTGTGAATATATTACAAACCACTAAGTTGTACATTTTAAAATGGTGAATTTTATGATATGTAAATCATAATCTCAATTTTTAAAAAAATCCGTCTGCAAATCCCAGCAGCTCTTCCTCCCCAGAGGAAGGGATGTGACCACTCCTCGCCACCAGCACTGTTGCTCCCAGCCCGGCACAAGCTGCCGGCACCTCCAGCTTTGACTACTTCAACAGCCTCCCGACTGATTTGATGACTTCAATCAGATTTGCTTACTTTAATAGCCTCTTTCATTCCTGCTCCCTGTCCACCAGGGGTGGCCCTCTTTGTTAATTGAAGTTTTTAATGAGGGGGACTTCCCTGGTGGTCCAGTGGGTAAGACTCCACACTCCCAATGCAGGGGGCCCAGGTTCGATCCCTGGTCAGGGAACCAGATCCCGAATGCGTGCCACAACTATGAAGCCTGCATGCCGCAACTAAAGATCTCACAGGCTGCAACTAAGATCTGGCACCGCCAAAAATAAATAAATAAATTTTAAAAAATCTTTCTTAAAAAAAAGTTTTTAATGAGGTAATTGTAGATTCACATGTAACTGTAAGAAATATCAATAAAAGAAATACAGTGTGTACTTCACTCAGTTTCCCCCACTGCTAACATTCTGCAAAACGATCACAGCCAGAACAGCGATACAATCCACTGATCTTTAGATTTCCAGTTTTACTTTTACTCATCTGTGCGGATGTGTGCATTTAGTTCTACACAATGTCATCAGATGTGTAAGTTTGTGTATCCACCACCAGAGTCAAGATATGGAACACTTCTATCACCATGAGGATCCCTTGAGCTGCCCTTTGAGAACCACACCCACCTCCCTTGGCCCTCCACTCTGTACCTCCACCCACCCCTAACCGGGCAACCACTCATCTACTCTCCACTCCTAGAACTATGTCATTTCAAAAATGTTACATAAGTAGAATCAGCCCGTATATAACCTTTGGGGATTGCCTGTTTTCACTAGCATAATTTCCTCAAGATTCATCTTAGTTGTTGCATGTATTATCAGGAGTTTGTTCCTTTTTATTGCTGAGTAGTTTAACCATTCACCTGTTGAAGGACATCTAAGCTGATTCTAGTTTTTGCCTATTATGAATAAAGTTGCTACAAACATTTGTGTACAGGTTTTTATGTGAACATAAGTTTTCACTTCTCCGGGATAAACACCCAAGAGTGCAACTGCCGGGTCATATAGTAACTGTATGTTCAGTTCTACAAGACACTGCTTGTTTTCCAGAGTAGCTGTCCATCTTATAGTCCCACCAGCGATGACTAAGTGACCCAGTTTCTTCCAAGCCAGCATTTGGTGTTGGCTTAGCATCGTAAGCTGTATCACTTGTTTGACTACACAAGTAAGCATCTGGTCAGAGTAAAATCCAAAGTCCTTATACTGGGGTACAGGCCCTAAACGGCTCCCCCTCATCTCCTCTTTCCGGCCTCCTCACTACTCCTGCAACATGGAAAGCACTCCCGCTCATCTGTTCCCTCTACCTCAACCTCACCTCCTCCAGATACCCACCCCGCTCCCCCTGCTCCAGCATCACCTTCTCAGTGCACTTCACACCCTAAACACCACCACAAAGCTCCTCTCCCCCTTATTCTGTTTTGTCTTTCTCCATAAACCACTGGCCTTGTTCACTGCTGTAACCCAAGGGCCCAGAACAGGCCCTGGCACACAACAGGCACCCAGTTGAAAGGAATCCTTCCAGGTCATCTAGTCCAGTCCCCACTTAAGTGCCCATTCCCAGTAGCTGGGAGCTCTTAATGCCACCACAGCTTACGTGTCAGTGTTACACCTACTTTACAGCTACACAAATGCTCCATGGCCCTAGGACAGAGAAATGATACTGCCTCAGCTACACCTGGACAGATGTAAGCAACATAAGTCTTCCCTCCCAAATGCTGATGGAATTTTATATTATATATTATTTTATATTATATTATATTATATCAACAGAAAAGTAGGTCCTGATCATCGACAGTGGAGCTTCTCAAGCTTTAATGTGCACATAAATTGCTCACAAACCTGGTTAAAATGCAGACTCTTGATTCAGTAAGTCTAAGGTAGGGCAGAGATTCTGTACTTCTTATGAGCTCCCAAGTGATACCAAATTGCTGGCCCTGAGACCACACTCTGAGCAGCGAGGATCTATGGCATATCTCGTCTCTAACACATATTCTAGCACCCAAACTGATTCAAGTTAACACAACTTGTACTGTGTTAATTTTTCCTTCTTGCGGTCTGAATAAGACTTCCATTCCAAGGTAGTTTACTGAGTGATTGGCTCACTTGCAGGGACCAGAGGTAATGGGGGTGGGGCCTCTGAAGGAGGAGAGAATAGGAAAGCCAGGACACTGTAAGACCTTTGCCTTTACATCTCCATAAGTCCTCTTTTAAAAAGAAATTCTACAGTATTATATAGCAGTTAATAAGAATGATAGGTACTGCTATGAAACAATGTCTTTGGTACACTAAGTGAAATAATATAGTGTGAGCTCATTCATGCAAAAAAAAAAAAAAAAGGACTTGTATATGCATTAAAAAATCAGAGAAAACGGGCTTCCCTGGTGGTGCAGTGGTTGAGAGTCCGCCTGCCAATGCAGGGGACACGGGTTCGTGCCCGGGTCCAGGAAGATCCCACCTGCCGCGGTGTGGCTGGGCCCGTGAGCCATGGCCGCTGAGCCTGTGCGTCCGGAGCCTGTGCTCCGCAACGGGAGAGACCACAACAGTGAGAGGCCTGCGAACCGCCAA
This sequence comes from Lagenorhynchus albirostris, assembly GCF_949774975.1. Taxonomy (NCBI): domain Eukaryota; kingdom Metazoa; phylum Chordata; class Mammalia; order Artiodactyla; family Delphinidae; genus Lagenorhynchus; species Lagenorhynchus albirostris. The sequence goes on from NC_083098.1 coordinate 146,304,533, forward strand.
AAAAAAAAAAAAAAAAAAAAAAAAAATCAGAGAAAACAAAAGAAACTTAACAATTGTTACTTTTAGGGAATGAGACTAGGACAGCCAGGGAGGAAGACTTTGCTTTCCACCTTCTGTGCTATTTGAAGACGTTGTTGCAACGTATATGTGTAATTTTTTTTAAGCTAGTTAACAAAAAGCAACCAAAAAAGAAATGCTTCCCCAAAGTGGTCCTATCATATCTAATCTAGGGGTGGACAAACTACAGCCTACCTGTTTCGGCCAGTCTAAGAAGTGTTTTTACATTTTTAAACGGTTGACACCCGCCCCCCAAAAAATCAAAGAATAATATTTTATGACGTGAAAACTATACAAATTTCAACGTCCTTAATAAAATGTTATTGGAACAGAGGCTCACATTCACTTACATAGTGCTTCTGGATGCTTCTTTTCTACAATGGCAAAGTTTAATGGTTGCTACAGAGATGTACCATTTACATAAAATGTTTGCCAATGTTCAAGAATCAGAAGACCTAATATTGTTAAGGTGCCAATACTCCCCAAACTGATCTACAGATTCAATGCAATACCCATCAGAGAATCCCAGCTGGCTTCTTCGTAGAAACTGACAATCAGATCTTACAATTCAAATGGAAATGCAAGGGGCCCAGAATAGCCAAAACTATCCTGAAAAGGAATAAAGTTGGAGGACTCACATTTCATGACTTGAAACTGTGATACAAAACTAATGGTAGGGACTTCCTGGTGGCGCAGTGGTTAAGAATCCGCCTGCCAATGCAGGGGACACGGGTTCGAGCCCTGGTCTGGGAAGATCCCACCTGCCGTGGAAAAACTAAGCCTGTGCGCCACAACTACTGAGCCTGTGCTCTAGAGCCCACGAGCCACAACGACTGAGCCTGTGCTCTAGAGCCCGCGAGCCACAACTACTGAGCCTGTGTGCCACAACTACTGAAGCCCGTGCACCTAGAGCCCGTGCTCCGCAACAGGAGAAGCCACCGCAATGTGAAGCCCTCGCACCGCAACGAAGACCCAACGCAGCCAAAACTAAATTAATTAATCTTTTTTAAAAATTAAAAAAGAAAAACCTAATGGTAATCAAGATTGTATACGGACTTCCCTGGCGGTCCAGTGGTTAGGACTCCGCACTTCCACTGCCATGCGCCCGGGTTCAATCCCTGGTCGGGGAACTAAGATCCCACAAGCCGCCCCACAAGCCACAGGGCTCAGCCAAAAAAAAGACTGAAGAGACAACCCAAGAAAGGGAGTATCATTTTACAAATCATGCATCTGATAAGGGTCTAGTACCCAGAATATTATGAAAACTGTCACAATTCAACAATAAAAAGACAACCCAACTTTCCCATTCAAAAATGGGAAAGAATGAGGATGAGGGTCTGCAAGTTAAGCATAAGAAAGCAGCTGGGTCCCTAATCACTGGTGAGCTTCCTCAAGCAGACACTGCTGTCTTATAATAAATTCCTTCCTATTTAAGTTACGGCAGCAGAGTTTTCTGTTACCTGCAGTTGAATATAACTGATAACACCAACTATGGCTAAATTATGTCATGCTTAGCAGACAGAGATGAACAAGTCCTGTTGGTTCTACCTTCAAAATTCAGTCAGTTCCCACCTTGCCACCCCTAACAACCTGACAGAATTCGCCAGCATCTCACCCGGGCACGTGGCTCGCTTCCCAGCTGGTCTCCTGCTCCTCACCATGCTGCCTTCACTCAGCTCTCAGCCAGTATTCACTGAAAAATGGAACTCAAATCCTGCCACTCCTCGGACCAAACCCTCCAAAACCTCCCACCTCACGTAGAATAAATGCCACTGTCTTTATTCCACCTTGAAGGGAGGGCCTACTGATCTATCTGATACAGCACTCTCTCTACCTCTCCGACCTCAGCTCCTACTGAGTCTCCCTCTCGCTAATTCAACGGGCCACACCGCCGCCTCGCTATTCCTCCATCAGCGGGGTTTGGACCAGCTCCCTCTGCTGGAACGCCCCTCCGCATACCTTTATGGCAATCCCTGACTCTCTTCTGGTCTTTACTCAAAAGACACCATCTCAGTGGCCCTTCCCTGGACATCCTATCTAAAACGTCAATACCTTATGAACCCTGACATTTCCTAGACCCCGTTCCCTGCTTTGCTGCTGTTCCTCCTTTGTTTACCACCGTCCAACATACTGTGTATTTTTCTTACGTATCCTGTTTCTGGTCTATGTCCCTCACTAAAATGTAAGCTTCATGAGGGCAGAGCTTTATCTGTTCATGGCTGTAGCCCTGCACCTATAACGATACTGGCTGTCACACATTAGACATTCAGCAAATAATTAAAATCAGAGAAAAACTAGGAGGGAATCTGAAGGAGAGTGAGAAAGTGCCAAAGGCCAACGTCAACTGCCTCATAATTGCAGTTAGGACCCTGCCAAGCTCTGGCACTCCCCTGCACGTCAGCCTTGCTGAGACTGTAGCCAGTACCGCCCGGAACCCCTGTATCCCATACGCTGAGCTGGGAGTAGGCACTCAGATCCTTCAACTGAAGCCCAAGCGTGGCTGGTGACGCCATAGTTCCACAGAGAGCAAGGGCCATAAAAATGGAACAGTTACTTTCTAATTGCTTTTGGCCAATCTTACTTTGGGGCATGGATTTTTCAGCTGAAGCATCTGAACAGAAACGCCAAGATCCAAATCTGTAAGCAGTGAGTTCGTTACTCAAAATTAATGAATACTTGCTTTCTCAACAGCAAAGTACATGAAAATGTAACATTTATGCATTTTATTTAAAATAACTATAATTCAGCCCAATGCAGTTGATTTCAGAGCATGCTAAGAACCTTTCAAAGTTACTATTCTGAAGTACTTTTGTTTTTAAAAAATTTAAAATCTATCTTCATATATATAATACATAGATTATATCTGGTAGGATACACAAGGAGGAAGCTTGCCTCGGAATGGAGTTAGGTACTCAGGAGAAAGGAACAGGCGAGAGACATTTTAATTACCTTTTTGCAATTTTGGAATTTGTACCATGTTAATGTATTATTTATGCAAAAATGATAGACTAAATTTTAAAAATAAGTCAATCATACATTTCCTTACAATAATGAAACAAAATGTATCTACTTTGTCAAGCTGGCTTAAGAAGGAAACCTCTTTACACCCATATTTTGAAGAAGATGAGCTAATTCAGGTTCTGTCAAATCAGCATAAGAAACAGAAAGCATATTTTCAGACTGACCAAGTGTTTGAACAAGCAGACAGGGACGGAAGTAAGGCCTTCCTTCCCACCCAGAGCCCTGCTTGGTGCTTCCCGCCTTTATACAAGATCACCCAGGGCATGGACTTCCACGACATCTAACTCCAGGAAAAGCACGACCATAAAAGTCTGGAATGGATAGTTATGGTTATAAATCACCTGCTGCAGAGAAAAGTCAAATTGTTAAAAAACAAACAAAAACCAACATTTTTCCCCTGTCAGTATCCAAACAGGTTTTTCACCTTTTAGCAGAAACCTTGTTTCCAGATTTTATTTTAACAGATAAGCCAAAAGTACTCCCCAAATTCTCAGTTTCTAATGAAACCTCAGGACACAGCAAGGATCATATCAGACGCACAACGAAGAAAACATTACTAAAAACGAATCAGCCTGAAGAAGGTACGCTTCTTAGAGAGGCCGCTTCGCGAAAACTTTCCTCGTTAAACGCCATCCTGTACACACCCAGATCAGAAATAAATTGACCCGAGATGAAAGAAAGGCCCGAACTGCAGCAGAGCACACACCCTGACCTCTGCTGAACACCCAGCACACAAGACTTCAGGGAAAAGTACTCGGTTCTCTTAGACGGTGTCGTTAATGGTCTCTCTTCTTCTGTTTCAAACACTTTCCCTGGCACAAGCAACGGAGACCCCCTGCTTCCAAACAGTAGCACATGTCAGCAACAGGAAGCGTGCGTGGGGTCCGCAGACACCACTGCTCCGGCAAAGCTGGACTGCGACACTCCTGACAGGGACATCACTCGCCCCCAGCGATTAACCTCTCCCTCGGCAACATGTCATTTGTTTCCAACTGAGAACAGGCAATAAAGGGCAGTCAACTCTTCCTAATATTTAAGCCAGTTTTATTGCTTCTCACGCATGAACAACAACCGTCTAGTCAGTTCACCGCTTACTTGGCAATCACAGCTCATTCAAGTGCCCGCAGGCCAACCCGAGCTGAGACAAGCCGGTCTCTCCCTGAAGCTCAACATTCTGCTGCGGATCCGGAACGACACGAAATGCCCTGAGGCTGCAGCCCCGAGCCACAGGCTGCTTAAAGGGGTCCTCGCAGGAGGCTCTCCATTGGGCCGCGCGCGCTCCCCCGCCCTCCAGCCCGACGTCCCAAGGCATGATGTCACCACTGTCCCCGCATCACTCCGGCTCCAATTCCCGGAGCATCCTGCGCCCCCAGCCCTCCTCCTCTCAGACCAGGAGGAGAGGGACGGGACGCGGCCTCGGCGCTGCCAAGTTCTGCTCACAACACAGCCCCGGTTCCTCCCCTAACTTCGCAGCCGGGAGAGCAGAGGACTGGGGCCGGGGCCGCCCCGGCGCCTCCGGGAGAGGCCGGCGAGGCTCCCCGCGCCTGCCGAGGGCCGGAGACCCACGCGGGGCCGGGGAACTGGGTGGGGGCCACGGGGCGGCCCTGCCGCCGCGGGCCGGGGAGCTGCAGCGGGCCTGCACTCACGGTCGGTGCAGCGGCTCCTCGGCCACGGCCGGTCCGGGCGGCGGCGGCGGCGGCGGGGGCGGGGGCGGCGGCGACTGCGGCTGAGGCGGCGGTTGCGCCTGCGGCGGCGGCTGAGGAGGCTGAGGCGGCGGCGGCGGCGGCGGCTGCTGCTGTTGCTGCTGCTGCTGCTGCTGGAAGGACTTGAGGGACTCGAAGGCCTTCATCAGCTTTTCCAGGGTCGCCATGGCGGCCTCCCGCCCCGCGGGAACAGCCCCCGGAACCCTCGGACCTGCTCGCGGTTCCGCTCACCAGCGCGGCAATGAATGAGGCTCGGAGGCACGGGCAGGAGCGGAACCGAAGCGCTCGGCCATCTTGGGTCCGTCCCGGCAGCCCCCGCGGCCCTGCGTCCCGCGACGCTCCGTCGTGGGGCGGGGCCAGGCTGGCGAGATTGACAGCCAGAGGCGGCGGCCTCCGCCATTGGCCGGGCGCGGCGCCAGCCAGTCTCCCGCGCCCGCCGTCTCGCTTTCTAGGACCGCCGCGACCACGGAGACCCCAGCGCTCCTCCAGGGCGCGGACTAGGGGCGCGGCGAGGAGGGGCGGGGCGGTCGTGAGCGTCATGCTCCCTCGGGAAGAAGCCCCTAGTCGAGGAGACCCCGGCCGACGCCCGGCGGGTGGCAGGGAGGGCCGGCCGTGGACTCGGAGCCGGAGACCCTGCGTGGGTGCTTGCTCACCCAGCGGCCCGGGCGAAGAGAGGGCTCACGGGACAGCCTTGCAGAGGAGGAAGGGGGAAGTGGGTCGCCCCGCGCGGAGCCAGAGGACCCTCAAGGCGGGAGCCCAGGTGTGGCCCCCAGAGAGGAGCGGAGCCCTGGAGAGCCAGTCTGCAGCCCGAGGAGGAGCTGAGGAACTTGGCGGAGGGCCTGGGGCAGGGACGGGTGGTAAAAACCTGCCTGGTCGGTGCCTGCTGCCCGGAGAGGCCGTGGCTGGTGCAGCGACCCCAGAGACTGCCCCGCCGGCATGACTGCCCGGCCCAAGGGTGTGCCCTCCCCTTGAGCGCGGCCGGCCGGCGTGGGAGGGTCCCGGGCTCCAGAGCCTCGCCACCCGGAGGGGCGGCAGTGAGCAAGCAGAGGGGCAGCGTCCGCTTGCCCGCAGGGAGTGGGTGGCCCTCAGAGAAGCCGCCTGGGGCAAGCAGCATGAAGCCTCCAGAGCCCACTCAGGGCAGCGACCTGTTCTAGGCCACAAGCCACGTCTCCGCCTGATTTCAGACCCTGTTGTCCCAAAGCAGTCAGGTGAACCCAGCATCGCCACAGGAAGCCTTGTCTCCAAGGGGACAGCGACTGCCCCCGCTTCAGGGGAAGGACCTCAGAGAAACTTGCCACAAGCCTTGAGGTCCCAGTTCCCTGATTTAATAAAGGCCCTTGTCCACAGGCCGAGCCATGTGCCAGCCCTCACAGGACAGGCCACAATGACGGGGCTCCAGGCTGTCAGGGACTGTGGTTGGCAGACTTCTCGGGTGACCGAGTGACCCCCCTCCTGAGATCACCACCTTGTATAGTCCCCTCCCCTTGAGAGTGGGCTGTCACTGGAGGCTGGCTTCTGATTAAGGTTTACATTTTACAGCAAGACAAAAAAGTTTGAACAGAAAGTTCTCTATGTCGTTTGGGCCCCCTCCCTCCCTACTGTGCAGCGTGCATCTGCGTTACCCGTTAACCAGACCTCCTCCAAGATGGGAACGCCTGCGGGACCGTAAAGATCAACTTTTCCTTTCTTCTGACCTAGCAATGGAACTTCTTACAAGGTTAGCATTCTTTCCCAACTCTGGAGGGGGCCGTACTGACTGCGCACTTTGTAAGAGTTTACCTGGACTATGTATCTTTGGTGAACTCTCTGTAAAATGTCAGTATGTCATTGTGATGTATGAGCCTTTGTCTCAAAAATATATATGATTGGGCTTCCCTGGTGGCGCAATGGTTGGGAGTCCGCCTGCCGATGCAGGGGACACGGGTTCGTGCCCCGGTCCGGGAAGATCCCACATGCCGCGGAGCGGCTGGGCCCCTGAGCCATGGCCGCTGAGCCTGCGCGTCCGGAGCCTGTGCTGCGTGGCGGGAGAGGCCACAACAGTGAGAGGCCCGCGTGCCGCAAAAAAAAATATATATATATATATATATATATATGATTGTGTCTTGGACTTCTACCAGGCAGAACAGCTCTCAGGGCTTCTGAGAGCCTGCCTTCTGGCTTATAATCCTCATTTTGGCTTGAATAAAATTCTCTATTTTCTTCTTAACTTGATTGTTAATTGAATTTTCACTGACACTTCTAACATTCTAATAGGCAAAGGTGGCACTCCTGGGATTAAGTAACAAAAGACTGAGCCTTCTGTCCTGCTGGCTGTCTGCACCTTCTTGGCTTGCACACGCGTTCTTGAAGCCAGGCTGCCATGTTGGGAGGCCCACTCGGCCAACAGCCCAGGGAGAACTGAATCCTGCCAACACCACATGAGCTCGGAGGTGGATCCCTGCCCAGTTGAGCTTTCAAGTGAGAGGCAGGTGGTACTTAAACGCAGGCTTTTGAGAGACCAGGGAGTGAAGGACCTAGTTAAGCTGTGCCCAGATTCCTGATCTGCATTAACTGTGAGATCCTGTGTTGTTAAGCCACCATGCGATTGGTTACACAGCAACAGGTAAGTGTATTAGTTCGCTAGGGCTGCACTAACAAAGTTCCACAGAATGGGGGGCTCAAATAACAAGAATTTATCCTCTCAGTCCTGGATGCTGTAAGTCCCAGATCACGGTGTGAGCAGGCTGGTTCCTTCTGAGGCCTCTCTACTTGGTGTGCAGACGGCCGTCTTCTCCCTGTGTCCTTGCATGTTCCTCCTTCTATGCACGTCTGGGTCCTAATCCTCTTTTCTTAAAGGACAATGGTCATATTTGATTAGGGCCCACCCTCATGACCTTATTTTATCTTAATTACATCATTAAAGACACTTTCTCCAAATATAGTCACATTCTCAGGTCCTAGGGGTTAGGACTCAACGTATGAATTTTCAGGGGACACAATTCAGCCCATCACACTAAGTAGTAGAGTTGTCTCCTAATAGCCACTCTGACCTTCAATAGTAGGACTTCAGTTTTCATCCAGGCACTTTTCCACATTTCCCTCCTTCCTTTTAGCTAGCTGTAGCCATGTGACTGAGCAAGTTCTGGCTGGTAAGATGTAAGCAGAAGTGACGTGTGTTATTTCTAGAAAATCTCCTTAAAAGGAAGGGGTACACCTGTCTTCTTCCTGCTGCCTGGAATGGGCGGATAGTGGTTGGCACTTGAGCAGTCATTTTGGATCATGAGGATGAAAGCCACATCCCAGGACAATGGAGCTGGCAGGACTGGGTGGAGATGCCATTCCAGCCTGGCCAGACCATCTCTGGACTTCTCACAGACAAATATCTATAGGAGAGAAACGTAATTGCATTTTTTTTTTTTTTTTTTTTTTTTTTGCGGTACGCGGGCCTCTCACTGTTGTGGCCTCTCCCGTTGCGGAGCACAGGCTCCGGACGCGCAGGCTCAGCAGCCATGGCTCACGGGCCCAGCCGCTCCGCGGCATGTGGGATCCTCCTGGACCGGGGTACGAACCTGCGTCCCCTGCATCGGCAGGCGGACTCTCAACCACTGCGCCACCAGGGAAGCCCCATGATTCCATGTTGTTTAAGCCACTTTTACTTTGGATTATTCTGTTTATGGGCTCCTAAACCCAAATTCTGACCAGTCCAGAGAGGGTATGAGTCACTGAGACCTTATATGGCCACAACAGATCAGGCTGTGTTAGCTGAGGCAAGAAGAAACTCGTCTGCTGAGAACTTACTATACCCCTGACAAGAGGTCTTAGAGGAAAGCCTATTGAAAGGGACCGTCCAGAAGGCAGATTTTTTTAATTCAGAGAAAAGTTTGGCATCGTCGCAGACTAATCAAAGATTCCACAGCTGGGAAGGCAGTTTGGCTTCTTGTCTCCAAAGCCTTAAAATGAATGTAGCCTCTGAACAGCAAATGCACTCCCAGTAATTTATCCTCAGAAAAGAATCACTTGTGTGTCAGGATGGTCACTGGTTACAGCAATATTTAGGACCAAAAGAAACAAAAGGAAACATGGACAGGAGATTAGCTAAATGAAGCACGATATATCCATATGACAAAACTGTGCAGTTACTCAAATCCTGTTGTAGAAGAGCATTCATGACATGGAAAAAGGTGTGCAATGCATTAGCAGGTTACACTACTGTGTACAGCACGATCCCCCCTCTTTTTAAAGAAAAACGATACATAAATAGAAAGAGACCTGCTCACCGAGTCTAAAACAGTGACTCTCTCTGTGCAGGGCAATTACAGGAAATTTAATCTGGGTGCTTTTCTGTATTTTTCAAATCTTCAGCAATGAATGTGTACTACTCAGGGGAAAAACATGTAAAAGTTTGAGTGGAGAACTAAAAATGAAAGCCTTGCAACACACTTGTGACTGATTCTGCCCAGGAAAAGAGGGAACCCAACACACCCACAAACGGGGTACACTCCAGTTGGGGGGCAGGCACCTGCCCTAAATCCAAAACCAGGTGGGAGTTCATTGCGGGTGAGGCCTTGGGTCAGAAAAAGGAAACGTGAAGCAGCGCCATGAGGAACAGGCTGAGTGGACTGGCAACTCCTGAGGGTGCTTCGGTGGCCCCCCACCAGTCACCCCCAAGGGGTTCTCTCACTTTAGAGGGAATTATTGCCATGTTATTTTAATTCTACATAAGTACACAAACTGCCAAAGATATAGATACAGTAACTGTTGTTTTGAACAGCCAGCTCTTGGTTAAATTGTCTCCCAGATGTACCATTTTCGTCACTCTTCATCCGTGCCTGCATCTCTGATCTTCCATTTTGGATCATTTTCTTCTGTCTGGAAAACACCCTAGAATTTCTCTTACAGTGGATCTTCTATTGCTGAAACCTCTCAGTTTCAGTTTATCTGAAAATGTCTTTTTTTTTTTTTTCGCCTTCATTCCTAGTGGATTTTTGGTTGGGTATATAATTCAAGGTTGGCAGGTATGTTCTGTCAGCAGATTACAGATCCGGACATCACGTCTTCTGCTTTTCATTCTCACTGTTGAGAAATCAGTTGACTTAATGTTTGCTCCCTTGGAGGTAAGTGTCTTTTTCCCTCTGACGGTTGTTAAGATTTTCTCTCTGTCTTTGGCTCTCTGTGATTTCAGCGTGCCATGTCTGGGTGTGTAAGGAGAGAATCACTTGTTACAGGATGCCCCTGGGGATCCTGTCAAGTGATCTCCCCATAGGCTGCTCAGCAGGAAGGGCCCAAAAGACCGGCCAAGACCAGTTCTGAAAGTCTTGGAAGCACACGTTCCCCTGGTGAAAGATGTCTGGGATCCGGATGGTCTTTTCACCAGCAAAGCCATTCCCCCACAGCCTGAAATCTGCCATGGCTGCAGGATTGGCCAGGGACTCCCCGTCCCCTTCCAATTCCCCTATAAATACACAGAATGACAGGGAGCAAGGTCCCTCTCCTGGGGCACTACCTATACTGTGGCCATCCGGGCCCGGGGCTAACACAACTCTCCGTGGGATGCAAAGAGCTCGGGAGACAGGTGCTTTTTTTTTTTTTTTTAACATCTTTATTGGAGTATTATTGCTTTACAGTGGTGCGTTTCTTCTGTAACAAAGTGAATCAGCTATACATACACATATATCCCCACATCTCCTCCCTCTTGACAGGTGCTTCTTCTGATGACCTTTGGCCTCCAAGTTCCCCCACTGGCTCCAGTTTACGGCTGCACCATGTGTTGTTTATGGTGTTTGTTATTACCCTGGCTTGGTTTAACAGTAGAATTTCTTTTCATTTAATCTGCTTGGAAATAGTTGGCTACTGAACGTGTGGACTAATGGCTTCCAAGTTTTGGAAACTGCTCGGTCATTATCTCAAAATATTGCCTGTTTCTCTTCTCTCTTCCTGGTGTTCTCACCACAACCTATCTTCTATTTTCTTTTTTTTTCCTCTCATTGCTTTATTCTGGATAGTTTCATCTGATTTATTTTACTAGTTCTCTTTTTAGCTGTTTCCATTCTACTGCTGAACCCTTAATGTTAACCATTCAGTTCTGGAATTTTGTAGCTTTCAGGACTGGAATTTATATCTTTCTAAAGTATGCTATGTCACTTTTTATAAATAGTTTCTAGCTTCCTGTCAAAATTGTCAAGCTATGCAACTTTTCTCCTTGAACATAGTGAGCACAGTGTTTAAGAGTCTGTGTCTCGCATATTTCCATTATCTAGAGCCTCTAAGGAAATTTTTTTGTCTTGTTTGTTTTTTGGCTGTGTCGCACAGCATGGGGGATTTTAGTTCCCTGACCAGGGATCGAACCCATGCCCCATGCAGTGGAAGTGCAGAGTCTTAACCACTGGACCACCAGGGAAGTCCCAAGGGAATGTTTTTCATGTCTGAAGTTTTGGCTAATTTTCATTCATTTGCCTCATCTCATGTGCCTGGTTATCTTTGATTATATACTGGACATTGTATCTGAAAATTATTATAGAAGAGATTTACAGCTTAGGGTATTTTCTTCCTCCAGGCAAGATTTTTGTTTGCAATGCTACTCTCCTTGGGACACTAGAAGTTCTAGGTCATGTTAATCCAAATTCCAGTTTCGGAGTCCTCTGGGCCACCCATCTTTTTTTTTTTTTTTTAATTTATTTATTTATTTTTGGCTGTGTTGAGTCTTCGTTTCTGTGCGTGGGCTTTCTCCCGTTGCGGCGAGTGGGGGCCACTCTTCGTCACGGTGCGCGGGCCTCTCACTATCGCGGCCTCTCTTGTTGTGGAGCACAGGCTCCAGACGCGCAGGCTCAGTAGTTGTGGCTCACGGGCCTAGCCACTCCACGGCATGTGGGATCCTCCTGGACCGGGGCACGAACCCGTGTCCCCTGCACTGGCAGGCGGATTCTTAACCATTGCGCCACCAGGGAAGCCCCACCCATCTTATTTTTTAATTTTTTTTTTTTTTTTTTTTTTTGCTGCACGTGCAGCATGTGGTATCTTAGTTCCTTGACCAGGGATTGAACCTGCAACCCCTGCATTGGGAGTGCAGAGTCTTAACCACTGGACCACCAGGGAAGTCCAGGCCACCCGTTTTAGAGAGCTGGTTTTCTTCCAGGTCACCCTTATTCTTGGGTGGGCTGGACCCGGAAGTGGAGTGTGAACTGGCCGGGCCCCCAGTCTTGGCCTGCCCTGGATTTGGTTTTTGCTCTCCTAGCCTTGAGCTTAGCTCAGCCTTTCGGGTGTTTCAGGACTCCAACCCCCCCAAAGCGGGAGGAGCCCTAGCGTTTGGCTCATCTCTCTAGGTGCCACCCTCTCCTGGCTTTCAGCCCTGAAAGTTGCTGACTCTCTTGACGTAGATATTTGCCGAGCTTTATTAGCTATTTTCATCAGGAGGGTAGATCCGTATTCTCTAGTCCGTCCTTGCTGTACATGGAAGTTCCTCCTATAAATATTAAATAGGATGCTATTGAGAGTGGTCATCCTTCTCTTATTCCTGATTTTAACATTCCTGATTTTAACATGAATATTCCTGATTTTAACATGAATAAACCCTCATCAGGTAAGATGCTGCCTCTGGATGGTAAATATATTTTATTATGATAAAGAAGCATGGATTGATCTACAGTTTACCCTTGAACAACATGGGTTTGAGGTGCACAACTCCACTTATATGAGGCTTTTTTTCAGTAAATACCACAGTACTACAGAATACGTGGTTGGTTGACTCCTCAGATGTGGAACCATGGATACGGCGGGCCGACTATAAAATTATATGCGAATTTTCAACTGTGCGGGGGTCAGCACCCCAAACCCTGTGTTCTTCAAGGGTCAAATGTATTTTATTGACTGTGTAAAAAAGTGGGTTGAAGTTGGTCAAATGCCTTTATGAAAATGATCTTTTATTTTTGCTTTGGATCTATTAACATGATGTATTATGTTACTGGATTTCCTGATATTGAACCATCCATGCATTATTAAAACAAACCCACTATTTTGATGTAGTACTTTTGTTTGTTTGTTTTGGCTGCACTGTGTGGCATGTGGGATCTTAGTTCCCTGACCAGGGATCGAACTCATGCCCCCTGCAGTGGAAGTGCGGAGTCTTAACCACTGGACCACCAGGGAAGTCCCTTGATGTAGTAATTTTAATGTGTTGCTGGATTCTGTTTGCTAATATTTTAAGGGCTTTTGCATTAATATTCATAAAAGAAGTTGGTATAGACTTGTTTTTTAAAGGTCAGTGTGGGGCTTTCCTGGTGGCGCAGTGGTTAACAATCCACCTTCCAATGCAGGGGACATGGGTTTGAGCCATGGTCCGGGAAGATCCCACATGCTGCGGAGCTACTAAGCCTGTGCACCGCAACTATTGAGCCTGCCCTCTAGAGCCCATGAGCCACAACCCCTGAGCCCATGTGCCACAACTACTGAAGCCCACGTGCCTAGAGCCCATGCTTCACAACAAGAGAAGCCACTGCAATGAGAAGCCTGTACACCGCAACCAAGAGTAGCCTGCGCTCCCTGCAACTAGAGAAAGCCCACGTGCAGCAACAAAGACCCAACATAGCCACAAAAAAAAAAGTCAGCGTGAACTTTTTAATTAATTAATTTATTTATTTATTTTTGGCTGCATTGGGTTTTCGTTGCTGCACACCGGTTTTCTCTAGTTGCGGCAAGCGGGCTTCTCATTGCAGTGGCTTCTCTTGTTGCGGAGCACAGGCTCTAGGTGCTCAGGCTTCAGCAATTGTGGCTCATAGGCTCTAGAGTGCAGGCTCAGTAGTTGTGGCGCACGGGCTTATTTCCTCTGCGGCATGTGGGATCTTCCCGGACCAGGGCTCGAACCCCTGTCTCCTGCATTGGCAGGCAGATTCTTAACCACTGCGCAACCAGGGAAGCCCTAGCCATTAGTTTGTTTTTTCCCTATTACTTTCCTCCTTCTGCTTTTCCTAAATGTATTTTTCAATCCTTATGAGTTAGAGGCCAAATTCATTTATTTCCAGGCACTTATTTTTGTTGATATAATTAAAAGCTATACATTTTCTCCATGAGCACTATATTTTAGTTGTATCCCATGCATCAGATATATAAGTCCTGTTGTTCTGCAGTTTTGCATTATATATCCTCTTTGGCCCAAGAGAACTTTAATAGAGGCTATTAAATTTCCAGGTGCCAAGGCCTGTTTGTTTTCTGATTTTGTTATTAATTTGTAAGTTTACTGCATTTGTAATCACATACTCGACTATATTTAAATCTTTTTAAATTTTTTGTTAGGATATTGTTTCCCCCTTTTTTATGAGAATATTTTTTAAGATATTTATTTATTTATTTGGCTGTGCCAGGTTTTAGTTGAGGCATACAGGATCTTCGTTGACGTGTGTGAAATGTTCGTTACAGCACACAGGATCTTTAGTTGCGGCATGCATGCGGGATCTAGTTCCCAACCAGGGATCCAACCTGGGCCCCCTGCATTGGGAGCACAGAGTCTTAACCCCTGGACCACCAGGGAAGTCCCCATGAGGATTTTCTTTGTGCCACAATATACGGTCCCTTTTCATGAATGTTCCATGGGCACTGGAAAGAAAGTGCATTTTTATTATCAATATAGAATGTATTACCTATATATTACATCAATACATTATCTATCTATCCATCCATCCATCCACATACACACATGTTCATAAAATGCACCTTACCATGCTCTTTCGGTCTGATCTGTCTGGGAGTGACAGCTGGGTCAAACCTCTCAGCTCTGCTTTGGGAAAGCTATGGCTGCTGGTGAAGTTATTTCTGACCATTTCATCTTGTTTGAGAATTGTACCTTCAATCACAAAATGCCCCTCCTGCTTGGCTTAACGTTTTGTGGCCCGGATTCCATCTTGTCTGATACTAAGATTGTGACTGCTGCTTTTATTTTTGTCTGCATTTTCCTGATATACATTGTCAATGGTTGAATTGTAACCTTTCTCACTCACTTTGTTTTATGTGTGTCTCAGATACAGCACAGAGTTGGGTTTTGCCTTGTGACCCAATCTGAAAATCTCCCTTTAATTGGTGAGTTAAGACCATTTATATATGGTGGGGCTAATGGCAGACTCTGGGAGGGCTCACGCCAAAGAGTGCTTCCCGGAGCTTCTGCTGCCAGTGTCCTTGTACCCACGATGAGCCACAGCCACGCCCTGCCTCTGCAGGAGACCTTCCAACACTGGGAGGTGAACTAGGCAATTTGAGACAAACCCTACTCCCGCTAAGGACCAGGAAACTAGGGGACAAAATTTTAAAAATCATCTATTTGAAAGCATCAGAGAACTATTAAGGCAGAGAAGTATAACCAGGCCAAGAGGTGGTTCTTTGAAAAGACTAATAAAAAGAATTGGACCAGAGGGCAGACAGCAGAAGAACAACTACAATCCTTCAGCCTGTGGAACAAAAACCACATTCACAGAAAGATAGACAAGATGAAAAAGCAGAGGGCTATGTACCACATGAAGGAACAAGATAAAACCCCAGAAAAACACCTAAATGAAGTGGAGATAGGCAACCTTCCAGAAAAAAAATTCAGAATAATTATAGTGAAGATGATCCAGGACCTTGGAAAAAGAATGGAGGCAAAGATCGAGAAGATGCAAGAAATGTTTAACAAAGACCTAGAAGAATTAAAGAACAAACAAACAGAGATGAACAATACAATAACTGAAATGAAAACTACAATAGAAGGAATCAATAGCAGAATAACTGAGGCAGAAGAACGGATCAGTGACCTCCAAGACGGAATGGTGGAATTCACTGCTGTGGAACAGAATAAAGGAAAAAGAATGAAAAGAAATGAAGACAGCCTAAGAGATCTCTGGGACAACACTAAACACAACAACATTCACATTATAGGGGTCCCAGAAGGAGAAGAGAGAGAGAGAAAGGACCCGAGAATATATTTGAAGAGATTATAGTTGAAAACTTCCCTAACATGGGAAAGGAAATAGCCACCCAAGTCCAGGAAGCGCAGCGAGTCCCATACAGGATAAACCCAAGGAGAAACATGCCGAGACACATAGTAATCAAATTGGCAAAAATTAAAGACAAAGAAAAAGTATTGAAAGCAGCAAGGGAAAAACGACAAATAACATACAAGGGAACTCCCATAAGGTTAACAGCTGATTTCTCAGCAGAAATTCTACAAGCCAGAAGGGAGTGGCCTGATACACTTAAAGTGATGAAAGGGAATAACCTACAACCAAGATTACTCTACCTGGCAAGGATCTCATTCAGATTCGCTGGAGAAATCAAAAGCTTTACAGAGAAGCAAAAGCTAAGAGAATTCAGCACCACTAAAGCAGCTCTACAACAAATGCTAAAGGAACTTCTCTAAGTGGGAAACACAAGAGAAGAAAAGGACCTACAAAAACAAACCCAAAACAATTAAGAAAATGGTCATAGGAACATACATATTGATAATTACCTTAAACGTGAATGGATTAAATGCTCCAACCAAAAGACACAGGCTTGCTGAATGGATACAAAAACAAGACCCATATATATGCTGTATACAAGAGACCCACTTCAGACTTAGGGACACATATCTTTTCCCCTGAAAGTGAGGGGATGGAAAAAGATATTCCAGGCAAATGGGAATCAAAAGAAAGCTTGAGTAGCAATACTTGTATCAGATAAAATAGACATTAAAATAAACAATGTTACAAGAGACAAGGAAGGACACTACGTAGTGATCAAGGGATCAATCCAAGAAGAAGATATAACAATTACAAATATATATGCACCCAACATAGGAGCACCTCAATACATAAGGCAACTGCTAACAGCTATAAAAGACGAAATCAACATAACACAATAATAGTGGGGGACTTTAACACCTCACTTACACCAAGGGACAGATCATCCAAAATGAAAATAAATAAGGAAACAGAAGCTTTAAATGACATAACAGACCTGATAGATTTAATTCATATTTATAGGACATTCCATCCAAAAACAGCAGATTACACTTTCTTCTCAAGTGCGCACGGAACATTCTCCAGGATAGATCACATCTTGGGTCACAAATCAAGCCTCAGTAAATTTAAGGAAATTGAAATTATATTAAGCATCTTTTCTGGCCACAACACTATGAGATTAGAAATGAATTACAGGGAAAAAAACGTAAAAAACACAAACACATGGAGGCTAAACAATACATTACTAAATAACCAAGAGATCACTGAAGAAATCAAAGAGGAAATCAAAAAATACCTAGAGATAAATGACAATGAAAACACGATGATCCAAAACCTATGGGATGCAGCAAAAGCAGTTCTAAGAGGGAAGTTTATAGCAATACAAGCCTACCTCAAGAAACAAGAGAAATCTCAAATAAACAACCTAATCTTACACCTAAAGGAACTAGAGAAAGAAGAATAAACAAAACCCAAAGTTAGCAGAAGGAAAGAAATCATAAGGATCAGAGCAGAAATAAATGAAATAGAAACAAAGAAAACATTAGCAAAGATCAACAAAACTAAAAGCTGGTTCTTTGAGAAGATAAACAAAATTGATAAATCATTAGCCAGACTCAACAAGAAAAAGAGGGAGAGGACTCAAATCAATAAAATTAGAAATGAAAAAGGAGAAGTTACAACAGACACTGCAGAAATACAAAGCATCCTAAGAGACTACTACAAGCGACCCTATGCCAATAAAATGGACAATCTGGAAGAAATGGACAAATTCTTAGAAAGGTATAACCTTCCAAGAGTGAACCAAGAAGAAACAGAAAATATGAACAGACCAATCACAAGTAATGAAATTGAAACTGTGATGAAAAATCTTCCAACAAACAAAAGTCCAGGACCAGATGGCTTCACAGGTGAATTCTATCAAACATTTAGGGAAGAGCTAACACCCATCCTTCTCAAACTCTTCCAAAAAATTGCAGAGGAAGGAACACTCCCAAACTCATTCTGAGACCACCGTCATGCTGATACCAAAACCAGACAAAGATACTACAAAAAAAGAAAATTACAGACCAATATCACTGATGAATATAGATGCAAAAATCCTCAACAAAATACTAGCAAACAGAATCCAACAGCACATTAAAAGTATCATACACCATGATCAAGTGGGATTTATCCCAGGGATGCAAGGATTGTTCAGTATACACAAATAAATCAATGTGATACACCATATTAACAAATTGAAGAATAAAAACTGTATGATCATCTCAATAGAGGCAGAAAAAGCTTTTGACAAAATTCAACACCCATTTATGATATAAAAAAAAAAACTCCCTAGAAAGTGGGCATAGAGGGAACCTACCTCAACATAATAAAAGCCATATGTGAGAAACCCACAGCAAACATCACTCTCAATGGTGAAACACTGAAAGCATTTCCTCTAAGATCAGGAACAAGACAAGGATGTCCACTCTCACCACTATTATTCAACATAGTTTTGGAAGTCCTAGCCACAGCAATCAGAGGAGAAAAAGAAATGAAAGGAATACAAATGGGAAAAGAAGAAATAAATCTGTCACTGTTTGCAGATGACATGATACTCTACACAGAGAATCCTAAAGATGCCACCAGAAAACTACTAGAGCTAATCAATGAATGTGGTAAAGTTGCAGGATACAAAATTAATGCACAGAAATCTCTTGCATTCCTATACACTAATGATGAAAAATCTGAAAGAGAAATTAAGGAAACACTCCCACTTACCATTGCAACAAAAAGAATAAAATACCTAGGAATAAACCTACCTAGGGAGACAAAAGACCTGTATGCAGAAAACTATAAGACACTGATGAAAGAAATTAAAGATGATACCAACAGATGGAGAGATATACCATGTTCTTGGATTGGAAGAATCAATATTGTGAAAATGACTATACTACCCAAAGCAATCTACAGATTCAATGCAATCCCTATCAAATTACCAATGGCATTTTTTACAGAACTAGAACAAAAAATCTTAAAATTTGTATGGAGACACAAAAGACCCCTAATAGCCAAAGCAGTCTTGAGGGAAAAAAATGGAGCTGTAGGAATCAGACTCCCTGACTTCAGACTACACTACAGAGCTACAGTAATCAAGACAGTATGGTACTGGCACAAAAAAAGAAACATAGATCAATGGAACAAGATAGAAAGCCCAGAGATAAACCCACGCACCTATGGTCAACTAATCCTTGACACAGGAGGCAAGGATATACAATGGAGAAAAGACAGTCTCTTCAGTAAGTGGTGCTGGGAAAACTGGACAGCTACATGTAAAAGAATGAAATGAGAACACTCCCTAACACCATACACGAAAATAAACTCAAAATGGATTACAGACATAAATGTAAGACCGGACACTATAAAAACTCGTAGAGGAAAACATAGGAAGAACACTCTTTGACATAAATCACAGCAAGATCTTTTCTGATCCACCTCCTAGAGTAATGGAAATAAAAACAAAAATAAACAAATGGGACCTAATGAAACTTCAAAGCTTTTGCAAAGCAAAGGAAACCATAAACAAGATGAAAAGACAACCCTCAGAATGGGAGAAAATATTTGCAAACGAATCAACGGACAAAGGATTAATCTCCAAAATATATAAACAGCTCATGCAGCTCAATATTAAAAAAAAAACAAACAACCCAATCCAAAAACGGGCAGAAGACCTAAGTAGACATTTCTCCAAAGAAGACATACAGATGGCCAAGAAGCACATGAAAAGCTACTCAACATCACTAATTATAAGAAAATGCAAATCAAAACTACAATGAAGTATCACCTCACACCAGTTAGAATGGGCATCATCAGAAAATGTACAAACAACAAATGCTGGAGAGGGTGTGGAGAAAAGGGAACCCTCTTGCACTGTTGGTGGGAATGTAAATTGATATAGCCACTATGGAGAACAGTATGGAGGTTCCTTAAAAAACTAAAAATAGAGTTACCATATGACCCAGCAATCCCACTACTGGGCATATACCCTGAGAAAACCAAAATTCAAAAAGAGTCATGTACCAAAATGTTCATTGCAGCTCTATTTACAATAGCCCAGAGATGGAAACAACCTAAGTGCCCATCATCGGATGAATGGATAAAGAAGATGTGGCACATATATACAATGGAATATTACTCAGCCATAAAAAGAAACGAAATTGAGCTATTTGTAATGAGGTGGATAGACCTAGAGTCTGTCATACAGAGTGAAGTAAGTCAGAAAGAAAAAGACAAATACCGTATGCTAACACATATATATAGAATTTAAGGGAAAAAATGTCATGAAGAACCTAGGGGTAAGACAGGAATAAAGACACAGACCTACTGGAGAACGGACTTGAGGATATGGGGAGGGGGAAGGGTGAGCTGTGACAGGGCAAGAGAGAGGCATGGACATATATACACTAACAAACGTAAGGTAGATAGCTAGTGGGAAGCAGCCGCATGGCACAGGGATGTCGGCTCGGTGCTTTGTGACCGCCTGGAGGGGTGGGATAGGGAGGGTGGGAGAGAGGGAGACGCAAGAGGGAAGAGATATGGGAACGTATGTATAACTGATGCACTTTGTTATAAAGCAGAAGCTAACACACCATTGTAAAGCAATTATACCCCAATAAAGATGTTTTAAAAAAAAAAGCACGTTTAATTGTACACAATTTGATGAGTTTGGACCTGTGCAAACACCCGTGAAACCATCTCCACAGGCAAGGCAACAGACACACCATCACCTGTAAAAGTTTTTCTGGGGCTCCTCGGTTTTTGTTTGTTTGATTTGTTGTTGTCAACATGGTTTCAGTTCCATTGCCAGTGGCCTCGTTACTTTTTAGACAGAAACAAGGTTTACACCCTAGACATGTGGGTGGGGAGTAAAATATCGATACAATAAAAATAAAGCA
This sequence comes from Lagenorhynchus albirostris, assembly GCF_949774975.1. Lineage (NCBI taxonomy): Eukaryota > Metazoa > Chordata > Mammalia > Artiodactyla > Delphinidae > Lagenorhynchus > Lagenorhynchus albirostris. Next base: position 146,325,188 of record NC_083098.1, read on the forward strand.
CTTTCCCTTTTGGATAACTTCTATCCTTTAGTTTTTACGTTAAATACTGGTTAGCAGTTCAGTTGACTTCAACAACCATTTGTGGGTCCTTACTACGTGTCAGGTGCTGGGGATATGATATAAATAACAAACCCCTGTCCCTAGGGAGCTTACAGTCCGGTGGATGAGGCTGTGCTGTAATAAATTGCTGCTTCTACATCCAAAGTGTAGCACAAATCTGTCCACTTCCTCGGGCTCCACGTGTCCAGCTGGCCTAGGCCACTGTCAGTCCTAACTAGCTCCCTACGTCCACTCCTGCTGCCTCAACTCCGTCCTCCACACGACAGACTGGGGGCGCTTTTTATTTCTCTCCTATACACACAAAACGTTAAAAACATAGCCCACACACTAATATGTATAAAATAGATAACTAATAAGAACCTGATGTATAAAAAATTAAACAAAACATAGTCCAGGGACCACCCAGTACACCTTCTAAACTCAACAACTATTAATATCATGTCATATTTGCTTTCTCTGCATGTAGACACCCTCCTCCATCATTTGAGAGTAGGTTGAAGACATTGTCACACTCCAGCCCTCAATACTTCAGCAGATGTTTCCAAAAGTAGGAGCCATGATACCACCTTCCCCTAATTACCTAATATCACCTAAAATCCAGGCCTGGGACTTCCCTGACAGTCCAGTGGTTAGGACTCCACGCTTCCACTTCAGGGGTCACGGGTTAGATCCCTGGTCGGGGGACTGGGATCCTGCCTGCTGCACGGCGCGGCCAATAATAAAATAAAATAAAATGGGGCTTCCCTGGTGGCGCAGTGGTTGAGAGTCCGCCTGCCGATGCAGGGGACGCGGGTTCGTGCCCCGGTCCGGGAAGATCCCACATGCCGCAGAGCGGCTGGGCCCGTGAGCCATGGCCGCTGAGCCTGCGCGTCCGGAGCCTGTGCTCCGCAACGGGAGAGGCCACAACAGTGAGAGGCCCGCGTACCGGAAAAAAAAAAAAAAAAAAAAAAAAATTTCAAATTCACGCCAGATCTCAAATACTTAGTACAGAATAAAGAATGTAAAATGTCTTATTATGTTTATACTGATTACATATAGAAATGATATTTGGATATAGCGGGTTAAATTTTAAAAATTATTCAAAGCCGTTTCTTTTTACTTTAAAAAATTCACATGTGTGACTTACATATTTTATTGGACAGCTCTGGTCTGGGGGTCTGACTAGATTCCATCAAACCCTTTAGGAAGAAAGCTTCACAGGTGGGCCTGTCCTGGTGTCAGGCTGCCCTTGGTGTGTGGGGCTAAGTTTGGTCACTCAGTCAAGGGGGTGACTGCCAGATCTCTCCAACATGAAAGTACCTCTTCTCTGTAATTACTAAGTCACTTGGGATAGTTCTCTGGACCTGTGAGAATACCCTATTCCCCAAAGGCCTTCCACCAGTGGGTCTGGCACTCTTGATGCTGCTGGACTGACTCACGCTGGGAGTTGCAGATTGGTGAGTGCCCTAACCCCTCATTCCTTCTGCCCTAACCGCCCGGCACTCTGTCACGAGGAAGCATTTTCCTCCCCATACACATCTATTCCTTTACTTCTTTGAATCTTACTATAGACACTTAAAAAAATATATATCATTATCAATTTCATCATTATTCTTTTATTAATGCTCGAATTGTCCCAAATTCGTTGGAAGCCACTTCAAGGTGACTTCTGTGTCCTTTTGACATGCCCATTATTTTTAAAGCACTTTCTTATTTTATATCACAAGATTTTCCAGGCTCATCTTTGCCTCCTCAGACGTGGACCCAGCCATTTCTTCGAGGAGCCCTGACTCCTTTTACTGGAGAATGGTATTTAGAAACCAAGATCCAGGCAGCAGGTGGGCTCCCTGCTACCGGGGTGTCATTGCTTCTAGGTCTTTCAGAGCACAGAGCTGGGAAATAATGAGTTTAAACTCAATTCAACTTTTTTCATTCTTTTTTATTATGGTAAATATACAGTACATAAAGTTGACCATTTTTTAAAAAATATTTATTTGGCTGTGCTGGGTCTTAGTTGCAGCACGCAGGATCTTCATTGCCGCATGCAATATCTTCATTGTGGCTTGTGGGATCTTTTTAGTTGCAGCATGCGGGCTCTTAGTAGCAGCACGCGGGATCTGGTTCCCTGAGCAGGGATCGAACCTGGGCCCCCTACACTGGGAGTGTGGAGTCTTAACCACTGGACCACCCGGGAAGTCCCTAAGTTGATCGTTTTAACCGTCTTTAAGTATACGGTTCGGTGGCATTAAGTACATTCACATTCACATTGCTGTGCATCCAATTCAAACGTCTACAAGTTTCTCTATGTCTTTAAAATGTATCCCACAAAGAATGTAAAATCAGAGTAGCTCTCATTTTCTCTCTGATCCTTTTTGTTCTTATTTACTATTTTCTGTTCTCTTGACTGCTTCCATTCCTCCCATCTTTGCCGCCTCTATTACTGTACTTTGTACTGTACTGTGACCAAAATGTCGTAAGTTCTATCTCTTGGGAACCTGGTAATTTAGTCTCCAGTAATAAGATGAAGATTTTCTTCAATATCTTTCTATGGTTCACTCTATTTTCATTTTCAATCATCATGTTATTTGTCCATTACTCAGATAATTAGATGAGGTCATGATGGTAGAGCCCCCATGAATGGATTAGTGCCCTTGTAAGATTCATGGGAGAGCTTGCTTCCCCTCTCTGCTCTCTGCCATGTAAGGGTATAACAAAAAGTTGGCAGTCTACAACCCGGAAGAGGGTTCTCAGCAGAAACCACCCTTGCTGGTACCCTGATCTCAGACTTCCAGCCTCTAGAAATGTGAGAAATTTTTGTCATTTATAAGCCACCAAGTCCATGGTATTCTGATGTAACAGCCCAAACAAAGACATTACCCTTAGTTACTGGTAACTAGAATATGAACAACATGAAGGCTACAACTGATCCCCTGTATAAGCTCCAGCCCAGGGAGGGGCCCTTCACCTGGCCTGGGAATGAGGGTCAGGAGACTTCTTTTATATATTTTTTTTAAAGCATTGAGATTGACGTGTTTTTGTTTTCATTTATTTATTCGGCTGTGCCGGGTCTTGGTTGCAGCACACGGGATCTTCATTGCGGCATGCAGGATCTTTTTTTTTTTTTTTTTCTTTTTTTTTGCGGTACGCGGGCCTCTCACTGTTGTGGCCTCTCCCGTTGCGGAGCACAGGCTCCGGACGCACAGGCTCATCGGCCATGGCTCACGGGCCCAGCCGCTCCGCGGCATGTGGGATCTTCCCGGACCGGGGCACGAACCCGCGTCCCCTGCATCGGCAGGCCGACTCCCAACCACTGCGCCACCAGGGAAGCCCCATGCAGGATCTTTAGTTGCGGCATGCATGTGGGATCTAGTTCCCTGACTAGATATCAAACCTGGGCCCCCTGCATTGGGAGCATGGAGTCTTAACCACTGGACCACCAGGGAGGTCCCAAGAGGACTTCTTGAAGGAGATGCCTGGCCAGCACTGACTGCTATATTAATTAAAATGAGGTCTACATGGGGTATGACATTCCTCCACTCTAAAGTCCAGTTGTCTCCTTATTAGAAAATCAAGACTGGAAGTGCTCCTTCCTATTTAAAACCACAACTTGAATGCTGCCTGGCCCTCAAAGTAAGAGACACGAAATACAAAAAGCAGAAGCACAGCCCACCCCACCCCCCACCTCCCTGCCACACAATGCAGGCCCTTTGCTGGGCTCATCTTCCAGTTGAGAAGGGAAAGAAATGTGATGGAAAACAGTAAGAATTCAGCCCCAGTGATAAAGCAGTGTTTAAAGAATTTCACTCACACTCAGCTGTGAGCAGTTAAGAGGAATAACACAATGAAGCAGAAGAGAAAGAGGCCAGGACCTACCCAAGCAGAGGTCCTCTGAGATCTCAGCGCTGAATTCAAAGGGCATAAGAGGGGGAAAGTTTGACTTCAAGGAATGAGACAAAGGGAACACTCTCACTCCACATGCCTCGCTTCATGGATGACAAAGCACAGAGCAGGAGGGGAAATGTCTGACCCTGGGTGGCATTTCATCACAGGCTCTGTAGTCCTGGCTCAGATGCTCCAGGGTAAGGCGGGAAACTTTGAGTTAGCAACTTATGAAAACAGCGTAAGTTGATTCAGTAAGATTCAGCAAGAACCGGACAAAAGGTGAGTAAAGAGAGTGCTAACCAGGATTGATAAGGACACAGGAAGCAAGGCCTTGCAAGAACTGCTAGTTATAATACAGTCTTGTCATTCTTCTGAAGAGTAATTTGGCAACGTCAAAAGATGTGGATCCGTCAGCAGATTAAAGGGGACTTCCCTGGCGGTCCAGTGGTTAAGACTCCGGGCTCCCAATGCAGGGGGAAAGCTTCGATCCCTGGTGGAGGAAACTAACGTCTCACATGTTGCGTGGTGTGGCCAAAAAATAAATAAATAAATGAGATGATACGAGAAGATTTAAGTACCTGAACCATTTGACTTAGCATATATACCTATGGACTGTCACTCAGGACGTTATTAGACGAGCATTCGAAGATGGAGCTACAAAGATGGTAATTGAAGCAATATTAATAGTATCAAAAAGATGAAACAACGTAAATGTCCAACAATAGGGAATTGGTAGAAACATTAATACTTTAAAATATCGGAGGGACTTCCCTGGTGGTCCAGTGGTTAGGATTCTGCGCTCCCACTGCAGGGGCCCTGGGGTCAATCCCTGTTTGGGGAACTAAGATCCTGTAAGCCGTGCAGTGTGGCCAAAAAGAAAAAATTAATAAAATATTGGAATAATGCCAAAAAGCCATTGAAAAGGATGTGTTCAGAAGAATATGGACAAACTGGAACCCTTGTGCACTGTTGGTGGGAACGTAAAATAGTGCCACTGCTGTGGAAAACGGTATCGTGGCCCCTCAAAAAATTAAACCAAGAATTACAACCCAGCAATTCCACTTCTGGGTATGTGCCCCAAAGAATTGAAAGCAGGGTCTCAAGGAGATATTGTACCCCCAAGTCCATAGCAGCATTATTCACAATAGCTAAAACTTTGAAACAATCCAAGTACCCATGAACGGATGAATGGAGAAGCAGAAAGGAATCTGATTCAGCCTTAGAAAGGAAGGGGATTCTGACACCTGCTACAACATGGATGAACCCTGAGGACGTTATGCTGAGTGAAATAAGCCCGACCCAAGAGACATACGCCGCATGATTCCGCTTATATGAGGTCCCGAGAGTCGTCAAATCCATAGAGACAGAAAGTAGAATGGTGGGGGCAGGGGCTGGGGGAGGGGAAGAATAGGGCGGTTAGTGTTTAATGGGGACAGAGTTTCAGTTTCACAAGATGAAACGGTTCTGTGGACACGTGGTGGTGACGGCTGCACGACAACGTGAACGCACTTAACACCACTGAACTGTACACTTAAAAATGGTTAAGGTGGTAAGTGTTATGTGTATGTTACCACAAAAAAGAAATGAAAAATACCTAGTTTCTGGTGAAACTCTTCATCAAAACTGAGTTTTTGGTGAAACTTAGCAAGGAACTGTTAAACATTGTTGGTGGGAGGGCAAATGGTTAAAAATTTTCAGGAGGGCAACTTGTTCATAAAGGCAAATCATATATATTCTTTAAAAATGATCCTATACCTTTTTTAGTGCATAGCTGTGCTTTATTGGGGGAAAAGTAAATAATCCTTACAATGTCACATTTATTTTTATCTTAATAATACATGAACGTGGTCAACAGAGAAAAGTCAAGATGCAGTGCTTATAAAGCAAACAGCATTCCTCTGCTCCATTTCTGCCCATCCCAGTGAACCTGCTTTCTAGGTATAACCATTTTAGCTCTTTCTTGGAGGATTTATGTCCATCGTTCATACCCTTTTACTAAGGGATCCCCTGGTGAGAAGCTACCCTAGAAATATTATCAGGTGTGGGTACAAAGACGTAGGTGCGGGGCGTCCGTCCCATTGGTATTCATATTGACGAGAAAAGTGGGAACGACATTTGTTAGGACTGTTTAAATAAATGATGGTCAAAATGTGCCATAAGAGGTGAAGCAGTCAGATCTATTTAAACGACATGGCAAGAAACAACTATCAATTATATACATTACAGAATAAAATGCGGATAGGGATTATCCCTGGACAGTGGCTGACATTAAACACAAATTTTCCTTGTGTACTCGTCTTAATTTCAAAATTCTCTTTAATAAATATACATTTGCTTATAATCAGAAACAAAGAAAAAAAAAAAAAGACATGTTCAATCTACTAAGTTGCCAGACACCCTGTGAAAATTCTTACCTGGATTTGTTGTCTCTGTCAGGGCTCTCACTTGGGCATGGAGACGTGCAACTCAGACTAGCTTAAGCAAAAAAAGGAAAGAGAAGAAAAGAAAGGAAAAGAAAAAGGACTTGACTGGTTCCCGTAGCTGTGCCCCCGGGTGCGGACGACCACCCAGGCTCGGGCCGTCCCTGCGGTCCCCCTCTCCTCACTCTGCAGGCAGGTGGGCTGCACCCCAGCCTCCCCACCTGTGACGGGCCAGGCCCTCCCACGTCCCCCAGATGATCCACAGCGGGAGGCAGGAGGGCCCCAGCAGGGGAGGAAGGAAGCCTGGAAGAAGTCAGAATGTAAACAGGACGTGGGAATAAAGGTGATTCCTATTTTCTTTACGCTCTCCTGTGTTTTTTACGATGAGCACGTATTCCTTTTCCACGATTAGTAACCTCTTTATGAGCAGGTAGCGTGGACCAAACCCTGCTGCCTGTGCTCCCAGCCCCCAGGAGGTGGGAACTCCTGCCACCTTCCCTCTAGAGGCAGGATGAGGTGGGGGAGAGGCCGAGCCACTTCCCTCCCGCCAAAATCAAGGCCCCAGACCCCAGATAGCTCCCCCTTCCCCTCACCTGGTCTGTGGTACGTCGCCTGGGAGGGACTCTGCTCTAGACACAGGCCTCCAGGCAACTGGGCTCCCCACTGCAGCCAGCTTGCGGCATACAGCTTCATCAGCGCAGATGCAAACCACACCTTGGAACGCGCTGGGTGGGGCAGATGACCCTTGGGGAGAGCGACGCGGGACCAGGCCCTGGCGGTGGCTTTCCGGGTGTCACAGCATCGGGACCAAGTCCCTGCTGTTTGGTTACAGTCTCCGAGGCCCGGCCCCTGGATCCCACACGGCAGGTGGCAAGGGCTCCCCAGCAAGCCAAGGGACAGTGACCTTGACCTCAGCCCACCGCGGAGGCAGGGCAGCCAGCGGGGTCACAGGACACAGGAGGCTTCTCGGCTCTTCCCTCCACCAGCTCTCACCTTGCCAAAGGCCGCTCTGGCCCCAGAAGGCCCTGCCGAGGCCCGGTGCACCCCGGGCGCCCCCTCGCCCCGACGCCAGGGCCCCTCCCGCACGTCTGGCTCCGGGATCCCAGCCCCGGAGACTCACAGGCCACGGCCACAGAAACCCGTCCAACACCGCAGGGGTAGGGAGAGCGGCCCCCGACAGCCAAGCCCTGACCTCAGGGTCCTGGCAACACCCTCCTTCAGAGGATGGACAGGAGCGCTGCGGAGACGCCCGAGGGCGGGTGGGGGGAATCTCGATGAGAGGCACGGGGTGGTGAACACGAAGGGAAAGGGGCCAAGAGCTTCCAACCGACGCCCATCCACAGGAGGAGCGCGGGAGGAGCCTCGGGCGAGGAGCAGGGCCTTCGGCGCAGACGCCGCAGGGCTGGCACCCAGGCCTCTCCCCTCCTCCCCGCGGGGACACGCGGAGTCCCCGCCACAAGGCGTCTGCAGCTGGGGCTTTCTGGGCGTCACGAGTCCTCAAGAGGCCTTTTCCTCAATCCAGCTTTAGTGAAAAGACAACTCAGGTATGAAAGTAGAGAAATGGACAGACTCATCAGGCACGTTTCAGGGTGTGTCACGCGCGGTTATTGCAGTTCACGGGCAGGATGCAGCCCAGGGCACGGGCTCCGTGGCGCCAGCCGGCTGTGCAGCAAGCGCTTGCCGTCTGGAGGGCAGCCCCTCCTTCTCGCTGGGGCTGGCGTTGATGCAGCCCGCAAGACCGGCACAAGGCCTGTCAGGCGCCTTTCTGATGCAAGTCGCTGACCTGCCTTAAGTGGACGTGAAAACGTGGCACAGGGTGCTGACTTCAAGGCAGGGAAACCCTTAAATTCGCTCCCGTGTGCTTCACGTCCTGCGGGCTGCTTGGTTCACACAGAGACGGCGTCGCCCATGCGTCCTGCACTCACGCTGCGTACCTCACCCCACGCTCACCACCCAGCTCAGCAGCGCGGGGTGCGCGCCTCCTTCCTTCCGGAACAACCGTATGGATTCCACCGGCCGCAGGTTCACTGAAGGCCCCCACGGTGTGGACCGGAGACGACTCGCACCGAGACACACTCGGCCCCAGAGAAGGACGGGGTTAACTCCCGCCCAGCCCCCAGTTTGCAGAGGAAACGTGGTCACACACTCTGGGTCTATACTGAAAAACCATGGATGTTAGTGGACAACCTCGGCATAAATCCCTCGGGAACAGACGGGGTTCACGGCAGGATAACCCACTGGTCCAAGGAGACTTGGAAAAACTTCCTAAATTTAATGCTACCACAGAAAGTCTCTCCAAACCACTCTTCCATGTTCAAAAGAAAATCATCTTTCCCTGTGATCGTGGCGAATGATGTGACAGCTCTAAGGATCAGAACACGGGGACGTCCCTAGTGATCCAGCGGTTAAGATGACACCTTCCAATGCAGGGGACGCAGGTGTGATCCCTGGTCAGGGAACTAGATCCCATACGCCATGGGGGAACTGAGCCTGCGTGCTGCAACTACTGAGCCACAACTAGAGAGAAGCCTGTGTGCCCCAACGAAAGATTCCGTGTGCCGCAGCTAAGACCCAATGCAGCCAAAAAAAAAAAAAAAAAAAAAAAAAGAATCAGAACACGTAAGGCAGAAATTGAAATGATGTGCACTGTTTTATGGTTGTTCTACAAGATGCTGATTTCTGAGTCTAGTGTGAAATGCTTTGCCGTGGACAGACGATCTCCTTTCGAGTGTTGTAAGCCATTTCTTCTTCTTGCATCAGAACAGTTTTCACAGCAATGACAAACATCACTGTGAGGATTCTTCTCGCTGGGCTCAAACTGTACCTTATGGCTGGCTTTCAAACTATGTAAATTATCTTATGTAAGAGGCACTGAAAAAAGAAAGCTGAACAAAGAAAGTTTTACCTTGGTGAAATATTCCTTTTAACACATCACATTATAATGTGATAATAATAATAACAGAACGTGTGTCACCCTTACCCCGCGAGTAAAGAGTCTGTGGAGGAAGCCTCTCTTCTGTCTGGGAGCTGGCTGATATGTCTTCTCTTCTGGATCTAATGCCACATTTCCCCTTTCGTTGATGTCCTTGGAACATTCAGACTCGGTCATCTGCACCCCCAGAAGGGCAGGACACAGGAGTGGTGGAGGCCCCGTGCGGCCGGTCGGCACCGCCCACCCAGCCCCCAGCCCAGTGCTCGGCGGCCACTCTGGCCCCTGTCCTCGGCTCCTACTTCCCCTGCTTCCTGGCCTCCTCTTGGGGGAGGTCACGTGGCCGCCAACGTGGCCCCCAAAGCAGTGAACTCCCGTCCAGCCAGCCCCGCTCAGGGAGCAGGGCTCAGGGCGGCAGAAGCCCAGCAGACCCGAGAGGGCCACCTCTGTCCACCCCCCGTGAAGGGACCAGGGGCAGCTGCCACATATAATTTTACCTCCGAACATGCACACGTGTGCGCACACACAAATGGATGTGTATGTAAAATAGCTAAAAAGATATCTTAAAGAGGAAGCTGTTCATTCTACACACATAAGGTTCTTCTCGGTCGTTGTAACTAGCTAGGCGGGCCGTGCTGCAATGGGCAGTACCTTGCTCTGCCAGGGGATGGAGACACAGCCCGTGACGAACTGGCTGTGGAAGGTGCAGTCGGTGCTGTCCAGGCGGATGCCCTTCACCGAGGAGAATTGCTCGATGTCCAGGACGTCCCTGCAGTAAACCACCTGCGGCTGTCACAGAGCACAGAGAGGCGCAGCTGAGACGGCCGCCGCTGCGTTTGTTTCCCTCAGCGGTGCTCAGGACGCCTGGGAAGCCGCCGCACGCACACCTGCACCCTCCTTTCCTCGCCATCCCTCCCGGCGTGGAGTACGTCCAATCCTTGCTCTAGGAACCCCCAGAGCCACAGGCCCCGCGGCCCGTCTGCTCCAGCTCCCCACTCTCTCGCCCACAAGCCTCCCGAGGCCCCCTCTTCTCTTTCCTGCACGGAAACGGGCCACAGCAGAGGCTGCAGGTGGAGAAGGGAGGACGGGGTGCCCCTGCTGGGACACAGCAGAGGAAGCCTCCAGCCCTCGGCCTCCCTCGCGCACGTGCCGTCCACCTGCTTGGCCCCCGTCTGCGCTGGGCAGGCCCCCAGGCCCCCAGCCCCACCGGGCACTGGCATCCTCGGGCGCAGAGTCAGGCCAGCAGGCAGGGCGTGTGGAGCCCGGGCCGCCGCCTCTGGAGCAGGGAAGCCAGGGCTCAGGGATGCGTGCTCTGAGCGCCCGAGCTTGTGCACGACAAGGAAGGAGCGTGCCGATCCCGGGCCCCTGGTCACAACTTCTGAGAGCAGTGGGGAGGTGGGAGCCGCCGGTGGGGGGCCGGCCCTCAGGAGACGGTGCAGGGGACGCCCGAGCCCAGGCCAGAACCCCATCCTGCGCCCTTGCCAGGCTGCCTGACGCCCTCAGACGCTGCTGACAGCAGGCCCCCGGGCCGTCTGGTTAAATGCAGGAGAACCCCCGGAGCAGCCCCGGCGCCCCTGCCCCTCACTCCCCAGCCGGCGCCCTCCTCAGGGAAGGCTGCAGCCCGCGGCGCGCGGGGCCTGGTGGAAAGAAGGCTCTGAGCAGCCCCGGCTGGGTTTTCCTCGTCTTGGAGCTGGTCCTCCCTGTGACTCTAGCACCTGGAGCAGGTGGGAGGGCGCTGCGAGGACGCGCTCAAGGGGAGAAGCTGCTGCCACGACACATTCCACGTAAACATAATGAATCCTGACTGTACAACTAAAACTATTTTAACCGCACGTCTCAGCCCCATCATATCCTGCGGAATGATCGAATCTCCACGTTTCCATCACAGGCCTGCAGCAGCTCAAGGCCAAAGAGGGGGCTGCTCCGGCCCAGCTCCGACGTGCGCGGGGCCTGCTGGGCCCTGGGGACGTGGCCTCGTGTGGCCCCGCCACGCGCTCACCAGGAGGCTCGAGCGGCCACTCCAGGGCCCTCAGTGTGTGCAGCCAGGACCTTGCGAGACCCGGCGTGGGGAAGCGCATTCCGGGCGGGGGAAGGGGCCGCGGGAACGTGGGGACCCTGGCGGGGCGCCCCGGGGAGGGTGTCGGGTGCTGCTGAGGTTTCTGAGCAGGGCAGTGACCTGGGTGGGCTCCACCAGCCAGGGCGGCAGCAGGCCGGGAGGGCCTGTGCGGACGGGCCAGGGGGCACTGGGGGCGGGACGGGTGGTCCTGAACCTACCTGGAAAACATCCGTTTTCTCAGACACCCCAACACCCCGCTGCTCTCTGGCAACACACTTACGTCAGGACGGAAAGGGGGGTCTGACACGTGGGCCTCCAGCCTCTTGAAGTTAATGTCCCTGAACACAGGGTGTCCCTTGACTTCAGCCACTCCTTCGCCCCTGCAGCCCAGGCGCTGCTTGGGATCCTTGGTGAGTAGCTGTGGACGAGTGAAAATGGAGTCAATGGAAGCTCCAAGGATAAAAGAGAAAACCCAGAAAAGCTCCATAACAAAAATGGCCAAAGAATCGGGGTGGCAAAGAGCACCTCCATCTAAACAAAGTCACTAAATTTCAAAGTATCAACCAAACCCCGTTACTTCAGATTTTACTGATTTAGAATACGTAATGCCTCAAAAAGGAGTTGAAACTGAAGTTTTGCCTTTGAGCTATCAATAAATAAAGAGGTGGCTAAGAGGGCTTCCCTGGTGGCGCAGTGGTTGAGAGTCCGCCTGCCTATGCAGGGGACACGGGTTCGTGCCCCGGTCCGGGAAGATCCCACATGCCGTGGAGCGGCTGGGCCCGTGAGCCATGGCCGCTGAGCCTGCGCGTGAGATGCCCGTGTACCGCAAAAAAAAAAAAAAAAAAAAAAAAAAGAGGTGGCTAAGTAAATCCTTAAGAAAAGGTTACCCACGTAAAAATTAGGGGATTTTTTTCAAGAAATAGAAGCTCTTGGGAACTTCGCAGACCACTTTCATGCCAAGTTATATTGATTATTAGAAACTATTTTAATCTATTAATTAAACAGATCACTAAGGACCTCAGATGAGGCAAAAATTTAGCAAACCTAGCTCTAAAAGTTGTATATTCTTAAAATTAATAGAAAGTGTTTCTTTCAAAAGTATTCCTTACTTATACATTTAAACCGGCAGACCTCGGCGATACTGCAGGTTCGAGTCTAGACCATCAGAGTTAAGTGATTATTGCAATAAAGCATGTCACACGAATTTTTTGGTTTCCCAGTGCATATAAAAGTTACGTTTACACTCTACTGTAGTCTGTTAAGTATGCAATAGCATTATGTCTAAAAAAATTGTACCTAATTAAAGAATAAAGCTGCTAGGAAAATAGTGGCAATAGACTTGCTCAACACAGGGCTGTCACAAACCTTCAATCTGTCAAAAACACACTATTTGTGAAGCACAATAAAAATGAGGTATGCCCCTTATTGCCAAAAGTTCAAATAGGCCTTCTTCCACAATTAGCAGTCAAAGAGGTCTGCCTCTGCTCAGAGCGACACAGGAAAGGTCTGGGCCTCCAAAACCTAGCCTAGGCCAGGGGCTGGGAAGCTGCAGCCCAGGGCTGTACCGCACCGGTGCCTGCTTCTGTAAATAAGGCTCTGTGGGAGCAGAGCTGGCTGTTAGCTCAGGGGTCTGTGGCTGTTTGCGCTGCAATGGTGAGCTGAACAATGCGAGAGAGACCTGCAAAGCCCTAGTGACACCACCTGGTGCCTCACAGGAACGCTGGCTGACCCGTGGCCTCGACTCCCAGCCAGCACCCACGTGTGGCTCCCGGCTTGTGTGCGACGCCCCTGGGCCGGGCCCCGCCCGCTCAGCTGTGCCGCACACACACCGAGGCCGTCTGGTCTCTCGGCCAGGCCGGCTCCTACCAGACACCACTGATGGGAGTACACCTGCGTAGCTGGCTCGGTGCCGGGCTTTCCTGCGGGACTCAAGCTTCTGCAGGCAGCTGCCGTGGGAACTCCAGCACTGAGCCAGGGCGGGGCTCAGTAACACAGGCTTCCTTAATTAAGACCAGACCTGAACATTGTGTCAGGCCAGATGCAATGACCGCACTGCAGGGACTCCAGGCCTCTGTCAAGCCTGCTGCCAACTCACGCGGCCCAGGGGCCTGACCGGGCAGCGCCGGGCAGCGGAAAGCACCTTGTGCCCGTGCTGCCTGCTGCCACTGACTACGGGACACCACGGAAATCAACTTTTAATTTTTCCACCGTGCAGCTCTGAGAATATCCTAGAAAGCCACTGTGGGGTTGAAATGAGAAAACAGAGAGCTCTGAAAATGACCCAGCGGTACCCGACGCCAGGTGTCACGGCAGGGGCCCGGCAGGGACGGGCAGAGGCGGGCCGTCCCCTTCGCGTGCAGTCAGCGCTGGGCCACATCCCGGACCCCGCAGCTGCCCACGCTCCCCCCTCTGTGCCCTGTTCACATCGACCTTGCACCTGAGGTGGCCCCTCCTCCAGGCCCTGTCTGTTGGAATTTCACAGACTCTCTAAGAACTAGCTGTTGCTCTGCTCAGCAGTTACCGAGGATTCATGTGGGACTAAACACTTCACGCGCACTCTTTCATTTTATCCTGCTGGCAATTCTATAAGGTAGAAGTTATCCACCGTCTGCATCTTCTAGATGAGAAACCCGGGACCCGGAAGGGTGAGCGCGTGGTGGTGGGAGGCTGGGCCTCGACCCCGGGCCCTGAGTCACAGGCTGGGCTTCACGCAGACACCACCATCTTTCCCACGAACAGCACCCCTTCATCCTGAAAACCCTGCAGCCTTCGCTTCTATCTTGTACCCGTCAAGCCCTGCTTTTGACCCTAGTTTCTTTCGTGTTACTTTAGGCTTGCCATTCAACTCCCAAGGGGAGTTGTGCTCCCGAGGGGCCGGCCCCACTTCTCACATCTGTATGCTCCTGCAGCCCCATCGGACCGTGGCGTGTCAGCAGACACTGGGTCAACATTTACCAGCTGAATAGCAACAGCAGGGTGGCCAGGAGGCGGTTACGGAGGAGCTGACTGAATGCCGTCAGCTCCAAGCAGGGTGAGCAGCCCGAGAAAGGCCACCAGCACACGTCCCTTCACATGTGGACACAAGAGGAGACGGACCCCAAGGTACTTCATCCCCAGCCAGTGTCAACTCCCGCAAGACACACCGGCTGACCCCAGCACCCACTGGGGGACCACGCCCCGCGTTCTGTGGCCGCAGTCCAGTGGCCTGGTCCTCCGTCCCCCATCCTGCCACTCCCCCCCCACCCCGTCAGCCCTCCCCCCGCAGCGCGCGCCCCCGTGTGTCTAACTCCGGCAAGGAGCCCGCCTCCACCTGCCCCGTGTCCGCACTCTCCTCTGTGACCCGCTCACACCCACAGTCGCTCCTCCAACCGCCCCTCTGCACCCACCCAGCCCCGCGGCCTCTCTCCTGCTTCTTCAGACCCGCTTAAGCAAGCCCGACTCCCCGCCTGCTGCGAGCTTCGCGCGTCCTGCCTGCACACAACCAACCCCCGATCTCCCTGGACGCCCACGCGGCCCTTGGCGCGCCGGAAGCCCCTCACCTCTCCGCACACCTCCAGCGGCTCCCTCCCACCCTCGCGCGCCGCAGGAGGACGGGACAAGCTGCCCGGCCCGCACCGAGTCCCCGCCTCCGCGCCGGGGCTTTGCTGCAGCCCCTCCCCGCTCCGTGCACGGCTCACAAATCCTGCGGGCGCGGCCTTGCCGTCCACCCGGAGTCCGACGGCTTCTTACTCGCTCTGCCACCACCCAGGGCTCAGACTCCCACCTGAATCTCCACAAAACCCGGGCCGGCCCCCCTCCTTCTGTCCCGTGGGTCTCTTCCCGGGAGTCCCAGCGCATCAGCCCCCGGCCTCCTGCCCCGGTGCGGCCCCTCCTCCCCACCCCGCCCCGCGGCCAGCCCCTCCCACCTCCCTGCCGAAGATGCCCGTCTCCCAGGCCGCCTCCCCTGAGTGGGTGAGAGCACCGGGCTTGGGGGCAGAAGGGCTGGGATTACTGCCTGTTTTACTCAGTGCCGGGGAAGGTCCCATGGGGGACGCTCAATACATTCTCGCTGGCTGCAGATGAAGTTTAAAATGTGCTCAGAAAATCCTGAGTATTGGCTTAAGAGAAGTTAAGCGACAAGGAGAGCTTCTCTCATCCCCTTACATCCAGGATGGCCTGGGACTGACAGTGCCAGGCGCATGGCAGGCCATCGGGGCAGGGTGTCGATAGGACCACAGTCCCAGGCGACCAGTTAAAGGGAGTTCTGAGGAACGTGGGCAGAGAGAAGAACCTCACCGCTGCAAAGCACCCCGAAGATTCTGTTTCATGTTTAGCGTCCTGTGAAGTTGGCCAGCTGTGCTCTAAACAGTGACCCGACACCACCCTTCCCTCTCAGCTGCACCTCTGGGGAAAGCAAACGATGAACTCTGTTCTGCGTGATCAGAACCCCCGAGGAAGGCCCTGTCCCTGGCACCGCGGAGCACCAGGTGGCCCCTCCTGAGCCTGAACGGCGGTCGGTCAGAAGCCTAGCCCCACTCCCGCCCTCCCCGAGCGCGACTTCTCGGAGAAGTCCTCGGAGAACTTCTCGGAGTACCGCTCTGCCTCCTCCTTCACTCTCCGCTCCACCTCCGCCCTAACGACCTTCTCTCGGAATTTTCTGAACGGAGACTGTCCCTGAATCATTTCGTATATCAGACAGCCAAGTCCCCACCAACCAGGACTGAATATATACCTTTCATGATTGAGAACTTCGGGAGCTACATAACAAACACAGGAAATTTAAATTAAATTAAATTAAATGTCCTCATACTTAATTGCAAACAACACACTGTAAATTTAATGTGTCACCACGTGGATGACCCTCGTCAATATGTTAAGCCAAAGAAGGCAGACACAAAAGGCCGAAGAGCGTGTGAGTCCACCCGTACGAAACAGTCAGAAGAGACGAGTCCACGGAGACAGGAAGCAGATGAGGGGCTGCAGGGCTGGGGGCGGACATGAGGAGTGGGGAGTGACTGCTGACGGGCGCGGGCCTTCTCTGAGGTGATGAGAAAGTTCTGGAATCAGACAGTGGTGATAGCTGCACACCTCTGTGAACATACCCAAACCCACTGACCTACACACTTCGGGTTGGTGGGTTTTATGGCACATGAACTGCATCTCAGTAAAGCTGTTATTACAAACCATTCCTGCTGCTCGTGGAGTAACTACCGTGGGGAAACCCCACCGCCAAACA
This sequence comes from Lagenorhynchus albirostris, assembly GCF_949774975.1. Classification (NCBI taxonomy): domain Eukaryota; kingdom Metazoa; phylum Chordata; class Mammalia; order Artiodactyla; family Delphinidae; genus Lagenorhynchus; species Lagenorhynchus albirostris. The sequence goes on from NC_083098.1 coordinate 146,341,729, forward strand.
GGCAGAGCCAGGCCCCCAGGCGCCCCTTTTCCCTCAGAGTAAGACCCCAGCAGCAGGTGACAGCAGCCACAGTGGAATGGGGGGAGGGTAAGTGCAGGACTCAGCAGAGGCCCTCAGGGTCCCTCATGTCAGAGGCCCCCCTGCGTCAGGCTGGGTCACTGCCCTGGAGCTGCGCGCATAACTCTTGACAACCTTGTGAGGGGTGTGCGGGGCCAGTGAGCATAGCGGAGAGGCCCGCTGCCCTGTCCCTACTCTGGCCCGTCAGCAGAGAGGAGCGCAGGCCGGGGGGCCAGGTATGCTCCCCAGCAGTGGGCCAGGGTGGACCCCAGGTCCCTTCCCGTGTTCAGTTCTCTGTGTCCTGAGGGCAGGGGCGCGAGCACCCCGGGGTGGTACATTACATACCCATGTAGCTGAGCGTTCCGACTCTTCCTTGGATGGTCTCCCCTTCCGGGATCTCCACGGCTAAACCAAGATCTGAAATCCGGATGTGTCCTGCATGTGGCCAAATACACGAGACAAACCACAGGCGGTGAGCTGACACTTTACCAATAAAGAATGGGAAAAAATCTAAAAGACACGGATGGAAATTATAGCAATTCATACTTGGAAACACTTAGATATAAAATTACATTTAGGGAGTTCCCTGGCAGTCCAGTGGTTAGGACTCCATGCTCTCACTGTCAAGGGCACGGGTTCAATCATAAATAAATAAATAAAAATAAAAAATACAAAAAATGAAATTACATTTAACTTTTGCATTCAGTTCCACTACCCGCAGGAAATTAGATTTATGCCTGCATATTGATCAGGAAGCCCTTTAACCATAGACAACTACAGGATAAAACAGGAGCATTACGTTTGCTATTTTATTTCCACATAACTACCAGACACATAAATAAAACTATAATGGAGGGCTTCCCTGGTGGCCCAGTGGTTAAGAGTCCACCTGCCAATGCAGCGGACACAGGTTTGAGCCCTGGTCTGGGAAGAACCCACATGCCACGGAGCAACTAAGCCTGTGCGCCACAGCTACTGAGCCTGCGCTCTAGAGGCCACGAGCCACAACTACTGAGCCCGCATGCCACAACTACTGAAGTCCGTGTGCCTAGAGCCTGTGCACAACTACTGAAGCCACCGCAATGAGAAGCCCGCGCACTGCAACGAAGAGTAACCCCCCCTCACCGCAACTAGAGAAAGCCCATGGGCAGCAATGAAGACCCAACACAGCCAAAAATAAATAAATTAATTAATTTTAAAAAAACTATAATGGATACTATATCAACTATGAAACAGCAAATAAACACTCCCTGTCGGAATACCAAGAGGCTTATACGCAGGGACAACAACAGACAAATAATACGGAGTTTTTCTCTAAAGAACAAATGGTAATAGGGTCAAGGAAATAATAAAAAACTATGTTATGGGGCTTCCCCGGTGGCGCAGTGGTTGAGAGTCCGCCTGCCGATGCAGGGGACGCGGGTTCGTGTCTGTGAGTCTGTTTCTGTTTTGTAGATAGGTTCATTTGTGCCAGATTTTATTTTAATTAATTAATTTTTTGTGTGTGGTTCGCGGGCCTCTCACTGCTGTGGCCTCTCCCGCTGCGGAGCACAGGCTCCGGACGCGCAGGCTCAGCGGCCATGGCTCACGGGCCCAGCCGCTCCGCGGCAGGTGGGATCCTCCCGGACCGGGGCACGAACCCGTGTCCCCTGCATCGGCAGGCGGACTCTCAACCACTGCGCCACCAGGGAAGCCCGAGTTGAGAGCTTTTAACTCTTTCCTCCCGAACTCAAAGGTTCAGAAATGTTCCTGGTTTCCACTGAGGTAGCAGATGGAGCATAGGTCTGCCAACCTTCTTACCCAGCTTCCTACTGAAAGGAACAAAGACAAAATCACAAAAATAATGAAACGTGATCTGGAAAAAGAATACAGGGCACCCTCAAGAGTGAGAAATTTGAGGATTACCTGGAAGAGAGAAAGCCTATGGGGCTGGATTGTTAAAGGAACCACCAGGTGAATCTGCAGAGATAAGCAGGTTGCCCGGGTGTCTGGGTCCCAGAAGCCCCTCCCAGGCCTGGACACAACTGCCGACCAAGGGACTTCTTCAGGCTGAAGTCACTTGGCAGAAAGTTGGGACCCCAGGGGGGAGGCAGAGCACAACTGAAGAACTACACACTCTACTGGCAAAGCGGAGCCATGCTGTCTGTGGCCGCTGGAACGCAGGCCCTGTCTGGACGGCACCCCGCTGACGCACCCGCCTTCCAGAACGCCATTCAAGAGAGGGGTACAACCACAGAGGAAGCCAGGCCGCCACCGCACAAAGAAACACAGCCCTTAACATAAACCTGAATAAATAATCGCATTCTCTAGATACAGGGGAAAAGCAGCAGGTAAAAACTAAAACCAAAACCAACTAACCAAATAAACAAACAAAGAAAGCCAGCAGAAAAACTGACCCAGGAGAAAAGGTAATTCAGGGAACAGAAAACTTACCTTTTAAAACCCTAATTAGTATCCTCTAGACTAGAGACTGAAGGGACTGCTAGAACATAAAGCATGAAAGAAGCAGTCACAGAACAAGAGTGTGGGCTTAGAAATTAAATAAAAATATGATTAATGACAAAACACTGTGGGATGGGCTGGATAGTGCTTTGCATGTGCATAAAAGCATGGACGTTTATCTGGATAATAAGGAAATCTCCTAAAATGAATGGCAGGGACTTCCCTGGTGGCGCCGTGGTTAAAAATCCGCCTGCCAATGCAGGGGACACGGGTTCGAGCCCTGGTCCAGGAAGATCCCACATGCTGAGGAGCAGCTAAGCCCGTGCGCCACAACTACTGAGCCTGCGCTCTAGAACCCGCGAGCCACAACTGCTGAGCCCACGTGCCACAACTACTGAAGCCCGCATGCCTAGAGCCCATGCTCTGCAACAAGAGAAACTACTGCAATGAGAAGCCCGCAAACCACAACGAAGAGCAGCCCCCGCTCGCCACAACTAGAGAAAGCCCGCGCACAGCAACAAAGACCCAACGCAGCCAAAAATAAATAAATTTTTTAAAATAAATAAATCAAATTAAAATTTAAAAAGACTGATCAGATTTTCAAAAAGCCTTGGTGCCAGACTAAGGAGTTTCTCTCTCTCCTAGAAGGAACAGATAAAAATAATAACTACCCGTAATATTTTTCACCTCTTACTGCGTGCCACTATGATTTAAGTCCTTTCTGTGTATTATTTCATTTGAACTTCACAATAATACAAGTTGGGCATTGTGAGGACAGCAGAGACCTTATGGGACCTGCTCACTTCTGAGGGCCGTCTGGATCTGGGGCCGTGGAGGAGACGGGGGCAGTGGGGCTGGGACAGGGGGACGGGGCAGGGGACCAGCCAGCGGACGAGCAGCTGCTGCCAGAGGGAGGTGGTGAGTGTCGGACGGAGAGGCCAGCTTCCGGTGACAAGTGCATCTCAGAAGGCGACTCACTCCAATTCTGAGTCCCCTCGTGGTGAGGAGACGGCAGCAGGAGGGAGTCTACATTCTCAAAATGGTCATTTTGGTTATGTATATTTTACCACAATTTGAAAAACATTTGTACGTGAATCACTGTAGCCACTTTATTCACAACAGACCAAAAATGAAAACAACTCAATGTCTATGAAATGATGAATGGATAAATAAAGTGTGATATGTCTATACAATGGAATATTATTTGCCAACAAAAAGGAATTAAGTTCTGATTCATGCTACAGCATGCATGAACTTTGAAAAGATTACGTTAAGTGAAAAGAAGCCAGTCACAAGAGATCACATAGTATATGTTTCCCATTTATATGAAATGTCCAGAATAGGCAAGTCCACAGAGACAGAAGTAAATTAGTGGTTGCCTGTAGCTAGAGGTGGGGGAGGGAACAGGGAGTGGCTACCAACGGGTATAGGGTTTCTTTTGGGTGATGAGAATGCTGTAAATTGAAAAACTGGTTGTGATAATGGTCACACAACTCTGAGAATGTACTAAAAACTATTGAATTGTACACTTTAAATAGGTGAATTGTATGGCATGTTAATTATATCTCAATAAAACTGCTATTTTTAAAACATAATGAGGAAAAAAATGTAATGACATTAAAATGGCTGGATAGGTCTTTGGGGAAAAAATACTCCCACTTTATACTATCTGAAATTAATTTTGATAGATAAAATATTTAAACTTTCTTAAAAAGGAACTATAACAGTACTAAAGAAAAGATAGATTTTTTAAAAAATTATCTTAGGGAGTAAAGGTGTCCTCCCTAAGTACAACATAAAGCTCAGAGACTAAGAAGAAAAATATTGATATAGTTGTCTATATAAAAAATTAAAACTGCCATATTGAAAAATACTGCAAGCCAAGAGGCAAAAAGCATAAATACAAAATGTATTCACAATGAATATAAAAGGACAACACCTTTCATATATAAAGAACTTTCAAAAATGAATTAGAAAAAAGCAAATTGAAAAAACCCAATGAAAATGCTCAACCCCATCCATAGTTAAAACAAGAGACCATTTTTCAAATTACAGTTTAGTAAAGGTTAAAAACATTGATAACGACCAGTGTTAGCCAGGTCATAGGCAAGGGTAAAGCGATACAACCTTTTTGAAGGGTAATTTGGGAACATCAAAATTTTGAATGCACATACCCTTTGAACTGGAAATCATGTCTCTAAAAAAATACAATTATAATTGCCCTTAGACATGACTCTACTTGTTACTTCTTGTGCTCATGTCAGGACCTGTAGCTAACTCTCTCCTTCTTTACATTGCAGAGTACCCCATGACCCCGCCATACCTTATTTTTTATCTGACTATTCCTTTCCTGAAGGTCTCACCAGTAATTCCTGTCCATACGCACAGAGAACTGTCTGGAAGGAGACCGAGAAACGGTTACCAGTGTTCACTTCTAGAGAGGATGACTGCTGCATTTCTCTTCTGTTCTACCTAGAACAATGGGTATATATCACTTTTTTTTTGGCCGTGCTCCACAGTATGTGGGATCTTAGTTCCCCGACCAGGAATCGAACCTGCAGCCCCTGCATTGGAAGCGCGGAGTCTTAACCACTGGACCACCAGGGAAGTCCCAGTTCTTAAAAAAGGTTTTTAATGAAAAAGTCAATAGCCATACTTTATAACTGCACATTAGAAAATCTACAGGGTTTTTTCCTGGGAAGAATCGTGACGATATATGGAGAATCTATTAAATAGCATTTGAAGCAAATAAGGGACTAAGGAAAGGCCAACATCTAACAAACGAAACAGCACAATGCCAGCCATGACCTCCGGACTCGAGCAGGTGCGGCTTCCTTACTCACCAATCGAATGTCGAAGCTTGCTGCACTGGGTGACGGGGGGCAGCTTCAGCATCGCCCTCCAATTTTTACTACGACCGATTTTTTTGCCATATCCTCCTAAATTTGAAAAAAGCAAGGCATTTTTGTAACAATCAGAAACATCCATTTTTTAAAAAATTATTTATTCATTTTTGGCTGCCTTGGGTCTTCGTTGCTGCGCACGGGCTTTCTCTAGTTGTGGCAAGCGGGGGCTACTCTTTGCTGCGGTGCGCAGGCTTCTTATTGTGGTGACTTCTCTTGTTGTGGAGCACGGGCTCTAGGCGGGTGGGCTACGGCACGTGAGCTCAGTAGTTGCGGCTCACGGGCTCTAGAGCTCAGGCTCAATAGCTGTGGCACACGGGCTCAGTTGCTCCGTGGCATGTGGAATCTTCTGGACCAGGACACGAACCCGTGTCCCCTGCATTGGCAGGCGGATTCCTAACCACTGCGCCACCAAGAAAGTCCCAGAAACCTCCATTTCTGACAACTTCTTCCATTCATGTATTCTGTTTGAGTAGCTTGGATACCTACGATGAGGGATCTGGAAGGCACCCTGATGAAGTGTGAAAATCCCACCGAGGCAATCAGTCACTGGCTCTGTCCTTTAGAAATCAGGTGACCTGGACCTTCGTAAGCAGCTCTGCTAAGCCTATATCCAAGTTTGTAAACCGGACCTAATATCATAAAGGGCTGCTTATAAATATTCGTTCAACAATTATTTATGAAGCACCCACTATGTACCAAACACCTTCCAAGTGCAGGAAATACAGTGGTAAAAAAAGACCATTCTAGTGAGGGAGAGAGATTAAAAATCACTTAATGACAAGTGATAAGAAAAAAATTAGCCAATCATATAGTGATAAACGGTGTGAAACAAAATCAAGCAAGGCACAGGCGCAGGATGCTCTTTGGGCTGAGGCAGGACCAGGAGAGACCCCTCTGGAGGGTCACGCTTAGGCAGAGACCTGGGATGTGAGTCTCGGGAAGGTCTGGGAGAAGACGACTGTCCCTAGCGAGACAAGAATGGTGGGAAAAGCAATTACATGATATTTTAGAAAGAGGTTTTTAAACAACTGACCTTTAAAAAAAGTTTAACTCCAAGAAATCAGAACCTTCGATTTTAAGCATTCTGAGGAACTGAAGTTTTACTGAATTTTATCCAAGAGAAAACATACAGTTTTTTTGTTTTGTTTTGGTTTGGTTTGGCTTGGTGATTTTTTTTTAAATTAATTTTTATTGGAGTATAGTTGCTTCACAATGTTGTGTTAGTTTCTACTGCACAGAAAAGTGAATCAGCTATTTGTATACATGTATCCCCTCTTTTTTGGATTTCCTTCCTGAACCCTACTCAGAGCACTGAGTAGAGTTCCTTGTGCTATACAGTAGGTTATCATTGGTTATCTAAAAACATCACAGTTTGGGCCGGTGACTAAAGCCTCCAGGACTTTTGGGAGGAACAGGGAAATCAGGAGGAAGGTCCTGTTTCTCGGGGAAGTGACGTGCTCCCAGTTTGGAGAGGAAGACACCAGAAGATGGGGGGCTGTTTTAGGCTCAGGAGGGAAGGCCTGGCTGCAGACAGAGATTTGACAGTGGCTGCCTAGTGGGTGCAGGTGGGAGACACGGGGCCTTCCTCCTCAGCCTTCCTTTCTGCTCCACTACTCCCCCCATTTCAACTGAGATCGTGAGCCCTGGACTTGCACCCACTCTCTGGACGTCCCAGAGCACCTCAAGGTCAGCTTCAAATTAGACTCATCACCTCCTGCAATCCAGTCCTCTTTCCACACTGAGATTCCTGCCAACAGCTACCATCTACCAGGCCAAGGAAGCAGGAAACTGGGGCACCATCTACCTCTGTCTGCTAAGCACCGCTGTCAGTCACTCAGGAGGGGTGCGCTGCTGCGGTCCTGCGTGCAGGGCCCTGTCAGGCACCAGGCACACCGTGCAGAATCACGGAGGCCAGCCCGGCCTTCAGAGGCGCTCCTGCCCCCCCCCACCCTCTCTACTGTCCTTTCACGCCAGGGCCACCACTCTCCTCCACCTCCCTTCTAACTGGCCTTCCAACCTCTTCCTCCCTTTCAGACCCTCCCCACTGCTTCTCAGGGTCACCTTCCTAACATGCATATACAAGCTCACTTCTCCACCGCCTACAGACCCTGAAGGTGTCGCGGAGTCTGAGGATGAAGTGAGAACAGAGCGCAGCCCTGCCTGACACCATCCCCAGGCACACCGTGCTCAAGCCAGGCCACTTACAAAACCTCCACTCGGCTCAAGCGGGACCCCCTCCAGGAAGCCCACCCTGAGGGCTGAAAGGAGGAGGAGAGTTAGGACAGGTCCACAATACCCTCACCTCTCTAGGACCTTCCCACCTATGGACTTGTTCAATCGCCCCCTCGGATGTAGGTACTGCTACTAGTTAGTCCCTTTTCTCACATAAGGGACCCAAGCTAAGAGTAAATAACTTGCCACTGTCACACAGCTGGCGAGAGAAGAACCGAGACACACTCGGGCCTGCCTGACTCCAGCAATCCCGCTTAAACAGTCCTGTCTATTAAGAAGCAGTAAAGCTGCAACCAAAGCGGTTTTGGTTTTGTTCTTTTCTCTTGAAGCGCAAAAGCATCGAAACTAAAGATTTGCCATGAACACGTTTAGAAGTTAAGGTATGTTGGGACTTCCCTGGTGGTCCAGTGGTAAAGAATCTGCCTTCCAATGCAGGCGACGCGGGTTCGATCCCTGGTCAGGGAACTAAGATTCCACATACAGTGGGGCAACTAAGCCCACACGCCACAACTACTGAGCTCGCGCGCACCTCAACTAGAGAGAGAAAACCCACGCGCCAACTCAACTTGAGAGAAGCCCGCGCGCTGCAACGGAAGATCCCGCGTGCCGCAACTAAGACCCAATGCAGCCAAATAAATAAATAAATATTAAAAAACGAAAAAGAAATTAAGGTATGTGTGAAATGAAAATAAGAGTAAACCAAAACTCCCAAGATGTCAGAAATGGTTATGGTGATGGCCATAATAATGAGTAGCCCTTATTAGCATTTACTAAAAGCCAGATACTTTTCTAGAAGTTTCACAAGTCTACTCTCACTAAACCTTCCCATCAGCCCTACAAGGCGACTACTGTTGCTGAGCACTTGTTATAATCCTCGTTTTACAGGTGTGGAAACGAGGGCACAGATGTGTGGAATAATCGGCCCAAAGCTTTACAGCCAGTAAGCAGGGACGCTGGGATTTGAACCCAAGTAACTGCCCTGGACAGATGGGGACGCCACCTTTGTCACAGCAGCTGTTTTTCCATCAAGAACCAGGACTAGCAAGATAAATGCGCAATGTGAGGAAGAGCCGGCCCCAGTGGGTCCTGGATATTGAGGGGCTTGTGACGTGGTTTTATACCTTGAATGCCATGATTATTTTTTTTCATGATTATTTTTATAACATATTTTGTGACGTTACACACCATCCAACTACAATCATGAATTTAGTGTGTATTATTCCAATCCATTTGTAGATATCTGCGTGTGTGTGTGTGTGTGTGTGTGTGTGTGTGTGTGTGTGTGTGTGTGTGTGTAGCCATGAACAATATCGTATTGTTTTAAAACAAGATTCTTAAACTGGGATCCACAGCAGATATCAGGGTGTCCCTGAATTCAAACTGGAAAAAGAAATCATCTTTATTTTCACAAACTTCCAAGCAAAATTCATCACTTCCTTCGGCTATAAATATAGACAAAAGTACAATCATATTAGCAGTGCCTGCGACTTTATCACCAGAATTCAGATTTTCATGTCGCATCATCGTTATTAGAGGTAACTCAAAATATCTCGTATCTCAAACGACTTTGAAATTACAGTATAGGTGCCAGGCCAGCAGCCAGACTGTCTACAAGCACTCATGCGACACGGCCAACCGACTCGTAGGCAGCTCTGTGCCGGGCAGTTAATCGTTCAGACTGCGAGTGGCCAGGTCCCAAGTTCTCACATGGGCGGTCTAGCTATGTACTTTACTCTCTACAATTCCCTACAACTGTATTGATCAACACACGGAAGGAGGTAAGTCAAAGGCCATCCCTCAGTTTACAATCCCCATTTGAGCTGATCAACAAGAGTCCTCACGCTGACAGATCTTTAAAAGACGACACCTTAACTTGCCTATGTTTTACATGTATTGCCCTGTCACTTAATGCTCGAATAAGAAAGCACATATTGTAACACGAATCCATTAAAAATTTTATAATTATTTTAATGTAATTGGCTTCCTTTACAACTGTAGGTAATTAATTTTATTTAGATTAAGAAGCCCTATTCTAGAGGTTGTTAGATTAACAGGAATGGTGTGTTACTGCATACATCACTCTACAATTTAGTATTTTTTCAAGCAATTCGGTCCATTTTGACACAACTGGCTTACTCCGTCCCAGTCTGTTCCTCCTCGACCCCCAGCCTCAGGCCTTTATTCCTGGTCACCCCACCTAAACTGTCATGCCCCACCTCACGTCCAACCCTTAGCATCTCCCTTCTCTGCTTCACTATTTCTTCTTAGCCCTTAACACTATCTACTACACAATCTATTTTACGTACCTTGCTGAGGACCTGTCTCCCCACTAGATTATAAACTCCTTGAAGAGAGGGGTTTTACCTGTGTTATTCGTAACTGTACCCCCGATATCTAGATGAGTATCTGGCATAAAATAACCACTCAGTAAACATTTGTTGAATGAGTAAATGAATTCGTTTTCATTACTATACAGCAATTTACTGTATGAACATCCACCCAATGTGAGAAAACAGCTACAAACCATATATCTGGTAAGGCATTATTATCCAGAATATATAGAGAACTAAAATTCTACAACAACAACAAAAGGCAACCAACTCAAAAATGTGCAAAGGAGTTGAATAGACATTTATTCAAAGAAGATATACAAATGGCCAATAGGCACATGAGGAGATGCTTAACATCAATAATCATTACAGCAACGCATATCAAACGTTGTACGACCTCATGCCCATGGAGAGGCTAAATCAAAAGAAACAGAAAATAGCAAGTGTTGATGAGTGTGTGCAGAAATCTGAACCCTTATGCACTGTTGGCGGGAGTGGAAAACAGCACGGAGGTTCCTCAAAAAAATTAAAAATAGAACTACCATAAGATCCAGCAATTCCACTTCTGGGTACATACCCCAAAGAACTGAAAGCGGGACCTCGAAGAGATATTTGTACACTCACGTCCACTGCAGCACATTCATAATAGCTAAGATGTGGAAGCAACCCAAATGTCCATCAGCAGACAAATGGATAAGCAAAAGAAGTACATACTTAGAATTATTCATCCTTAAAAAGGAAGGAAATTCTGACACATGCTACAATGTGGATGAACCTTAAGGGCATTATACTAAGTAAAATAAGCCAGTCAGAAAAAGACAAATATTGTACAATTCCACTCATAGGAGGTATTTAGAATAGTCAGCATCATAAGAGATGGAAACCAGAATGGTGGCTTCCAGGGGCTGGAAGGAGGGGAGCATGGGGAGTTATTACTAATAACGGGGACAGTTTCAGTTGTATAAGATGAAAAGGGTTCTGTGGACGGATGGTGGTGATGGTTGCACAACAATGTGAATGCACTTAATACCACTGAACCGTACACTTAAAATGGTTAAGATGATACATTTTGTGTGTATTTTACCACAATAAAAATTTTTTTGAAAAAAAAAAAGAGAGATCTAGTCAAACAACATAAAGTCATTTGCGGTTTAAGTACTGAAAAGGTATCACCCAGCTCTCCACTTCATACGCCACCAGAAGTGAAGATGATGTGCAGATGCAGCAGCCTTGGTGAGGGAGTTGTTGGCTGTGACGACTAATGCCGTAGAAAACTCTCCAAGCACAGGGCAGAACGTAACCAGAACTGCTGAAACGGCAGACCAGGCCCCAGCTTCTTCCTGGACGCCGCTCCGGGGTTATCTCTCTTCCCTTCCTGCATCCAGTGTCAGTGTTTACCTTAGCACAGTCACTGCAAAGACGCAGGAAAAAATGCCTCTCAGTCCTTCCTCATCCCGTGAGAAAATCCCAGGGGGGATGAGAGAAGATACATCAGATTTCCCTCTAAGTACCTTACCTGGCCAAGTGAGGGGAAAAGAACACCTCGCCTCCGGCCCGTTCGTTATCACAGTACTTCCTGAGAAAGGCGATTCTGATGCACAAGAATCGCTGTACAATCTCAGAAGAAAGGGTGGGCTTCTTACTTGCACCCACTACACCGTTTGTGCCCTGGCACTTCAGTCCCAGGGGAAATGGAGCTGACAGACCCTCTGCTCCTTTTGCTTCTCTACCTTTATTTGCTTGTCCATACGGGGCTTCCCTTGTTTGAGTGCTTTCACCATCTTCTGGCTCTGAAACAGCTCCTTCCCCTCATACCGCCCAACAGTAATCCTTTTCCTTAGTGTTTCTCTAAAACGCCTGCAAAGAGGAAGGAAGAGACCAGCAAAGTCACAGCCCCGGTGCTCCTGATGCATAAAAGCCAGTGAAGTGGACAGGCTCCTCCCAGGGAGGGTCACAGGCCAGAGGTGCAGGTGCTGCAGAGCGGTGGCCAGGACTCAAGGCTCTGCTTGGCCTCTGACTTCTGGGCCAGAGCACAGGGTGACAGTAGGTCATTTCCAGCTCCACATACTGACGAGGAGGCAGCCTATACCTGCCAGGCCGGGTCCTCCCTTTGCACCTGAGAAACCTTGATCACAGGATATCCGCTGACTGGTAGCAGCAGGGCTGCGACAGAGACGGACCTGGCACAGAAGGTAAGCATCTTATCTGTCATTTTCTTAGGAAAGGCCCCTAATTCAGACTTTCACTGAGTCATACTGGCTTGATCATTCACGTGAACTCAAGTTAGTGAAATTCTGATGTACTTGATTTAATGCTGATGTACGTAAAGTCTTCGGAGAAAACATAAAGTTGTGTTTCAGTAAAAAGCTATACGTTGTATTCACCTGGCACCTCCGGCTAGGTTATCCAATTCTAGGCTTCCTTGTCTCTGAGCTGTCGTGCAGCTGTCTGTAAATCACAGGTGATGACGGGCAGACATTCGAGCCATCTTATCTGGTAGTTTCCATGGTCTTCTATAGAAAAATCATTTTGCCTCCATTTGCAATTCAATTCCTTCACTCCATAGAAACTTTAGCCTTTTTTTTTAATATAAACTTGGTTTTTATTGATTTTTTTTTTTTTCCCAGCCACGTGCAGCATGCGGGATCTTAGTTCCTCGACCAGGGATCAAACCTGTGCCCCCTGCAGTGGAAGTGCAGAGTCTTAACAACTGGACCTCCAGTAAAGTCCCAAATTTTAGCCTTCTGACGTTTTCCTTTGAACGGATCATAATATCTGCTTGGTTCACTCACATATGAGGAAAATAAAACGCATGTTCATTTTATTTTTTTAAATTTTTTAATTTTACTTTCCTTATTTTTTTATACAGCAGGTCCTTATTAGTCATCCATTTTATACACATCAGTGTATACATGTTAATCCCAATCGCCCAATTCATCACACCACCACCCTCATCCCCCACTGCTTTCCCCCCTTGGTGTCCATACATTTGTTCTCTACATCTGTGTCTCAATTTCTGCCCTGCAAACCGGTTCATCTGTACCATTTTTCTAGGTTCCACAGATATGCGTTAATATACAATATTTGTTTTTCTCTTTCTGACTTACTTCACTCTGTATGACAGTCTCTAGATGCATCCACGTCTCTACAAATGACCCAATTTCATTCCTTTTTATGGCTGAGTAATATTTCATTGTATATATGTACCACATCTTCTTTATCCGTTCGTCTGTCGACGGGCATTTAGGTTGCTTCCACGACCTGGCTATTGTAAATAGCACTGCAGTGAACATAGGGGTGCATGTGTCTTTTTGAATTACGGTATATACCATAATTCTCTGGGTATATACCCAGTAGTGGGATTGCTGGGTCATATGGTAACTCTATTTTTAGTTTTTTAAGGAACCTCCATACTGTTCTCCATAGTGGCTGTACCAGTTTACATTCCCACCAACAGTGCAGGAGGGTTCCCTGTTCTCCACACCCTCTTCAGCATTTGTTGTTTGCACACTTTCTGATGATGCCCATTCTAATTGGTGTGAGGCGACACCTCATGGTAGTTTTGATTTGCATTTTTCTAATAATTAGTGATGTTGAGCAGCTTTTCATGTGCTTCTTGGCCATCTGTATGTCTTCTTTGGAGAAATGTCTATTTAGATCTTCTGCCCGTTTTTGGATTGGGTTGTTTGTTTTTTTAATATTGAGCTGCATGAGCTGTTTATATATTTTGGAGATTAATCCTTAGTCCGTTGGTTTGTTTGCAAATATTTTCTCCCATTCTGAGGGTTGTCTTTTCATCTTGTTTATGGTTTCCTTTGCTGTGCAAAAGCTTTGAAGTTTCATTAGGTCCCATTTGTTTATTTTTGTTTTTATTTCCATTACTCTAGGAGGTGGATCAAAAAAGATCTTGCTGTGATTTATGTCAAAGAGTGTTCTTCCTATGTCTTCCTCTAAGAGTTTTAGTGTCCGGTCTTACATCGAGGTCTCTAATCCTTTTTGTGTATGGTGTTAGGGAGTGTTCTAATTTCATTCTTTTACACGTAGCTGTCCAGTTTTCCCAGCACCACCTACTGAAGAGACGGTCTTTTCTCCATTGTATATCCTTGCCTCCTTTGTCAAGGATTAGTTGACCATAGGTGCATGGGTTTACATCTGGGCTTTCTATCCTGTTCCATTGAGCTATATTTCTGTTTTTGTGCCAATACCATATTGTCTTGATTACTGTAGCTTTGTAGCATAGTCTGAAGTCAGGGAGTCTGATTCCTACAGCTCCGTTTTCTTCCCTCAAGATTGCTTTGGCTATTAGGGGTCTTTTGTGTCTCCATACAAATTTTAAGATTTTTTTGTTCTAGTTCTGTAAAAAATGCCATTGGTAATTTGATAGGGATTGCATTGAATCTGTAGATTGCTTTGGGTAGTATAGTCATTTTCACAATATTGATTCTTCCAATCCAAGAACATGGTATATCTCTCCATCTGTTGGTATCATCTTTAATTTCTTTCATCAGTGTCTTATAGTTTTCTGCATACAGGTCTTTTGTCTCCCTAGGTAGGTTTATTCCTAGGTATTTTATTCTTTTTGTTGCAATGGTAAATGGGAGTGTTTCCTTAATTTCTCTTTCAGATTTTTCATCATTAGTGTATAGGAATGCAAGAGATTTCTGTGCATTAATTTTGTATCCTGCAACTTTACCACATTCATTGATTAGCTCTAGTAGTTTTCTGGTGGCATCTTTAGGATTCTCTGTGTAGAGTATCATGTCATCTGCAAACAGTGACAGATTTTCTTCTTTTCCCATTTGTATTCCTTTCATTTCTTTTTCTCCTCTGATTGCCGTGGCTAGGACTTCCAAAACTATGTTGAATAATAGTGGTGAGAGTGGACATCCTTGTCTTGTTCCTGATCTTAGAGGAAATGCTTTCAGTGTTTCACCATTGAGAGTGATGTTTGCTGTGGGTTTCTCACATATGGCCTTTATTATGTTGAGGTAAGTTCCCTCTATGCCCACTTTCTAGAGAGTTTTTATCATAAATGGGTGTTGAATTTTGTCAAAAGCATTTCCTGCCTCTATTGAGATGATCATATGGTTTTTATTCTTCAATTTGTTAATATGGTGTATCATATTGATTGATTTGCATATATTGAAGAATCCTTTCATCCCTGGAATAAATCCCGCTTGATCATGGTGTATGATCCTTTTAATGTGTTGTTGGATTCTGTTTGCTAGTATTTTGCTGAGGATTTTTGCATCTATATTCATCAGTGATATTGGTCTGTAATTTTCTTTTTTTGTAGTATCTTTGTCTGGTTTTGGTATCAGCATGATGGTGGTCTCATAGAATGAGTTTGGGAGTGTTCCTTCCTCTGCAATTTTTTGGAAGAGTTTGAGAGGACGGGTATTAGCTCTTCTCTAAATGTTTGATATAATTCACCTGTGAAGCCATCTGGTCCTGGACTTTTGTTTGTTGGAAGATTTTTCATCACAGTTTCAATTTCATTACTTGTGACTGGTCTGTTCATATTTTCTATTTCTTCCTGGTTCAGTCTTGGAAGGTTATACATTTCTAAAAATTTGTTCATTTCTTCCAGGTTGTCCATCGTATTGGCATAGAGTTGTTTGTAGGAGTCTCTTAGGATGCTTTGTATTTCTGCAGTGTCTGTTGTAACTTCTCCTTTTTCATTTCTAATTTTATTGATTTGCGTCCTCTCCCTCTTTTTCTTGAAGAGTCTGGCTAATGGTTTATCAATTTTGTTTATCTTCTCAAAGAACCAGCTTTTAGTTTTGTTGAACTTTGCTATTGTTTTCTTTGTTTCTATTTCATTTATTTCTGCTCCTATCTTTATGATTTGTTTGTTCTTCTTTCTCTAATTGCTTCAGGTGTAAGGTTAGGTTGTTTATTTGAGATTTTTCTTGTTTCTTGAGGTAGGCTTGTATTGCTATAAACTTCCCTCTTAGAACTGCTTTTGCTGCATCCCATAGGTTTTGGATCATCGTGTTTTCATTGTCATTTGTCTCTAGGTATTTTTTGATTTCTTCAGTGATCTCTTGGCTATTTAGTAACGTACTGTTTAGCCTTCATGTGTTTGTGCTTTTTACATTTTTTCCCTGTAATTGATTTCTAATCTCATGGCGTTGTGGTCAGAAAAGACGCTTGATATGATTTCAATTTCCTTAAATTTACTGTGACCCAAGATGTGATCTATCCTGGAGAATGTTCCGTGCGCACTTGAGAAGAAAGTGTAATCTGCTGTTTTGGGATGGAATGTCCTATAAATATGAATTAAATCTATCTGGTCTATTATGTCATTTAAAGCTTGTGTTTCCTTATCAATTTTCTGTTTGGATGATCTGTCCATGGGTGTAAGTGAGGTGTTAAAGTCCCCACTATTATTGTGTTACTGTCGATTTCCTCTTTTATAGCTGTTAGCAGATGCCTTATGTATTGAGGTGCTCCTATGTTGGGTGAATATATATTTATATTTATAATTGTTATATCTTCTTCTTGGATTGATCCCTTGATCATTATGTAGTGTCCTTCCTTGTCTCTTGTAACATTCTTTACTTTAAAGTCTATTTTATCTGATATGAGTATTGCTACTCCAGCTTTCTTTTGATTTCCATTTGCCTGGAATATCTTTTTCCATCCCCTCACTTTCAGTCTGAATGTGTCCCTAGGTCTGAAGTGGGTCTCTTGTATACAGCATATATATGGGTCTTGTTTTTATATCCATTCAGCAAGCCTCTGTCTTTTGGTTGGAGCATTTAATCCATTCACGTTTAAGGTAATTATTGATATGTATATTCCTATTACCATTTTCTTAATTGTTTTGGGTTTGTTTTTGTAGGTCCTTTTCTTCTCTTGTGTTTCCCAGTTAGAGAAGTTCCTTTAGCATTTGTTGTAGAGCTGGTTTGGTGGTGCTGAGTTCTCTTAGCTTTTGCTTGTCTGTAAAGCTTTTGATTTCTCCATCAAAACTGAATGAGATCCTTGCCGGGTAGAGTAATCTTGGTTGTAGGTTCTTCCCCTTCCTCACTTTAAGTATATCATGCCCCTCCCTTCTTGCTGTGGAGTTTCTGCTGAGAAATCAGCTGTTAACCTTATGGGAGTTCCCTTGTATGTTATTTGTCGTTTTTCCCTTGCTGCTTTCAATACTTTGTCTTTAATTTTTGCCAATTTGATTACTATGTGTTTCCGTGTTTCTCCTTGGGTTTATCCTGTATGAGACTCGCTGCACTTCCTGGACTTGGGTGGCTATTTCCTTTCCCATGTTAGGGAAGTTTTCGACTACAGTCTCTTCAAATATATTCTCGGGTCTTTCTCTCTCTCTCTTCTTCTGGAACCCCTATAATGCGAATGTTGTTGCGTTTAATGTTGTCCCAGAGGTCTCTTAGGCTGTCTTCATTTCATTCTTTTTTCTTTATTCTGTTCCGCAGCAGTGAATTCCACCATTCAGTCTTCCCGGTCACTTATCCATTCTTCTGCCTTAGTTATTCTGCTATTGATTCCTTCTAGTGTATTTTTCATTTCAGTTATTGTGTTGTTCATCTCTGTTTGTTTGTTCTTTAATTCTTCTAGGTCTTTGTTAAACATTTCTTGCATCTTCTCGATCTTGCCTCCATTGTTTTTCCGAGGTCCTGGATCATCTTCACTTACAAGAATTATTCTGAATTCTTTTTCTGGAAGGTTGCCTATCTCCACTTCATTTAGTTGTTTTCCTGGGGTTTTATCTTGTTCCTTCATGTGGTACATAGCCCTCTGCCTTTTCATCTTGTCTTTCTGTGAATGTGGTTTTTGTTCCACAGGCTGCAGGGTTGTAGTTCTTCTTGCTTCTGCTGTCTGCCCTCGGGTGGATGAGGCTATCTAAGAGGCTTGTGCAAATTTCCTGATGGGAAGGACTGGTGGTGGGTAGAGCTGGGCATTGCTGCGGTGGGCAGAGCTCAGTAAAAGTTTAATCCGCTTGTCTGCTGATGGGTGGGGTTGGGTTCCCTCCCTGTTGGTTGTTTGGCCTGAGGTGACGCAACACTGGAGCCTACTGGGGCTCTTTGGTGGGGCTAAAATGGTGGACTCTGGGAGGGCTCACGCCAAGGAGTACTTCCCAGAACTTCTGCTGCCAGTGTCCTTGTCCTCACAGTGAGACACAGCCATCCCCTGCCTCTGCAGGAGACCCTCCAACACTAGCAGGTAGGTCTGGTTCAGTCTCCTATGGGGTCACTGCTCCTTCCCCTGGGTCCCAATGTGCACACTACTTTGTGTGTGCCCTCCAAGAGTGGAGTCTCTGTTTCCCCCTTGCCACCAGGGAAGCCCAAGACTCCTCAGCATCTTAAGTCCTGATGACTACAGCCAAATAATCAATGCTTTATGCCAGAGAAAAGCCAAATATGTGTATTTTCCCTTGTCAGAAATTAGTAGAGGGACTTCCCTGGTGGCACAGTGGTTAAGAATCTGCCTGCCAATGCAGGAGACACGGGTTCGAGCCCTGGTCTGGGAAGATCCCACATGCCGTGGAACAACTAAGCCTGTGCACCACAACTACTGAGCCTGTGTGCTGCAACTACTGAAGCCCGTGCACCTAGAACCCGTGCTCTACAACAAGAGAAGCCACCTCAACAAGAAGCCCGTGCACCACAACGAAGAGTAGCCCCCGCTCACAGCAACTAGAGAAAGCCCACACGCAGCAACGAAGACCCAACGCAGCCAAAAAGAAATAAATAAAATACATTAAAATAAAAAGGATTAGTGGAAATGGCACACTAATGTGAATATAGGCTGTATTGGTTTTAGGGTAATTATAAGATACCTAACATGAAACCATTTTAAAAAATCAATTGCGGTATGAGTAATAGAACATTAATTAAAATGGAGGCTATCACCATATGATTTTCAGATTAACTTCCTGGCATTAATGTCCCAGGTTGGTCTTTCTGCTTTGCAGTTTAAGTTAAATATTTATGAGGCACTAGGCTCCAACTCAGAGTGTGAGGGCAAAGTAAACTCATGGGGAGCGGACACTTTCATTAAGTCCTGTCATGGGCCTGGGTCAGTCTGGCAGGCATATGGAGACTCAGCAATTATTAAATGACTTGTTGGTGTTTGCTTTGCATACAAAGTTCCCCAAGAATATTACACCCTTTCATCATGGCTTCACTTACTTAACCTGAAATTTTATGTCTGACACTTTATATTGGGTTTGCCAAAAAGTTCCTTCAGTTTTTGGGTAAAAATAAAAGATACATTTTTCATTTTCACCAAGAACTTTATTGAACAATGTATTCATCATTTTGTTCCACTACCTTCTGCCAATTTTCAGGCAACTTCGTAAGTCCATCTTTCCAAAACTTTTTATCTTTTTGAGCAAAGAACTGATCCAGGTGCCTTTTACAGTCTTCCAGGTAATTGAAATTTTTTCCATTATGAGAACTTTGTAAAGACCAAAATAAACAGAAATCTGAAGGTACAATGTCTGGTGAATAAGGCGGATGAATCAGAACTTCCCAGCCAAGCTGTAACAGTTTTTGCCTGGTGATGAAAGAAACATGTGGTCGTGCGTTATCCTGATGGAAGATTATGCGTTCTCTGTTGACTAATTCTGGACGCTTTTCATCGAGTGCTGCTTTCAGCTGGTCTAACTGGGAGCAGTACTTGTTGGAATTAAGAGTTTGGTTTTCCAGAAGGACCTCATAATAGAGGACTCCCTTCCAATTCCACCATAGACACAACATCGACCTCTTTGGATGAAGACCCGCCTTTGGTGTGGTTGGTGGTGGTTCATTTCCATCGCCCCACAATCTCTTCCGTTCCACATTACTGTACGGTGACCACTTTTTATCACCCATCACAATGTTTTAAAAATGAAACGTTTTCATTACGTTTCAGTAAAGAATCGCATGCAGAAATACGGTCAAGAAGGTTTTTTTTCATTTAACTTACATGGAACCCAAACATCAAAGCGATGAACGTAACCAAGCTGGTGCAAATGATTTTCAACGCTTGATTTGGATATTTTGAGTATGTCGGCTATCACCCACATGGTATAATGTTGATTGTTCTCAATTAATGTCTCGATTTGATCGCTAACAACTTCAACTGGTCTACCCAACCATGGACCATCGTCCAGCGAGAAATCTCCAGCACGAAACTTCACAGACCACTTTTAACACGTTTGATCAGTCACAGCACCTTCTCCATACACTGCACAAATCTTTTTCTGCCTTTCAGTTGCATTTTTACCTTTCTTGAAATAATAAAGCATAATATGCTGAAAATATTGCTTTTTTTCTTCCATCTTCAATATTAAAATGGTTACACAAAAATTCACCAATTTTGATAAGTTTTTTTTAATGCACGCTGATATGATAACTGTCACAGTACAATCTAACAAAATTGTTTTTTTTGTTTTTTGGGGTTTTTTTTGCAGTACATGGGCCTCTCACTGTTGTGGCCTCTCCCATTGCGGAGCACAGGCTCCAGACGCGCAGGCTCAGCGGCCATGGCTCACGGGCCCAGCTGCTCCGCAGCGTGTGGGATCTTCCCGGACCAGGGCACGAACCCGTGTTCCCTGCATCGGCAGGCGGACTCTCAACCACTGCGCCACCAGGGAAGCCCACAAAATTGTTTTGAATGAAGTTAAAGACAACTAAGCACTACTAGAGCCATCTTATGGAAAAACACGAATGAACTTTTTGATCAACCCAAATAGCTTTTGATGGTTAATGGCCTGAAACCTTTTATGATTTAAATATTTTAATTTGACTGATTTGTTCCCATCTCTGCTGTTCTGTGTGTCAGTCACTTATAAGTTTAGGATCTGATATCCTGTAAGTTAGAAATTATTTCTGTTTATGGGTGGATCTGCTTTGGAAATGAAATTTGGGTTGAAGGTTAGAAGATGGCATCACAGCCAGGGAACGGGAATTTTGTGGGGGGGGAGATCTGTTATAACCAGAGACCCAGGAGGCTTCCTGGGTCCTGCTTTCTCACTCACACCACATCCCATCTGTCACCAGGTCCTGTTGATTCTGCCTCCAAAATCTTCTTGCATCTGTTCCCTCCCCTCCTCATCGTGTTGTTCCTTTTGTCCATACTCTCAGCAACTCTAAGCTGAACCGGGCAAGAGCCTCAGCCCTGGTTTCCTTGCCTTCAGTCTGGTCCTCTTCATTTCATTTCTCAAACTACAGTCAAAGTGACCTTATCAAGCATGAACCTGATGATGAAGCACCCCTACTTGTCTCTGTCTTGCCTCTCCTCTCCCTGTATTCTCCTTCTGCACCACTTATGCAAACGTCCACAGTCCCCTGAGCGCTGCCAGCATCCTCCACCCTTTGTGCTTTGTAAGCATACTTTTCTTCTGGCCACAGTGCTCTTTCCTCTTCTGTTCATCCAGAAAACTCCTGTTTATCCTCTAAGACGCAGCTCCAGTGTCTCCTCTCATGTGAAGTCTTCTTCCGTGTTCCCTTCACTTGTTGAAGCAGCCCTGGCCATTGTCCTCCTTATCACGTTGTCCTGCATGTCAACTATTCATTGTCAGGTCTACTCCTTCACCAGACTGTGAGCGCCAAAGAACAGGGATAATCTTTACACTTCCCACACTCAGACAAACAGTGGGTGTTAGAGAATTTTTCTAAAAATCTAGGGTACTAGAATTCATTAGATTGCTAATTGTAATTTATATTGACATAAAATAATTTAGCTTAGAAATTAATACTTACTCGTTTGGAGGAAAGACTTTACTTCTTCGGCATTTTTATTGCCTCTAGAAAAATATTTTCTAGTTTGTGAAGGAGACAATTTATTTAATGACCTGTGTTTCTCCTCATCTGATAAGCTCGTCAACATGAACAAATCGGTTTTCTAGAATTGTGCTGTCCAGCATAAGCACTACATGTGGCCGTTGAGCTCTGGATGTGTGGCCAATCTGAATGGAGAAGTGCTGATTCAGATTCTGACTAACTAGTATGACAATGAGAATTTTTGTTTTGTTTTGAATGAGTTAGTTGAATACATTCAGATGTGTTTCATTTGAAACATGGATCCCTATTCTCTGGATAACAGAATATGATTTGATGGGGTTTTTTGGTTTGTTTTTTAAAATATTTATTTATTTATTTATTTAATTTATTTAGGCCGCACAGGGTCTTAGTTGCAGCATGCGTGATCTTTAGTTGCGGCATGCAGACTCTTTAGTTGCAGCAGTCAGGCTTCTTAGTTGCGGCATGCAACTCTTAGCTGTGGCATGCATGCAGGATCTAGTTCCCCAACCAGGGATCGGACCTGGGCCCCCTGCATTGGGAGCACAGAGTCTTACCCACCGGACCACCAGGGAAGTCCCTGATTTGATGTTTTATGCACAAAAGTAAAAACACTTAAAAATGTCAATTGGGCTAAAAGTGAATGTTCACAATATAGTATATACAGTGAGAAATGGAAGGGAAACAGAATTTCCACAAGCTGTGAAACCACATTACTGTACTGGTGAGAAATCTTAAGGGTTACTTCAACCATAAGGTTAAGGTGAATGTTAACATAGCTGACATGGCGGTTGGTCTGAAGAGGTCAAACAGTAAAATGACCTGAACAGCTGCAGGTCTGGAAACTTTAGCACTTTAACACTTTAGCACTCAATCTCTGTTGTTATTCTGTCAAAGGAGAGCATTTAAAAGCCACTCCCCAGCTCGTCAAGTGCAGACAGAACACAGAAGACCCAGGGTGCTGAGATTCAGGGAAGTCCGAGGGCTGCAGGGTCCCTCGCCTGGAAAGAGGACCATTCCCTAGTGACCAGTGGTGGGCAGTGGAAATTGTGCAGAGGGTACTGGAAAGGGGAAAAAGCCCTGACGATGCAGGTGATGATGACACAAGCAGAGGCGGAGGACAAGGCCTGGAACCCAGGAAAAGAGCCAACATGAAACAAGAATGATGACCGTCTCCAGTGAGGGGTCAGTCCAGGCAGAAGAGAAATAGCAACTAGATCTGAACAGGAGCTGGAAATATATGTATGTCTATGATTGCTGCCTAGTCTATAGAACTGTGTTTAATTTAACCAGAAAGTAAACTGTATTAAGTCTTAGTTCATCTAACAGTTATCAGTAAGAACAGTACACTACTCACAAAGTTCTACTGAGTAAGAGACTGACAAATATGTCTAGGCATGGGTGACCTGATGCAGAAGCTTATTAGTTTCTGGTCTCAGTTCTTTTTTTTTTCTTTCAGAGATCACTGAAATTTAGTTAATCACATTGCATTTAGTCATAAGATACTTGTTTCCTCCACTTGCCTGTCACCTCATCAAAGGCAAATTTTCTGCCGAGTTCATGGTTCACTCCAGTACCTCCCACAGTTCCTAGCACAAAATAAACGGCCAATAAATTCTTGATGAAGGAATGGAAAAAAAGAAAAAGAGAAATGGATTAAGCATTCAACTCAAGAAGGCAGAAGCCAATCAAAATAAAGAGAATAATAATGTAAGCAGAAATTAATAAAACAGAAGGCAAACATACAATAGCATATGAAACCAAAAGCTGGTTCATTGAAAAGACTAATAAAATAGAAACATCTTTTGCAAGGCTAATAAAAATGACAGGCACACACAAATAATACTCCAAATGAAAAAGATCACAATTGTAATTGTAAAATAGTAAGAAAACGTTACAAATAACGTTTATGCCAAATAAATTTGAACAGTTAGAGGAAAATATTTTTCTCAGCAACCACACATTACCAAACATAGCTCAAGAAGAAACAGGAATCTTGAATATCACAATAACTATTAAAGAAACTAGACAGATAATAAAAAGAACCGTTCCCATCCCTTCTTCCAGAGAGGAAAAGGCACCAAACCTAGGCATTTCACAAGCAAGTTTCACCAATCCTTTAAGGTACAGAGAGTCACTATCTAATGAATTTTTTTTTCCTTTAAAAACAAAACTTTTACCAGATATAATCTGCACAATAATATGCACTAATCTTAAGGCTATTTCTTGATGAACTTTTACAAATGTATGTATGCACACAGTTACCACCTGGATCAATAAATAGAACATCCTCGCTGTTCCCCAAAGCTCCCTCCTGCCTCTTTTGTGTCACACCCCCCTTCCTGGAAGCAATCATGACTCCCATTCAGATGGCCGCGGGTTAATTTCACTTCATGCTCATGAAATCACTGAGGATTGTACTGAATAGTTTCTTCTGATTTTCCCCTCAACATAAGGCTCTTCAGATTTGCCCAGGCTGTTGCATGTGTCAGTAGCCAACGCTTTTCTATTGCAGTGTAGTATTATACTGTTTGATTATGTGTTGATCCATTCGCTTACTGAGAACACTTGGGCTGTTTCCAGTTTGAGACTATTAGGAATAAAGCTGGTATAAACCAGACTTTTTGTAGACGTCTGTATGAATTTCACCTGGGTATATCCTGAAGGGGAATCACTGGGCCATAGCATAGGTGTGTGTGTAACTTTATTAGAAAGTGCTATTTTCCTGTACTGGTCCGACCATTTTACACTCCAACAAGCAACGTGTGTGAGTTCTAGTTGCCGCTACTCGGCATCTTTGCTAACACCTGATAAATTGTCAAGGAACGCAAGCAGCCTCTAGAAGCTGGAAGAGGCAAGAAAATGGATGGATTCTCCCCCAGAATTTCCAGAAAGGAACGCAACCCTGCTGACACCTTGACTTTAACCTAGTGAGACCCTTTTCAGACTTCTGACCTGTTAGATAATAAAGTTTTGTGGTAATTTGTTACAGCAGCAACAGGAAAACTAATACGGCAAGTCAGAAAATGGGAGACTTGTGCAAGCATATTTAGTATCCAGATTATATAAAGAGCTGCTACAAATCAATGAGACACTCTCCCCTCACTGGGCAGAAGATGCGAAGAAACAATTCACAAAGAGGAAAGCTGAATCACCAGTCAATGTGAAAAGATGTTCAATCCCCCTGGTAATTAGGAAACCACAAATTGAAACAGTGTTACATGGACTGACCTGTATCCGCCCCCTCCCATTCACATGTTGAAATGCTGATCTCCAATGTGATTGTATTTGGAGATGGGGCCTTTAGGGTAGTAATTAAGGTTAAATGAGGCCAGAGGGTTAGGACCCTAATCCCATAGGTGTCCCTGTAAGAGGAAGTTACCGGATCTCCCCCTCTCTCAGCCAACACACAGGAAGGGCCATGTGAGCACACAGGAGGAGAGCCCTCACCAGAACTCAGCCATGCTGGCAGCTTGGTCTTGGACTCCTGGCCTCCAGAGTTGTGGGAAAATAAATTTCTGTCATTTAAGCCACCCAGTCTGCGGTATTTTGTCATGGCAGCCCAAGCAGACTAATATACATGTAAGATAACATTTCATGCCCTTCAGGAACAAAAGTTTGAGAGTCTGATAACTCCACGTGCTAGCAAGAGTGGAAAGGAAGGAAGATGAGGGAGGGAAAAGAGGAGGAAGGGGACTTATACATCAACAAGGATAACAAAATCATACACACACACAGAGCAACAGCACCGACCTGAAGTTTAAATCACGTAAAACAATACACTCCATATTGTTACCTACAAACCTGAACAGCCAAAGTGCAGAGAGACCTTGGTTATCTCTGGGGAATGCGGGAAGGGCCTGGGACCTTGGAAAGATACACAAAGTGTCTCCAGTATATCTGCAATGTTTTTTTCTTAAAGAAATGAAATACAGCAAAATGTTAAGATCTGTTGGCAGTGGGCACTGGGGTGCTTGTTATACTATCTTCTACACTTTGAACTCTTACACAATTAAAGAAACCACATTCACATTAAATTAGGAACGTTTCTCAAAACAGAAACAGATTCAGAGACACCGAGAACAAACTGGTGGTTGCCAGGGCGGAGGGGGTGCTGGGGGGATGAGTGAAATAGGTGGGGGAGATTAAGAGGTACACATTTCCAGGTATAAAGTAAATAAATTACAGGGATGTAATGTACAGCATAAGGAATATAGCCAAGAATATTTTAATATCCTTGTATGGTGACAAATGGTAACTAGGTCTATCATGGTGATCATTTTGTAATGTACAGAAATACCAAAGCACTATGTTGTACACCTAAAATTCATATAATACTGTAAGTCAATTATACTTCAAAAAAAAATTAGAAATGCTCTCTCCGCCATCTTTCCGCGCCACCATAACAGTGGGCACGAATGCCCCGGCCGATGCTCTCAAGAGCATCAACAATGCCGAAAATAGACGCCAAAGCCAGGTTCTTACTAGGCTGTCCTCCAAACTCACTGTCCACTTTCCAACTGTGATGATGAAGCATGGCTCCACTGGAGAATCTGATCACCTGTGATCCCATGATCACAGAGCTGGGAAAATTGTCGTGAAGCTCTCAGGCAGGCTAAACAAGTGTGGAGTGATCAGCCCAGATTTGATGTGCAACTCAAAGATCTAGAAAAACGGCAGAGTAACCTGCTCCCGTCCCGTCAGTTTGGTCCCTTTGGACTGACAACCTCAGCTAGCAACATGGTCCATGAAGCAAGATGAAAACACACAGGAGGGAAAATCCTGGGATTCTTTTTCTAGGGATGAAATACATTCATGCAAATAAAATGCCTCAATGGAAAAAAATCAGAAACGTTTATCAATGTTTCAATTGTCAAAAATGAAAATACTTTTTCCCTTTTTTTTTTTTTTTTTTTTTTTGGCCATGCCGCATGACTTGTGGGATCTTAGTTCCCCGACCAGGGATCGAACCCGTGCCCTCGGCAGTGAAAGTGCGGAGTCCTAACCACTGGACCGCCAGGGAATTCTCATACTTTTTCTTAATTTATTTAGTTAGTTAGTTTTGGCTGTATTGGGTCCTCGTTGCTGCGCGTGGCTTTCTCTAGTTGCAGTGACCGGGGGCTACTCTTCGTTGCAGTGCATGGGCTTCTCATTGCGGTGGCTTCTCTTGTTGTGTAGCATGGGCTATAGGTGCGCGGGCTTCAGTAGTTGTAGCACGTGAGCTCAGTAGTTGTGGCTCGCGGGCTCTAGAGTGCAGGCTCAGTAGTTGTGGTGCACGGGTTTAGTTGCTCCACGGCATGTGGGATCTTCCCAGACCAGGGCTCAAACCCATGTGCCCTGCATTGGCAGGCGGATTCTTAACCACTGCTCCACCAGGGAAGCCCTAAGCTTAATTTTATTTATTTATTCATTCATTTATTTTTGGCTGCTTTGGGTCTTCATTGCTGCGCAGTGGCCTTCTATAGCTGCAGCGAGCCGGGGGCTACACTTCGTTGCTCTGCAGCATGTGGGATCCTCCCGGACCAGAGCCCGAACCCGTGTCCCCTGCATTGGCAGGCAGACTCTCAACCACCGCGCCACCAGGGAAGCCCCTAAGCTTAATTTTTTAAGTTATAAAGATAACCAATACAAGAATTAAAAACAGTGATATAATTATATTGATAAGGGAAAAGAAGATGGAGTTGGTTTAAGTGAGCTATCTCCTCATGAGGCTCAGAAAAGTCTGAATTTGATCAACACTATACTTTAGAAATGCAACAGTAATCAGGAAGATAACTAAAATAGAACCCAAGAAAAGAATCAATGTGGCTGCACCTGGGGAGGTGTCTTTGTTTGGGCCACTATAATGGAATACCACAGACTGGGTGGCTTATAAGCAGCAGAAATTTATTTATCAAGGCACTGGCAGCTTTGGTGTCTGGTGAGGACCTGCTTCCTGGCTCATAGACGGTGTCTTCTGTGTCTTCACGTGGCACGAGGGGCAAGGGAGCTCCCTGGGGTCTTGTTTAAAAGGGACTCGTAGCATTCACGAGGGCTCCACCCTCATGACTTAATCATCTCCTAATACAATCACACTAGGGATTATGCTTCAACATATGCATTCTGCAGGGACACAAACATTCAGTCTATAGTAGAAGGAGTAGAATGGAGAAGATTAGGGCTCTTTATCAAAAGTCCTTTATTCTCTGATTTTCAAAAATTATTGGTTATTTGGAAATGTGTTTTTAAACACATAGAACAGAAGCGGTGGAGCTGATTTTGTCCTTGGCTCTATGAGAGGCACTCCTACAAGACTGCACCATGTTTAGCCCATGTGAATGTGGGAGCATTGTTTTTCAAAACAACACTCAGAAAAAGAGACATAGGTTTACAATGCAAAAGCTCAAGCACAGTGTCTCTGCCAGGAAGTGAGACTAGTTAGCACAGCAGTAAGGGGGCAGCAAAGGTAACACTGTCCTGTGTCCTTTGAACTAGGACTCTCTTTCAATTTGGTAGAGACAAAGATTTACATTCTGAAAGAAACGCACGCGTGCCTGGCCTTTGGCTAACCTCATAACTAGTGCTGGCTGGCCCTGCTGTCTTTGCTAGTGATGAACATGTAAACATGGAGAGGGAACCTACCGGCTGCACTGCAGATACAATTAAACACTTAATCCTGACTTAATAAGAAATTAACACAACACTAAATCATCCATACTTCAATAAAATTTTTAAAAAATGAATAATAAAATAATACTGATTTAATAAAAACAATAAAAATGTTCATTCAAAACAAAATAAAAAGCACTTAGCATTTACAAGTATGGAGCCAACTGACATCCCAAAGTTGAATAAAATCTCAGGTTTTGCTCCCTATTTCCAGACTGCTAGTCTAAAAAGATAGCTTATTTTGAAACTTCAATTTCTGGTTATCACCAGTACTGAGAGACTTCCTAAGATGTGCTCTTTTGTCCTTCAGCCAGCATTTGGAATTTGCAGAGAACAGACTGAGTGCCATTACAGCGCTGGGTGCCGGTGACACAGAAGGGGAGACCCAAAGCTGCCCCGGGGGATGCCCAGTGCAGCAAGAGCTCCTCCTGGGCACAGCAGTGGCTCAAGGGACGGAGCTCAAGGGATGGAGTGACCAGGCCTCTTGCAGGAATGTGGACGTTCCCCAGAAAAGACTCTGGAGCTGGAACAGGAAGGAAGAAGACGACTGCAGGCAGAAAAGAAAAGCCTGGAGGCGTGAAGTGGTGTGACACGCTCAGCTGCTGTGGACAAGGAGAGGAGAGCAGGCCAGTGGTCAGACAGGACCCTGTGGGCCATGATGAACTAAGGCGTTTGTTCTTGACCTGGAATGAAGCTCCAGGGCCAAATTTTAAACAGAGAACAAATCTGGGTTTTAGAAAGTGTTCTAGCAGCATTGGGGATGATAAAAGGGAAGCAGCTCTGAAAGTAGAGAGCAGCTAGGAAACCACTGCCCTCAGTCAACTTACGAGGTGTCGAGAACCATCTAAGGGGGTACTGGGTGAAGACAGAGACAAAGAAATGGACAACAGAAATAATGAAGCTTAAGGATAAACGAGATTCAAGGACCTCCTGCATGTGGGGATTCAGGAAGAGAAAAGCTATGCTTTTGGAAAGTCTAAGAATGAGACAAGGAATCAGGTTCAAGGTCAATTAAATGATCACAACTGCAATGTTAAAATGCCAGCTTTTCATCATGACTCTGGACATAATAAAATCTACAACCACAACTACTATGCTTATTTACTGAGCACTTTCTAAGCACCAAGCACTGTACCACGTTATTCCATGCAGTCCCCTCGTCAACACCATGAAGCAGGATTGTTGTAAGTCCAGCTTTACAGAACAGGAGAATGAGGCATAGGAACTAGCTGGGATAACGTCCATAAAGAATTGAGCACGATGCCTGGACAAAGCAAACCCTCATTAACGGTAGCTATTCTTAGCTATCAATCAGGAGGCTCTGCAGCCATACTTGAACATGCTTTATTCCCTCCGTATCAAGCCAATCCTAATCAACACCTTTCCTCTTGAAAGGCACTTGGGATACAAACGGGAAGGGGGGGAGCTTAAAAAGAAAACAAGACCCCCAAATCTGAAATAGTTGTGTTCCAGGTTAATTTCTCTCACAGAACGTTATACACTATTCTAAGCACAAGATGAACTTGTTGATGCTTCTCAACAGCATCCAAGTCACCAGGAGCACCACTTGGCCGACATGTGCGCCCAGGAATCCCGAAGCCCTGGGAGATGGAGCATAAAACACTTCTTCCAGGTTGTCTTAAATATACATCCTTCGGTGGGCACTTACGCTGTTCCCAGCACAAACATGAAGCAGTTGCTCCCACCCGGACTCCCTAAGAGGGAAGCTGCGGAAGAACTATGGGTGGTCCCTGCCGCCCGCTCTTCCATCTCTCGGGAGGCCGGAGAGGGGACACTCGGTATTCCACAGAGAACTCTACTCCTGGGGTCTCTGAGCAGAAGGGCTGCGCCAGCTGCTGCTTCTACGTTGCTATCAGGGTGAATTGTAACTAACGTGCTCAATCTATCTCTAAGTCGGGCTAAAACCCACTCCACACACCGTAAAGTCTCGGACACCACCAAACCTCAAAACCAAGAATCGATGTTAAAGTAACACTCTAAAAACACTAACGGAAGGGTCTCCCGAGTTAGTTTACAGGATTTTCTTCTTGGTCCTTTAAAGAGCACAAAGGCGCGGTTCTTGTTTGCTGGCTTCGCTCGCCGGTCCGGCTTCCTCCCTCGGGGACAGAACACGGCTCGCCTGGTGCTGAAGCCACACTGCGACCCGAGGTTCCGGAAGAAGAGGACAGGGAACAAGCTCACACTAACAAGAGCAGAGCGCAAGCCACCTTCACCTGGGTCCGGAGGCGCTGAAAGGGGACGGGGCGGCTTAAGCTTCACGTGCCCAAGCTGACCACTCGCCGACCAACCACTCCTGAGAGTGAGGCTGCGCGGACCCCGGGTCCGGATTCCACAGAAAATCTGGGGTCCGCAGCAGGGTCGGGGTTCTGCTTGGGACCAGGGTTCAGGTCCCAAGGGGATCAGGACTCCAGCGGGGGTCGGGGCGCCGCTGTGCACCCACCTTGGCGCGCTTTCAGCAGCATCGAGTTGGCCAAAAGGTTCTCGAGCTCCATGGACGACCGCCGCCGCCGCGACCAAGCTTTGTGGACTCGAGGAGGCGAGGGGGCGACCGGGGGCGGCGGTGGGGCAGCCTCCGCGCATCGCTCGCCCAATGCCGGGTCCGGTCCCGCACTGCGCCGCCGCTTCTCCTCGTCCTCCTGCTGCTGTTGCTGCTTCTGCCGCTGCCGCCGCCGCCGCTGCGTCGGATGCTGCCGGCGCCGCGACGCCTCGCCCTCGGGACCCGGGACTGCGGCCCAGGAGGGGTCGGGCCGAGCCCCCGCGGTCACCCCCGCCGCGCCGTGGCCCGGGCTGTCGGCCCCATCGCCCGGGGAGGCGCTCACTGGCCGGGAAACTACCCCCCGGCGGCGACGGCTCCGGCCAACGGCTCCCCAGACGAGGGAGCCAGAGCGCTGCGCCCCACGGGCCCCGAGGCTGTGGCGCTACCGCGCAGGCCGGGACCGCTCCCAGAAGGCCCCGCACGGGGCGGAGGCGGTGGGGCGCGAGCGCGGCCTGCTGGGAGTTGTAGTTGCTCAGCCTACGGGCGGGTAAGCTGAGCGGTGGCTTGTCAGTATTTTACCCAACGTTCCTACGTCTCGCTGGCTCAGTTATCGCGAGACGGGGGCGGCACTCTTAGGCTGCTGGGCCGCGCGGTAGCTCCGGAGGGAGCGCGCGCTGTAGCTGCCACCTCCTCGTCAGCGCCCCGAGGTGCAGCGCGTGTTGCCATGGGGAAGACCAGGTCTGCCGGAGCGCGCGGGAAGGCCCCCGGGGCCCCGGCGGGCGCGCGGGGCTGCCGGGCGAGGCCCAGCGCCAACCCGTTCGAGGTGAAAGTCAACCGGCAGAAATTCCAGGTCCTGGGCAGGAAGACGCGCCACGACGTGGGGCTGCCCGGAGTGTCGCGCGCGCGGGCCCTCCAGAAGGTGAGCGGGGCGCCGGGCCCTCCGGGATGGGTCCCCCCGGCCCCGCCTGCCGGCTGGGACCACCCACGGCCCTGCTCCTCGAACCCCTGCGGCACCGAGGGGCCGCCGGCAGGCTTGGGCGAGCTACGGACTTACTTTCCTGTGCCCTTTTTCCCTTCTGTAAATCGGCCGTGATGGTGGTACGTACATTCCAGGGCCGGCGGGAGGATGGGAAGCGTCCACTTAGAGTCCTCGGGACAGCGCCTGGAGCAGTGAGACGTCGTGTATCGTGTATGCCATGTGTCAGCTGGCCTGTTTTCATCTTCGTGCCTCTGCTTCTGCGTGGGCGGGGACGACATTCCCCTGCAAAACCACCGTCCCTCCTTGGAGACCCACACACAAGTCCAACTCAGGCAGAGTTCATCACTTACGCGCTGCCGCGGCCCCTGTGCGAACCTCTTAAAACCTGCCCTCGTTGAGACTTTGAGCTCCGCTGGTTAGGGACAGGATAGGGGATTACATGCTCAGTAGATGTTTGAAGAAGGAATGTATCGCTCCTTTGAAGCGCACAACCTTGTCCCTTGCAGGGTAACTGAAATGCTGCCTTCTTGGAAAGTCTCGTAGCCTCCAGCTTTCCTGTGCTTACGGTTCCAGAGTATTCTGTACTTCGAAATTCAGTTCGGGTGGCATTCTCTCTGCAGCTTCTGAGACATGCTCATTGGTTTGTTTAACGATATTTATTGTTACTCTGAGGAGGAGACATTAGTAAGTTAGTGAACAGATTAAAGCACAGAAAGGTCAAGTAAATTTCCCAGGGTCACACAGCTGGTAAAGGCTGGGGTTTGCACTGGGTTTGGACACCTGTGAAGCCTTTATGTGCCACTGAGCACTTAACGTTTAAGCTGTGTTCTAGCAGGTGGAGAGGTAAAGGTAAAGTAACACCTGGCCCTGCCTTCATGGGCTCATAATCTGTGTTCTGTCCCACAGCATGTAATCCAGATGATCTTTTTTTATATATATATTTATTTATTTTATTATTTATTTATTTTGGCTGCCTTGGGTCTGTTGCTGCACGCGGGCTTTCTCTTTTTGCGGCGAGAGGGGGCTACTCTTCTTTGCGGTGCGCGGGCTTCTCATTGCGGTGGCTTTTCTTGTTATAGACCACACGGGCTCTAGGTGCGCGGGCTTCAGTAGCTGTGGCATGTGAGCTCAGTAATTGTGGCTCATGGGCTCTAGAGCGCAGGCTCAGTAGTTGTGGCACACTGGCTTCGTTGCTCCACGGCATGTGGGATTTTCCCGGACCAGGGCTCGAACCTGTGTCCCCTGCATTGGCAGGCGGATTCTTAACCATTTCGCCACCAGGGAAACCCCAACTGATCTTTTCTTTTTTTTTTTTTTTTTAATAAATTTATTTATTTATTTATGGCTGCGTTGGGTCTTCGTTGCTGTGCACAGGCTTTCTCTAGTTGTGAATAGGGGCTACTCGTCGCTGCAGCACGAGGGCTTCTCATCGTGGTGGCTTCTCTTGTTGCAGAGCACGGGCTCTAGGCACACGGGCTTCAGTAGTTGTGGCACACAGGCTCAGTAGTTGTGGTGCACGGGCTTAGTTGCTCCGCGGCATGTGGGATCTTCCCAGACCAGGGGTCAAACCCATGTCCCCTGCATTGGCAGGCGGATTCTTAACCACTGCACCACCAGGGAAGTCCCCCCAGTTGATCTTTGAATTGAATCAAACATCGTCCTTATTTCAAGGAGCTGGCAGTAGTAGTAGACAAGACAAACTTATAGCCGACTCCGATGCACCCCTGCATCACACACCCCAGGGCAGGCTTGTGGGGGCAGATGTGGGGATGGGCATTGCATGGGCTCCAGACTAGACATGTTTTCCTTTATCATGTAAGCCTCAGTTTTCTCATTTCTCCTTAAGAGCCTGAGGTAGGAACTGCCATTCTCTCCTTTTTACAGGTGAGGCTGTAGGCGCTTCCCAAAGTCCTCGCTGGGAAGTGGTGCAGCTGGTGGGGTTCTGAGTCCTCACTCTCGACTGCACCTCCTGGGCATCACGTGCATGTCCATGAATGACCCAGAAAGTGCTGAGAGTATTGGTTTGGGGCTACACGTAAATTTTACCAATAGACAAATACATAAATACGGAATCTGCAAATAGCAAAGACTGGCTGTATATACACATAATGGCACGTATATAACAAGCAAAGAGCAGATAGGCAGTGCTGCTGCAGTCTGTGTCTGTAATTGATCCTGACGTCGTCATTGACATAAATGGCCTCTCAGATCATTGTTCCCTGCTCCCCTTACTGGGCTAGAACCTGAACTCCTCTGGCTTCTTCACCTGGGTGGAGTGACCTCTGCTCGATTGTTCTGCTTTTTTTTGGTTGCCATCATTTTACTTTAACCTTTGGTATTAGGCATGGAAGTACTAACACACACCCTAGAGAATCCCCTGGGTTCCAGACATCATCCTCTTTGCTGCCGTTGTATGGCAGCGACCCAGTTTCTCCTTGGTAATTGAGATCAGTCTTTCCAGCCAGTAGATTGGCCTTTTTTGGACTGTTTGTCTCAGTGGCCTGAGGCATAGAAAATGGCATTTTCCAGTTCCTTAGAGCCAGCGTTGTGTCCCCTTGTGGAAGCACCTCCCCTTTGGTGACTAGGACTGCCAGGCCGTCAGAGCTCAGAGTTGCCAGGACCACTGAGAGATTGTTCTATGATCTGTTTTTCAGCGCACCCAGACTTTGCTAAAGGAATACAAAGAAAGGGATAAGTCCAACGTATTTAGAGATAAACGCTTTGGAGAATACAATAGCAACATAAGCCCGGAGGAGAAGATGATGAAGAGGTTTGCTCTGGAACAACAGGTATGGAAAACAGTCTTTTGCTGTAGTTTTACACAGAAGTCAAATACAAAGAGAAGGCCGTTTCCCCCTTGTTTGTTTATACTTTTGTGAGTGCACAGTGGGTGGGTCTTCAGTCCTGTATCTTGCCTGTCTAGGCCAAGGGGGAAGCAGCCTCTTGCACATACCAGTTAGGTGGATAAATATCTTAACCAGAGTGCCCGGCAGTGATGCGTCCTGGGGTTCTGGACTAAACTGCTGCCTTCAACTGGGTTGAGTGGATTGTGGAGCATTCCTGGTGGGTAGAGCTGCACGATTTCCCAGTGCCTTAGGGTGGCCCATTGATTTATTTACCTTCTGTGGGTTCTGTTTATATCCGAATCATTGCTCAAATGACCCAGAATAATCTTAAAGCTACACTGTCACATTGCACAAAAATGGGGGAAAAAATCGTTCTTTTTTTGATGTTAAATGGATGTGGAAATTTTAGGAGACTGATTTTCATTTTTTCTATTCTGTCAGCGACAACACGAAAAGAAAAGCATCTACAACCTAAATGAAGATGAAGAACTAACTCATTACGGCCAGTCTTTGGCAGACATTGAAAAGCATAATGACATTGTCGACAGCGACAGCGATGCCGAGGACCGAGGAGTGCTGTCGGGTGAGGCCTGGGATCAGGGGCAGTCTGCTTAGCACTGACGTTCTTTCTGCCCTGCTTGCACACCTAGAAGATGCAGGTGTAGATCTTTAAGAATGTGTATATGTAGATAAGATAGACAGCCTGCTGTCTGTCTGTCACAGAAAGCACCTCAGTATCCCTCCTCTTGTTTGAACTTCACCCCGGCTTATTTTACCCGGTGAGCTCAGAGAAACAATATGATTTGACCAACCCGTGAGTCAGAGTTGTGGGTAAAACCCACCTCACTAACCCCTAGGACAGCTCTTCTGTACTAACCCACAGTGCTTTGCTACCACTGTTACCAGTTCTGACCCAATGTGTGCACTAACAGTGTTTACTTAGTTCTTTTAGTCTTTGTTTTCTCTGGAACTGCTTATGACAGTTTTGTGGGGGAAATAACATTGAGCTTCTTCTTTTTAATTTCTTTTTTAAAATCTATTTATTTACTTACTTCATTTTTGGCTGCGTTGGGTCTTTGTTGCTGCGCACAGGCTTTCTCTAGTTGCGGCAAGCCAGGGCTACTCTTCGTTGCGGTGTGCAGGCTTCTCATTGCGGTGGCTTCACTTGTTGCAGAGCACGGGCTCTAGGCGTGTGGGCTCAGTAGTTGTGGCTCACGGGCTTAGTTGCTCCTCGGCATGTGGGATCTTCCCAGATCAGGGCTCGAACCTGTGTCCCCTGCATTGGCAGGCGGATTCTTAACCACTGGGCCACCAGGGAAGTCCTGAGCTTCTTATTTATAGATAATAACGAAGCAGGTTAAACCGTGGCATTAGTTAACACTGATATACAACTGAACCGAGTTAGGACTCGGTTCAGGTCTGATCATCTTGGGCCCTTTTGTAAAGTTGCGGTCATGTCGTAAGTTCGCATCCTTATGATTTAGAATATCCTCTGTTCAGCATCTTCAGAACAAAGCTGCACAAAACTAAAACTGACTCAGCGTTTTTTCTGGTGTGTGGAAAGCCAAGCCGTTAAGCCCATGACTGCTTTTTGGTATTTGGGTGATGCGGGGGCAGAGGGCCTAGGAATTAGGGCAGCCCGTGGTTCTGTCCACAGCACCGGGAGGCGGACCACAACTCTGCTGAGGCTTCGTGGTTGAGGGGGGAACACAGTTCACCTTGAGGGCCTTTCTCTGCGCACTTTCCATTGTTCAGGACTTTTTATGCACGCTCGCTTTAAACACGTTCACCTTCACTGTCACTGAAGGGGACTGCCGTGGCACCTTAACGTTTGGCGGCCTGGTCATTCATCACAAGGTGTCGGCCTCGGCCTCGTTGGTATGATAGGCTGTGACGGTTGGCTGACGAGAGGAGAAGTTGGATTCCCATTCTGCCAGGTGTTGGGTCCTGGGGACTCAACTGTTTATTTGAGGTTTCCTATCCTCCTCTGATGTTTAGTATGAGCTCATGAGAATCCAGGGGACTTGCACATTTCCAGGTAACCTCTTATATTTGAAAATAAATATATTTGCCGTACCTTTTAAAATGAATCATTAGGAAACATTCTGTTTTGTTCAACTACATAGTTTATATGTTCTCCTAGATTAGGAGAATTTCATCTTAAAAATCAATCCTAGTTTTCTAATTAAATCCTATCATCAGTATAAACACACTGATGGATTTTTTTTTTTCTTTTCTCCGAGAATCCTTTTTGGAATCTTTTATATAATACCACCTCGTTAGTTAATGTTTTGTAAATTTTATTTTCAGAAAATATTGTAAACAATCTTGAATTAGCAGAATGCTAAATGATAGTGTTTTCTAATATGCTAAACTTTGCAGGAAGCAGAGGAATCACTCAGTCACTGATTCATTTATTCAGCATGTGCCAGGCAGTGCTCTTGGTTCTGGGGAAATAGCAGTGAGTAAAACCTACCTGCAGCTCAGTTTTCTGGGGAGACCCAGACAGTAAACTAAATAATCACTAAATCCCGCAGGCCGGTCGGAAGTAGAAGTGCTGTGGGGGAAATGAAGTCGGAGCGGTCTGGGACACGCCAGGTAGTCCTGATTAGGGTCACGAAGGAGGTGGCTGTCGTGCAGGCCTCTGGTGGTGTCACGGTCTGGGACCAGCCAGGAGCCTGGCAACTGGAGGGGGCGATGGTACAGACAGGTGGGCTGGGCCCCTGGGGCCACAGGAACAATTTTGGCTTTTACTCAGGAACGGGAGCCGGAGGGACTTGAGTGGGGAAGGACAGAGTTGGCTAGGGCAGGCCAAGAGGTCTTCCTGAAATTCTCTTGTAGGCGCGGGAGGTGGAGAGGAAGCAGGATGCGCAGGGGTGTTTGGGGTACGTGTCAGCCCAGGGGAGGCATCAGGAGGGCAGTGGGGGCCCAAGTCCGCAGACAGCCTTGCCTGGAGGAGGGAGCTGCTGCCCAGAGGAGTGAGCGTTGGCCTTTAAATCGGGCCAGAGTCTACTGCAGGGGGAGCGAGAGCAGCTTCCAGAAGGAGGCATGATGGGGGTGGCAGAGCGCAGGCGCAGATGGCGGGTTGTGGGCCTGACGGGGTTAGAGGGCCACAGGCAGGAGCTGTGTCTCTTACTGGATGAGATCTGAAGTCAGTTGCTTAGCATCTAAGCCTCTGTTTTCTCTTCCAAGAAATTGGATTTTTTTAAAGTTTCTTTCTATTCCAAAATCGACGATTCCCAGTGTTTTCTTTCTCTCTTCTTCCCTAGTAGCTCAGGCAGCCTAGGAATCAGTGACTCTAGTAGCTGGCTCCGCCCCCTGCCCCCCCCCCTCCGCCCGGGACTTTCTGTGAGACACAGGGAGGGTGTGAAGTGGCCCTGGTCCTGGGCACGCCCTCTTAGGACTCGGGCGCGAGCTAGTTTGCGTTTGCCCGTCTTCTGTGAGACGTTAACACATTGGAAAACAGGTTCTTGGTGTTTCCAGTCACTTGGATCACAGCTGTTTGGTCTTTTTATGCCTCTGGGTTTTCTCGGAGGGGCTCATCTTGGGGGTTTGTGTCGCTGTGCCTGTAGTCTTACCTGCCGTGGGTGAGAGTTTTCTCTTAAACGTGGAGTCTGCTCTTAGGACCGTGCTTGGAGAAACGTTGGCAGAGCGACTGCAAAACCCACTTTGCAGCCGGGCCTGGCTTCACAGCGGGGTTTTCTGCTCTCTGTCTGCAGCTGAGTTGACGGCGGCCCATTTTGGAGGAGGTGGTGGGCCGCTTCACAAGAAGACCTCTCAACAGCAAGGCGAGGAGGGGCAACAGCCGAAGTCACGCAAAGAGCTGATCGAGGAGCTCATCGCCAAATCAAGGCAGGAGAAGGTGCGTCCGCTGCCGTTCTCGCTGCGGAGCAGCACCGCCCGCAGGCTCGCTGCTGAACACTTTCAAGTCTTTTCTCCCTGTGCGGTTTAGGCTGTGTCTAATATTTTCTATGAATTCAATAAAAGCATTCACTTTGAATAGGAATACAAAATGCATTTTAAGTTTCATCAAGCATGTACTTCCTCTTTTTTTTTTAATTTAATTAATTAATTTATTTTTGGCTGTGTCGGGTCTTTTCTGCTGCGCGTGGGCTTTTCTCTAGTTGCGGCGAGTGGGGCCTACTCTTCGTTGCAGTTTGCGGGCTTCTCATTGCGGTGGCTTCTCTTGTTGCGGAGCACGGGCTCTAGGCACACAGGCTTCAGTAGTTGTGGCATGCAGGCTCTAGAGTGCAGGCTCAGTAGTTTTGGCGCAGGGGCTTAGTTGCTCCGTGGCATGTGGGATCTTCCTGGACCAAGGCTCGAACCCGTGTCCCCTGCATTGGCAGGGGGATTCTTAACCACTGCACTACCACGGAAGCCCCAAGCATGTACTTCTAATGGTTTCTTGGGGTTTTGGTTTTGGTTTGGGGGGAGGGTTGGTTTTAGTGTTTTGGCACGTATCAAGAGTCGCAAAACATCACTGCTTCTGCTAAAGG
The DNA here is from genome assembly GCF_949774975.1 of Lagenorhynchus albirostris. NCBI lineage: Eukaryota > Metazoa > Chordata > Mammalia > Artiodactyla > Delphinidae > Lagenorhynchus > Lagenorhynchus albirostris. The sequence goes on from NC_083098.1 coordinate 146,380,906, forward strand.
CAAACTGCTCAGAGCATCTAGAAGAGCAGTTTTACAGCAGGAAGTTCGTTCTGCGTGATGGGATCCTGAGATGCTGATTTCTCGTGGTCTCTTTCCCCGTCGGCATGTTGGGCTGAGCGGTTGTCCAGTGGGGCCTGGACGTCTGCTGGAGGCCAGCAGTAATGGTGTGCCTTCTGTTCTTTTTCCCCAGAGGGAGAGACAGGCTCAACGAGAAGACGCCCTTGAACTCACAGAGAAGCTAGACCAAGACTGGAAAGAAATCCAGACTCTCCTGGCCCGTAAAACACCCACATCCGAGAGCAGAGGTGGAAAGGAGAAACCCAAGGTGGGGTCAGCACCTCACAGGCAGCCTGGGCTCACGACCATTGACCCAGCCTTTCTCTGCAGAAGAGGGGGAGCCAGACATCTGTTCTCCCTTTTAGGACTTAAGTTTTCTGTTAAACTTTTATATTGAGGTATCTGACGTGTGTTACATCAGGGTGGAAATAGACTAAAAGTTACTTCACTATCTACTCCAGAATAATGAAAGTAAAGAAAATGGTTGTTTCTTGGTATGAGAAGACTTGGTATGTGTATTGATATATACATTTATTTATTTTTCCCCCTGGACAATATTTGGTTCCTACCACATTGCTTTTAGTCTAAATTGTCAGAGAAGGCGCATTCGTTTGAGTTGCTGGTTTCTAGAAAATACTTGGGTTTCACCAGATTACCTTGCCGTGTGGCCATCTGCACATCTGTGAGTCGACCTTACTGTTGCTTCCCCCAGAATCCCATTTGGGGGGCTTAATGCCTAGATGAGCAAAGTTTAGTTTTCTTTTTTTTTTTTTTTGTGGTACACGGGCCTCTCACTGCTGTGGCTTCTCCCGTTGCGGAGCACAGGCTCCGGACGCACAGGCTCAGCGGCCATGGCTCACGGGCCCAGCCGCTCCGCAGGATGTGGGATCTTCCCGGACCAGGGCACGAACCCGTGTCCTCTGCATCGACAGGTGGACTCTCCCCTGCTGCGCCACCAGGGAAGCCCAAGTTTTAGTTTTCTTAAAGCAGATACACTTTAAGAATTTTCGAGGAGCAAATAGTTGTATATGACCTAAAGGCGTCCTCGAGACTGATTAGAACAGGCCTCTGTCACACAAGAAGAAAAGACTTAGGCCGTGGTTTAGCTTCTTCCATAAAGATGTCCAGCCACAATTGGGATGTGCAGGAAGCTCGTTATGCAGGTCTTTTCTTTAAAAAAACAATTTCTTCTTTCTGCCCTAGCCTGACGCATACGACATGATGGTTCGTGAGCTCGGCTTTGAAATGAAAGCGCCGCCCTCTAACAGGATGAAGACAGAGGAGGAGCTGGCCCAGGAGGAGCGGGAGCGGCTCAAGTGCCTGGAGGTGTCTAGGGGGCGGGGCAGGGGGCGGGGCGAGGCAGGGGCAGGGGCAGGGCTGCTCTGGGAAGCTGCTACTACGGGAAAGGCCCTTTCCACCTTGTGTTCAATGGGCTGGAGGTGTGCTGTGTTTTACCAGTGAACTCTTTTTAGTCTCTAAACAAGTTTGTTTGTTTTATTTTTTTTTTAACTAGAAAAGGAAAAGAAAATGCAGATAATACCCAATATAACAAATTAAAAATGACTTTCTTTCTAATCCCTTTACCTCAGAACAGCTGCTAGCGATATAGTGCACTACCTTTTCACCTCTTTTCTCTTAAAGGTTTTTTAAATTTCCTTACGTTACAAAACAAAAATGAAGTGGAGGCATACTGTCGTGCATCTGGCCTTTTCAGTACCCCCCTCGTGGGCCGTCTCCTGTGGCCATTGCATGGTTCAGAGGGACAGAGTAGCTGAGCTGCTTGTTAAATGGATGCAGACCTCAGTGTAAAGTGTCCTGTTCCTCTTCTGGGGCCTGGTGGTGAGTGAAGCCGATGGTTGGCCACCATCATTTGGCCAGAAAGTCCCCAGGGTGACAGCTTTTCCTTCCTTGTGACGGGAACATATTTCTGCCGCAGTATTTTTATTTTTGTTAAAATAAGTCTTCCACACAGTGCTTGCCAAGGGTTTGCGTGTCTGGTTGAAGAAAGCAGAAGGCAGGCCTGAAGCAGCTGTGAGGGCCGAGGGAGCCTGGAGCGTGCGTCCCTGCCACGTGCTCACAGCACGGCGGACAGCTTTTCTGTCTTTCCTGCTCAGGCTGAAAGACTCCGGAGGATGCTTGGAAAGGAGGAGGATGAACATATTAAGAGACCGAAACACATGTCGGCGGATGACTTAAGTGATGGCTTCGTACTAGACAAAGATGACAGGCGTTTGCTTTCTTACAAAGTAAGATGTTTGCCTTCGTTTCCTTTCTTTTTTTTTTTTAATTTAAAGCAGCACATTTCCTGGTTTTTCACTTGATAGGTTTACCACAGGTGGAAATTGTGAGTCTTTTTAGAAGCAGTTTCTCTGTGGCTCTTTCTGAAGTTGATGAGGTTTTTCATCCGCGAGCCCCATGAGCTCTATACTCCTCTCCCCTTTCAGAGCGTCGGCCCCACTCGGGGCAGGAAGATAGGAGAAGGCCAGGGGTCTCGAGCAGAAAGGGTTCCAAGACGGGAAACTGGGTGCTCGCAAAACACTGGGTTATCTGGGGGAGTCGTCAGGGGTCACCCTCCGATGTAGAGGTCCCACCACCTCCGCGTGCAGCCCACATGCCAGGAAGCCCCAGCTTCCTGGGGCTGCCAGACACTCATAGCAGCTGGAGCCTGTCCGCTGGGGCGCCTTCCGCATCCTGGACCCCCGCCGCTCCCCAGCAGAGACAAGCCCTGCCCAGAGTCCTGGCGGCAGGGTGTGGGGACTGCGGTTCCCAGGCCTTTAGCCCCGTGACGTGTAGCAGCCCCGAAGGAGGCGGGAGAGAGGCCCCACGCCCGTGGACGGTGCAGCACCGGGCCGCGTGTTCCTGGCAGACAAGTAGCCTAAAGCGTCCGCGCGTGCACGGCCCTCAGACACGGTCACAGGCTGTGCCAGCCGCTGTCCCCTGAGGAGTGGCGCCGCTGGTTCCCACACTCTGTTCCCAGGATGGAAAGATGAACGTCGAGGAGGAGCCGAGGAGGAGGGAAGAGGGCAAAGGCTCGAGCGAGGGGGACTCAGAGGAGAGCGATGGCCCGGGCGGCCCCTCAGGCCTAGAGTCTGACGTGCAGAGCAAGGACGGGAGCGAGAGGACCCAGGAGGAGCAGCGTCCGGATCCCGGGGAGCGATCGGCAGCCGACGACCGGGAGGCTGCCAGGGCCGAGCTGCCCTATATGTTCGCAGGTAGACAACTGGGGAGTGACCGCAGTGACCTGGTGGCGTCTGCCTCACGGGATGCGTCATGGAGTGGGACAGGGTACGGGCCTGGACACACGGGCACAGCCCGTCTGTGCTGTCCTGGCTGGCAGACAGGCACGGTCATCCTTCTCCGCGACGCCCCTGGGATCTGACCCGAGTGCTCTGGGCAGCACGTCAGCCTCTGCTCTGTGACTGCAGCAGTTCTGCAGGCCGCCGGCGGCGGTCCCTGCCGCTTGACAAGTCAGCCCTTTGTGGGCCAGGGTGGCCGCGGAGTCGGGCTCAGGCCCCGTGACATGGCATGTAGCACACGGTGGGCTGCTCTGTCCCACCTGCAGACACCCCATCCGGTTCCAGTCCGCAGGCCTAAGCTGTCCTGCGACCTAAGGGTGTTTCCAGAGCGGTTGAACCGGCGGGTGGAGCTGGCTGCCGGGGGCGTCTCAGGCGTGACGCTGCTCTGCTCACGGGGCTCCTTCCAGCTTCCAGCCTGTTCTGAACGGTCCCGGCGGCCACCCCGCCCGCGCACTGTCCCCTCCTCCCTCCCCGTGTCGGGCATTGGCGGGATTCCTCCTGGAGGGGAGCTTGGGGTCATTTCTTCGTCGAGGCTTGTTGCAGGCAGCCCAGTTTCCTCGAGCCTCACCCTTGGCGGGCACGCGGGCACACGTTAGAAGCAGTGTGGTAATTACACAAAATGAGTGGTTCTATAAAATAGGCGGAAGTATTTCTTTGGATGAAGTAAAAGAAGTTGTATTATTTAATTTGTGTTCAGTTTTTATCTCCGTTACCAGAAATGTAATTCTCATTTGACAAGTTAAGCGTGGAGCGTGTATTGTATTTTGATAGCTCCCGAATCCTACGAGGAACTGAAGTCTTTATTATCGGGAAGATCGACGGAAGAACAGCTTTTGGTTGTGGAGAGAATTCAGAAATGCAACCATCCAAGTCTCGCAGTAGGAAACAAAGCAAAACTACAAGTACGCTGAGTCGTTTGTCTGCAGTGTTGGGAGTGTCAGGGAAGAGCCCTGGTCTGTGTGGGCGTCGTAACCATGAAGCTGGCGGTCCTGAAGTGCACCCCGTGCTTACGGCCACGAGATTTCACGGTGGGGTGTGGGTCGGGGGGCAGAGAGCCAGGCCTGGGTGTGCGTCAGCTCCAGGGCCACGGCAGGCCCAGGAGGAGGCCGAGCTGTTGACCTCAGTTTACACTGAGTCCACCGCGCGCACCGTCACGCAGCAAAGCCAGGCTTTGGGGAAGTAGATAGCTAGGAACGTGCCTCGTCCTCTTTGGCGCCCGGCCGGCGCGCTCCTGGTCTAGGACTGAGGCGTTGCCCGCCAGCCGAGGCAGCACCCAGACCCTGTGCTCTTCGCCCCCGTGCCTGCCTTGGGTCACACGCCCCCTTCGCTGGCCCTGAGGCCCTCGCCCCACCCGGTGCGGGGGCACAGGGGGCAGGGCGTGCTGTGCCGCGGCTCCGTTCTGGGCTCAGCCCTGAGCTCTGGCCCCAACCCTGTTCCTGCAGAAACTGTTTGGCTTCCTTTTGGAATACGTCGGAGATTTGGCTACACGTGATCCTCCAGACCTTGGCGGAATCAATAAGTTGGTTGTGTAAGTGAAAACGGGGTGCCTTATCTGGAACGTGGGGCTGAGTTGAACAAATTTTGTGCCTTTTAGTTAAGTTGTAGAATAACTTCAGAGTTATTAAGGCAGCCTTGCCAGTGGACCCACAGCTCGCACAGCTGCGGTGATTTCCATACGCCATCCTGCTCCTAAGTCGTGTTCATGCGCTGCTCCCATTGCCCTAGAGATGGGACCTGCTTTTAACTGCAAACGAATCGACTTTAAGACAGTAGGGCCCCTTCAGTTTATTCATATTTGACGGCGAATTTTCTGTTTCATTCGCCCGCCTGCTGCTGTCCTGCGCGGGGTCCCCGGGCCGGGCTCTGCACCAGGCCCCGTGAGAGCAGAGCCGCATGGTGGCTCCTGGCCCCGTGGTGGCTGGAGCAGGGCGCAGCGGGCAGGGTGCTCAGTTGGGAGGGTCCGTGAGAGCAGGTGCCTGGTGGTACCCTCGGGCTGGCCACCTGCACATGCCTCCGCCCCGTGCCAGCCTCTGCCCCCAGGAGTGCTTGTGAGGTACCACTGGGTTCAGGACTGTCAGCCACGTCTGGCCCTTAGAATATGCCTCCCGTGCTGTTACTTGTATAAACAGAGCTATTTCTGCCACCAGTACTGAGAAATTATGACCAGGTTCTTAGCAAATAGCAAAAATGATTATAGGTTATTATAAAACACTACTAGAAAAACTACCTGGATCACCGAGACGGCCAGCCAGGTGTCAGTAAGGAAAAGTGCATTCATCCAGGGGCTTCCAGCTCCAGCTCAGCCGGCAGGTGACTTCACAGGAAGATGATAAACGTGGGTGGTTTGAGGGGGTTTCTATGTTTTTGTTACCTACGGACATTCTCCCCTGACATGTCTCTGATGAACAGGCAGTTGTATAACCTTTGCCAGATGTTTCCTGAAGCCGCAAGCAGCGCCGTGAAATTTGTCCTCCGAGATGCCATGCACGACATGGAAGGAATGGTTGAGACCACAGGCCGGGCGGCCTTCCCGGGCCTGGACGTGGTAAGCCAGGGGCGTGTCTCATCTGGCCGTTGACCCGCGGCCGCCATCTGTCCAGTGTGCTGCCATGGCACGGAGGGGCTGGGGGCTTCAAGAGGGTGGTCTGCCCCAGAGCCTCCGCAGCCATCTGGAGGGCACGCTGGGCCAGGCCTGGAAGGACTGCTGACCTGTTAACAACTAGCTAATGTGGGCTCAGGAGCAAAGTTCCTGGTTTGACTTCTCCGTGAACGGTGCCGTGTTTAGTCTTGATGGCAGACCCGGGGAGTGTTTTCCTGAGGACCTGAACCTGTGGGCTGGTTGCTCCACCTGCTTGTGCACAGCGACCTCTGACCTCTCTGAGGTTTCTGACCGTTTCACGACAGCCGTGGGCCGTGTCGTCAGCTCTGGTCACTGAAGAAGTACTGCTCAGTCCGTTCCATTTTCTGGTCTTCGTGTTGAAATGAACTAACAGCGACTGGCAGGAACTTAAAAGTTCGGCTTTAGGGCTTCGCTGGTGGCGCAACGGTTGAGAGTCCGCCTGCCGATGCAGGGGACACGGGTTCGTGCCCCGGTCTGGGAAGATCCCACATGCCGCGGAGCTCCTGGGCCTGTGAGCCATGACCGCTGAGCCTGCGCGGCCGGAGCCTGTGCTCCACAACGGGAGGGGCCACAACAGTGAGAGGCCCGCGTACCGCAAAAAAAAAAAAAGTTCGGCTTTATGTCAGTGGGTCAGTAGACTCCTTGGAAAGGCATCTGAGCCAGTGTCTGTGGCCTCGGCCCCTTTCTCTGTGTGACCTGGGGTAGGTGGGTGCCCGAGCTGTGGCCGAGGGTATCCAGCCTTGCCTCCCCGGAGCCTGTCCCTGGCGAGGAGTAGTGGGGAGGCCAGGGGGGTTGGCAGGCTGCCCGGGCTTCCGTCCTGGGCTGCGCGGGCCTGGCCTCTCCCGGCTGTAGGCGGTAGTGATGGCTCAGTGGTACCTGTCCCGTAGGCTGGCGTGGGGATTCATGAGTTGATGTTGTTACTGAACCAAACTGGGGCCCACCCTTGCCCGGCGCACAGCAAAGCCAGCCGACTGGTGCCAGGTTGTGGGGAAGAAACGTGCAGCGATTACTGCAGGCAGCTGGTGCTCAAGAGACACGGACTCCCTGAGGGCCTCGGGGGAGGGGTTTCAAAGGCAACATCGAGGGTGAGGGTCCCAGGGTGTGTGACCAGCTGGTGGGCTTTCCTCTGAGTGGCTGGTGGTGAGCTGACAGGGTGATGTTCGGCCACTTGGCTCCCAGCGTCTGGGGCCTGGTGCTCGCGGGCAGCCTGCAGTCCCCGCCCCCGGCGGGTGGTGGTCTTGGTCTCCGCAGAACAGCCCAGAGGTGCGCGTCAGGCTGTCTCCCTTCTTTAGCCCGTGTGGTGGCGCTTTCTTTCCAGCTCGTTTACTTGAAAATTGCTGGGATGTTGTTTCCAACCTCTGACTTCCGGCACCCGGTGGTCACGCCTGCGCTGCTGTGTCTGAGCCAGCTGCTAACCAAGGTACGTCAGGGCCTCCCCATCGGAGCCAGCCCTCCCTGGGGCTGAGCGGGGCCGCGGAGACTGGCCCTCCTTGGGGCACGAGTAGGAAAGGCTCGTCAGTGAGGCCTGCGTAGCAGCTCCTTCCCAGAGCTCCCGGGTGAGGTGGCAGAGGGCGTGACCCCAGAAAGCGCATGAGGGCATCGTGTCTGATCTGGGGTTCTGTTCCCCTCTTGGCTTTTAAAAGTCCAAATAGCTCCGTTTTCCTTGAGGGGGCGTGTGATCGGTACCCACTTGCTGTGGCAGTTATCAGCGTTCCGCTCCGAAAGGGTGGGACCTTACGGTCACAGGGCTCTGTGCCTGATTGCATGCCACGCGCCTCGATCCTGCCGTGGGGGCGGTGCTCCCCTCCGTGCAGAGGAAGGTCGGGGCCTGCGGCTTCCCGCGGAAGCCAGGCTGTCTGCCTGGCGCAGTGTTGTGAATGTTGTTCCCAAGTGGACACTGTGCCCTGTGTTCCTTTGCCAGTGTCCCATCCAGTCCCTCCAAGACGTGGTGAAGGGGCTCTTCGTGTGCTGCGTGTTCCTGGACTATGTGTCTCTGTCCCAGAGGTTCATACCTGAGCTCATCAATTTTCTTGTTGGGATTCTTTACATCGCAACTCCCAACAAGCAGAGCCAAGGTGAGTTGATTGGAGGCAGCGTTTGCAAATATACTGTACTTTAGACTTTTAATAGGAATCGGTATTCATCGTAGAAAGCTTAGGATGTGGGGAAGTTAGAAAGAAGACAAAAGAATCTCAAGTCTCATCATGCAGAGTAGCATCCTTTTTTCCCTCTGTGGATGTGTGTAAACCCACATTTTGAAAAACATCAGGATCCCACTTTATCTGTCCAGGATCCCACTTTATCTGTCCAGCACAGTAGCCCATTTCCACGTGTGGGGAGTCTGAGCTTAGTGTAAAGTACCCCCCAGGTGGCAAGACTACCTACCAGAAATATATAAAATACTGAGGTTTACTGTACTGACTGTGTGTTGAAACAGTATTTGGCGGGGGAGGGTAAATAAAATACATCCATTAAGATTTACCTTTTTGGGGGCTTCCCTGGTGGCGCAGTGGTTGAGAGTCCACCTGCCGATGCAGGGGACACGGGTTCGTGCCCCGGTCCGGGAGGATCCCACATGCCGCAGAGCGGCTGGACCCGTGAGCCATGGCCGCTGAGCCTGCGCGTCCGGAGCCTGTGCTCCGCAACGGGAGAGGCCACAGCGGTGGAAGGCCCACGTACCGCAAAAAAACAAAAAAAGATTTACCTTTTTGTTTTTACTCATTTTATGTGGCAACAAGAACACTTTAACTGGCGTAGCTCACGGTCTATCTCTAGTCAGCAGCACCGCTCCTGTAGTTCCTACAATGTTCTGAATGTTGGAAGGAGATCGTGGACAGCAGTATTCTGACAGGGTTTCAGCAGTTGTTGCTCTTCTGAACTATCACACCCTCCCCTCCCCTCCCCCACACAGGATGCCGACCGTTCTCCCCACGCTTCTGCCCACTCACGGCTCCCTCGCTCTCCAGGAGCTGCCCACCTTTGTCCCCTCGCTCCTCCGTGTCTAGAGGGGCTGCTTTCCCGGCCTCCTTTTCCCTTCCCTGCCCTTCCACTTTCTCCTCGTAACCTCACATGGACACTTGCCTGATTTCTCTGAGCCCCACGCTGTGGGCTCCTCTCTGCCAGCCGTGGGGATGGGCACGGGGGGGCCAGCCACACCCCAGGGAGACGTCAGGGTGGCTGCAGTGCTGGAGGAGGGGCCCCAGTGGAGGGCACTGGACGCCGGAGTCGGGACTGGTCAGCAGACTGGCTGTCGCCCGTATGCCCCCCACCCTCTGCCCAGCCACCGCCCACTCTGCCGTGCCTGGACCGCACCCGGCCTGGTGCCCTCCCCGGCAGTCCCTTCCGTCTGCTTCAACTGCTCCTCTGAGTGACGGTGGGCTTAAGTCCTGCTTGCTCCCCAGGTCTCTGGAGCAGGCCTTCTCTGGCCTGGTGAGCTCTGCACCCTGCCCCACCGCCCCAGCTCTCCTGACAAACCCGCCTCACCCTCCTCTGCTTTTCCTTTGTCCGTTGTTTCTTACTGATACTCAGTCTAGTCTGCCCACGAGGGCAGGGGCCTAGTCTGAGCTTGGACTTGGCCCACACACCCCTGTCAAAGCTGTCGCTCGTCTCTGGTGGTAAGCACAGCACGTGTCGGTTAGAATGAACTTCCAAAGGCTTCACCCTGCAGAGCCTGCCCTGCGGGCCCGGTAGCCTCAGAGGCCGACTCTGTCCCTGTCCCACTTGGAATCCAGGTTACACTCTGGTGCACCCTTTCAGAGCACTTGGGAAGAACTCGGAGTTGCTCGTGGTTTCTGACGAGGGGGCCACGGCCACGTGGCACAGGAGAAGCCTCCCCCTCCAGTGGGCAGGAAGACTGAAAGCCCAGACTGAGACAGAGGCCAACCACAGCAGGTACGTGCGGGCCTGGGGCTCCGGGCCGTGGTGCCAGCTTAGACCTCCAAGAGGCCAGGCTGCAAGCCAGACGTGACCCACCACCCAGCCTTGAAGATGCACCCGGGTTATCGCTGTTCGCAGATGACGTGATTTTATATGTGGAAAATCCTAAAGGTTCCACAGAAGAGCTATCGGATCTGATAAGTGAATTCAGCAAAGTAGCAGGATACAGAGTCAACGTACAAAAGTTAGTTGTATTTCTACACACAAACAATGAACAGTCTGAAAAGAAATTGCAAAAACGATTCCATCTACAATAGCATCAAAAGGAATAAAATTACTTAAGAATTAGCTTATCCAGGGAGGTGGAAGACTAGTACGATGGAAACTACAAAACATTTGTTGAAAGTACTTAACAAAGACGTGAATGAATGGAAACACGTCTGTGTTCCTGGACTGGTAGACATAATCACCTCCAAATACCACCACGTTAGGGGTTCGGTTTCAACAAGGGGATTTTGTGGGGTCACATCCTTCAGTCTGTAGAAGTAGAATGAGGAGGGGACTAGGACTTTTTCTCCTAAGTCCTCTGATTTTTAAAAAAATTATGGTTATTTGAATTTTTTTGTTGACTTTTATTTGTTGTGTTAAAATGCAGATAACATTTACCATCTTAACCATTTTTAAATGTATGGTTCGGTGGCATCTTAGTACATTTACACTGTTAAGGAACCGTCACCACCCTCCATCTCCAGAACTTACTCATCTTCCCAAACTGAAACTCTGTCCCCATTAAAGACTAATCCCATGCCACACCCCAAGCCCCACCATCCTCCTTTCTGTCTGTGGATTTGACTCCTCTGCTGCATCTCATATAGGTGGAATCGCAGGATTTGTCCTTTTGTGACTTATTTTATTTCACTGAGTGTAATGTCCTCAATGTTCATCCATGTTTAGCAGGTATCAGAATTTCCTTCCTTTTTAAGGCTGAATCATACTCCATTGTGTGGATGGACCACATTTTGTTTATTCATTCATCCATCAGTGGACACTTGGGTTGCTCCCACTTTTTGGTTATTCTGAATAAGGCTGCTGTGGACATGGGGGTACAAGTATCTATTCCAGTTTCTGCTTTCAGTTCTTTTGGGTTTATACCCAGAGATGGAATTGCTGGGTCAGATGATAGTTTTATTTCTAATTTTTTGAGGAACCTCCATGCTGTTTTCCACCACAGCTGTACCATTTTACATTCCCACCAACAGCGTATGAGGGTTCCAATTTCTTCACATCCTTGTCAACACTTAGTAATTTCTGGATTTTTGATGGTAGCCATCCTCATGGGTATGAGGCGGTGTCTCATTACGATTCTGCCTTGATTTTCCTAATGATTAGTAATGAGCATCTTTCCACGTGCTTGTTGCACGTTCATAATCTTTGGAGAAATGTCTGTTCACATCCTGATGGCCGCTTTTTTCCATGAAAGCCTAACTTTCCCAGAATGTGTGTGATTTTCAAAGTGTATCTGCTTGATACTGGAAATAGTTTTAGTAATTTAAAAACTACAACGGGGTTTATTTAAGATGAGGGCTCCAGCCATTGTAGTGAGTGAGTCAGTTTTCTTGGGTCTCTCCCAAGAAATGTATATGTGTTACTAAACTTTTTCTTCTGTTTAAAAAACAAAAAACACCAAGTACTCTTTCCTAGTTGTTGCTGCATTTCCCGCAACGTTCTCTTCTATTCAGGGAAGCAGGATGTTTTCTTTAACTCCTGATCCCATCAGCCATCCGGCTGCAGCCATTGCCCGGGGCAGATGTTTGACCTCAGGGTCCTGCGGCCCAGGCCCACGAGTGGAAGGTTTTCATCTCTGCCAAGATGATGGGCTTTGTTGGTGACGGGGAGGGGCCCTTCCTTCCTGTTCGCCTGAGGCCGGGTGTCACCCATGCAGGCTGTCCTGCCTGGCCGTGTGTCTGGCTCTGGTGCAGCGCTGTGTGACCGTCTATGGCACCCTGCCCTGCTTCCACGACATCGTGCAGCCCCTGCGAGCCCTCCTGATGGAGCACCTGGCAGCCCGCAGCTGCCCGCCCGAGCTCCAGGTGAGGCCTCCCATGGCACGGCCGTGTCCCGGAGTTGGGGCAGGCTGGCAGGCGTTTCTGTCACGGGGGTTCTGGCGCTAGGAATCAAGTCCGGCCGCCCCCCTCAGCCTGGGCAGCGGCTCGAGGCCCCGCGCCCCTCCCAGGTCACTCGGGTTCTGAGGATGGTCCCACGGCCCTGCACCAGGCGACAGGAAGCCATGAGGGGCACCTGCCTTTTGGCCTGGGGGCTCCCCTCTGTACAAATGGGCTGGTCCCCATCGTGTGCTCCCCACGTTCCTCTGGGAGAGACCGTTCTGTTGCTCGATGGGTCTGTGGGTCTGAAGTCCCACCAGGCCAGATGCCACGAGGACGCTGCAGGAAGGTGGAAGCTTCGTGAGAGCCGGGCCTTCTGGGCACAGTGGCTCTGCACCTGTAGCCGCCGGGCCCCGGGGAAGGGGCGGCCCGGAGGGAGGAGCTCCGGAGGCCAGGTGGGCAGGCCCGGCGGTGTCAGCTTTTCTCACGTGTCAGGAGCTGAGTCGGAGCATTTTGACGGAAATGGAAAAGCAGCCGAAGCACTATCGGCCGCTGGTCTGTGAGAAGAGCAAGCCGGTGCCGCTGAAGCTGTTCACCCCCCGGCTGGTCAAAGTGTGAGTACGGAGGCCCCCCAGCACCCCAGCCCCAGAGGGGCCTGGGGAGTCCGGGGCTGTGGCTGGGGGCGGCCCTGACCGGAGGCCTGGCAGGCTCTGGGTGCGCAGACCCTGCGCCCTCAAGGCCGGCTTTGCACCTTCAGCCTCGAGTTTGGGAAGAAGCAGGGCTGCACAAAGGAGGAGCAGGAGAGGAAGAGACTGATCCACAAGCACAGGCGAGAGTTTAAAGGCGCCGTCCGGGAGATCCGCAAGGACAACCAGTTCCTGGCCCGGATGCAGCTCTCGGAGATCATGGAACGGTGAGGGGCGACGGGGTCTGGCAGGGGCTGGTGTGGGTGCTGGGCCGGGGTGAGGGCGGGCCACGCGGATGTGAACCGCTATTGGGTCAGATAGGGAAAAGGGCAAGATGTCCTCCAAAATGTATCCAAAAATGGGCTTTTTTTTTTTTTTTTTTTAAAGGGACGCGGAAAGAAAACGAAAAGTGAAGCAGCTTTTTAACAGCCTGGCCACACAGGAAGGTGAATGGAAGGCTCTGAAGAGGAAGAAGTTCAAAAAATAAATTATGTTTTATAAATCAGACAAGGAGATGCTATGTAATGAATGCCGTAAGGGGTGCTGTAACGTCAAGTTATTTTCCTGTACTTCGCTTCATGTTAAAACGCCTCTCCTGACATACTGCACTTTGGGAACACGGCCAAGCCTCTGTGGGAGCTACATGCCGATAAACTGAGAATCACCTCTATTCCTCACTTCCAGACAGTCCTCAGTTAATCACGAGGCTTGGGACTGATGGGATTCAGGCTAATGTTTTTGGTCAACCAAGCATACTTGCCTTGAGGTGTAGAATTCAGTGTTACTTAATGTTACATAAATTTTCAGTCATCAGTGAAACAAGTTTGCACATAGTTTAGAAATCACCCGTAATCCCGGCACCCCGGCAGCCACGATCGGCTTTGCCCCAATCCATACCCAGTCTTGATTAATGCTTTGGAGTGCCAGGCCGCTGTGAAGGCAGGAGGGGTTCGGCTGCATCTGCATTGACCCAGGAGGCTTCATAAGGACACAGGAGCCACCTGCCCGCCCTCGCGGCCCTGGGGGCTACGGCCTTGCACAGAATGCTGCCTCCCTGCGGGGGTGCAGAGATGGGCAAGTCCCCCAGCCCCCGTGCCCTGCCCCCAGTCTCCGAGAGTGAGGCACTGGTCCTCACACCCCAGGTGACCATGCGGCACGTGGCAGAGGCCTCACCCTCAGCTGGCAGCCCTGCCGGGTGGCCCTAACACTCACATCAAGAAACCCATCCTTGGGACTTCCCTGGTGACACAGTGGTTAAGAATCCGCCTGCCAATGCAGGGGACACGGGCTCAAGCCCTGGTGCGGGAGGATCCCACATGCCATGGAGCAACTAAGCCCGTGCGCCACAACTACTGAGGCTGCACTCTAGAGCCCACGAGCCACAACTACTGAAGCCTGCGCGCCTAGAGCCCGTGCTCTGCAACGAGAAGCCACGGCAATGAGAAGCGCATGCACTGCAACAAGGAGTAGCCTCCGCTCGCCGCAACTAGAGAAAGCCCGCGCAGCAACGAAGAGCCAACAGAGCCAGAAATAAATTTTAGAAAATGAAGCCCATCCCTGAGGTCACAGCCACAGAAGTGACCATGGAAAGATTGAAGGATTAGCGAGACTGGACATGTGGGAAGAGGGTAACTGATTCTGGCTCCCCCAACAGGGAGGCTGGTGGGGAGAATCCGGAGTTTGATTTGGGGCGCTGTTAGGCCGTGTTGGGGCTCAGAAGGGCAGAGGGACAGGGCCAGAGCGCCCCCTGGTGGCAGGCGGAAGGGACAGATGAGACCACGTTGGATGAGATTTCTGCATCTTTACCTTTTTTCTAGGATTGTTCAGAGATAGGTGTTTGCCAGGTGCGTGGCTCCACAGATCTCGAAGGCCCTGGCAGGTGTCGGGGCCACAAACGGGGCTGGCTTCACCTCGCTGTGTAGGCCTGGCCTGCCGTTAACATCGTGCAGACTCAAGACTGCACCCTCACGTAAACCCTCCTGCAGCTGTTGCTACTTAAATTCGCCAAGCCGCTGATCCCGGGTGGCGGTGGAACGTGCCAGCAACAAGCTGATAAAGCCCCAGCTTTGGGTCCTGGGTCGCCCGAGCACACCCACCTCTGCCCACCCTGGCCTCTCCACTCCACTGCAGGGACAGTCCTTGGAAATGTCAGTATCCATGTGGATGGCCCGTCCCAACCCTGCCTCCTACTCCTTGCCAAGGGGCGTGTGTAGAAGGGGTCGTGGAAGAAGGTGGTTATGAAGCCAGAGTGTTTCCATGTGAGTACATCTGCCGACATATTGCCCAGCTCTTCCTCCCCTCTGCCGCGCGCCCACCAGCTCTTACCTCCGCTGTGTCACGTGCAGGCTTCTAAGGGGGGGTAGCACGGCTCAGGTGGAAGAGGCGAGCATCCCCTGAGCCTCCATAAAGGAACGCGTGTCCTCAGGGAGAGCTAACACGTGTTCTCTTTGGTCGTAGGTGGAACAATTATATGTTAGGCAAAGTGTGACTGCTTGGATGTTTGAAATTTAGTGTCGTTTTCGGAGAGGTGCATGAGTGCTGAGCTGACGGGGTGGACTGTCCTTCCGGATAGTTCGGCCACAGACGCCTGAATTTCAAGGGACGGAAGGGAAGCAGGAGGTGCTGGCAGGTCCAGAAGTCCAGAACCTCCAGCTGCCGTGGGGTCTCCCCCGGCGCGGCCCCAGGACCGAGCGCGCCCTGGGGGCACCTGCTCCTCCCCGCTGACCCCGGGGCAGGCGGGGCACCGGAAAGTCCTGACCTCACGCCCCCTCCTCCTCGCCGGCCCGGCCGAGGCCCCAGGGTGGGCGAACCCGCGCCCCCGCGCCCCCGCGCATCTGCGGGCGTATTTTGGACGGGAGTGGACGATGTGAGGAGGGTCCGGTCAGGGTGGACCCCGCCCAACGGCCCTCCAGACGGAGCGCCCAAAACCCCGAGGTCCTCAGCGGGCGGGTCGTCACTCGGGCGCAGTGTCCGGGGGCAAATGGAACTGTGGCCTGTCAGGCGCCTCCGGTTGGATGCCTTCCCGCCGGTAAGCCGCTGCCGGACCCGTTATAGGGCCAAGTCGCGCGGCCTTGGAGGACCGGCCGAGGCCCCGCCCAGCGGCCGGAAGAGGGCGCGCAGGGCCGCCCACTTCCGACTGGGAGACACGCCCACTTCCGGGCGGGCGTGGCGTGGTCGGCGTGCGCTGTCCGCCCGCCGGTCCATTCCGCTTCCTTCCGTCCGTCCGTTTGTGCGGAGCGCGGAACCCGCAGGTGCAGGACGGGACGGGGCGCGCGACCAGGGATGGGCGGGTGTCTTGTTCTCCGGCTCGCGGGGCCGCCCCCGCCGCCCGCCCGGGCCTCAGTTTCCCCAGCCGCTCCGCCCGGGACCGTGGGGTGGCGGCGGGGGCGGGGAGGTACCGGAGCCGCGATGCCCCACCCCGGCCCCTGGGACGGTTGGCCTCCGGGGCTGCGGCTTCTTTGCGTAACGCCCGCAGCCTGCGTTTCCTGCTGCCCAGGGTCGGGGGAAGGGTGCACAGAGGGACTCCTGTGTTGGGTCACGGGGCAGGCAGACCCTTTAGGCGCTCGCTAGCTCTTCGCGGGTTTGGGGCACGGCGGGAGCTGGGGTCTGTTTCCCCCCCCAGGTAGGTGGGTGTGGGGCTGGGGTACCCAAACGTGCCCTCGTGCGACGTGCCGTCTTGCAGAGCCGCCACACGCTCAGCCAGGCCGGATCGGAGCGGCCCCCATCATGGGCTGGGGAGCCGGCGGGAGTTGCACCCCGCGCCCGCCCATCCACCAGCAGCCGGCACCCGAAACCCGGGTGGTCGCTGTGGTGTTCCTCGGCCTCCTGCTGGACCTCCTGGCCTTCACCTTGCTGCTGCCCCTGCTGCCTGCGCTGCTGGAGAGCCACGGCCGTGCGCAGGTGAGCACCCCCGGTCCCGATGCCGCTTCACCGCCGATGGCTGTCCATTGCTCCAAGCCCCTCAGGGACTCCCCAGCCCGTCACACTTCCTTGTGCCCTAGGATCCTCTTTATGGCTCGTGGCAGCGCGGGGTGGACTGGTTTGCTTCAGCCATTGGGATGCCAGCCGAGAAGAGGTACAACAGCGTCCTGTTCGGAGGTATGGTTCTTGAGCCAGGGCTGGGGGCCCATTCGGGTCCTGCCTTCCTGGTCCCTCCCTTCTCAGTCCCAGGTCTTGGTTCTCATATTCTCGCTCCTGGGTACTGTCTGTTCTTTCTCCAGGTGGGCGGTTTTGGGGCCGTCTCAGCTCAAGGTCCACGGCCTGGGGGTGCAGGGCCCAGCATGGTCCGACTCTTGGGGACTGGGCAGTGTGGTGACTGTGATCTCTGTGTCTTCCAGGTCTGATTGGCTCCATCTTCTGCTTCCTGCAGTTCCTGTCAGCGCCCCTCACGGGGGCCATCTCTGACTGCCTGGGGAGGCGCCCGGTGATGCTGCTGTCCCTGGTACGGGTGCCCACAGACGGGAGCTTCTTCCCGCCCACCAGCAGGGCCCCTCGTTGGCCCTCGTTGCCCCCTGGGGGTGGCGTTTGGGGGGGCAGTGGCTTCTCCTGCCACGGGGACGTTGGGAACACAAGTGGCCCTTGGATGCTGCAGAACAGGACAGGGTCCCAGGGCACTGCTTGGGCTCGCTGGCCCCGCTGTGGGCTCCTCCTGGCCTCCAGTGACCATGCCCGCCCTTGGTCCCCGCCCTGAGGCAGGCAGGCCTGGCCACCTCGTATGCCGTGTGGGCCACTTCGAAGAGCTTTGCGGCCTTCCTGGTCTCCAGGATGATTGGGGGCATCAGCAAGGGGAACGTCAGCCTCTCCACCGCCATTGTCGCCGACCTGGGCTCGTCTCCTGCCCGCAGCAGGGGCATGGTGAGTGCACTCTGGGGGGCTTAGCGGGTGGAGGGGCTCCGGGGCCTGGGTCTCCCTGCTTGGCTCAGGCAGTCTTCTCCTCAGGCAGTCATCGGGGTGGCCTTCTCTTTGGCCTTCACGCTGGGCCCCATGCTCGGCGCCTCCCTGCCCGTGGAGACGGCGCCCTGGTTGGCCCTGCTCTTCGCGGTCTCCGATCTGCTGTTCATCTGCTGCTTCTTGCCAGAGACGCTGCCCCCGGAGAAGCGGGTAAGGTGGGAGCCAGACAGGCACAGGGGCTCGCTTCCGGGGCCTGCGGGGAGGCCCGTCGCGGGCCCAGGTGCTGGGGAGGCCGAGCTGCCCGCTTCTGGTGTCCAGACGCTCTTGGGACCACAGTGCCTCCTGGGGCCCCTGCGTCCCCCAGACCCCCTACACCTCCAAAGCCTGGCAGGTAGACTGGGGGCCGGGCCTGCCAGGGCCTTGCAGGGGGCAGGGGCCAAGCTGGTTCGGGTCAAGCCCCCTCCCCCCAGGCTGCGAGGCCTGGGGACGCCACCAGCTTCGTCACAGGCTCCTCAATCCTGTCCCCTCCAGGCACCGTCCATCACGCTGGGCTTCCGAGCTGCTGTTGACCTGCTCAGTCCTCTGGCCCTGCTCTGCTTCTCAGTCGTGGCACGTGGCCCGGACCCGCCCACCGGAGTCAGTAAGGAGCAGGCCCCCCCTCGTGAGGGTGGGGCTGTGGCTCCCTCGGGCTGCCCAGCGTCCCCCCGCCAGCTGCTCGGGGCCCCCTTTCCGCTGACGTGCCTTTCCGCTGCTCGGCAGGGCTGGGCAGCCTGCGCCTGCTGGGCCTGGTCTACTTCCTCTATCTTTTCCTGTTCTCGGGCCTGGAGTTCACGCTGAGCTTCCTCGTGCACCAGCGCTTCCAGTTCAGCAGGTGGGAGTGTGGGGCCCCTGCCAGGACCCTGCCTGGGCACGCCCTGCCCTCTCCCCATCCCGAGGCCCCGCAGCCCCGCTGCTTCAGGGCTGACTCCCACCTTGGCCTGTCCCCCGGGGCCCAGCCCGGGATCCCGGGGCGGGCGGTGCCTCGCGCCGAGGACGGGTGACGCACGGGCCGTCACCCAGGCTGCCTGGCTCTCCGTGTGAGCAGCACGGGCGCAGCAGGGAAGGGGTGCTGACAGCTCACCCCTCCCAGCCTAGAGCAGGGAAAGATGTTTTTCTTCATCGGCCTCACGATGGCCACCATCCAGGGCGCCTACGCCCGGCGGATCAGCCCTGGCGGGGAGATCGCAGCTGTGAAGCGGGTACGGGGGCTCCCCTGGGCGTGGGGGCAGGCGGCGCCCCGAGCTCTGCAGAGGCAGTGGGGTGGTCCTGAGACCAGCTGTGCCGCCCGCAGGCCATCCTGCTGCTCGTCCCCGCCTTCCTTCTCATCGGTTGGGGGCACACGCTGCCCGTGCTGGGCCTAGGGCTGCTGCTCTACTCCTTCGGTGAGTGGCCCTGCCCAGGCTGGCGGGGGTGCGGTCAGGGGCCGGCGGCCGGGAATCCTGGAGGGTCGCACCCCTGTCGGCTCCTCCTCCAGGCTGACGGGCGCCTCCCTGATGTCCCCTACCAGCCGCTGCCATCGTGGTGCCCTGCCTGTCCTCTGTGGTCGCCAGCTATGGTGAGAGGCCCTTCCCTTGCCTGAGGTCACCCTGGGTGGCCCACAAGCACCTGACGGCCTCTCCCCTTTCCCCCACAGGCTCTCCCGGGCAGAAGGGTGTGGTCATGGGCACGCTGCGAAGCTTGGGCGCCCTGGCCAGGGCTCTGGGGCCCATGGTGGCCGCCTCAGGTGAGGGCCGCGCGACAGCACTCAGGGCGTGCTAGGCGCTTGGAGAGGCCCCGCCAGGCCAGGGGGCTGCTGGCCCGAGCTGGAGGCCACACAGCCCCTGCTGGCGGCCTTGGTCCCAGCTACTGAACCCCTGGCTCAGCCCCACTGTCCTGTGGGCAGGGACCTGGGCGGGGACCGTCGCCATCACCCCCTGCTGTCTCCACAGCGTACTGGCTGGCCGGGGCGCAGGGCTGCTACACTGTGTGCGCGGGGCTCTTCCTGCTCCCCTTCTCCCTCCTGCGGAAGCTGAGACCGGCAGCAACGCTCAAGGCCGAGTAGCCGAGCCACGCCTACCCCAGAGCGGGGCAGCCAACGCAGGGAGTGGGAGGCCTGGGCCAGGACGGCTCCCCACTGCCCGCCTGACCCCTCCCTCCCCGCCCCCCAGCCTGGGGCGGCCCAGGACTCGCACTTGTGCCTGTGACACTCCTGTGTGGACCTGCCTGCTGGGATCAGACTCCGAAACCTTCCAGGCTTTCTGTTCACTTGTCTTTTATACTTAGTGACACAGCGTTCAGCCAGGCCTCTGAATGACCAAATAAAGCAGCTGTGTTATACCCAGTGCCTTCCTCCAGTGCACAGCTCTGCCTCGACACACCCACTGCCCAGGGAGACCCCCCAGGCACTAGGAGAAGCAGCTTGAGCTGAACACACATTACAGCTCCACGGTCCGGAAGAGCACGAGGCTTTGCCCAGGCCCGTTTCCCTCCCTTCTGCACTGTAGGGAGGGGTGGACAGGCAGATGAAGGGCTGCCCCTGCCCCCGCCCCCGCCCCGGGGTCAGCGCTTACCAGGTGGTACATGGGGGGTGTCCTGCACCCTGGCAGACTGGGGAGGAGCGACCCTTCCGCTTGCCCCCCCCCCACCTCGCCTGGACCCTGCCCTCCGCGCCCTGTGGAAGAACAAGCGGGCACTGGGGCAGGGCACTTCCAGGTAGAGAGTCCTCCGTGGTCCAAAGTGACAAACTGCGTGGGATCTTTTTTTAGAACATAAGATAAACTTCTGAAGTCCTATTTTAAAGGAACAAAGAAAAGGAATTAAGATGCAAGACTGCTTCCCAAGTTTAGACAAGGAAACTGCTTAAAGAATTTTATTTGTGAGTAAAACATGTTACAGTGAAGAAAGGCTGTAGAAGTTGTCCTCCCGAGCCTGTGTCTGTATATGCAACTAAACTTCATGTTGTAATACAAAGAGTTAAACTATAAAAATGAAATTAAAGTCATTGCATACCTGGGGTCAGAAGAAGGGATGAAAGGAAGAGCCCATGGTTAACTGAGGTGCAGGGTGAGGGTGGAGAGCTCTACCACCATCTTGGCAATGGAACGATACACAGGAGAGAAGTGGCTTGCCTGCCAGTAAGCTCGAAGCAGAGGTCAGCGCCATGCAGCCGCTTCAGGTCCTGCCTGGGTGTCGAGTGTGTGGGACCTGAGCCCACGTCGGGCACTGGGTCCCCCGAGGGCCCCTCCCCCCTCCTGGGGACCTGTCTGGGAGACAGGCTGGCACTGGAGCTCCTGGGACAGGTCACTGTCGAAGAGACACCTGGCCACCCACTAGTTCCCACTAAGCAGCTAGCCGCTATCTTCCAGGGATGTGAGTGCAGTGAAATTCACCGTGGTGCTGGAGGGCAGGAGGTGGGCTCCACCAGTGACTGCACAGGGCGTCAGGTGGGACCCCTGGGGCCAACTCCTACCCCGAACTGCCTTCTGTCAAAGTGAGGGTACCCTCCAGGCCGAGCCGAGCCGCGGTTAAGAGCAGACCCCCCAGGACAGCGCGTGGAGCCCTGCTGCGCTCTGCCACAGGCCCTGGGGAGAAAACGAAGCACAACGCAGACCGTTCGCTCACAGTGTGTAGGGTGAACTGCAGACTTTCTGAAAGAACATCTAGAAAGCACTCTTCCCCTCCTGATGCACCTTCCCTATGACAGGGAATCGAGAGCCCCCAGTGAGTAAGGAACGGAGCCCCAAGTCTGGCTTTGGCCGCGGGGGGCCGGTGAGACCATGCGTAGGTTACCTGGGTGTACATAGGCCTGTCCGCTGCTGGGACTGCCGGCTCAGCCCAAACCCACCTCTCAAAAAGTCCGCCACGGTGGCCTGGGCCATTGGCGGGGACACGAGTGTTCTCACAGGACCAAGGCTTTGTGTATCCGAACAAATGAGATCACTGAGCAGATAATGCCAGCAAGAAGCTACAGGTGTGATGCAGTCACCCGAGACCTCGGGCTGAAGGGAGCCTAGCAGAGGTGGGCCGCGGATTACTTCACAAGAGAAGGACAGCAAGAGCGGTGGAGGCCAGAGCTGGCAGGGCCACCCCCGACCCAGCCAGAACCCGGACTTAGCTAAGCCCCTGGGGACAGCGTGTCCCCGAAGGGCTCATGAGATGGGCCGAGATGCTGGTCCCTGCAGGGCAGGGCTCGGAGGTGGACGCAGAGACCAAGTCTCCCCCGGCACCTGAGGCTGCCGGCCGGGCCGCTGCGCGCGCACAAGGTTAGCACCGGTCTCCGTGGGGATTCGGTCACGCCGCGAGGGGAGCGCTAGCTATGCAGGGGTGGGCCTTTTGCATTCCATTACACAAGAAGACAGGGCACAAGACACAATCGGGGACAGCCTGGTGGCATCGGTTTGTGCAGGAAGGGCCTTCAGGAGTCACTCCTTTTCTTGCTCTTCTTCAGGAAGGAGGGAGTGCGGAATTTCTTCTTCTTTTTGGAGGGGGACTTGCCCGGAGACCCATCACTGCCAGGGTCCACAGCAGCCCCCTCCTCGGCAGCCGGGGCGGCGGCCTCGTCAGCCGCCTGGGCTGTGACTGGCTCAGGGATGGCCGCTGAAGGGGACCTGGTGGGGCCTGGAGGGCCCCCGGCTTCACAAAGCCCCTCTTCCTCCTCCTCCTCCTCCAGTGTCGGGAAGCAGAGCGCTTCTGAAGGCTCCTCAGGGGACAGGTCAGGGAGAGTCTGCGTGAAGGTGGCGGCATCGCTGTTGTCTCCCGAAGCCGGCTCCTGCGGCAGGTCTGGGGGAGGGGTGGGAGAGGCGGGGTTAGAGGGCGACTGCCTGGACCTCCCAGGGGGATGGCCAGCGCCCTGCACCAAACAAGAGTGAGAAGCTGTCAGCAGGATCTACTCTGCTTCAGGCTGGCTGCAGCTTACAGTGCAAAACGGGGGCTCAACCTCAGGGTGGTTTTTAGCTCCTTCTCATGGACAACGTGCTGACAAAGCCAGACACCGTCCCAGGGCTTCGGTCCCCGGTCACAGAGACGGTGACGAAGGCAAGTGGAAACATTTTCAGTATTGCAACGTCTGCGCTAAACACCTGAACGCTTTTAAAGGACGTGTGTTAGTAATCCTGAAATCAAGCCTAAATTTGTATCCACGACACCTGGTCTCCCCCAGGGAGACAACTATGTAAAGCTGCGGCAGCTGGTAGAAAACTACGAGCTGATTCCCAGACCAACATCAACACCAAACAAAGGCCATTTTAGGCTGGAGAGTTAAAAAAGAGATGAACGCTAAGGGAAGGGACAAAAAATTCAAGCCCCCTTAACAATTTGAACATGGAAACATAAAAGAACCAAATGGAACTTACTTTAAAGAAACAGCCTGAGGACTGGTTTCTAACTGACCCTGGGGGAAACCAGTTTTGTAGATTTTTTAAAATAGTCCACCAAGGTACCAGCCACTGGCAGGTTAGGCAACAGCAAACCTTCAGTGCCTGGAAATCTAGCCAAACGCCCGGAGGTGACCAGAGGCTGGGCTGAGCTGCGGAGGCGCGGCTGCACGGGACTGGGCGGGAGCAGTTAGGACTCGCTCCGCGAAGCATGCAGAGGTGGCCTGTGGGTGCTCAGGGGAACTCTGACCATCTGACAAATGTCACATTGGGAAAACAGCACCAAATGTCACTCTTCCACCCCCTCAAATTAAGCTTAAGCACCCAGTCTAAGCAGAGATCCAAACGCATGCGACCCCCGCGCAGCAGGTGGCAAAATCCCAGCCTGAGTCTAGCTTGGACTTGTCTCGGAGGCTCAGCAGGGCCACGTGGTCCTGAAACTGCTGGGACCCAGAGTGCTTGGAGCAGTGCCACCTCGGCCCTGGGGGGACTCGAGGACAGGCTGCCCACCACACAGCTCAGGGGGACCCAGCCCCTTCCAGGAAGGCCACTGCCCAGAATGGAGGAACTGGGTAGAAGAAGGGCCTTTGTTTTTATTTTGAATAAACAAAAAACAAAAATTAATAAGCAACAAAGAAGCAGAGGAATGAGGCAAAGCACAGGGAAATTCCAATTAAACAGCAGAGGGCCAGGCAGCAGGCGGTACTTACTATGGTAACAGGTACTCTTTAGCACATCCACCTCCTGTTTGTAACGCAGCCACAGGAAGAGAAAAGCACAGGTAGAGAATCTATGCATTCAGTCACAGCCATCGGGTTACAGAAGGAGAATGGCCAGGCCATTCTTGTGGACACAGAAAAGGGCAGGAGGTGGGCCACAGGCTCCCGACAGGCACGGGAAGCACAACGTACAAGACCGAGGGACAGACACGCAGGCCACATGTCACAGAAACACGGTGGGTGGTCTGGGAGGCCAGGGGAGGCGGGCACTCTCCACGGACTGGGAAATATGGCCAAAGAATGCAGCCCTGTGGCCCAGACACAACAGAGGACGTTTCCGGGGCTGATCCGAGCACAGGAAGGTTTAGGAAACGTGCAAGCAGTGGGCAAAACTGACATCGAGAATGAAGGCAGGTTCCGATCCCCAACGACTGTCCTCCCACCTGTGACGTCACGCTAACGAATCTGTGTGGCCTCAAGTTACCCCGGACAGAACCAACACGGGAGCGGAGGAGGCTGGGCAAGCTCAGAGCGGATGATGTACTGGTTTCCATGCAAACGCACTCGGCTGTTACGTGTCAGTTCAACTACTGCCACACTCAGCTGCTTTTCTTACACAAAGCCACGAAGTTCGGCCCCTCCTGGCGATGCCGCCCCCGGCGGCCGTGCACCACCCTCCCACACGGGGCAGCCGCACACCCACCTCCACCCCAGGGCTCACCTTCCTCCAGCTTGATGGGGGCGCTCGGGGGAGCGTGGGGGGCAGCAGGGGGCTCTGGAGGGCTCTCTTCTTTGTCTTCTCTAGTCTCGTCCAGATTCTCTGCAGGTGCACAGAGGGCGGAAAGAGCACGGTGAAGGCCTTTGGACACGGCGGGCCTCCCCTCGCCCCCTCCTGGGCGGACGGGCCTCCCGCCCTGCCCATCGGGCTGCCTCGGGGAGGGCGGGGGGGCGGGGGCGCTGCTCAGGCCGCAAGCAAGAGCCCAAGAAGGGAAGGGCTCGCAGCCGCTGGCCTCAACCTTTTCCCCATCCCTACCCAAGAGGACAAAGGAAGCCACTCCTGACTGGGCTGTGGATCTCGGTTTGAGAATCTGCCAGAGCTGCCTCTGTGACGGGCTGTGACCCGTGACCCCCCGCCTGTCCTCTCCTGTCCTCTAGTGAGGGGCCCCTCCCCATGTCCTCACCATCCTGCCTCTCCCACTGCTGGGCAAGAGCCCAGGGTCCCAAGCACCCTCGCCCTACTTGCCACCTCAGGCAACATTACAGGAGTGTGACCTTGGTTTTAATTTGTTATTTAGAGCATTTTCTACCAATAATTTAAATTTGGCAGTTGTAACACGTATTTCTATTTTCTATAGTGAAGTATGCTAAGGACCAGAGGAAAAATTACAAGAACTAGGTAGGACTCAGGACCCAGAAGATTCCAAGTCCACCTCTCATTTAGGGAAAAATATATACCAGTATTATCTTAATGCCTTAAATCTCCTTCTCTCATTGAAACTTTTCATGTTAATAGCTTCGGACCAACTTGCCTCCCCAAGTCCCCCAAGCCTGCAGCTCCCTTCCTGAAGCCAGGTGTCTCTAAACAGAGGCATTCACACCTCCTGCCTGAGGGAACAAATTCCTTCAGCCAGAAAAGCAGCCAAAGGCCAGGGGCTTTCTTCCTCGTGCCTGAGGTGCTGCCTCGCAGACAGCCTGCGATCACTGCGGCACACACTGCCCGCCCCCCACGCCGTGCCCAGAGCCAGCACCAGTGCTGGGCAGGGCTTTCCTGGCAGTGGCCCCTGGCTGCCACTCCCACTGCTGACAGCTCTGTGATCGCACAGCATGATCACAGCTGTCCCCATGCACATCCACTCACTTGCTGTGACATCACTCCTCATGGAGCCTCACATATAGAGGAAATATTTGTATCTTGTGGTTTAACTCAAACAAACAAAAAAAAAAAATCCAGGTTTCCCAGACACTGGAAGGGTCTGAGTCCAAAGGGAAGACACACATATATGTGCCCAGGAACTGGGATTAGGCTACAGGACCAATAGCTCAGGCCCACACACCAGTTCTTACTCTAAGGCAAGTAATTATGGCCACAGCTCAGACAGAGCTTTCTGCAGGGCTGCATGCACCGCTCAGGAGATGATCAGAATCAGTGCTGTGACCAGAAGATCAGGCTCACTCTGAATCTATGTGCAGCAAGCCTTAATTTTAATGTATATATAACCAAGCGACAGGCAGTGATGGTGTAACACACTGAAAAACAATTCAGCAGCAGTTTTTTTGCACAACTCAAATTCCAATAGCAGCTATGTGATGCATTATGTAATCGGTCTAAAACAAGACTAAAAAAAAAGTTAAATTGGGGCAAATCAGAGGTTGCGTTTGAAGCAGGAATAGTTCCCAGGATGGTCCCCCATCGACCTGGAGGGTAACTGTGGGATTTCCATTCCAGGAGGGCTGCTCCCAAGAGGAAGAAGCGTGGTCCATACTAAGGTCCCGGGGACAGCAGCATGAACTTCCTGGAGGGGACGTCATGCCCCAGGGTCCTCGTGGTAACCAACCCAGGGCACTCAGGGACAGTGATTCAGACCCATGAGCCTTCGTGTCAGAGGCAGTGGGAGGCTGGCTTCTCTCTTAGTTCTCAAAATGTCTGGATGTGCTTTTAAAAACCTGAAGTATACACCACTGTAAAGCAATTATACCCCAATAAAGATGTTAAAAAAAACCCCTGAAGTTTGAAACAAGCTGCTCCCAGAGGTTCTGGCTCTCAGAGCCGTTTACTTTCCTTTGTTGTAAAATAGTCCCAACATGTTTTGCAAAAATATGACCTCCTATGTCAGTGAGCTACCGAGAGAAACAAAGGCTGCACCAGCATTGGCCACACCCTTCACAGGGTTTCGCTCGTCCCTGGGCCTGTGACCACGCCCAGCCAGGGAGCTCTCGGGCTTATGGAGGAAAGGAGTCCGTCAGAAAACTCCAAGCCGTGACTTCAGCTGAGATGAAGGTGGGAGGACACTGCGTGCAGGGGCGCAGGTCACAGACCCGGGCCGGCCTCCGCCACACGCGGCCTTGTTCTTGGGAACAGACTGCTCTATTCCGCTCTCTCCGGGAGCAGAGCAGAATGTGCACGGAATGGCATGCTGCGCTTATCTTCCATGGCCACCTACAGTCGGCCCAGGAGAGAGGAGCCCGCGGAGCACGTCCTCCTGCCTCCTCCTGCACCCAGGACCCACGGGGCTGCTCACCTTCGGGGCCCCTGTGCTTGCGCTCCACCGCTCTGCGGTAGTCGTCCAGCTCGCGGTCGGTGAGCGTGCTGAAGGGGTTGGGGCCCGTGGTGCTCACGATGACGTGGGGCTGGTACTCCTTCTCAATGATGGCCTTGGAGGCTGTCACCAGCTCGCCCTGCGGACAGAAAGGGACGGCTGGTCTACAAGAGCCCTGCCGCTCCAGGACTGTCCCTCCTCCCGGGCAAGGGTGGGGCAGGGCGCACACACATCCCTGAGAGGCCCTGAGGCTCAGGCTGAGCGGCAGCCTTCAGCAGTAGAAGACTGAGCAACACATGCAGCTGGGGAGAGACTCCTAGGAAAGTCCTTCAGATTTCAGAAGCAAAGGCACCAACGTGCAGATCTAGTGTGTAGAGCACCCCAGGGAGAGGCCCATCCCCTCACAGACAGACAGGGATGGATGGAAAAGGGGACTTTTAAAGTCGACTACCCTCCTCCCAAATCAGAAAACGTCATGACCACAACACTCAGATGGGCGTGCTCGGAGATGTGCTCATGCTCTAAGAGCACAGAAAAGTTCTGTCCTTTTGACTGTGCATTTGATTTGTAGCTAGATCCTGTTAACTTACCGCAAAACATTAAGAGGTAACAGAATGTCACAAAACACCAGCACTTGTCTGAGAAATTTGGAAAAGTGTAAGAATTTATACAAAAGAAAAAAGAAAGCTTAAGCAAAGCGAAGCACACAGGTGGCCCGGCCCTCGAGGAGGAGGCCAACGCAGCCAGGCCGCACAGGCAGGGAGCAGCGGGCAGCCCTCGGGCGCTACGCCCGCCCACCCTCGCCTGCCCAGCACAGCTCGGTGCCCCGCAGCCCGCCAGCTTGGCTCCCACACCCTCTGGGGCTCAGTTTTGAGAAAGTTAACCAGAACCCAAGCACGTGCCCGTTACTTAATGAGAACTCCTGAAAGCCAGTGAAAACGGGAGAACCCACAATCATTTCGATGCCAGGCCTGGCCCGGCAGCGCTCTCCTCGGTGGGCGAACCCCAGAGGGAGAGGGCATGCCAGCGACGTGCACGAGAGACAGGGCCAGGCCGAGTCCCAGGAACTTCAGCCCACCGGCCAACCGCTCCCCTGGGAACCTGGGCTGAGCAGTCACTGTCCAGCGACACGGACCCCAGGGGAGAGAAGGAAAAGGCTGAAATCCGCAGCCTGTGCTCAGAGAGCCTCGAGATCGGAAGTCAGCTGCCTAGATGGGGAGGGGGCTCCTTCTGAGCGGGCCCGACCCCAGGTCGACCGGCTTTTCCTTCAGAAGTAGCCCAGCCTCCCCGGACAGGCATCGGATCCTCGTCTGCCACGAGTTAGCTCTGTGGCCTAAGACAAGCGCCTTCCTGTCCATGGGCCTGTTTTACAGGCCTCAAGAGGGGCCTGCCGGGCTGACCACAGCTAAGATGTGCTGAGCACTAACATTCTAGGATCTACGGCAACTAGAGAACTGCGTTTGCATCCTGGTATCACCGCCAGTAAAATGAGATGGAGATTCGAGCTTTCAGAGAAATGTTTACATCACTTAAATCAAATGTTCAGTCAACTGCCACGGAGATGCCCTGTGGTCAAGCAAGGTCCTTTCTGTCTGGAACACCTGGCCCTCGAGGTGCAGCATGGCCGGCTCCTGCCCCCACCAGCAGGGAGCTCCCTCCTCCAGATTCCTCAGCCGAGGGCCGAGCTGCCTTCCAGACCAGCTCTTAACAGATACAGGGACACAGGGACCCTGCTATTTGGAGGGAAGGAGACACAGATACGCTTGAGATGCAGAGGGACGCAGGCCCGCTGTGGAGCAACCGAGGCCGAGAAACCAGGACGCGCAGCGGCTGCTCCCGCCAGCAGGCCCCGCGGAGACTCTCGCTGCTGCCGTCACTTGGAGCCACCACCACGGGCTCTAAGCAGGACAGACGCCCAGCAACTACGTCTGCCCCGACTGACACCACCTGTGTGGGATAACAGCTCCAGCTCCGAAGCTGTGCAAACCTGGTCTAGTGCCCTGACCTCTCTGAGCATCAGGTTTTCACCTGTAAAACCTACTCAGGTTTGAATTTACACTCCAGGTGCCGGGCCACACACACACTAGATGCTCAACACCAAGTGCACCGGGCGAGTCCACAAGCTGGGCCGCAGGCCTCCTGCATTTCTACCATGCGGCAGGCGGCTGCAGGCACAGGCACCAACAGGGACGCTTACGCTACACAAATCGCACAAGAGTTCTCCCCCGCGCTGGACAACTTTCGGCGTAGACTTTCCCACCCTGGTCTCTAACGACTCGATTCAGTCGTGATGAGGTCCAGAGGGCTGCATGCTGGCTCGTGCGGCACTGGAGCCAAGCGCGCCTGCAGCAGGGCTCAGCGTTCCTTTCAGAACCGGAGTGTCGGGGTGTGGCTGGCGACGCACTGCCCCTCCTCCGTCAGAAGACACCCCCTGCCCTGTGTGAACAGCTATCACCATGAGGGAGAGATGGAGGCAAAGCAAAGTCCTTCCAGAAAAGCCCCAACTTCCCGAGTCCCAAACACCTGTTCCTCAAGTTCTCAAACGGGCAGCAAGTATCCATACACTTGCCTTACCGGGAAGAGGGCGCGTTTAGGACATTAACAAGCCCAGTCCTTCCCTGGTCGAGTTAGAACTCAACTCGCCAGCAAGCAGTGCCATCTTCCAGGAGTAACGCCATCTGCACTTGAGGTCCACACGAAAGGACGTGGACACAGACCCAGCCCAGGACGCTGGTGGAGTCAAAGCACACTCTCACCGCTGGAGGGAGACACCCGCCGCGGGAAGAAGACCAAGGCTGCGAACGCGAGCGCCAGGAGGATGGGGGAGGAAAACCAGGGACAGAAGCCTGTGTCTGGGGATGTCGACATCCCCCCAGCTGGGAGCAGTCTCCTCGGCTAACCTCACCGGACAGGGCACTCACAGCGGCACGCCGCTCAGATCTGCTGCGGGGAGGACGCCGCAATCTCCACGAGTCTCACTCCCACAGACTCTCAACTTCCCAGCCAGGCGTGAGGGGGGCCCTACGTACACCTCTTCGGGAAGCGGTCGCAGGTGACTGTGACGCGCCCCCAAATCCGAACACCACTCGGCAGAGCGAGAGCCAGACTGTAACTGGAGCCACGAGAGCTCCCTCCAGTGCAGCTCCCCGGCCCACCCTGCATACAGCCCTCACAGCAGCACGCAGAAACCACCAAGTGCAGTGCAATGCCCGAGAGACTGCACAGCAATGGCTAGGAATTTGGCTCGAGCCCACAAAGCTGGAGGTGGTTTGGGGCTTTCACAGTAAGCACCCTGGGGTCATGGACTCAACACACTTGGACGCATCTGAGAGAAAGAATTATGAACTAACAAGATCACAACAGCTTCTGGTCCAAAGGAGCAACATGAGAAACAAGCACCAGGGGTAAGAAGCCATCTTTCTCCCCTGCTCTGAGCAGTTCCTCTAAGAATGGCAGCTGGAAGTACTCTCTAAGGACAAGGAAAAATGGGGCCCACTGAATTAATATATAAATGTGCAAGAAAATTTTATCAGCAGGGCTTCCAGACAGGAATATAGGATCATTAGTGCAAATCTGATTTCTCTGGCAATGGGAACATTGATAAAATCATATTTGCCTCTCACTGGGGGTGTATTAATCGAAAGAGACCCTGAAAATTCCCTTTGAACACAGGGTACACACCACTAAGACACTCAGCCACGTGGGCAGCCACTCTGGCTCTGCACATCAGCAGCCTGAGTGTGTAGAGGGTTTCCTTCCACCTGGGCAAGTTACACCAGATACATTTTCCACCTACTGTACATGTCAGGCACCCACGTACACAGAGAAATTACAATTCTGGGTTTCAAATTTTCATAAGTATTTCTTCCCCCTTGCAACATTTAAAACAATCTAGGTTTTTTTTATTTCCTATTTTTTGAAGGTAAAAATACATTTCCTCAACAAGGGCTGGCAGACTGTCCTGTTTCATTTCCCATCCCTCTGAAACGACGTCTTTCAATCCTACAACCTCTGACTGCCACGCTCATTTCACCCGCGGTCACAGCTGAGAAGCGAAGGCGGTAGGTCTCGCGGGGGAGCTGACACGCTCGTGGCCCACCCGTGAGCCTTCTGCAGTTGGCACCTTGGAAAAGGCAAGCTCCTCAATCCCCAAAGCATGCACCAGCCAAAGTCACATGCAGAACTTCAGAAACATCCCTAAGGTCAGCCATTTCTCAGCACAACGTAAAAATGCTAAAAATTGTAAAAATAACCTCATACAAAATGCTGTATTTAAAGAAGCAGAACAGAACCTTTTGGACGATCTCACAAATAACTGAGAGATCCGTTTAAAGCTCCTGCGGTACCTAAGACAATACCTAGCGAGAGCAACGGGTGGGGGCGGGGGGGGGGTGTAAAGAGCAGGGTGTGCCGACAGGTAGCTGAGGACGGGGCGGTGAGTACCTTTCTAAAAGAGACAGACTTAGCGGGACTAAAGGTCTGCTCTGTACGCTCGAGCCCTTCGATTGTTTCCGTACAGTCAGAGAGGGGCGCGTCCTGCAACAGTAAACTGAGTCGTCAGAGCCCACCAGGCCCGGCTGTGGAACATCAACGAGAGCACAGGATGGAGCCAGCTGAGAGCATGCAGCGGGACAGCCGTCCACAGCGATGCAGCGGTGATGGCGGTGCAACGTGCAAACACGGGCCACAGAACCAGGACCACAGCTGGCCAACGTCAGAAAATGCAACAACAATCACCAACCCCGGTGAGTCATGTTTAAAACATTCGGTGGCAACTTCATTTTCAGAGATAACTACTTACACAATTATCTTCAATGTGCCATGAGGTACAATCCTTTTACAGAAATGCGTGTAAATGTGGACCACATTTACAGGAACCCTCTGCACTTTTCCCCAAGCAGCACTTTGTTGTGGACAGCAATCTATACAAGAACCAAAGTCCACGACACCCACCCTCTTCCAGCGTTGTACACAGTTCACCGCTAACACTGGGCGAACCCAGGCCCTGAGCCAGGCATGCACGATGTGGAGCTGGGCTGGAGGGGGACACGGCCCTGGGCATGCTTATGCTTGGTCTACCACTCAAGGAAAAGTGGCTGGGTTACTTCTTATCATGAAGACTTTGAACAAAGAAAACCGGTTGCCTAGGACACTTACCTCATAGTCATTCTCTCCCAACTTAAGAATAATTTTGGAGCAGGCAGTCATTAGAGCCACCACCCACTACCGTCAGAGACATTCTGAGCTCTCACCTGGACGAGGCTCCTGTCCATCACTACACCACACAACACCTGGGACTGGGGGCCCGCGGTCTTAATGTCCTGTAGGTTCTGCTCTCGAATCTGAGGATGGCAAGAAGGGAAACACACATCAACAGTACAGAGAAACCTCGCTGTGGCTGAAAGTCACCGTTTGTGCTCTTGGGCCCCCAGCACAAGCTGCTATTCTGTTCTGCCCTGCACCCCAGTGGGTCCTGCGTGACCACCGTGCCCGCTTAACGGTGCTGGTCCAGCCCGATTAGTAATTCATGGGTCTGAGGAGATGGAGGGCCCCTTCCAGACGACTTCGGCAGGCACAGACCTCACTGAACTCACTAACTTGAGGGGAGGCACCCCCTGTGTGCCCATCTTTTAGTGACACTGTGAACACTGGTGGATCTCATGTTCCAATATACCAAACGTTCTAACTCTTCAAATGAACCCTGCAAGGCAGGGGGCAAAGGCTGTTCTTGCCAGGAACAGGCTCTGCACCTTCAATTCTGCCCTGCTATGTGAGCAGGTGCTGGTTCAACAACGAGGGCCAAAGCGTCTGCTGCTCACGCACTGCCACTGCACTTCGTCAGCACGGCAGCAAAGCAGTGTGAAGGGAGGACCTCGGCAGTCACGTGGTGGCAGCAGAGGTCCTCCTGGAGCTACACCCTCTCCCCCTGCAGCCGCAGGCCTCCTGCCCCACCCAGGGCTGCCTCCTCCCGCACACATGTCAGCTTCCACCGATTGCTGGTGGCAGTCAGTGCACACCTTGTTCCTCATCTCCTGGACCTCTTTTGGGTTGGTGTTCAGTGGGACGAACAGGTTGGGGACGGCAGAGGCGGGAGTCCTGTGTCCATCCTCTTTAGTCCACTGTAATAGCAAGGACAGTTGAAAAGTCAGAATCGTGACAACAGTAAGTGACACCACAGCATCCAGTCTGTCCAACTCCTCTCACATCTGGTCATGCACCGAACTTCACAGAGAGTGAACCAATGACCACGCCGCCTGGGTCACTGCAGTGGCTGGAAACCAGTAATGCTGGAAGCCAGAGCTGTGACTGACTGGCAAGTGCCAGCCAGAGTGCCCAGCTGACATCTAGGGCGCGACACGGGCTGACGACAGAGCTATGCCCCATGACTCCCTCGGACAAGCCGTGGGGGACCCTTCAGAGCACACTGGTTCACCACTCTGAGAGTCCTCAACACCAAAGCCAGCTGGAAGCATGAGATGACAGGGTCATGAGAAGCGGTGTGATGCTGCTGTCCAGGTGAGGGGAGACTCTGTGCGGTGAGGCAAGAGTGGGCATCACCAAAGTTTTGCATTAAAATAAACTACCGCACCAGAATGTACTGTTTGCGTAGCTATTTCAACCCAAGAAGATTACTGTGTGAAGACTTATACAGTAGCTACCTGCGGAGGAGTTTGGTGATGTCAAACACTTTATGTAATTAATACTTTTGAGTGTTACAAAAATGTCCCAAACGAACTTAAAGCGCTCATGAACCCTTCCTGGAAGGCTGTTTTAGACACCAGTGCGTGTTATATCAGCATGCTGCACCTTTCATGCGTACTTTTTTTTCGGACCTCCAATCAAGTATGAGATTTTTAATCAAATTCTAATTCTTAGGCATGAGTAGGCACTGAACACTAAAACAAGCCCATCGTAGAGAGCAAATGTTATGCCTTTCAGAATATTTTCAAGAGGCAATAAGATAGCCATAAACCGAGACTTTAAAGAAAGCAGCAAAACCGTCCAATGCTGGGCCGCTGTGAAGGCAGCGTGGGATGGGCATGAGCTGCGAGATACTCACTGACGCTTTATCTCCTCAGATAGAAATAACTCCAGCTTCTTATTAAAAATAATTTTTAGTTAAAACATTAAAACAACAACCTCAGAAGCTTGAACAAGTTTGAAAACTTAAGAATAATTATTATAAATTAATATACCAACCTGAAAACAGCGCATGGAATTCGTATTACTCCAGAACAGTAAGAAACAAATTTAGAAGTTGAACAAAGTCTCCCCTTCAATGTACACAGTGACTAAAATACCTAAAGCAATTTAATATTTTTTTCAAGCTAATAGTAAATAAGGCTCAAAGCTGCTGCTACACATACACTTTGGAAAAATTAATCACAGCAATTCAGCACTACATATGTATGTGGTCAGCAGAAGTTGTTTTTAGGCCCACTCCCTTTAACAAGTGAAATAAGTTACAAACTAAACAAATAAAATGAAAAAAGAAAATAAGGGACAGAGGGAGAGAGAGAGGAAGTGGGTGAGAGGGAGCAGGAAAGGGGAGACGGGCTCAAACACCGACCGACCCCGGCCATATTCACGCAGAGTCTCTGCCACGTGACACATTTCCTTAGGAGCACAGAGGCTGTCTCAACAACTGTGCATCAGGAAAACACCAGAACCACCTGGGGAAGACAGAACTTATTTCTTTTAAATAAATCTATAAAGCAAAAGCACTGTTACAAGGGAAACAGGAAGGCCCGCTTTGCTTACTTGGTGTCCCGTTTCAGCACAACTAGGCTGATCTCTCCTCAACTCCTATGGAACTAATCATGCAGAGACACGTGCGTCCCAGCCTCCGTCTCTTCACAAGAGGCTCCACTGAGGGCCTCTCCTACTCTGATGCAGGGGCCAGTGGCCTGTCCAGGTCTAGCGCTGCCCAGGGACGTCTGAGCACCAGACGGCAAAGTAGCGTTCAGGGCAGCGTTACTCCTGACACGAAGCTCGCCTCAGCGCCTGTCGCTGGTGCCTGCGGATAGCCTGGCTGCACTTGGGTCATGCCACACCCAGCAGGAGTCAGAAGACTCTCCACTATGGCCGTCTACTCACATGCAACAGTCCATGCAGAAAGTAGCTGGCTGAGAGCGTTCGGAGGCTTTGGGACAGCAAACAGGGGAGGAGGCTAACGAGAAAGGACGAGGGTCAGCTGAGAAGATGCCCACGAGCCACGAGGGAAAACTGCTTAAGAAAACACTAAGACTTTAAAGAACAGACTTAAGTTAGTGACTTAATGAAACAGCTGAGTTTACGACATTAAAGTAAGAGGTTATGCTTCACCCATCTTTTTGTCCTGAAGTATTAAAGAGTCTTCAAATACAATTTGAACTGAATGACAGCTCCTACTTTTAGGTTAATCCATGTAAGTTATGTAGCATTTTTGCTGTGTTAGGAGTTAGGTAATGCTGGAATGACTGCAGAGGAACAACATATCTTAAGCAGTTTCAAGCAGACAGTATTACTTGAATCATATCTGATGCGAAAGTGGGTCTGGGTTCAGGCTAAGGAAGGTTACTGGGGAAGGCTCGCCCAGCCCCGGGTCAGAGGGCCAGGTTCCCAAAGCCTCCGAAGCCCCAGCTGCCAGACGTGCTCTACATCATCTAACTATGAACAGTAAGGTAGGCACAGACCAAGCAGTTGGTAATACAGCTTGGCACGCAGACACCGGACGAGAGAGACTGCAGCAAGGGTTTCACGTGATCGTGTGTAATGTTCGTCCACACCTTAGTCTTCGACTTGGGACTGCTTCCGTTCTGCCCTTCCTCAGAAGCATCGTCACCCCGGCCAGAGTTCAGCCATCTTGTCTTCTCTCGTTGCTGCTTCTGAAAACTGTGTCTGAGAGGAGAGCAAGTGGCCGAATCACCGTCACTCGCAGAGGGGTAACCTGTGACACTGGCAGGGACCCCCACGTCGCTGTATTGTTTAGATCTCTCTCTCAGAGCAGGGTATCGATAAGGGTAGCCAGTTCTGTAACCCTAGGGGCCAGAGAGAGAGACACAGTCAATATTTCAGATCTGAAAACAAGAGTTTCACTTTGGAAAATCGTGTGGAAATATCCACAAAAGCTGACTATATGCACACCCTATGTACATGCACGCCCAGGAGAAACGCAAATACGTTCACCAAAAGACAGGTATGAAAATGCTAACAGCGGCACTATTCCCAAAGCCCCAAGTAGAAAAACCCGAAGTCCATCAACAGTAGAATGGATGAACGGTGGTGTATTCACATAGCAGAGCATGACACGGCAATGAGAATATTACTAGGACAAAATGTGGGTGAATCTTCACAAATACGGTATTGAGTGAAAGAAACCAAATGTGAGAGAATATACTGTATGATTCCATTTATAAAAAGTAAAAAAGAGGCAAAACCAATCTTTGCTGTTAGATGCATAGGATGCATAGCAGTCACCCTTGGGATGGGGTAAGAGACTCAAAGGGGGATACGAGGTTCTGAGGTGCTGGTATTGTTTTCTGATATGGGTGCTGGTTACACAGTGTGTTCAGTTTTTAAAAATAAACTGAACACTTAAACAGGTACTCTCTCCTATTCATATACATATACATATATATATATGTATATGTATATATATATATATATATATCAACAAAAAGTTAAAATTTAAAAGACCAGGGTTTACTTGCTGCTGGTTATAGTATAAGTTATATTAATCAGCCTACTTAACATTTTTTTTTAACCTGTTAAGTCACAGTGAAAATCTTTCAGGAAGACCAAACAAGTACACCTCATGACAACTGGTACCTGGAGAAATTACTTTACTTCTGAACATAACAATATCTGCATTAACCTTCAACCCTGTTTCACGACCATTTGCTGTGCTTTAAAACACCTGCCCGACTAATTGCCGCCTCTGTAACGGCACTGAGCCCACCGTGCTGACCCACCTGAGTGCTAATAGCCCACAGACAGCATCTCCAAGGCAAGGATGATGTCTCACTCATCCTTCCTCTCCAGAGCTGAGCATTCAGAAGCTGTGACGGACAGACATTACAGTGGCCCCCCAAAGGCCCCCACCTCCTGTAAAGCCCTTCCCCTGCAGTGTGAGGGGAACCAGCGACCTGCTTCAAACCAGCAGAACTGGGCAAAGGTGATGGGATATGTTACATAAGAGTGTAGCACCCGTCTTGAGAAAGTCTCTCTGCCCATCGCTGGCTCTGAAGAAGCAAGCTGCCATGACTCCTGAGCTGTAAGGACATGAATTCTGCCCATGATGTGAGGAGTTTGGAATTGGATCCTCCACCAGTAGAGCCTTCTGATGAGAACCCAGCCCAGGCCAACACCCTGACTGCAGCCTTGTGAGACCCTAAGCCAAGGACCGAGCTCAGCTGTGCCTGGACTCCTGACCCATAGTTTCATACCTCGACCAGGTCACTTATGGCAGCTTCACAATGAATGACAAGAGAATTAAGATTTGAAAGGATTACACAGGGCTAGTCACGTAGGATGAGTCAGTGGCGGCGCTCTACTTGCCAAGTACTGTAGAAGCATTCCTCTCAATTCGGGAGTTCTCCCCCTCTGGGTGATTGCCCTCTATGGGGGGTCACCACCTTTATTACCAATCATTCCCTTAATACATTCAAAAAAGGGTGGTAATAACCCCTGAATGGAGTTGGTTGTTGTTTTGTTTACTCTTGTTTCGTAACTACCCTCAGGAAGACAGGTAAATGTCTGCACTGGCAACTTCTCCATTTATGAACATGCTTTGCTGAAGAATAATAAAAGATAACCACTCAGCTATAAAGACTATCTTCAGAAAAATACAGTTCTTATTAACTGAAGTGTCCTCTTGCTGAGAGAGCTGGGACTCTTGAGTAATCTTCATGACTTCAGAATAAACCATCCAGGACATCACAAAATTTTATTCTGAGGGGGGATGGGCTTTTTCTTTATTCTTCTCCTTTAAATGCCAAACCAAAATCAGAAGCAATACTCAGCCCTCAGACCTCCTATATGGCTTATAGTTAAAAATATGGATTCATCCCTTCTTTGAGAAGCTGGAATGATATCCTGATCGGGAAACAAACTAGCATTTCTTCTGACTTTCTATGTCAGAAATGTTCATGGACTTTATATGACCTACTCCTTATAGTGTGAGAACCCTCAACTATTCTCTACCCTACTCAATTATTAGCAAACACATACAGTTGATCAGAATGTTAAATTAAAACAGGGACTAGCATCAGTGACCGCCATCCAACTTTACTTCTTATAAACCACACAGCCTTCTAATGTCAGAAATAACCTGTGCATGTTAAGCGCACTGAATAAAACACCCTTCCTGTCATCTCGCTTATTAATCTTTCATCCTTTATATTCCTCCCCTATCAAACTGGAGTCACTAATTTTAATTCTCTCTCTCTCCACCTTCCAGAATGTACTGAGTGCACAAGATGTGGCAGGCTGGTGTTCCTGATTTTTATTCCTCCCTCCCGCTCCCCGCCTTTTAGGTATAAGCGCAGTGAACGTCAAAGTATTTGCTAAGAGGACAGAAGAAGGACCAGTAAGCCTGGGTCACCCCAGCGTTCCTCACCTTGCCGGGCCCCTTGGGGTATCGGACTCCGGATACAGATGCCTGAGCGATCACCACCCACTCTCAAACCTTCTCCGGGTGTGACCTCCCTGAGACTGCACTGTCCTGGCCTGCCTCTTTCAGCGTCTCGGTGGGCTTTCTTCCTCTTGGCTGCTTCCCTGAGAGCAGTCCCGGCTCACATGCCCCCTCCGCCCTGCAGCTGCCTTCGTGCTCCGTCAGTGCACACGTCACAGGTGCCGGACTGCATCCGGGACTTGTTTGTCCATTTCCCTGACTAGGCCATGAACTCCCTGAGGGCAGGAACTGTGTCCTGGTCACGGCTACAGGCTCAAGACTAGGTGGTCAGTTAATGCAACCCACTTACTGAGCAAATGAATGCAGAAGTTATGGGAGGTTCACCCCTCCCCCACTGATCAAATCTACTCCTGTGACCATCACTTCTAGGCAGTTAACTCCCAGCTCTCCCTTTCCAGCAATGAACATTCTCCTAAGTCCAAAGAATTTCAGTGAGAAGAACCCTCTGAGGACACTTAGCATACCCTGAATCAGATCCATGAATTCTTTTTCTTCCAAGATCTTCCTGAAGCCACCCATCCCACCCGTGACCTGGTCCAATTGTGGCGACTTTCTTAATGTGAAGCTGGCAACATGCCCTTCCAGTGTCTTCTCTGTCCCACATGCCCACGACAGGTCTTTTTTTCCTCCAGCACCTAACATCATGTGGCAGTAGGAGACTCTCTTGAATCCTACTGAAGAGGTATGACACTGCAGCAGGAAAAGGGCCCCATCACAGAGTCATTTGTCTTTTAATGTGATTGCTTCGACCCTAAGTGCCTTGTTGTGAATATTTAGAGAACTTGGCGAGATCAGAGATGGACCTAAAAGACACGACCCTGTCGTGCTGCCATGTCTCCAGCCGTGCCCTCACCTCTGCTACGGATGCTTTCCTTCCCCCAACTCAGCCTGCCACGCTTCTACCTCTTCTTTGAGGTCCTTCTCAAGTGCCACCCTCTACATAAATTTCCTCCCTGATCCTTGCAAAAGGATGACATCCCTCACTGCAGCCACCTAACAGACCACATCCTGCCATGTGCTATTAGAACGTTCTTATTATGCTAAAAGCCCCGCAGCCATGCTCCTGTACCACGTTGGGCTCCATGTCCCCGCAGGAAGCAGCAGAGGGTCTCCCACGCAATAAATTGGCAGCAAAGTGTGTGGAACACAGCAGTCAGGCCCCGAATAGCTAGAATTTACTGTTAAAACAAAAACAAGACACTCGGCTGACTGATTTAGAAAGTCCCCTCGACAGCTTGCTTGCGGGATGACGGGTACAGGGCTGACCCTGCTACTCGAGGAGTTACTCATCCAGCAGAGCAGAGCATTCTCTGTGCTCCTGACCCCACACAGTCCAAACAAGATTACCTTTAAAAAACAAAGGAGACAAGAAACCCTCACCTGTATATTCCATCGTAGTTTAGCTTAGAAGTTAAATTGCCCTGGTGCTTCTTCATGACTTGAGGGTGAAAGCATTCTGATGAATGAATGCATGAAGACAGCAATTTCACAATACTATTTCACTCACTATGAAAACACTAACATTTGTGCTGCTGGGATGAGCGCTGTATCATCAAGTGGTGGCAACATTCTTACCAGATTATCCAGCATCCGCATGAGCGCTTCAAACTCCTGCTCACCAATCTGCCACTTGGGAGGCGATCCGCTGCCCTCCCCTGCCGGGGACCCGGGGGAACGGGATTTGGCCTTGTACTTCCCAGGATCCAGGAGGACTAAATTGTCTGGCCCTCCCGCACTGGCCAGAGTTCGAACCTTTTCCAAAACAAGCAAACACTACAGTTGGAGTTCCTTGCTGATCAACGGGGTCAGATGCCCATGAGAGATCACTTCAACAGAAATGTAGGTTTCAAAAGAAACCAAATCATTATAAGAATAAAAAATGTGAGACAGACACTGATAGACAAATCACAAGGTAATCTTCAGAAGGTTTTCTTTAGCATGAAAAAATATTGGGCACTCATACTAGAAGGACAAAAGGGAAGACAAAGCCCTCCCAAGGCCATATGAAGGGGACTGGGGGCTGCATCACCACACAGACACAAGCCAGAGTGACAGTGAGGAACGCACATAGGGGCCGAGCAGACTCAGCATAAGCAGAGCCCGCTGCTGTGAGACTGTGGGCACATCTCTACTCCCTGCACCCACTTTTTCAAAAAGAGTGTGTGGAGTTCAAATGAAATGACATGTAGTAACATAAATAAAGCACCTGATAGCAGGGCTGGCATATGCTAGTACTCCATCAATGGCAGTGACTTATGTATTTGAAAAATTAAAAGTTAGAAATGAAAAGCCCAATAATCATTTGCCAACTTAAATCAGTGAAATGGCATTTTCCCTGGTCATCTTCCAAATCCATGAGCTCATCTTTAGCAAAGAAATCGCTCACAGACTCACTGCTGCAAAACAAATATCAAAAATCTATGGGAGGGCTTCCCTGGTGGCGCAGTGGTTGAGAGTCCGCCTGCCGATGCAGGGGACACGGGTTCGTGCCCCGGTCCGGGAGGATCCCGCATGCCGCGGAGCGGCTGGGCCTGTGAGCCATGGCCACTGAGCCTGCGCGTCCGGAGCCTGTGCTCCGCAACGGGAGAGGCCACAGCAGTGAGAGGCCCGCGTACCGCAAAAAAAAAAAAAAAAAAAGAAAATCTATGGGAACCCCACAAACACCTAAGTATACTATAGACCAAACGGAACGGCCACCACCTACCTGGATCTCACATGCAACCACAAGGTTATGGATGTAATAGAAGGCCTCCTCAACACTCTCTCCAACGGATACAAGCCCGTGATTCCGGAGAATAAGAACCTAAAGGGAGGAAACAGGAACGCTCTATGGACCTAGGCAAGAAGACAGATAACGTTTTTCTTCTTTCCTCTGTAATTTAAATACCAGATTAGATGCCTACTGACCTTGCTTTTAGGCCCCAAATTTTTCTGAATTAAAACTTTTTCTTCCTCATCAACCAGAATCCCGTGATAATCATGATAAGCCACTTCTCCAAGGGAAAGTGCCTCTGGGGAGATTGGCAAGAGGCCACATTTCATCGCAGAGACCTAGAGAACAAGCAGCACCATCAAGGAAGACGAATCAGGAGCTCCACTGACGACACGGCAAATGCTTTCCTCAAAAACGTAATGGGGGGAACATATTTTACTCTGTTCTCCTTTCAGAAATGAATGAACCCATGAATTTAAGATAAACCTTACTTCTGGGGCTCACCACCAATCTATTTTTAAAAATCAAAGCTACCACTGTCAAGGAAGGCCTCAAAAGAAATTCCACATATTTCTGGATTTCTCCCACACTGACTGTAAACACCAAGTGAGCTCAGATTTAATAAGATGAGTCCTGGATCTACTGCAAGGAGAGACAATGGCTTCCTCTGAATGAGTCACAACATTGCAAAGAGGGGTTTCTGAAGAGCTTTAAGGTTTTGTGTACTTTTCATCTTAGGTTGTAGGTGAGATAGGAACACCTGAAAGTCAGATAAAAGGAGATTTATAAAGATTTAGGATATTATACTGTATAAATTCTCTACATTTATTTAAGTGAAAAATCAAAGTGTCCATATAGCCCTTTAATTTCCTTAACTTTCCCAAACTGACTTTAGAATACGCTAATTTTAAAGGTCTTCTACCTAGACTAACAGGCCCCAAAGATTTAAATAATACATATGTAAGTGTAACAATTTCTTACAGAAAAGTTAATCTAAAAAGACAATACCACAAAAAAGGCAGTACCATATTTAATTCCTTTCACAATATCAGCCTTTCTGTAAGAAGTTATTTCCTTACAAAGTAAAGTTACTTTGATAATTTTTAAAACAAATTACATGCTATTTGTGATAACCACAGTCTCAAAGGTACCTCTAATGGTTCTTTAAAATGCATGGATTTTTCTTTTTTTTTTTTGGCATGGATTTTTTGGGGTTGGAAGAGCATGCATTCTTTTAAGAAAAAATTACATCATTTGGAGAATGATGTAACTAATAAAACTGATGCTGACATCAAGAACCATATCTTCAAAGTAAAACAAACAAACCAGATCCAACATTCATCCCAACAACCCAAGATCTATGATATTAAAACATCAAGACAGAGTGAAATTCAGTATTACTTAATCAATGAGGTCATCTGTCAAACAAATAAGCCCAGGAAGTCATTAAAGTATAAAACTGGTGATAAAAAAGACAATTCTAGACAGTTCTTGAGTGCTTCGCTTTCACATGACTGTGCCAACAACCAGAAAGTACACTTTCATACATACTGAGGGGTCCGAGTCTT
The DNA here is from genome assembly GCF_949774975.1 of Lagenorhynchus albirostris. Classification (NCBI taxonomy): domain Eukaryota; kingdom Metazoa; phylum Chordata; class Mammalia; order Artiodactyla; family Delphinidae; genus Lagenorhynchus; species Lagenorhynchus albirostris. The sequence goes on from NC_083098.1 coordinate 146,423,754, forward strand.
GGTCAGGTGGCCTGTGTGCACCAGCAGGGTCCAGGCTTGGTGATCAGAATGGGGCAGGCTCCTGGCAAGCTCGGGGCTCAACGGCCAAGTCTCCTAAGAGTCTGCAGCGTCTGTGCCCTCTTCCCCCTTCTTTTTTTATTTTTTGGCTGCGCCACACGGCTTGAGGGGACCTTAGTTCCCCAACCAGGGACTGAACCCGGGCCAGGGCAGTGAAAGCGCCAAGCCCTAACCACTGGACCACCAGGGAACTCCCTTCCCCGGTATTACTCTCCCCAGTCACAATCCAGCCTGGGTTTCGCTAAATCCAGGCGGATCATCTGTGGAGGCTGGCTGGTGTGTCTCTCAGCCTCAACCTCTCCATCACAGGCCTGGCGCCTTCCCCTCAGACCGTCAAGCAGGTTCAAGTCTCCTGCATCCCACAAACCCTTGCCTGAGCCCAGCGTCCCCCACTTACCACCTCACTTCACCCTCCCTCCTCTTCCCACTTCTCTGCTCAACCAAGGAGTCTCAATTCACTGCTGTCATTCTGCACTTCCCAGTCTCCCATACGCTGAAATCTCACTCCCCTCTTCAACACTGATTTTTCTAATCGTTGAGTCTTACAACATTTTCAGACTTATTACATGTTTTTCAAAATCAGATAGTAAATGGACCCCTTAAAATATATTCTTTTAAGAAAGTCAAATGAAGTGAGGAAAAAAGATTTTTCTAATCCAACAAAATGAGGTTTGTTGACTTGGTGCAACAAGAGAGGGCAATTTGGAGGAAATGTGAAGTGCCGCTCACTGAACGGCTTTAAACTTGAAGTCTCTACCAGGGCAGCGCACTCACCGCGGCCCCTGCTGGTGTGTGAACGTGCACAACGCACTTCGCGTCTGGGCGTGCAGCGTAAATGGCAGAATGTAACGTGAAGCCAGCCTGATTTACCCCTAGATTAGTACTTCCACGGTCCACTGCCTCTCCTTGTAGACTGACTTTAACCTGAAATAAGAAAGCAAAATCTTAAATATCAAGAGGATTTCATGTTATCCTAACTAGAAATTACTTAAACCAAAGTTTAAAGTGTTTATAACTAATTATAAAAGTTTTTCCCTGAGTTAATCACACAAAACATAGAGTTTTTCCTCTTTCTTGGGTTTTACATGTCTAACGAGATTAGACAGTATTTAATTACCTAACATGACCTACATATACTTGATGCCCAAGAAGAGAAGGACATTCTTACCAAACTGGATGCAGTCACTTCGCTGTAGAGAAGTCCAAAAGGTACAACGAGGAAGTGTTCCTGCTCGGAGCTCACTCTGGTCTGTGCGGAGAATTACTGAGTTAGCTCAAAAATCCTACTGAAATTATTTGCATCTCTTTCAGTCCACAGACTCACGGTTTTTTTGTGAGCATTAACTGAGCTACATAGGGTCTCACTTAAATACAGTGCCTATCACAAAGCTAAGGGGTACTGAAAGCTTTCTGTTATTATGTTGTAGTAACTTACTGGGTACATGAAGTGCATCTTGGTCACATTCATGATAATTAACTTTATAAAGAAAAAACCTTCTGGTGGCTACCAAGCCAGTGTCACGTGCAAAAAGGTGACACTCCTCAAGGGTGTAATAATGAAAACCAAACCTTACTTTTTAAAAGTCAAAATGTTTTGTTTTTTTTTTAAGTACTCAAAACCTATAGGATAGTGAACAATCATAAAAATCACAAATAAGAGAGCGTTCTTCCTTTCTGCCTGACCAAAAGTCTCTACACATCACATCCTTACTCCCCTGGTATCTTTCTTCCTTCCACAATATAGTTTTCTTTCAACAATACAGATTTGTCACATATGATGGATATGTGCTAGATGCTAGTCATGTAGTGCGGGGTCGGGGGGGAGTCCTGCCCTCACAAAAATTTAGTCTAATTTTTATCAATGTAATGATTTGGGGATAGACTCAAAAGACTTCCCGAAGCTATTAGGACGGAACACATTTACTACTGGGCTAAGAATTCTAACTAGGGTCAGGTAGGTGGAATTCAATGTTTGTTGAAAAGGCCTTATGCTGTTTAGTCCAACTTCCTAACCAGCACAGTGACTTCTATAGTGGCCCAAAAGAAACACACACGGGGCGGAGGGGTGTCTGCTTGGACAGTGCAGTGATGCCCTCACACGGCCGGCCTCGTTCCTTCATTCAGCAAATAGTCCCGGAGGCCTTCTGCACCTGGAGGCTAGGGTACAGCAGTAAACAAACAGAAGCTGGAGAGGCCTAATCATTAAACACTCTCTCTTACACTGAACAGAAATCTGTCTGTGGTGTGCAACACAGAACGAGGTCTACCTCTGCCCTAAACTGTAGTTTAGTCCTGGGACATCTGAAACTATCCCATCTCCTCCATGTCACCTTCACGCGAAACTCACTGGATTTCCTCAGCACACTAGAATGCGGACCCACAGTCATATAAGACCTGAGTTAGAACCCAGAACTGTCTATGTTGCTCTGGGGACCCTGGGCTCCTGGCCTCCTCACCCATGAAGTGGGGATGAAAGGGGCTTGTGCTCACAATAAAGCTTTCAATAAATGGCATCTCTTAACTATTACACTACTGCAGTATTATTAATGGTGGTAGGAAAGCCATCTCTACAATATCCATTCTCTATAAATCTCTACTACTAGGTCTCTACTCCTTTTTAGTTGTTTCAAAAATGCTGGGAATTCCCTGGCAGTCCAGTGGTTAGGACTCCACACTTTCACTACCGAGGGGCCAGAAATATTTGGGCCTTTCCATAATTTTGGGCCTTTCCCCCAAATATTTTCCCATTAATTTTAAGTTAGCCAGGTTTTTTAACGCTGAAGTCAGTTCTTTTATTTTATAAAAGATGTTGATCTTTCTAACTATCTAAATCAAAACTATGCAAATTCCCCAATTCCCAAACTGGGTCAAAACAAAACTTAAACAAGGAATTACTGTGTATTTATTGGCTGGGATGAAGAAAAATAAGGTTGGAAACAGGGAAAAATTAAACGTCAGATTTTTTTTTTTTTTTTTAAACGTCAGATATTTTTAATTTTATTTATTTATTTTTTTGGCTGCGCTGGGTCTTCGTTGCAGCGCGTGGGCTTTCTCTAGTTGCGGCGAGCGGGAGCTACTCTTTGTTGTGGTGCGCGGGCTTCTCATTGCAGTGGCTTCTCTTTTTGCAGAGCATGGGCTCTAGGTGCGCGGATTTCAGCTACTGCAGCACGCAGGCTCAGTAGTTGCGGCATATGGGTCCTAGAGTGCACGGGCCTCAGTAGTTGCGGCGCATAGGCTCTTAGAGCGCAGGCTCAGTAGCTGTGGCACGCGGGCTCAATAGTTGTGGCTCACAGGCTCTTAGAGCACAGGCTCAGTAGTTGTGGTGCATGGGCTTAGCTGCTCTGTGGCATGTGGGATCTTCCCAGACCAGGGATCGAACCAGTGTTCCCTGCACTGGCAGGCAGATTCTTAACCACTGTGCCACAAGGGAAGTCCCAAGTCAGATATTTTTGCTTATTTTAAAAGTTTTTATTTTGAAACATGCATGTAAAAAAGTATTTAGCAGGTATACGTACAACTTAGGTAAAATAATAAATCAAATGTCCATGTACCTTTCAACCAGCTTCAGAAACAAAATAAATCTAATATTTCTGAAGCTGTTTCTTTCTCCCCATATCCCATAAGTAATCACTATCCTGAGTTATGTGTTAAGCATTTTCTTTCTTTTCCTTACAGTTTTACTTTATATATATTCATCCCTAAGCAATACATTGCTTAATTTTTATCTGTTTGTGAACTTCATGTAATTGCAATCATACTGTATTTTTCGGTGACTTTTTTTCCTCAACACTGTTTCTGAGATTCCTGCAGATGATATACAACATGGCAATAATTTATTCATCCTCATTGCTGTATAGTGCCTATTGGATGAATATACAATTTATGTATCCACCTTCTGTCAATGGACGTGGTTTTCATTTTGCCATTAAAAACAATGCTATGAACATTCTTATACCTGTCTCCTAGTGTACATGGTACAAGTTTCTCCAGGGTAACAAAGTAGGAGGTGAAGCCAATTATTTTCCAAAGGGCCTAATTAAATGTACACTCCTGCTAGTAGTATATGATAGTTCTGTGCTTCTACAACCATCTTTCCTAAAAATTAAAATCTGATGTCTGTGAAATGGTATTCCATCGTGACTTTATAATTTCCCAGTTACAACTGAGTTGAGCAACATTTCATATTTTTATAAGCCAGTCTCATTTCCCCTTCTGTGAAATTCCTGTAAATTGCCTTGTCTTTTGTCCATTTTATACTGGTTGCTTACTGATAGTTCTTCATCTGTTCTGGATACTAATTTCTTGTTGGCTAACCGTGAGGCAAAATCTTCTAGGTTGTAAGCTTTTATTTTCACTCTCTTTATGGTGTCTTTTAATGATGAGAAATTTGTTTACTTTAATGTAGTCAAATGATTTATTCATCTTTTCTTTTATGATAAGTGCTTTTGTGTCTTAAGACAACTTTCCTTAAGTCAGAGGTTAAAGGTAAGTGATTTTCACTTATACAGATCCTAAAATTTTTTAAGTATTATCTTTCACACTCAATGCTTAGTTCATTGGAATTGCTTTGTGACTCCATACAGTGTAAGGTAAGAATCCAACACAATTTTCCAACTCTGAGTTTTCCCTCCAGTTGTGCCAGCGCCCATTGCAGCCTGGCCCAGCACTCTTCCCTTGATGATCTGCAATGCAGACTCTTTTGTATACCTGATTTCTTTTTTTTTAATATTTATTTATTTATTTGGGTGCACCGGGTCTTAGTTGAGGCATGCAGGATCTCCACTGCAGCATGCGGGATCTAGTTCCCTGACCAGAAACTGAACTCAGGCCCCCTGAACTGGGACCGTGGAGTCTTAACCACTGGACCACCAGTGAAGTCCCTGTATATCTGATTTCAGTACATAAAGATCTAGTTCTGGGCTCTGTCGCACTGGTTTATCTGTTTCTGCCTTTCCCCAAAGCACACTATTTTAGTTACCATCACTTTATAAGTTTGACACTTGATAGGAAAAAATATCTCCTTACCTAGTTCTTCAGGAGTTATCTATTCTAGGCCTTTTTTCCTCCACATAAGTTTTAGAAGCACGCTCATGCTATGAGGTCCCACATTAAAAAAATACTACATAGCCAGTTTTACTCACTTTTTTCTTTGTCTATGTATATATATATATATATACACACACACATAATTCATATAGCTATAAACAGTATACATTTTATATTTTCTCTTTTATAATAATTATTTTCCATGGTTTCAGATGGTCTTTATCAATTATTTTTCATAATATGTAACATTCCCTCAAGCTGATGTTGAATAACTGAGCCATTTCCCACCTACTGATGGATATTAAGACTCAAATTTTTTTATTATTACAGATAATGCTATAATAAATATATTTATACATCATGTTTTCTTCTTTGACTTCTTTCTTTAACATATATTTCCAAGAGTGAGCTTAACAGATCTACATATTATAATGGAAAAGCTTAAAATATACAATCTTCAGAATCTGAAACAAAAAGGAGAAAGTGCTAAATACTGATGTAGACTGAAAAAAGAGAGGACATTTCAAAGTAAGTTTTCTAGTCCCTGATGGCGTAGCACTGGTCTAACTGCGAGTCTTCCCACATGTAATGCCCCTTCTCTGTGCACAAGGAATAAGCGCTAACGTCATTCACCGAAAACACAATACACCCGACTCACTATCTCTGGCAGACATCCCTATCATGTCCTCAGAACACAGTCACTGTGGACCCGCTGCCACCTCTGGAGCCCACCACCTCGGAGGGTTAGCATTCCTTGGAATCCAGAATGGAGGTGAACCTAGCATTCCACTGACACCCAGAGGCATTTAGGGACGGAAAGACCCTGCCATTGGCTACGAGCCACCAAGAGAGGAAGCCCACCTCATGTGCCAACTGGGCTATCCTGTCTTTTGACACCCCCACTCAAAAGCTTCTCTAAATCCAATGCAATCTTAAGACAGAGATTAATTCAGACAATCATCTCCAATCCTCTAACACCTGTTAGCACTTTTAAATCCCTTTAGCAGAAAATCCCTATTGCCCTCCTTCAAAGAAAGGGCACGATGACCTGTTGGCACTTTTTGGCTGCACTGATACTATTAATATTTCTATTCTGTTAAATCTATATATGATAACGCCTAGACTGTGAAACCAAAATATGGATGCTATAAATAGTTAAAAAAACAAAAACTTTCTTCCTCAAAGATTCTCTAGTTCACAAGATATAAGAAATATGTTTTGTAACTTGAATTTCTTTTTTATTCAGTGTTAAGTCCCAAAGAGATCACTTACAGAAAAGTAAACACCTAACTAATGTTTTTTTAATTTTTTTTTTGCAGAACACAGGCCTCTCACTGTTGTGGCCTCCCCCGTTGCAGAGCACAGGCTCCGGACGCGCAGGCTCAGCGGCCATGGCTCACGGGCCCAGCCGTTCCGCAGCATGTGGGATCTTCCCGAACCGGGGTACGAACCCGTGTCCCCTGCATCGGCAGGCGGACTCTCAACCACTGCGCCACCAGGGAAGCCCCTAACTAATGTTTTAATTCTGCCAAGTCCTAAATAATTAAAGGGGGAAAAAAATGATCAATTTAAGCAATTCAAACTTATTTAAATAGCATTCATAATAGGACTAGTAGTAAACAGCTTTTAAAATCCCCAGAGAATGTAAGGCTGGCATTAAGCCAAGGATTACATTTCCTCTTAGCGATGTAATATTTTCATGGAATTAATTTTTAGGCAACCATTTAGCATTAAATCTCTACACAGGGGCTTCCCTGGTGGCGCAGTGGTTGAGAATCTGCCTGCCAATGCACGGGTCATGGGTTCGAGCCCTGGTCTGGGAAGATCCCACATGCCGCGGAGCAACTGGGTCCATGAGCCACAACTACTGAGCCTGCGCATCTGGAGCCTGTGCTCCGCAACAAGAGAGGCCAAGATAGTGCGAGGCCCGCGCACCGCGATAAAGAGTGGCCCCCGCTCGCCGCAACTAGAGAAAGTCCTCACACAGAAACGAAGACCCAATGCAGCCAAAAATAAATAAATAAACTTACTAAAAAAAAAAAAATCTACATAGACGTTCTGTCAAGTATAATTAGCCACAGAGGCCAGCAATTTCCACGCAGGCACAAGGAAGAGAGCCAGCTCTTGTGGGAGGCTAACTGGATCCACTGACCAAATATCAAAAGGCGCCTCCTCTGTGCCCAGCACAGGAATTCTTCCCAGGACACAGCCGGAGGCTCCTTTCATGGAGCTGATGTGGACGACGAACAAACGTACAGTATGGATGATGGTAACTGCTGTGGGGGAAATAAAGCAGATGTTCTAGGGTGGAAGTGACATTCCACAGGCAAGACAGCATAGATACAACAGGGTCAGGTCTGCGTTTTGAAAGGTTCACTTTAGCGGCAATGTGGAGAACAGAGGGGAGGGTAACTCGGTATATCTGGCAAAGATCCCTACCATGTCCCAGAAGCACAGTGCACTAGTCACAAAGGTGGGCTTCAGACTACCATCAAAGAGCATTCCTTGGAGTCAAGAATGGAGCTGGGAACCTCCCTGGTGGTCCACTGGGTAAGACTCCGTGCGCCCAATGCAGGGGGCCCGTGTTCAATCCCTGGTCAGGGAACTAGATCCTGCATGCATGCCACAACTAAAAGCATGCCTGCCGCAACTAAGAAGCCCACATCCAGCAACTAAGATCCTTTCACAGCCAAAACAAATAAATAAATACTTAAAAAAAAAAAATGAATGAAGCTGAACTAAGCACTGCTGGTTATGAGTCCACAAGTAAAAAACACCTACACATGTGTATTAAGTACTGTGTGTACTGAGTGTGTTGAGTATGGAGAAAAGGGTAAAACGATTTAAACGTCTGTTAATGCTGGTTATCTCAAGGGGGACAAGAGTATTCACAGGATTATGATTTCTTCTTTCAACGTCTGTGTAAGGGACGCTTGCCACAATAAGCACACACTATATTAATAATTTAAAATATCCAATAAGGGGCTTCCCTGGTGGCGCAGTGGTTAAGAATCCTCCTTCCAATGCAGGGGACACAGGTTTGAGCCCTGGTCCGGGAATATCCCACATGCTGCAGAGCAACTAAACCCGTGTGCCACGACTAATGAGCCTGTGCTCTAGAGCCCACGAGCCACAACTACTGAGCCTGCGCTCTAGAGCCCTTGAGCCACAACTACTGAGCCTGTGCGCCACAACTACTGAAGCCCACGTGCCCTAGAGCCTGTGCTCCTCAACAAGGGAAGCCACCGCAATGAGAAGCATGCACTCTGCAACCAAGAGTAGCCCCTGCTCGCTGCAACTAGGGAAACCCTGAGCGCAGCAACGAAGACCCAATGCAGCCAAAAACAAATTAAAAAAAAAAAAAGAATGAATTGAAGAAACTAGAGGTCCTGATAATGTTGAAAAATGGCTAAAACTGGAATATCTGAAGAAATAAATATGAGAGATAGAAGGCTTTGGTCCAAGTAGGAAAGAAAACATCTTCATTCTTGATTTTTTAGGCATAAAAAGAACTTTAGGAACTGCCTATAATTTGGTAAACACTCATTTATTAGGTGAGCAAGCAAGAAAGGAGTTTTAAAGAACTACTGTTCTCATAATTTTTAATTCAAACTGGCTAATTCTCAGATTATTATACTCTGCAGTCAGCAATCAGAAGGAAGGTGTTCCAAGATTTACTTCAGCTCAGCCAGATTCCCTCTCCCCCTAAATGAAAACAGGTGGTGCCAGACACATACTACTCCACTTATCATTCAGTTACTACCCCATTTAATACTCACTGTGATGTGATTGTAGATAAGCTGAGACCATCCAAAGAGATCTGCTAGTCGGTAAAACGCTGCCAGTTTACACCGCAATAACTTCTCCCCTTTGTCATAGGCAATAGAATCAGATCCTCTAAGGTCATTCACAGGAGTCACCATACCAAGACCTGAAATGAAAAAAGAAACAAGACTCAAAGATTTAATATTTCTTGTCAAATGTAAATCAAATAATAGTTGAGATATTAATCGTCCCACAATGGGCCATAAGGTAAGTCTTGAAAACGTCAAAGACTATTTCATAAAGACCAAGTTCCCCAACATTAATACAATTAAGGTAGAAATCAATAACAGAAAGGTAATAAAATTTGTAGCATGCAGTAAAGCAAAACTTAGAAGGACATTTACAGTATTAAACATATACATTATGGGGCTTCCCTGGTGGCGCAGTGGTTAAGAATCCACCTGCCAATGCAGGGGACACGAGTTCAAGCCCTGGTCTGGGAAGATCCCACATGCAGCGGAGCAACTAAGCCCATGCACCACAACCACTGAGCCTGCCCTCTAGAGCCCACAAGCCACAACTACTGAAGCCTCCGTGCCTAGAGCCTGTGCTCTGCAACAAGAGAAGCCACCATAATGAGAAGCCCACGCACCACAACGAAGAGTAGCCCCCGCTCACCGCAACTAGAGAAAACCTGCATGCAGCAACAAAGACCCAATGCAGCCAAAAATAATAAATAAGTAAGTAAGTAAATAAATTTATTACAAAAAAAAAGAGGGGAGGGGAGGAGAGGGGAATATGGGGCTGGGAACGAGAGAAAAGAAAAGAAGAAAAGAGAAAAGACCCAGATAAAAGCAAGGGAGGAGAATTAAATAAGCTGCCATATTTTTTAGCACTTCACAAAAACAACAGAAGAGGGAGCTCTAGAGTCAGGATTCCTGAACTGGACTCCTCCAGGAAAACTAATTTCATGTAAAAATGAACAGAAAAATATCATGATCAAATACCACACAAAAATTATTCAAAGAGGGCTTCCGTGGTGGTACAGGGGTTAAGAATCCGCCTGCCGATGCAGGGGACACGGGTCCAAGCCCTAGTCTGGGAAGATCCCACATTCTGTGGAGCAATTAGGCCCATGTGCCACAACTACTGAGCCTAGGCTCTAAAGCCCACGAGCCACAACTACTGGGCCCACGCACCGCAACTACTGAAGCCCATGCGCCTAGAGCCCATGCTCCGCAACAAGAGAAGCCACGGGGGCTTCCCTGGTGGCACAGTGGTTAAGAGTCCGCCTGCTAATGCAGGGGACATGGGTTCGTGCCCCGGTCTGGGAAGATCCCACATGACGCGGAGCGGCTGGGCCCGTGAGCCATGGCCGCTGAGCCTGCACGTCCGGAGCTTGTGCTCCGCAACGGGAGAAGCCACAACAGTGAGAGGCCCGTGTACAGCAAAAAAAAAAAAAAAAAAGAGAAGCCACGGCAATGAGAAGACCACGCACCACAATGAAGAGTAGCCTCCACTCTCCACAACTAGAGAAAGCCTGCACGCAGCAACGAAGACCCTATGCAGCCAAAAATGAATTAATTAAATAAATTTTAAAAATAAATTATTAAAAGAAAAAAGAGCAAAATCACATTCCTACACATAACAAAAGCACAAAAAACATATCCACAAAACAAATGAAAACTATAACCTATTATTTCATAAAAGATAAAGAAAGGCATTAATAATAAAAGATAAGAAAAATGTTTAATATAATTAGAAAAATTCAGAAATGAGGGCTAGAATATAAAAGGAATTAGATATAAATGAAAAATAATTTTAAAAATAAATATTAAAAACAGCGTAAAGGTGAAAGAGGAGAAAAACTTTTTAAATCATAAAGAAATGAAGAAAGTGATAAAAAGAACTTGAGAAAACGTTGACAGTTAAAGAAGTCAGACAAGGAAAATCCATCATGTGCATACCAGGAAACAAAAGCAAGGGAACAGAATGAATATTAAAAACCAATTCAAGAAAACACTCTGAAAATAAAAAAGGTTTGGAAGGGCACATCATCTGAGAAAACTGCCCAGAAAGACAAACACCAAGACATATTCTGGTAAAATTTCTGGACTCTAAAGAAAAAGGAAAATAGATTATGAGCATCAAGGAAAAGAAACCAAGTAACTTATATGGAAAGATTGTCTTCAAATTCTAAGAAAATGAATTATGCATTTAAGATACACAAAATAGGAAAATGTGAGCCAATGATTTTATACCCAAACTAACTAAACCAAATTAACATTGACATATAAAGGCCACAACGCAAGAATGAAGAAATCCTTTCCACAAGTGTTTTCTGGGAAATCTACTATAAAAGCAACTTCAGACAACCAAATTGACTAAAGGGGCACTGATACAAGGACTGGTGGTGAGCATTAAATATATATTTATTACAGAATTAAGTTATTAATTGTAACACAAAATGAATGTAAAAACAAGACCATAACATATAATGGTTATATGCTCTGACAACAGAGAATATAACTATTTTAAAACATGAAGAGAGAACATATTATTGGTATAGGATTGATACTGTGTGGGGTATGTGAGAGAAAGCAAATGAGTTATTAATATTCTAGTTTTGTTATTCCTGGTGTCCTGGAGAACCAGAATTCGTGTTGTAGAAGAAAGAAAAACAAATGTTAGATAGAAGAGGTTAAGTAAAAACCCCTTAGACCTGAATTTTAATTGGAATTATAATTCCAATATATTTATAATTATACTTACAATTCCAATTTATCAATATAGTATACAAATCACAAGGTAATTTTTAAAAATAAATTTATTTGTTTATTTTTGGCTGCATTGGGTCTTCGTTGCTGTGCGCGGGCTTTCTCTAGTTGCAGTGCGCGGGCTTTCTCTATTTGCAGTGAGCAGGGGCTACTCTTCGTTGCAGTGCGCGGGCTTCTCACTGTGGTGGCTTCTCTTGTTGGGGAGCACAGGCTCTAGTTGCGCGGGCTTCAGTAGTCGTGGCTCACGGGCTATAGAGCGCAGGCTCAGTAGTTGTGATGCACAGGCTTAGCTGCTCCGCAGCATGTGGGATCTTCCCAGACCAGGGCTCGAACCCATGTCCCCTGCATTGGCAGGTGGATTCTTAGGAAATCTCCAAAAGGTAATTTATATTTCCTAGCTCTATCCACTAAAAAGGTCTAAAAAGAATAACTAACCAGTCGGTAGCAAAGAGCATTTCTAGCACCCAGACTAAAATTTCATTTCTCACAAAAAGAAATCAAGGTTTCTTAGAGAAATGGCTGACTCCAGATCTGGGGCAGGAAATGTACAAGATGAGCCTAGAACATCTCCTACAGGAGGTGGCCTGGAAGCTGTCAAAGACTACTAGGCTCAGGAGTCAACTTGGAGAGGTTCTCTTTAGTCAAAGGTGGGACAATGTGAGTAGTATCAAAAAGGATAACTGCAATGTTTTGAAACACATTAAATATATTTAAATCTCTGCAGGGACTTCCCTGGTGGCGCAGTGGTTAAGACTTTGTGCTCCCAATGCAGGGGGCCCGGGTTCGATCCCTGGTCCGGGAACTAGATCCCACATGCATGCTGCAACTAAGAGTTCTCATGCCACAAAACTAAGGAAGCCAGCGAGCCGCAACTAAGGAGCCCACAAGCTGCAATTAAGGAGCCCGCATGCCACAACTATGGAGCCCATGTGCCGCAACTAAGGAGCCGGCGAGCCACAGGAGCCCTCGAGCCTCAACTATGGAGCCTGTGAGCTGCAACTAAGGAGCCTGCCTGCCACAACTAAGACCCGACACAACCAAATAAATAAATTTTTTTAAAAACCTATGCATTCAAAATAATATTAAAGAAATAGTAATTGGTCACTTTAGAAGATGACAGGAAACCAACTTCTCGTTTTGAACGGTTACCTTTATACAAACCGTACCACGGGGTAAGCAAAAGAGCTGAGAGGAAGTTTCTTTTTGTGCGTGTGGGTTGAGGGCTGACTTCCAATAGATCTCAGCAAGGAAGCTGCTCTGCTCCGTATGAAACCCTGACCAACAAGCAGGTCATCTATGAATGGTTTAGCACCAGCCTCCCTGCAATCATGTGTTGAGTGACAGAGAATGAGGCGGCCCCCTTTCTGGTCATGCCCCATTTCCCAGAGAAGTTTCTCTTTACAGAAATGTTCTAACTAGTAAATACAGAAGAAGGAATGACAAAATTAAAATATCACCATCTTGGAACCTTTGTTAAATTAACGGATCTAGGCATTGAGCAATGATGGCTGCTACAGCACAAATGGCAACAAGCAGGCTTATGTGCCTGCGGGTAGAACACAGTGCCACCTATGCAGTGAGCTTGCCAAAGAACAAAATCCAAATACAGCCAAGCTTCTAGACCCAGCTACCAATTTACTGTAAATACAAAAGAAAAAAGAATATAATGGGCACCATGGAGATGGCATCAGTAAAATTCAAGACTGTAGCAAACTCTACAGGTCAACAAAACCCATTTCCTTTAAAGTGCGAGGAGAAAAAGAGAGATGGAGGGGCAACTTGTAGCTTTAAAAATGCTGAAGAGACAGTAAGTAAAAAAAGACAAATACTAAACCATAATATATTTAAGTATAACCATTTGGATGATAAAACTATAAAGAAAAGCAAGGCAGTGATACCATTCAAGTCAAGACGGTGATTCCTTTTAAGAGGGCAAGCAACTGATAAAACTTTATTTCTTAACCAGGGTGCTGGTTATAAAGGCGTTCACCTTAAACCATTCATACGTTATATATCTTTTTGTTCTATGCCATCTACATACATTATATTCCACAACAAAGGTTAAAATTCACATTAAAATTTTTTATATGTGAGAAGTAAACTATTAGATACAATTAAAACTAGATTTTTTTCTTCCTTCTTTTTTTGGTGTGGCACTATTAAAATTTCCTTTATCTCTGACTAGAAAACAATATGTGAGTAAATATATTACATTGTCCTTTATTATCTAATTCATATAAATATCACTAGAATCCATTAAGAATCCATGTGAGGACTTCCCTGGTGGTGCAGTGGTTAAGAATTCGCCTGCCAATGCAGGGGACACGGGTTCGACCCCTGGTCCAGGAAGATCCCACATGCCGTGGAGCTACTAAGCCATGCGCCACAACTACTGAGCCTGCGCTCTAGAGCCCGTGGGCCACAACTACTGAACCCACGCAACACAACTACTGAAGCCCATGCGCCTAGAGCCTGTGCTCTGCAACAAGAGAAGCCACTGCAATGAGAAGCCTGTGCACCACAACAAAGAGTAGCCCCCGCTCGCCGCAACTAGAGAAAGCCCGCGTGCAGCAACAAAGACCCACCGCAGCCAAAAATAAAATTAAATAAATAAATAAAAAAGAATCCATGTGAAAACATGAAAACCTAGTGACTACCATTCAACTTCAGGATGGAAGTGTGAGCTAGTAAATTACATGTGATTTTTAACACTCTCTGGACATTAATGATATTATCACTCAGGTGAATGTCAATCAACTTCTAAGAATACCAGAGAACAGACAGGTAAATAGCACATGGCAGGTGATCTAACGCAAACCAATACCTTAAGTTGGTAGTCAGAAGCTGATTATCCAACTAGAAACATCAGAGACTGATCCAGGGCACAGTACACAGCAGGTCACATTAGCTGATGCTCAAGGTACCCTGGGCTCCACCTTGTCATGTTAACGTTTACAAATTCAACAGCCACGGCAAAGCGCCATCTCTGCACAACTATCTTTGCTAACTAACTTTGCTCACATTCACCCACCCAACAGTTTTCTTCTAGCTTTCTTTTGGAATTTTTCTGTTTCTCATTCATTTGCAAAGAGCAGTGAGGAATGGTGGATAAGAAATGTTGGCTTGGGGCTTCCCTGGTGGCGCAGTGGTTAAGAATCCGCCTGCCAATGCAGGGGACACGGGTTTGAGCCCTGGTCCGGGAAGATCCCACATGCCGCGGAGCAACTAAGCCCATGCACCACAACTACTGAGCCTGCGCTCTAGAGACCATGAGCCACAACTACTGAACCCCGTGCGCCTAGAGCCCGTGCTCCACAACAAGAGAAACCACCGTAATGAGAAGCCCACGCACCGCAACCAACAGTAGCCCCTGCTCGTCACAACTAGAGAAAGCCCGCGTGCAGCAACGAAGACCCAACACAGCCAAAAATTTAAAATGAAATAAATAAATTTATTTAAAAAAAAAAAAGAAATGTTGGCTTGACTGAAATAAGTTCAGGCAAAATCAAAATCAATGTGCTACTCCCCAAGCATTATTTCTAATTAGTTTTTTTTTTTTAATTCATAAAGGGTCTGAGAAGCCACATAAAAAGTTACCTGCCTGAGAAATAACAGTCCCACTGGCTCATAAAAAAGGAGCCCTCTATAGTCAAGACATTTTTAGGCCTATCTTTTACTACAACTAAAACTCAATTTTTAAAAAAACCTCAATTCTATGTATTACATAGTGTGTGCTCATCTATTTCACATTGGAAAATATTAGGAAATTTTACCCGGAAAATGACAAAGAATGTATACCAAGTCAGGAACTACTCACTCATGTTTAAGGCAGCCATCCCTCCCTGCGGAGCTGCCGGGTAGACATTCGGTACATTCGTGGTCATAAAATCTGCAATCTGCTGTAATGCCAATAGGCCTGTGGGATTCTTCCCCTTCTTAAATTGTTCCTGTATCATTGATTCCAATTCTTCACAGAAAGCCTAATAAAAGGCAAATTAAAACAATGAGATATCGTTTCTTTTCTGTTCCTTGGGAAGGCAAGGGTAACTATCGCATAGACTAATTTTCTGTTTGTTTTCATCCAGTGCTGGAAAGGCAAATGGATAGTCTCAATATATCACTACCTGGAGCATAAATAAGTACATTCTTTCTGGACAGTAATTTAACAAGATAAAAGCTTAAAAATTTGAACAGGCATCCTATTCCTAGGAATCTTTTCTAAGGAACTCATCACAGATGTGCTCAAAGACTTATTCATAAGGATGCTCATTCCAGCATTATTACCAATAAAAGGGAAAACAGGTAACAGTCTACATTTTAAACAGTAGGGGACTGATTAAATACCCTGAGTCACCTTACAACACCTGACACTGTTCTAGGCACTGAGGACACATAGGAAGAAAATGGCTTTGCCATCAGGAACTTAAAACTTAGTAAGGAAAACAAAAAGAAAAAATCCACAGTACAAAGGACCCTCTGTATCAACAGCATTCCAGATGACCTATATGTGCACAGTATGGAGCTGCGCTTAGCAACTACCAGTGAGTGAGGCCTGGAGCCACCCATCTGGACCCCAGACTCTTTCCTCAACCAGCAGTCACCAGCCAATGACCTTGCCTGCTTGCTTGCTTGGTCCTAACTCCGGATGGTTAAATATCCACACCCTCCCCTCTCAGCTCCCTGATCGCCTCTCCTCCAACGACTGTGTCATCCAATTCACCCCGGCCTCCTATTTCCATGGTCATGCCCTAGAGACCTGCTCATTTCTAGTAACTGGGCCCCTCTTCAGTCTCGGAGCCAAGCACATGCTCTCCAAACACCCTCTCCTAGTGTCCGTCTTGATCCTAAGACCTTATCACCATCCCGTACCTTCCCTGTGTCCTGACCTCTCTCACTCAGCTTAGGCCCTTGGTTTAAAACTATAGCCATTCCCTTGCTTACAACTTCAACTCTCTACCATTTCATCTGGCAAAATCCCAACCCCATGTTAAGTTCAACTCTTCACACCCTTTCTATTCACGCTGCTGAAAGTGGCTGGGGGGCAAAAACGAACACCGTACCGCACTGTCTCACTGTAAATCCATGACCACTGACCTGAGTGCACCCTTGACATTAACCCAGGGATCATTCCTGACCTTTCTTGCCCATTCTCTCGCCTACTCTCCATGCCTTCTCTACACCACTCCCCGTGCCCATTCTAAGCAGATGCCTCCACTTGTTATTCCACTGAGAACAGAGAATCAGTCTGAAGGAAACTTCCACAGGTTCCCTCGCACATCTCCCAACTGTCAGCATCTGTACACACAGGGTGGGCCTTCCCACTCCTTACTGCAGTTGAACGATCCACGCTCCTAAAACCAAAAAACCAACACCGGGTACATTCTACTCAGTAAAGCCCAGGCCTTACCAGTCTTTCCTCTAGGGTTCTTTCTCTGTTCCCAGACCCCACAGTGCATGTGGGTCAGTAACATTTTGATGCTGACTGTATTCTTGACCCCTGTGGGTAGGGACTTGGCATCCCCAGTGCCCCCAGCACAGTGCCTGGCACATACTCGGTACTGAAAGTTTAGCTTCTTCACTCTATCCTTAGTGATTTTCACTTGGTTTCTTGTTGCTTTTACACAGGAAAACTGCTCAAGCCAAGTCTAGATGTTATCCTGATTCCTTTTTTTCCCTCACCTCTTCCTCCCCATCCATCAGCAAGTCCTATTTATTCCACCTTCAAAACAGAACACAAATGAGTTTACCTCTCTCCACCTCTACCACCACCACTCTGGCCCAAGCTACCACTACCTCTTGCTTGGAAAGACACCTTATTCTCTTGCCCTTTACGGTGCTCTCTGTATACCAACCCAGAATGAGTTACTCAAAGACTGAAGCGTGCCGTTCCCATCTGCACCGTACCCTGAGCTGGGCTGACACAGCCTCTGAGGCAACTGCCCCTTCCTCCCTCTCCAATCTCACACACCCCGCACTCCCGCTTCCTATGCCCAGACCACACTGGCTGCCCTTGGACTCTTCAAGCTCATTCCTGTCCTGGGAATTTCATGTCTGCTTCTCCCCCATCCCTGCATGGCCGGCTCCTTCCTGTCATTCAGAGTTCAGGTCAAATCTTCCTCACTCAGAGAGGTTTGTTCTACCCAGTCACACTCAATCTAATCATCCAGCTGTTTCCTGCACTGTGCTTCTATTTGTTGCTCCTTGGTTATCTCCTTCGACTACAATGTAAAGTCTGAGACTTGATCTGGGCGTTTACACAGGTGTTATACATATGTCAAAATTCATCAAGCTGTACACTTAAGACTTGTGTACTTTACTGTAAGTTATATTATTGAGGAATAATATATGAATAATAATAACAACCAAACAAATAAGCTTTGTATGCTAAGTACCCGGTTCCTTGCAGACAGAGATGATCAACATTTAAAAAAATAACTCAAATGAATTATCTGCCAAGTGATACCCCAAAATATTAAGGAAATAAAACAAGAACAGATTAAAAGGATAAAAAGAATGAAGCACACATAATGACAGCAGCATCAACATGAAAAAACTATGAAAACAGCACTACTTTACCTAAAGATGCAAACAGAAGACAGTTGGGCGTGACTGTGGTTCAAATGCCGACCATAACTAAAGGTAAAATCAATCAACAATCAGGTGTTGCTGAGACCTACTAAGTGCCCAGCACCAAGCTAGGTGTTTTGGAGGAAAGAGTAATTTTCAAATGGTCGTTATAAAGACTCTCTGGCGAAGCAGTGAGAGAGTGAAAAGGAGAAATGAACACCTCCTATCCTTTACGATAATGAAGATTTTTCATTTGTGTGTCTGATAACTTGAACTAAACTGAACTCTTTAACAGCCATACATATATACGAGGCACTGATTTCCTGTGTTAAGGTAAACGGACTATGACACATACAACAGAGCATAAGAGCTGAAGTAGTGGAAGAAGGAAGAGGACACTTGGTCAGAGACAAAGCTTCTCTTACGGGACTTTGCAGAATCATGGACACCCTCTTTTTTTGCTCCATCATATTGAAGTCCTGGCGAAGGTCTGGTGCCATGTTCCTCTCTCGCAAGTATTCTGGATTGTTCTCATCCACTCTGTCGAAATACCTCTCTTTGTGAGGGGCTGTGGTCGGGGGTGGTGAGGTCACCACTGCAGCCCGAGTATCACCATTCATTGCACAATCTTTCTAGGTTCCTACAGAATCAAAACAAAAGACAGTATTGTTTTTGAATCAATGTCCAGTAGCATTTCATAATGAGAACATCAGCCTGATAAATACAGTCTCCAGCATGAGGATGCCCTGACTGACTGACCAGTCAGAGCCATGACGTGTGATGCTTCTTTGTGGCTTCTGAGGCACGTGGCTGGTCAGCCATCGCCCACCTGTCCACCAACAAGGGCAGTTTTTGTCCTTGCCACTGTTCTTCAGCAGACAACAAGAAAACAATAACAAAGCTAGTATATCCTCTGACAAACTGAAAAAATATAATTAGATATGAAAATTTTGACCACAAGATAGTTTCAAGTCAACATATTGTCCCAAACAGACAGGATCTTCTAAAAGCAGCACAGTTCATTTCTGGAGAAATGTGATTCATGATATTGTCCCCAAAAAGTACTGGTGGCAACTCTGCAAAGGATTTGCCACACAGGTCAAAGGAGAGAAGCCGCTCACACATCTGTATTCATGCAAATGGAAAATGCTCTTCATCAACATCACCTTCTTGGTTCAAAGAACAATAATAGTAGGCTCAGAAAATGTCAGCATGTCCTTGAGTTTGTGAATAACCTGAAAAGATGCCCAAATGGCTCAAATTTAAACATCTGCTAATATGGCTACTTACTTTACAGTCTTTTTTTTTTAAAAAAAAACTTATTTATTTATTTGGCTGCGCCAGGTCTTGGTTGCAACATACGGCATCTTTGTTGCAGCGTGCGGGATCTTTAGTTGCAGCATGGGGGAATCTTTTAATTGCGGCATGGGGGATCTTTTAGTTGCGGCATGCAGGATGTAGTTCCCTGACCAGGGATTGAACCCAGGCCCCCTGCCTGGGGAGCTCAGAGTCTTAACCACTGGACCACCAGGGAAGTCCCACTTTACACTCTTTTTAATCCCAATCTTTTATTTGAAATGCTGTTTTGAACACACTAAATTATATTCATCTTTTAACTATAAATCTCTAAATAGCACCTTTACTAATCATACAAATAGTTCATTCTGCTTTTATAACCCACTGAATGACAGCTTTAACAATATATATATGCAATGTTTACTGAGCATCTTTTACGTCCACTGTGCTGGGCACAAAATTAATCAGATGTAGTCCTCACTCTAAGGAAGCTGGACTCACAGTCCAGAAGTGGAGACAGACTCACTGAGAAAGGCGGAGGTGCTGCTGTGGAAGTCATCAGCACAGAGGTGGGGCCAGGAGAGGAGAGGAAACTGGCCAGCAGAAGCATGTAAGTTGACAAGATGGAGCAGAACCAGCACCCAGAACCGATTTTGCCATATAGCTGGTATGTAACTAAAAAGTCTTGAATAAATTAAGAACAAGAAAGAAAGGATAAAGACACAAGGTGAGAAATAGTCTCAGAACCCACAGGCAGAGAGTTTTAATGGCGAGTGAGTGAACAACAGTTCCTCAAGCCACAGAGGATAAGCAACGTGGGGATTTAAAAGAGGTGATTAAATTAGCAACTAAAAAAGTAAATGGTGCTCCTTCTTACACCGTGTACAAAAATTCAGTCCAAACCGAACACAGACCTAAATGTAACAGCAAAAACTACAGAATACTTACAAGAAAGTAAAGGAGTGAATCTAAGAGACCCTGGTTTAGGCAAAGTCTTATGTGACACCAAAAAGACAGCAACAAAAGAAAAAAGATAATCTGGACTTCCTAAAAATTAAAAACATTTGTGCTTCAAAGGATACATAAAAAAGTGAAAAGACAACCCATAAAATGGAAAAAAATTTACAAATCATATATCTGAGAAAAGGTTTACATCCAGAATATACAACTTAATTAAAATAACAATTAAAAAACTTGAAAGTCATCAAGTGACCTCAGTAGATGCCACATAGAACAGAACTGCCCAGTTGTGCCTTGCCTAAATTCCTGACCCACAAAATCATGAAATATGAATAATAAAATAATTATTTTAAGCTGCAAAGTCCTGGGATGGTTTGTTATGCTGCAATAGATATCTAAAATAATGTTTGTGATAAGGGGAAGGAGAATGAAAGCAGCCAGAACTGTACGCTAGACTTTGTTCTTTACCTGTATTTGATCCTCTCATCTCCCCTATTTGTCAATATACTACTGTTTTTCTCACTTTACAGATAAGGGAACTTAGGTCACCCAGCTAGGAAGTTAACATGTCTGGGATTCTAATGCAGCCCTCCTGGATGCAGAACTCCTGTTCCTAACCTCTAAAGCTATGTTGTAAATGATGATGATGGTGACAGTGAGAGGAAACAATGTTCCCAAAGTGATGGAATTGAGGGCATAGATGCCTTGAACAGGAGGATCCAACCAGGAATCTGGGGCTGGCATTATTAGCTTTTTAATGTGCATATGAATCGCCTAAGAATCATGTTAAGATACAAATTCATATCCAGTAGGTCTGAGATGGGGCCTGAGATCCTGCATGTCTCATGAGCTCCCAAGTGATACCAATGCCACTGGACTCAGACAGCAATTTGAATAGTAAGGCTTTAAAGAATAGTTTATTAAAAATATATATTTTGTGGTACCAAAAGCCAAAGAATCAGTTGAACATTTTTTTAAAGAAAAAGATCGATTTGGATATTGCTTTTCTGAAATCTAAAGATATGATAGAAGAGCATACTTGAAGTGACACTATTTCAAGGACTTAAAGACAAAGTATGAAAACAATCAGTGACTAAAAGGCAATAAAACAGAATAAGTGAACCAATGACCTAAAACATAGTCTTTAAAACTTACCCTTCTCTGAACATATCCTTTAAAATGTTTAGTGTCATCTGTTTACTTTAACCTAGTTTGTTCTAAAAGAAGGACCCAAAGAACAAAAACATTATTAACGGTTATCTGACATTTCTTCATTAGATATAAAAGAAGCTGACCATTCTGAGCCCACGATAAAAATGTTCCACTTCAGCATTTCAAAAAAACAAAAAAGGGACTCCCTGACGGTTCAGTGGTTAAGACTCCACTCTTCCACTGCAGAGGGCTCAGGTTCGATACCTGGTTGGGGACCCGCATGCCATGCGGTGTGGCCAAAAATTTAAAAAAAAAAAAAAGACAATAGGATATACAGTATTATGAGTTCTCTATTATCAAATGAGTCCTAATTTTAAGCTATTTTCATCAGTAAATAAGGACACAGGGGAACATTTTAGAGGCAACTATAGCTTCTTCCTGGTTCCCAGAGCTGACTGAAAGAAAAGAATCTTTGTAAAACCAACATGCTGATGATAAGGCAGAGATTTCTCTCATTTTATTACAAATTGCCATATGAATGGGAGAAGATAAAGACTGAAGACCAGATATGCATGTGGTCTCCCTTCAATAAGGAAGTCTATAAACTTAAATCAAAGTATACATATTCTGAGCCCAATAACCAAGAATAAACATAATTCCAACTTTTAACGTACAAAACCTGTACTTGGGGACTTCCTTGGTGGCGCAGCGGCTAGGACTCTGCCCTCCCAATGCAGGGGGCCCAGGTTCGATCCCTGCCCAGGGAACTAGATCCCACATGCATGCCACAACTAAGAATTTGCATTCCACGGCTAAGGAGCCCGTGTGCCACAACTAAGGAACCTGCCTGCCGTAACTAAGAGACCCAGCTCAACCAAATAAATAAAGAGAGAGAGAGAGAGAGAGAGAGAGAGAGACACTCTTTAAAAAAATAAAAGCCTGTACTTGGTTTTCGTCAATTACGGCTTCAGGTTTCATTGATGTCATTTCTAAGTGTGTGTTAAGACAGCAAATTTTTCTAGGAAGATCTCTACAAAGAAGTGATTACTTAATCCAGATTTTTAAAAAAGAAATGGAAAAAATACAGATGCAAAAAAAAACTTCCTGCAACATTATTTAGAATAATTTTAAAAGATCAACATCCAATAATACATGAATGGCTATAACATAATCTGCTCAATACAGTATTATGAAACTATGAATATTCTTTAGCAGAATACACATGAGACTGTAACATGTTTAAGTGAAAAACTATAAATTTCCTATTAAAGTTATCAATATTATCACTGTAGTCACATATAAACAAGATGATAATAATGGCAAATAAGCTGTATTAAAGTTGAATAAATTGATTCAAGAGAAGTAGGGATTAATGTTCCTCTATCTCAGCATTCCATAAAGTTGCTGTAATTTAACCTGTGTAAAAATGTTAAGATTTCACTAAACTTAAAATGTTGATACTGAAATCAATGAAATCTCTGGGAACAATACTTTCAAATAAACAAACATACACACCCAGCAGAACCCAAAAGTCTGGCTGAGCCATGACAAACAAGCTCGGCCTGCCCGGGTTACATCTCACATTCACCCACTTTTCTCCATCTCCACCACATCACTCTAATCTAGATAATTACGACTCACCTCCTGGACACACAGTAGCCTCCTAATTAGTTTCTCCACTTCCAGTCTCCTAGCAACCCCCACACCGATCCATTTTTCACAGTGAGGCCAGAGAGAGTTTCAAAATATAAGTCAGATCATGTCATTCATTCCCCTGCTTAAAACCCAACAGGTAATAGGAGGATCTCTGCCAGATCCTGATTCAAGTAAACTGTAAAATAAAAATCTAAAAATGACATTCGAGACAATTAGAAATTTGAACACCAAGTGGACTTGGATGGCATTAAGGAATTACTGTTAAAAATTTTAGGTGTGATATTATTATGGTTGTATTAGATACATACAGAAATATTTATGGATGAAATAATATGACATCTGGAATTTGCCTAAAACTTATATGGGGTCGAGGGAGAGTAAGGGTTACACAAAATAAACAAGACCAGCCATGAGTTAATAACTGCTGAAGCTGGATGAAGGATAAAGCAGGGCTCATTATACTATTCTATTTCGTATGTGTCTGAAATGCTCCATAATTTTCCTTGCTCATAGAATAAAGTACCTCCAGACCTTTCATAAGCTGGTCTCTGTCTGCCTTCAGATGAACAAATTTCAGCATGTTCTTTCAGACAGATATGACTGATACGGGATGAAACGATATTTTAAGATTAACCTCCCCTTTCTACTAACACCACAGAAAATACCACTCTGCCTAGAATGTTATTTATTCTGGAAATAACAAAAAGCGTGCCCTGGAATATTCTTTCTTAGCAAAGGTATTCCAGTCCCAGGACAATGCACCCTCACTAACATGTAACTAAACCTCAGATCAGAACCCAGACAAATTTCTTTTCTCTAACGTATCTAAGAGCTAATTCTAAAGCTCTGGGAGCAGATTCAATTATTTCTTGGCATCTCCCTTCTGGCACAGACATTCCGCTAACTATTCCAACCATTCACATGATTTACTTTTGAATCCCTAAAAACAGAACACTCAAACCAAAGGCTGAAGCAAGAAGGTGGCCGTTAACAAAATTCTCTGGGTCAGGCGAATGCTGAAGACCTAGAGGGTCTTCTCCGTTTCTAAATGTTCTTCAAACAATCTCAGAGAGCATAAAGACTGCCAGGTGATATTGAGCTATCACGCCATGGAAAATAAACCAGGAGGTATCAAACATGCTCATACGGTAACAGAAGTGGCAGCCTCTGCTGGTGTCCCTGGCCACCTCACAGCCAACTCCAGAGAGCCTTTGGTACCGTCAATAGGAAAACAAGATAAGAGGTGACCTCTGCAGTATCTTCCTCTATTTCTGTAACTCCAGGTACTTAATATATCTCCACCAGAGCTACTTTCCACATCATGTACAAGGCAGCAGAGATAAAAAGTTACAAAATGAGTAGGAGACCACAGATAAATAAATGTAATCAAATACTCTTGGTGCCATGAGAGAAATCTACTTACATATCAGCAGGCCAAAAGTGTCCAGGGGGAGGTAGAAAAAGCAGAGAGAGGGTATTATGGGTTGAACTGTACGCCCCCAAATTCATGTTAAAGCCTTAACTCCCAGCACCTCAGAATGTGACCTTATCTGGAAACAGGGTCACTGCAGAGGTAATTAGTTAAGATGATGTCATACTGGAGAAGGGTGGGCCCCTAACCCAATATGACTGGTGTCCTCATGCAAACGGGGCATCTGGACACAGACAAGACTACAGGGAGAGGCCATGTGAAGATGAAGGTAGAGATGAGCTGAGGTGAAGCATCTACAAGCCAAGGAACACCAAAGATTGCGAGCAAACCAGCAGCCAGGGGAGCGGCCTGGAACAGAGGCTCCCTCACAGCCTCAGAAGGAACTGGCCCTGCTGACACCCTGATCTTGCACTTCTGGTCTCCAGAACTGAGACGATAAACTTGTGCTGTTCAAGCCGCCCAGTCACGGCAGCCCTGGGACACTGATGGAGCGGGCTGCCCCAGGACACTGATGGAAAGCTTCACGGAAGTGACGCTTAGAGCTAAGCAGGTGCTTCCAGGTTGGCTTGGGGCAGGTGGCAGTCACCTGGTGAATGAACATCTCTGGGAGGGCTCCATAAGGTTTGCACCCAGAATGAAAGGGCACCATCAGGCCACACTTAATTAAACAGAAGGTGGTCTCATCAGAAAAAATAAAAATAAAAAAGCACAGCTAGGCGAGGTGATAGATATGTTAAATAACTGGATTGTGGGAATCATTTCACAATATATACACATATCAAATCATCACGTTGTGTGCTTTAAACATATTACAATTTTATTTTTCAATTATACCTCAATAAAGCCAGAAAAAAGCGTAAAAAATAGAGTGGCGCCTTTGCTGGGAAGAGTGACAAGATTTTCTACAAGCTTGGCAGAGCTAACAGTGATGGCCAAGCCTAGGCAAAGGGCTGGGAACAGTGCTGCAGAGACAGTCCACACCCCGTCCAGCGCCTCAGGTAGGAAAGTGGAAGAGACAAGGAAGTCCCCACCAGAAATCCATTACAAATTCTCAGAAACCTTCAATTGTGGAAGGGGTGCCCAGCTAGTCAATGAAAGGGGAGTCTCTAAATCTCCTGACAAAGGAGCCCAACACTGAGCCCTCTCCCAAATAAAACAGAATACAACCATAATGTGTTACAACCCTCACTACCAACATTACTAGCCTAGTTCTCCAGTTCCCCTAAAGGACAAACACCTACCTTATGTTTAAGACTCCTCTTCACAGCTTCAAGCTGAGTGTGCCCTGCTCAGGACTCACAGCTCAGTAAAAGCCTTTAATTACTCTGATCGGATCATTTCTATTCCTGTGTCTCCAGATGTTCTCTTGCAGATGAAACTGCTCAAAAGTTCCCTTTAAGATAAGCACTGCTTACTAAGTGGTAATTACTGATCTAAAGCTCATCTTTTACATGTATTAACTCATTTTTCCGAAGGATAAGGAAACTGAGGCACAATGCAGTTAAGAGCCTGTAGTGGGGTTGCTAGGATCTGAACCCAGGCTGCCCAGCTCCAGAGCACCTGCTCTTAACTCTGCCACACACTACCTCTCACCATCATATGTCCAGGAAGCTCAAATTAGAAAAGAAAGAAACAAACAAAAAAGGTAAAATTGAATCAAAGCAGTGCTTCCTAGCCTTGTCGCCTGCTCTTATGCTCCTTTCATTGAGGAATTATCTGGGTGGGTCCTCTTGCTTCCTCTCCCCTTTAGGATAAATGATTTGTTAACAGATTCCCAGCCTAAATCTTCCACATTTTATGTTTTTATATAATTATATAGCAGCTGTTGTTTTTCTTTTACTATAGCACTTAATCAATCTTCTGGTGTATTATTACAGAGATTCCAGTTACTTGCTTAAGGTTACACAGCCATAGTGGAGAAGCAAGAATCTGAAATTAAGACTGGTTTAGACACAGGGAACTCTACTCAATGCTCTGTGGTGACCTAAATGGGAAGGAAATCAAAAAAAGAGGGGACATATGTATACATATAGCTGATTCACTTTGCTGTACAGCAGAAACTAACACAACATTGTAAAGCAACTACACTCCAATAAAAATTATTAAAAAAAAAAAAAGACTATGGTTTAGAGACTGCACTCTTAATTGCTTCTCACCAAATGGTCTTCCTGTGCTGATGAGAGGATTCTCCAGTCCAAGGGTCAGTACTGGGTAGTGGACAGGCCCTTGGGCTAGGTATCAGTGGTTAGTCCCACTTGTTCCACTGTATAATGTCATCACTTACGAAGTCCTCATCTATAAACTAAAAATATCTCCCTAACCTAAGGATTAAATGAGACAATGTATCTGAAAGCACCTTAGGGAAAACATGATAAAACAGGATAGAGGCATAGTCATCATCTCCATGACTCACAAACTCCAAACCAAATATTCCCCAAATCCAGTTGAGGAGAATGCAACTAGCAAATGCAAAGGATCAGAAGAGTGACCAACACGTGAATTTTATGAGGACAGTACCACAGGCCACCGTAGAGTACACGCTTCCACACAGACTCGTTCACTCAAACAACCCTGCGAGTTCCCAACCTGTAGAGGAAGAGCTGACTCTGAGTTTCAAGTTCCTGAGGCCACAAGATAAATAAAAGGCCGAATCAGGACCTGAACCCAAGACCGCCTAAACCACGCTCATCCATCAACTGCCACACAGGAAGTCAAAATGTGGATACTGGCCGAGAGCAGGTAGCACACCGGGGTCTACTGTCTAACTCAGCACCATCTCTCCACTAATTAGCACATTAACAGGCCTCAATAAACATCGGGTAAGTGGGTGAATGGTAGAAAGGAATACACAATCATTCTCCATTACTAATTTCACAAAATTCTGCTTTCATCCAAAAAAAATGTATCTGAAGTAACATCCACTACTTTCAGATAGCATGTGAGCAAATATTGATCAGTATACTCTTAAGTGCTTTCAAGAAGAAATTCCACAAAGGAAACTACAATTCAGATTTCAGGAGAGGAATCTGGGAGAAGTAATTTTATACATGGTGTCTCACAATTTAACAAATAACCACCACACCACAGGACGGTCTCCACTATAGTTACTATACTGATGCACATATTGAGTTACCCACGCCCAGAACAGCTACATGTAGAAAAAAAGTAGAATTCAACTTTATCCTCTGACAGCATCAACCACTTTCTCTATTTTAGATCCTTCATGATACTGTTACTGTCCTTCAATTACTTTACTATTTTTATTTTTTTAACTATATTTTTGCTGAACTAATGAAGACTTTCAAAATTTACGGTTTTATTGAAACAAAACTTTTCCTGAATTTCATTCCATGAGGGTGCTTACAATGTAAGGGTTTGAGTTGGATTTTTGCTTATTTTTCTGGGAAGGAGGAAGGGGGGAAACCTTGGCAGGGCTGTAAGTAAGGAAGATTAAAACACCACAAAAACAGACTTCCCTGGTGGCGCAGTGGTTAAGAATCTGCCTGCCAATGCAGGGAACACAGGTTCGAGCCCTGGTCCAGGAAGATTCCACATGCTGTGGAGCAACGAAGCCCGTGCACCACAACTACTGAGGCTGCGCTCTAGAGGCCACAAGCCACAACTACTGAGCCTGCACTCTACAGCCCGCAAACCACAACTACTGAGCCTGCGCTCTAGAGCCCGTGAGCCACAACTACTGAGCCTGCGCTCTAGAGCCCGTGACCCACAGCTACTGAGCCTGCGTGCCACAACTACTGCCCGCACACCTAGAGCCTGTGCTCTGCAACAAGAGAAACCACTGCAATGAGAAGCCCGCGCGCCACAACGAAGAGTAGCCCCCGCTCGCCACAACTAGAGAAAAGCCCGCATGCAGCAACGAAGACCCAATGCAGCCAAAAATAAATAAATAAATAATAAAATAAAATGAAATCACAACAATTAGTCTAAGTAAAAATCTGCCAAAGGTAAATTTCTCTGAAAAGTAATCAGGTCAGCTGATGGAGACTGAAAACCCTTTATGCTATGAAATAATTAATTATGAGCACACAAATTCTTAGATGGTCTCATTTTCACAAAAATAAAGATATACTATCAAGTGAAAAAAAGCAAGATACAGAGAATGATGTATTTATAGTACCACTTGGTGGGGAAAGGAGGGATAAGAAAAATACATTTGCTTGTATTTGCATAAAGAAATGTAGGAAGAATGTACAAGAAACTTAAAATGGTGGTTTATACTTGTAAGGAATGGGATCTGGGTGAATGGAGGACAGAGATGGCCAGGAGAGTCTTTACTGTTCATATATACTTTTTAAAAGTTAAATTTATAAAATAAGAAAAATTTAAAAATAAAACACCATTAAGAACATAAATAAAATCATAAGCATCCTTGAAGGTATAAATGAACAGAGTACACAGTACCTTGTACTTCCAGCAGCATGATGACATCGAACATTTGTTTAAAGTTTAATATATATTCTGTTAAGTACTTTACTAGAGTGGCCCTATCCTGATTTTACAGGTGAGAAAATGTAGGCTCTAAGAGACTGTTTTACCCTAAGGCAGAGATAGTAAGTTAACCAAACTCTCAAGTTGAGTTAAGAATGTATAGGGTTAATGAGCCCCTCATAGTCAGTCCTCCAAAATGATTCTGTTCGTATCAGAAGCATTTACGGCTGAATATTTCCATAAATCAGTACCGGCTTTACTGTGCAGCCGCTACGTACTTCCATCTTACAAAAAGCAGTGGAGTTCCTGGCCTCTAAGCACAAGAGAGCACTTCATCCTATAAGGAATCAAGGGGATTTGATGCACTTCCCTTTGCACGTGAGGGTACGACAGGCAAGGTTTACTACTGAAGAACAGGGCACTTAGCACACTGGTCTCAAAGTCTGAAGCTATTAGGGGAACACACCATCCTGCTAATTCCAAGAGGCAGACCAGGTTTTCTGCCCTTCGTCGTCTGAGCATCTTACACTGCTGTCTGGTGCACAGGAGGTGCTCAATAAAAGTGTGATGAACTAAAGAGCTGTCAGCAGCAGAGCAGCCATGAGGACCCTTAGAGCCCTTCTGAGTCAGTGCTGTAAACATCTCCATCGTAGTTTAAATCTAACCCCTTCATTTGAAAAGTAGGAAAACTGATGGGACTTCCCTGGCAGTCCAGTGGGTAAGACTCCGCGCTTCCAATGCAGGGGGCGGGGGGGCGTTCGATCCTTGGTCAGGGAACTAGGATCCCACATGCCGCGTGGTGCAGCCAAAAATTAATTAATTAATTAATTAAATTTAATTAAATAAAATTAGGAAAATTGAGGTTTGGAGAAGGGAGAAGACGGCCCTGGGCACACAGGGAGTATAACAGGCAGAAAGCAGCAGCCTGGTGTGTCTGGAGTCAGGCTGAGGCCAAGTCTGATGTCCACTGCGCTGCTTACTACTGTGATCCTGAACTTCTAAAGTTGTTTAACTTCTCTCTGGACCGCAGTTTCCTCACCTATGAACGGGTGTTGTCATGGCAACCTTGAGGGTTATCGTAAGAATCAGAAATGCCATTTGAAGAGCATTCAGCTGAGTGTCTGGTAGACAGTGGACACACATTAAAGGGTGGCTATGATTCCTGGGCAAGGCTAGGGCCAAAGTGTCCTGGCCAGGCTTATGGACATTCCACAACACCAAACTGCTTCTTGCTAACATGGTTTTTATTGTTTGTGACAAATAATTAAAAATTTCTGATCTCTGTCACAACTGCAACTGGTTTCAAAAATATATTAAAACATATTTTCTAGGGCTTCCCTGGTGGCTCAGTGATTGAGAGTCCGCCTGCCGATGCAGGGGACGCGGGTTCGTGCCCCGGTCCGGGAAGATCCCACATGCCGCGGAGCGGCTGGGCCTGTGAGCTATGGCCGCTGAGCCTGTGCGTCCGGAGCCTGTGCTCCGCAACGGGGGAGGCCACTGCGGTGAGAGGCCCGCGTATTGCAAAAAAAAAAAAAAAAAATTTCTAGTATATATAATTTATTTCTCATTATCACTACCACCATAGAAATTTCCTATGTTAATATCGAAATAACTTCTGAAGCCTTTAAAAATTCCAAATGATATTTGAAGGGGAAAATTATGAAAGTCTTAAACCATATGAAAAAAATGGCCAAAAACAAATTGAGACAAAGGAAAATCATGCCTCAAATTGCATATATTAGTTTTGTTTTTTTTTTGCGGTACGCGGGCCTCCCACTGTTGTGGCCTCTCTGGACGCGCAGGCTCAGCGGCCATGGCTCATCATGGGCCCAGCCGCTCCGCGGCATGTGGGATCCTCCCGGACCCCGGCACGAACCCGCGTCCCCTGCATCGGCAGGCGGACTCTCAACCACTGCGCCACCAGGGAAGCCCCATATATTAGTTTTTACTTAATCAAAACGGCACCATTTCAACAAACATGACACTACTGAGGTAGAGGGGAGAATTCAAACTCTAAAAGGCTCCATCCACACTTGGGCCACAGACAGAGCGACAGATCCCACATAATTTTTCAAATGTAACTGAAGTAGAAGCCAAAGGATAACGTCATCAAATGCCTACTGCGCTCCTACCATGAAGCTAACACAGGCCAGGCACTGTTCTTCAATCTGGATGCTTGGGAGACGCAATGCACAGAACAAAGATTTCTGCCTTCAGGAAACGTATATGCTGGCAGAGGGGACCAGGCAATAAACATGCCACATAAGTAAATCACATAGTGCCATGGAAGGGGACTGGGAAGACGCGGGGGGGGGGGGGTCAGTGGCAACATTAAGAAGGAAAGGCTCCCAGAGGTGACATCACAGGTGGCGAGGGTGAGAGGCACTCCAGCAGAGGGACAGCTAGAGCCAAGCCAGGAGTGAGGACTGGCTTCTGTTTGGAGTGGGAGAGGGGGACAAAACTAAATCCGTTTATCATCATTTTCTTTAAGCACTGAGATATTTCAGTTATATTTTGATAAATAAGCAAACAAAGATACAAGGAGGGCCACTCATACCTTACGTCCAAAACAGAACTCTTAATCTTCCCCCAGCCTAGTCTCCCTGCTTGGACTCAAACCCTTATAACTCATTCTGCATAAAAATGTAATCAAATCAGGTCCTGCCCCTGCTTAATTCTTATCAAGGACTTGCCATAGTCCCCAGAGTAAAATCTGAAATCTTGATCACAGCCAGCAAGGACCTTCCCAGTTTGGCCTCCAGACACCTTTCTGCCTTGTTGTCCCAGATACACTAGCCTTCCTTTGGTCTGCAAACACACCCAGCTCCTTCCTGCCTCAGAGCCTTTAGACCATTCTCTGCCCAGAACAAACTTATTCCAGCTCCTTTGAGCGCACTACTCCTTATCGGTCAAGTTTCAGGTCAAATTTCACCTCCAAATTCTGAGACCAAATTTTAAGATTAGTTTCCCTTACTCCCCTATTTAGAGTAGCCCCCACTCCCAGCTCTCTCAAATCACCCTGGGTTTTCTTTCCCTTCAAGGATTTATCCCTACTTTCAGAGCACAGACTCTGGAGCCAGACTGTTTGAGTTCAAATTCCAGCTCAGCCATTTACTGGCTCTGTAAGCTTGGGAAAATGTCTTAACTCCCCTGGTCTCAGTTTCCACATCTGAAATAATGAGGCTAACAAATGTACCCCCTCAAACAGTTAATGAATGTAAAATGCTTAGAACCAGTGTCTGACACACTAACTACACACACTAAGTGTTAGTTATTAATACTACCTTCAGAAATTCACCGTCTGTCTCCCCTAGTAGACTGTAACCCCCCAGAGGGCAGCAGACTCACCTGTCTCAGTCACTACTGTTTTCACAAGGCTAACCCCTAGAAGTCCCTCAATAAACACACACTAAGGACCAAATACACATCCAGGTCTCACATCTTGGACTGGCAATGCTAATCCAAGTTTGGATTCCAGAGGCATCTGACTAAGAAAAGCCATCACTTTGCCTCTTTCAATCACAACTGACGTACAACTGAAGAGACTCTGGGGGTACAAGCAGCTACTGAACAGACTCCAAATCCCAGTCTACCACTCACTAGGTGGTTCCAGACTGCACACCAACAATCTGTATATCAAATTGGGTTTTGTGTTTTGAGTTACCTGGGTATTATGTTTCCAAGAATTACGTCAATTCCCAAAGTTGGTACACAAAGCTAAAGGTGTATCTGTGTCTAGCTGACTGGTTTTGGAGACTCAAGCAAGTATAACTCCCAAAGGTCAGGAAGTAAGAAAAGGAGAATTCTAGACTTAACGGTACTAGAGTCAGGCCCAGAAAGACTGCAGAGACCCAGCTGAGCAAGTAGGAAGCACAGGTTGACCAGCCACATGTGAGTACAGAGAATTCTACGCAGATTTGATAAGGAAGAAAAAAGCCACTCTGCAATCTAGTTAAACACATCAGGAGGGACTAACAACATTAGCCTAAGATGAGAATGTTTTTACCTTGAATTCATACTTAGCTAAGCAATACTATCACGTCTAACCAGAACTTGATCCAGTTTTGAAATGAACAAATAATTCATTCTTTCCCAAGTATAGTACACTGTGTGTCTAGGAAAATCTTGGCGCTTTGGCCTTGCAGCCTGACCTTCTGGGGTTAATACACGAAAGAAATGGTCCATCTAGTCAAGTGTTCAACCCCAAACCTCAAATGAATAATAATGCTTCATTTACTTAGGGGAGGTAATTCTCCGCTGGTGCCAAAGCCATGACATACTTCAAAATGATTTCCACACAGTTCAGAACACTTCTGAAAAACTACAGCATATCTTATCAAGCCAATAAAAATGCAAAGCACACTCTCAAATAACTGCAACAGCACGAATAAAATAAATATCCCCCAAAATGTGACCCTTTTAGAAAATCCTAGTTGCAGGACCTTGCCTAGAGTGGGAGCTCAAACAGCAGTTGCTAAACGAAACAGTGGAACATTGGAAAGGAAAGTTTACAGTATAAGAAACCCTCCAAATGGTAAACTTTCACTTCCTTTTTGGCTCACATACTCTGAAAAGGAAGCAGAGGTATCAGAAAAATTTCCCTTCTTTGATGGATCGGAAGTGGCTGCTTTATTTGGTATTTCTCTGATTAGTAGGTAAGAATGAATGTTTTTTATATGTTTATTTACATCTGAAATTTCCACTAGGGTCTATTAATTTCTCTGTCTACCTATCTATCTGTTGAAATCTTGATGTATTTATTCCTACAAATGTGAAAAAAATAGTATACCTACACTGACCTTTTATCATATTTGACATTCCCAGACTATTACCTTCTATAATTTTATTTTTCAATTAGCAAATATTTTAACATTTTACATATTTAGGTCTGCAGACCTTTTCCTTTGAATTCTTCTGCTTTTAAAGAGAAAGTTATCATTGCTTCCTAGGCACATGTCTAATAAAATGTTCCAAGAAAGTTTTAGGCATTATCTCTGAAAAACATTTTACTTTGCTTTTTCTCTACAGTCTCTATAATTTTAAACATTTCTCCTGAATCCATCTGGAATTTATTTTGATGAATGTCTTCCAGTTATCTCATTGCCAATAATCCCTTCTCCCTGGAAACCTAGAGGTGTGTTTCTTCACCCCCCACCAGGCCCCACTGATGAACCTTCCAACTCTGCACCGGCAGCACCCCACTACTGCCTCGTCATCTACCCTATCACCTTTTCCACCTCAGTTTCCTCATTTGTAATAAAATACACTCAAGTCATGTTCCACGGTTGTTGGGGCAATCAGAAATAATAAGTGTAAAATATCTAGCGCAATGTCTGGCACATAGTGGGTACCCTATAAACAGGAAATATTTTAATTATCTAGTATCTGATGAGGATGTAAAAGTAACATGCTAAAAAAAGTTCATTTTAAAAACTTCAAGAACATTAAGTTTAACCAACTAAAAGTTAAAAAACATCATTTTAATTAAAAATAACATTTTATAAACACTATCGTGTTCTATCAACACATGGAGCACAAATTAATAAGTGAAGTTTCTCACTCTAACTCAATCCCTAAACCAATACTGGACTGTAACTTACTGAAAGAGATTTGGGTGTGGTTTTGAAAACAACTCTGGGTGAGGCAACTAAAGATAAGTCAACCAAACATCTGTTCAACTGAACAAATTTAAGTGAACTTTAATGCACCCTATCCTGTTTATATTTCCAAAATATGTGAGATAACACTGGTACAGAAAGAATCTGGCTTGGGTCTTCATCAAAATTCCATTAGCCTCTCAATGCTAACTGATTAATAAATGTGCTCAATTCATATCTAGAGTTTAGACCCTAAAGCCAAGCTACCTGGGTTCTGATCCCAGTTTACCATTTACTAGCTATGTAACCTTAGGCACATGTTACCTCTCTCTATGCTTCAGTTTCTTCATCTGTCAATGGGAATGATATTATTAGCTACTTCCTTGGTTTAAGACTAAATGAGTTGGGACTTCCCTGGTGGTCCAGGGGCTAAGACTCCACACTCCCAATGCAGGGGGCCTCGGTTCGAGTCCTGGTCAGGGAACTAGATCCCACATGCCGCAACTAAGAGCCTACATGCCGCAACAAAGATCCTGCATGCTGCAACGAAGACACGGCGCAGCCAAATAAATATTTTTAATAAATAAATAAAGTTTAAAAAAAGACTAAATGAGTTAATTTATGTCAAAAGTTTCATACAAT
Source organism: Lagenorhynchus albirostris (assembly GCF_949774975.1). Taxonomy (NCBI): domain Eukaryota; kingdom Metazoa; phylum Chordata; class Mammalia; order Artiodactyla; family Delphinidae; genus Lagenorhynchus; species Lagenorhynchus albirostris. The sequence goes on from NC_083098.1 coordinate 146,459,150, forward strand.
GCTTGGCACACAGTAAACAATAGAATAAATGGTAGTCATTATTATTATAAGCAGCAGCAGCATCTTTAAAGACTGACTGAAGCTCTTTCAAAAGAACCCTGGAAGAACATTCTATGACGGGCACTAATTAACTGTCTTCCTCGATGTGCACAGGGAAAACACAGCCGCACCACTTTTTAGAGTTCCCTCTCACAGACTATATCACTGCTCTTTATTGTCAGTTTTTAATACAATTCCTAGACTGCAAGCTTACTGAGGCAGCAGCTATTACAATGCTTTACCTTCCAAAATTCCTAACACAATGCTCTGAACACAGATCTTAAATAATGCTTTTTAAATTAATATAATAGAAATAAAAAGCAGTAAGAAGAAACCTTGGAAGTATACATTTTTAGCACCAGAAAGAACTTGAGAAGCCACCTGATCATTTTACAGATGACAAAACTGAGCAAATGACTTTAGCCAAGTCTTATATGCTGGCCAACCTGTAGCCAGCTCCTTCCTGCACCAAGAACATCAACACCTCACTCACTCCACTGAACTCTAACTGTGCATTTTAGAATCACCTCATACTAAACATGCTTTTCTTAAGTTTTAAACCAATGCACAACCACTATTTCCATTACTAATAAATACCACTTGGAGATCTCAAGTAAGAAATATGTGAGGCCCTACCACTCAAATAAGATTTGCAAGTAGGAAATACATAAAACCTCCAAGGGCTAAACAACAACTACAACAACAACAACAGCCAAAACCTTGAGACTAAAACTAGAACTCTGAATTGGAATCACTCACAGAAAGTGACATTACCAGAGGTCAAACAACAAAAATCTGCATTGGTAGAGGCAAAAAAGGAGGAGCTGACGAGCTGAACTCTGCAAGGGGATGGAAATGGTCTCAGGCTGAATAACCTTGGCTCACAGTAGAAGTAAATACAATTTTCTCAGGAAAAAACATTCTCAGTGTTGACTCTCCAGGTTTTTCCACAGGTTAAGATCAACCAAATAGAGGTCCAAGTCAAAAATTCAGTAAACCCAAAAACAATCTCCATGAGTGACAGGCACTGAAAAAAATAAATTATACGTCCAAGCCCTCAAAGACTTCAAATACTAGAATTATAACACAGAACACAGAATAACTATGTATGAAATGTTTAAAAAACAAATTAGTCATAAATACGACAAGTCACAGAGACTACCAAAAATGAGCAGGCAGAGCTGAAAAAGAAACCACAGAGAACTTTTAGAAATGAAATAATTTGGAAAAAAAAGTTAATCAACTAATGAATTAGTAACAGCTTTGAGAGAGATTCCTGTTTACATACAGGAATCAATGAATTAAAAGACAGGTTTGAAAAAAATTATCCAGAAACCAGCACAGAGAGACAAGGAGATGCAAATTATGACAGAAAAGATATGAAGGACAGAATAAGAAAATCTACTACACATTTACTGAGTTATAAGCAGAGATAATAAAGAATAGAAAAGAGTCAGTATCCAGAGAGAATGGCTGACAATTTTACATAACTGAAAGACACGAATCCACAAATACCAAGCAAAATAAATAGCAATCCATGCCTCATAAATACTGTAACAAATCTTCAGAATAGCTAAGGCAAAAAATTTTTTTCTAAAAGCAGAGAAAGAGTGGCATGGACATATATACACTACCAAACGTAAAACAGTTAGCCAGTGGGAAGTAGCCACATAGCACAGGGAGGTCAGCTAGGTTGTTTGTGACCACCTAGAGGGGTGGGATAGGGAGGGTGGGAGGGAAGGAGACGCAAGAAGGAAGAGATATGGGAACATATGTATATGTATAACTGATTCACTTTGTTATAAAGCAGAAACTAACACACCATTGTAAAGCAATTATACTCCAATAAAGATGTTAATAAATAAATAAAAGCAGAGGAAAAAAGACATCACCTACAAAGGAATCACAATTAGACTGTTGGCAAACCTGTAACAGAAACAACAAAAGTAGAGAAACTACTGAAAGGGAAATAACTGTCAATCTAGATTTCTATACCAAGCAAGCCTATCTTTCGAGAATGTATGTGAAATAAGGTCATTCCAGATAAACAAAAACAGAGGTACCTCCTACAGACCTATAGTAAAGGAGCTTTTTTTTTTTTGCGGTACACGGGCCTCTCACTGTTGTGGCCTCTCCCGTTGCGGAGCACAGGCTCCGGACGCGCAGGCTCAGCGGCCATGGCTCACGGGCCCAGCCGCTCCGTGGCATGTGGGATCCTCCCAGACTGGGGCACGAACCCATGTCCCCTGCATCGGCAGGCGGACTCTCAACCACTGCGCCACCAGGGAAGCCCAGGAGCTTTTAAAGAAGAAAAAATGATCCCAGGAAGAAAATCAGAAATGCAATAAGCATTGTGAGTAAAGAAAACGGGAAAGTAAATCTAAAAATGTTTTTGAAAAACATAGTGATGATGCTGTCCAATTTATGAGGCTAAAAAAAAAAAGGCTAGACTAAAATACTGGATCAGAGTAGCATGTAACTTGATCATTGAGTTTAACTGGAATTAAAGTATTTTGACATCTTTGTTTTCTCTTGTAGTGGAATATGAAATTAATTTCACTTTGTTAAATATGCATGGTAAAACTTCAAGGGCAACCACTAAAAGAACATAATAGAGTATGTAATTTCCAAACCAAACAAAGGGAGTACATAATGAAAAACAAACAAAACTACTTGGTTGTTCAAAAAGGCAAGAGTGCAGGGAAAAAAATTACAAATAGAAGACAAATTGTAAGATGACAGAAGAAGTACAAATTTATCAGAATCACAATAAATGTAAATGTATTATGCCAGTTAAAAGCCAGACATAATACCCATTGTAGTAGGCTGAAGGACGGTCACCAAAGAAATCAGTCCTAATCCCTGGAACCAGTAAATGTTACTTTACATTGCAAAGACTGTGGAAATGTGATTAAGGTATTGGGAATGGTGAGATTATCCTGGATTATCTGGGTGGGCCCTAAATGCAATCACCAGTATCCTTACAAAAAGGAGGCAGAGGGAGATTTGGCTACACAGACATAAAAGAGGACAATTTGATCAGGGACACAAAGATTGGAGTGATGCAGCTATAGCCAAAGAATACTGGCAGCCGTAGGAGTCAAGGAACAAATTCTCTCCTCTAGAAGGTCTAGAGGAAGTATGTTCCCTCCAACACAGATTTTGGCTCAGTGATTCTGATTTTGGACTTCTGGCCTCCAGAACTGTGAGAGAATAATTTCTCTTGTTTTAAGGCACCAAGTTTGTGGTAATTTGTTATAGCAGCCACAAAAAAGCTAACATCCCCATAAAACGTAAGAACAGAACATAGAAAGTTTGAAAGCTAATGGATGAAAATAGGTATACCACGCAAACAACAACAAAAAAAAGCTTGAGTATCTATATTAATGTGAGACAATAAAGACCATGGAAAATAAAAGCATTACTTTAGAATGGAAGTGCTATCCTAAGTAACGAAAAAATATTTCAATTCAACAGGAAGATACATATATATGCCTATTAAAATGGTGTCAACACATATGAAGCAAAAACTATAAAAACTCAGAGAAAAATTGACAAATCTACCATCATAATGGATAGATTAACCCATAATGGGTAGATTAACACCAAAACATTGCTCAATTATTAAAACAGGCAAAGCAGTCAACAATTAGCAAACAGTAAATAGAAAAAAAAAGAATAATGTAATCAAAAGATCATTATAAGTATAGAGAACCTTGCACCTCCCTGCTTTCCAAAACAATTAAATTTTATGGGAGTTCCCTGGTGGTCTAGTGGTTAGGATTCAGCACCTTCACGGCTGTGGCCCAGAAATGAATGGGGAACTGAGACCCTGCAAGCTGTGAGGCATGGCCAAAAAATAAAAAATAAAAGCACAAACCACATGCTCCTTCACGGGAAAAAAAACATACATCACATACGATGTAACTCATGTTTATCTATTCTTGCAACTATCATTCAGCCTTGATTTTTACTGAGAATAAAGATGATGTCATGGGGGACTTCCCTGGTGGTCCAGTGGTTAAGAATCCCTCTTGCAATGCAGGGGACGCCAGTTCAATCCCTGGTTGGGGAACTAAGATCCCACATGCTGCGGGGCGACTAAGCCCACGTGCCACAACTACTGAGCTCGCGTGCCACAACAAGAGAGCCCACACGCTGCAATGAAAGATCCTATGTGCCGTGACTAAGACCCAATGCAGCCAAAAAATAAATATTAAAAAAAAAGAAAGGCAATATACCAAAAACTGGATTTTTCCTTTTTGCCTTTAAAAAAAAAAAAAAGATGATGTCATGGCTGTTTTCACAGCACAATAAATCTGGGGTCAAGAGCTGAAATAACATACAAGTAACTCATTTTATGAAAAAGGTACTGGCAACCTTCCATAGTTGTAGTCAGCAAAATCCACACTATTTTCATGAGGATTCTACTTCAGCCTAGTGCATCACAAAGCAATCAAAATGAAAACTATCCACCAAGAAAAAGTAAAATATACTTTAAAACTGCTAGTTTGATTTTTATAAAATAGAAATGGTAAAAATAACTGTGAATGAGTGATATGAAACATCTCAGTGATCTGGACACCTCTAACAGAGATCTACCTCATGTCCCTACAGAGAAGGCCCTAGCAGGAGTTCCTGTGTACTCATCCTCGTGGGCTTCCTCTCTGTCTGACCTGAAGAGTCAAGAGCCCTTGAAGTGGGACCTGTGTTCTTGTTATGTTTGATTCCCAATGCCCAGTGCAATGCCTGGCACACTAAAGGCCTTTTAAAAGTTCAGTGAATTAATAAATCTCCTAAATGTGACTACTGTCATTTACAAACTAGAGACAAAGAAAATTCATACTATTATCGCTTGATGAAATGCTGGAAAAGAAATGTTTCCCTGAAGAAATTCCCTGCTTTCCAAAACAATTAGTCAAACACCCTATGCAGAAAACGGAGCACATTCAATATTCCAGACATCCTGGGTCAGAGACATTCCCAGTGGTTACACTGTCAATGTACGTTGTGCTTCAGTTCCTGAGGACGATTCTCAGAATAAACTGAGATAGAGGGTATCTGGATGGAGGGGTCATCTAGTTCCCCTAAAGATGGACCGACTACCTTCACATCTCTCCTACTGAAGTAGACACTCAGTCTTAAAAGGAGTTCATTCTATGAGACTCAAGAATCATTTCTAGGGCTTCCCTGGTGGCGCAGTGGTTGAGAGTCCGCCTGCCGATGCAGGGGACACAGGTTCATGCCCCAGTCCGGGAAGATCCTACGTGCCGCGGAGCGGCTGGGCCCGTGAGCCATGGCTGCTGAGCCTGCGCGTCCGGAGCCTGTGCTCCGCAGCGGGAGAGGCCACAGCAGTGAGAGGCCCGCGTACCGCAAAAAAGAAAAAAAAAAAAAAGAATCATTTCTACCCTCCCTTCTTGCCTGAAGCTCTATACAATAATAACCTGATTAATGGTATCACCTGGGAACAAGGTTGGCCTATTAACTAAAACATTTTCTAATCTTGGAAAGCATGGCTTAACCACAAAGTTCTTGCTAAGCTGCAAATACATACAGCTGTAACAAAACAAAAATATCTCTGCACATAGCTTTATTAAAAAAAAAAGAGTGGGAGTAGCTAGTAAACAGGACTCTTTATTGCCTTTCTGTGCCTTTCCCACTTAACATCTGCTTCTCCCTGGTCTATACACTGGAAAAGGAGGAAAGGAGAGGAAACGCACACTGACAGCATACCTATGTACCACATGCATTCAAAAGTTCTCTCACTGTGGCCTCACAACACTTCTAGTTAGACAAGACTGTTACTATTACTACTTCTGTTTCAACCAAAGAAAAAAATGAGTTCAGAGAATTTCACCAGCTTGATCCAGGGCTACACAGTTTGAGTGGCAAATTGCATCCAGACACTATATCCCTAATACCCAGCACTATACCAATAGTTGACAACTAACTTACTTCAGTGAGAATAAAATGCCTAATGCAGCATTCGCATTTTTACAGCTTTACTGATATATATTCACATATCATAAAATTCACCGACTTAAAGTGTACAGTTCAGTGGGTTTTAGTATATACAGAGAGACGTGCAACCATCATCACGATCTAATTTTATAACATTTTCAACACCCAAAAAGAAACCCCACACACATTAGCAGTCAGTCCCCAATCCTATTCCTCCCCTCCCCTACCACCTCTGATTCTCTGGCTTCTTTCATTTAGCAAAACCTTTTCCAAGTTCATCCATTTGCAGCATGTATCAGTATTTCATTCTTTATTACTGGGTTTGTTTCCACTTTTCAGCTATTAAGAGTAATACTGCTACGGACATTCACATACCAATTTTTGTGTGAACATATATGTTCTTCAGCATTTGCA